>NC_056664.1:57492730-58117730 GCF_018350195.1 Panthera tigris | reverse complement strand
AAAGAAACAAGTAGAAAATAGATGGCATTACTACCTTCTTCATGTAACTAACAGTATGTATAAAAAATGCTCTTAATGTATTCCATCAAGTGTTATTTTTAAGCTTGGGATACTGACTAATTTTTAAGGGGCTATAGGTTATTCCTTAAATACATTTACATATTTATCAAAGAAAATCCTTTTTAAAGTTTAAAATTTCTGAAAACACTGACCATTAATATCACTTTTATAATGAATATGTATTTCATATTTTCAAATGGAAAAAATGTTATAAATGGATACATGTTCGTTAGAAAACACCAAGGAAAAAGAAGCCCAATAAAGGAAAGTCCTAATGTTCAATGATAATCATGGTTCACATTTTCATCACTTTTCCAGATATATATTTTTAGTACTATACTTAAGCCTATATATTTTTACAATTGTTCATAGAAAGATCATTTAGTGCATTGTTTATGTCTGTGTGTGTATAATCTTTGTCCTCTGCATGGATTAACTAATATAGTATTCAGAATAAACATGAGATGTCAAGAACTGTGAAGAGACTGAGATTTCACTCCACTTGCAAGCTTACTAGATAGACTGCCACAGTTTCATACATGCTGATAGAATACAAGAGACAATTAAGTCAAAGATGAAGGACTTGATTAGTTGTGGTACAGCAGACACCATGACCTTCATGTTTGTTTTTGCTCTTCTAGTCTCTCAGTCCCATATAGCAATGCATAACAGCTCAGGTGTATGCTGCACATGCTGTGGGTTTGTGTCACCCCTGGGAAAATGCAAGTTTAGGAAACCCTGATCCTTTATAGAGAGCTGCTAGCAAATATACCCAGCTTTTCCCATGGAGAGAAACATTATCTTACCCGCTCCCACTCAGGTCAACAGCACAGAACTCTGCCCTTTACTCTAGAAGGAGACAAGCATCTTTGTAAAGATAGTAGAGAACAAAAGTTGTCAATGTCTCTGTGCACATGACATGAGGAGACACAAGAGACCTATGGAAGTTTATCTCCCAGCATACGGCTGTAGTTTTAACAAGCTGGAAAGTTCAGACACCCAGAAATTTGGAATTGAGAGTAAGAGGATTAAATTATTTTGATCTGATCTATTTAATAAAAGACATAAACAAATTTGGGAAATCTAATTTGTCTACATTTATCTTTATATCTTAAAATCAGCCAGGGGCACCTGGGTGGCTCAGTTGGTTAATCATCTGACTCTTCATTTCAGCTCAGGTCATGACTTCATATCTTGAGACCAAGCCTCACGTTGCATCAGGCTCTGCTCTGGGCTTGGAGTCTGCTTAAGATTCTCTATCTCTCCCTCTCCCCTTTCCCTTCTCCCACTTGAGCTGGCCTCTTGCTGTCTGTCTGTCTGTCTCTCTCTCTCTCTCTCTCTCTCTCTCTCAAAAAAAAAAAAAAAAAAAGCCCAATATCAGAATAAGTTGTTTTGAATATAGATTGTCTTTGTGTGTTTTAAAGTTGTATGCAATGCTGCCAAATGGAGATACAGTTTTGCACACATCTGTTATTTTAAACCAGTTTTTAGAATGGCTAGGTCAACAAGATATGAGAGTACTCACTTTTCCCAGGCCTGAACTCCTTCTCCTCAGGTCCTTTACTTACCTGGGTTTAACTTATTATGTTGAGAACTAAAGATTTTGTTAAATAGTACTCCCTCAGTTGTATTTTTGTGGGCTCCTTCTTGTTTTTCCAGGTATTTTTGCTTTGTATATTTCTATTTTCTGTAGTTACGTACATTAAAATCCGTGGTTTATATTTTACATTAATTCATACTAACCTACCTACTTTATTTTAATAGGTAATTTAACTTCACTTTCAATTATTTTTGTTAGAGAAAATTTAAGCTGTTTTTACAAAGTGATCTCAAAATATTTTGGCTTAATTAACGTAGATGTGTATTTCTCTCTTTTATAACCATCGATTTGTTATAAGACCTATTCAGATTTTTTGGAGTAACTCTGCTTCATGAGGTCATTCAGTCATTGTTCTCCCATTACCCTCAGGGTTTTTGTTTGTTTGTTTTGTTTTGTTTTTAATTATTTTCAGAGGACATTGCTCCAAAATCCTTACCTGCTAGCCTCAGAAGTAAAATCATATTCCATTGGATTATATCATTACCTGCCCAAACTTATTTACAATGAAGGCTGGGAAATACAATCTAGAAGACTCATGCTCAACTACAATTTTGTTGATGTATAAAAAGGAAAAATGTAGGGGTGACTGGGTGGCTCAGTCGGTTAAGCTTCCGACTTCAGCTCAGGTCATGATCTCTGGGTTTTTGGGTTCAAGCCCCATATCGGGCTCTGTGCTGACAGCTCAGAGCCTGGTGCCTGCTTTGCATTCTGTGTCTCCTCTCTCTGCCCCTCCTCCACTTTCTCTCTCTCTCTCTCTCTCTCTCTCTCTCTCTCTCTCTCTCTCTCTCAAAAACGACATTAAAAGAGGTTTTTTAAAAAAGGAAGGAAAAATGTAGCACGTGTTAAATGTTTTATATTAGAATGCTCCTATTGAAATGAAACAAGTTACAGGTATAAATGGGATTACGATCATACATTTTCAACTATTTCCCCCATATATTTTTTTTTCACTTTAGATACATATGTAAGTCAGTTGTCCAAATGCCTTCATAGTATTTCATACAGATTAGTTCAGAATTTCTTTCATAGTTTCTTTGATTCACCTCTCCTAAGGTGAAACTTGTCACTCTTTAGAAATAGGATTTACCTAAATTTAATTTGAAATGTCAGTATGTATTTTCCTTCTTATACATGTTTTTCATCTGTAAATAAAAAGCAGACTTCTCGGGGCACCTGGGTGGCTCAGTCAGTTAAGCATCTGACTTTCGCTCAGGTCATGCTCTCACATGAGTTCATGAGTTCGAAGCCTGCAGCAGGTTCTCCGCTAACAGCACAGAGCCTGATTTCGATTCTCTATCTCCCTCTCTCTTTGCCACCCTACTCTCCCCCTGCCATCTATCTCTCTCTCTCAAATATAAATAAATAAACATTAAAAACAAAGTGGACTTCTCTTAGTATTTTGCCCATTCTTACAAGAATGCTGGGTTAAAGGTGGGGAAATAGCATTGGAAGGCTTACCATTGGTCCTCTTTCTCACTGCCACCATTAATCCCCAGAAAAAAGGCAGGGGGTTGTAGTCAGATTTTCCACTCTTGTGTAGTCCAATATTCCTCTATTCCTGCCTCTCCAAAAAGACATTTTTTGGGGCCCTTCAGGATCTTCTCTACATGTTTATAATACTGTATTGCATTTCTAATGAGAGAGCTGTGTGTCTCCCACACTGTTCTTTTAAATTGGTTGAAATTAAATTGTATATAGTAGATATTTTTCAAAGAATGCAGTGTGGCATGGGGTGCCTGGGTGGCTCAGTTGGTTAAGTGTCTGACTCTTGATTTCAGTTCAGGTCATGATCTCCCAATCATTGGGCATGGAGCCTGCTTAGGATTCTCTCTCCGCCTCTCCCACACTCTATTTCTAAGAAATAAACAAAAAAATAAGTGAAATAAAAAATTTTTAAAGACTCTAGTGTGGCAATTTTTAGCCTACATAAGCTTTTCTGCTTTATTTTTATTCTTTTTCATCATTTTGTTGAATTTAAGAACTAATATGCACTCACACTGACATTTTTCGGAAAGCTGGTGCATGAAAGAAATTCAGGGGTTTTTATTATTATAACAAGGCTCAAATGAACTTTGTCTAGTTGATGATGACACATATAAACATAGTTAAATGTAATTTTATGAATACCTTTATTGAATTAAAATACAGCACAAGAATAATTATTCTCTAAAGTTTTCTTGTGTTGGAGGTTTATTAAGATATCTTATTTCAGGGGTGCCTGGGTGACTCAGTTGGTTAAACATCTGACTTCAGCTCAGATCATGATCTCCGAGTTCGTAGCTTTCGAGCCTTGCACTAGCTAGGTGCTGACAGCTCAGAGCCTGAAGCCCCTTTCACATTCTGTTTCTCCCTCTCTCTCTACCACTCTCCCACTCATGCTCACTTGCTCCCTTACTCTCTCTCTCAAAAATAAATAAACATTAAAAAAAATTAAGATATCTTATTTCTCATGTACAAATCTTATTCCACATGAAAAAAAATGAAAAACAGATGATGACACTGAATTGACTTTTGTAGTTATCAAAGTTTTAATTTTAGCAAAATTACAATCAAAGTTGTTTTAAAATATTCACTTTTAAAGTTTGGTGTTTAATAGTTTATCCTGAGGTGTGTGTTGGGAGACATCTCTTCATTGATTTCTCAGATATTTTATACACCTTGCAAACAGACACTGACCACCTTTGTCTTTTCTGGTATATTGATATAACAAACAGTCTGGATGGTATCTCCCCTCAGGAGCAGAGAACAAATTTGTTTACTGTCCAGTATAAACAAAATACTGCCCTTGGAGCAGTGGTAAGGTGGTTTGTAACTCATTCTGAACGATTTGGGTTTCCAAGCTCAGCGTTCCTTCGGTGGCACAAAACGACTTCATGAGCTCCAGCCACCTGAGTCACTCTTACATTGCCCTGTGGGACTTGAGCAAAGGGAACAAAAAAATATAAAACTTCCTACCTGCTGAGCTATGAGTAATGAGGTTCTTTTTCTTTGACCTTGTCTTTTTCTTCTGCCATCCTGCATAATATATGCCATGTTAACATCTTAGCTTGTGAGCAGGGCAAACTTCAGAAACTTCCTCGTTCTTGAAAGTGTAAAAAAATAGTTTAATCACAGTATTATTTAATCACATATTTAGTCACATATTTCATATTGATAGGTAAAATGTTTTTTTAATTTTCTCTACCAGTAAAATATTTTTCCTTCAAGTCTTGCTTAAAGCATTGCTTTAGCCACTCAGACTTTCCTACCCCCAAAACCACGTATTCTCCATAGAAACTGTTAGTTACCCTTTAAATATTTCTATACCAGAATGCTTGAATTCATCTTTTCAAATATTTATGACTGTATCCACAGTGCACACTACAGAGTATATATAGCATTAAATATTCAATAAAAGTATACTAAATAAATAAATGAATAATGAAAACTCTTTCTGATTTTGTGTTCTTTGTATGGCCCTTGACAGTATAAACTATAAAGAACTCAGAGTTCAATAGAAAGAACTTTGAAAATCATTACTTTGTGGGAGGACTTACTTACAGATGTTCCTTGAGGTGGTACATCTTTCCAGACCTGTTCAAATATTTCACATGACCTTCTGAACCGATTACATAAATTGATTGGTTTAAGTGAATGCACATATTTTTTAATTATTAATTAACATTTTCTTTTTAAGTCTATTATAAAGTGTTTAAAGTTATTCGTGTGTGTGTGTTGTATATGTATGAGCATATTAATTAAATACTTTTTGGTCCTTTAATTTAGAGAAGCATGGGGCTGTAATCATGAAGGACTGATACTGGTAGTCTCCATCCTGTATTTTATCTTGTAGAAAGAATGTATAAAGTTTACATTTTTTCTTCTACTTATATAAACATCCATCCTAGAGAACTGTTCTACCTTTTAGAAATTTTCTTTTCAAATGTGTAAAAATTGTCCAAGTATATTTAAAGCCCAATTGCCTTGAAAGATAATGGCTACCTTATTCTTACTTAGGTAAAGTTGAACTTCAAAAAATATCTGGATTGGCAGCTAGTGAGAAAAAAAATCAGTTTCAACCAATAGCACAAGGATAAAAGTTTTACTGCATTTTACTTTAATAGTAAAATGATATGTACTCCTTTCTCAAAGCAATTGTTAGACATACCAAGTCAAATTCAACAAAATTGGATATCATATTTTTGAAAAATACATCTATTTGCATCTATTTTTTATTTTTAGTTTTCAGCTATTATCATTTAATTTTCTGACTTAGAAAGATAAAATATTTTCTATAAGAAAAAAAAAAACATCAGAACGTGGTGATTTCAAACTTTGCTTTCATTGGTATAAATCTTTTTTTTTAATACTTCTGAAGTTTGCATTCAGATTCTCCCCCAATTTTTTCACAATAGAGTAAGTCAACAATTCCATCTGTTTCTCAGTGCTCATCATGGTAAGTGCCCTCCCCAATCCCCATCTACTATTTCACCCTTCCCACTTACCTCCCCTCTGGTAACCATTAGTTTATTCTCTATAGTTAAGAGTCTGTTTCTTGGCTTCTCTCGCTCTTATTTTGATCATTTGCTTTCTTTCTTAAATTGCACATATGAATGAAACCCTATGATATTTGTCCTTCTGACTGACTGACTTCACTTAGCATGATGCTGTCTAGATCCATGCCTATTGTTGCAAATGGCAAGATTGCAGTCTTTTCTATGGCTGAGTAATATTTTATTGTATATCTTCTTTAGCCATTCATTTATCTCCCCATTTAAAAAAAAAACTTTAGCATCTGCTTGTATATTTACTATTTGTATTAGAGCATTATTATTAACGTATTATTAACGTACTATTAATATATGTATTATTAATTATTATTAATACTATTAAGAGCATTGTCTAATTCCCTTGTGATTTTTACATTTGACTCTTGAAGGATTTAGAAGTTCATTGCTTAATTTCCAAATATGTGTGATTTCAGTCAATACATTGTTTTAATTATTTTCTTTTGAACTTATTGTGTTCTGAGCATGTCTGTAAGATTTTAATCTCTTATATTTACTGAGATATATTCTATAGCCCAGCATGTTATTTTCTTTGGTTAATGTTTCTTTGTACTTCAGAAGAATATATATTCTGAAGTTATTGAGTGTATATTTTTACAACTAAATTAGATCTAGGTGCTTGAAATTTTAATTCACATCTTTTATGTCATTATTATATTTTCAAGATTGTGCATCAAATGCCTAAAAAGAAACTAAAATTTCCAATTATTTATTTCTCTATTTTTAGGTACATTTGTATTTAGGATCATTATATCTTCCTAATATTTTGCTTATTTCATCACTCTGAAATTTCTTTCTTTATCTCTGGTGATATTCATTCTCCTGAACTCTTTCTTGTCTGATATTAATATATCAACTTCAGATTTCTTATGCTTCTTGTTTGCAGTAACATTTTGCCATCCTTTTGATTTTATCTTATCTGTGTGGTTATATTTAAATTACATATCTTTATTAGGCTATATATTTGGGCTCAATTTTTATCCATTTTGAGATTCCTAACTTTATGGCTGAATTTGGGTCTACCTTGTGGTTATTAATTTTTATGCATCCCATCTGGTTTTGATCTCCTTTTCATCCTCTTCTTTTTATTTATTTATTTTTTGGTTGATTGAAGGTTTTTAATATTTCATTTATTTTCTTGAGTGTATCTTTTTGCCTTTCCTTTTTTATTTATCTAGTGATTGAATCTAGTTTCTTTTGCCCTATCAATTCCAATATGAAGCATATCCAATAAATTTTTAATTTAAGTAATATAATTTTTAGCTCCAAAATTTCCTTTTGTTACTGTATTGTAGTTTCTGTCTCCCTGCTGATATTTCCTATCTGTTAATTCATCATAACCATATTTTCCTTTAACTATTTGGATGTATTAATAATGGCTGCTTTGAGTTCTTTGTTAATTAAGGCTAGCTAAAGCATTTGAGGGACACAGGCAAAATTAGTATATGGGTTAAAATTTCTTGTTTTTCTTCATGTGTATATAACAATGTAATTTTATACTGGACATTGTGGTGGATATGTTGTTGAGTCTCTTTTTCTGGAGAAATTTTGACTTCTGTACCCAGCAGACAGCTTAGCAGGATTAAATCCCTAAACTCCATCTTCCCTACAGTGGGCAGCAGCTAAAGTCTCTGCTGAGTACCTTTAACTTTATAGCAACTGCCATACTTTGGGATACTTGGAATCTCCCCTGTGAATCAACTGTTCATGGGTTATTTAAGGACCTGGGTGAATATTTCAAACAAATTCAGATTTTTGAACTCCCACTTTGTGGCGCTTTTTTTTCTAGCATTTGCGCCCCCCTCCCCCACCTTCCAGTTATTCTTTCAGTTATTGTCCCTCTATCCTCTGATTTATGAAGCCATGGGATTGCAGCTTTACACTTGATCTCGTAGCCACCCATATACAGGAAGGCACTATGTTTTATCCTCAGGCAGTAGAAATTCAGTAATAAATCGCATTCAGTGCAATTATTTTCTTGTAAGTTTGAATCTCCTCTAGTTTCTGCCTGTATTTTTTTCTTTTTGTCACTCTCCAGTGCCTTCAGTTATATTTTATATTTTCAGATTTAAAAAAATTTATCTGCAAGAGGATTATTCTGATACAAACTCTTGTGCCAATACCTAAAGTAGCTACTTTTGAAGCTACTTTCTGAGGTTTACTGTGAACACTGCCCCCAGACCCCTACCCCTCTCACTCCATCCCCCAACCCAGTATTCTTGTTAGCTGCCTCTTTTTCTGATTTTCTCCAGTAAGTTAATTGGCCTAAGGTTAGGTCTATTACTTTCATAAATATACCAGCCTCCTCTTAAGTGCTTACCTCTAAAATCTGCACTGTTTTCAAAATTTCCTTTAGGCTTGAACTTTTCCACATCCTGTTTCAAATAAAATCAGTTCCTTAGGGAGTGTGTAGCAGCCCTCTGTTTTATGCACTGGCTCTTCTCTTGGGCAAAATCTCTAAGCAACAGCTTCAAACCCTGGGTGGATGTGATGACCTCTGGTTTTCTCTGAATGTGGAATCTCCTCCATCTGTAGGCAAGCAGGGGCTAGGAAAAACTGACTCCCAGTATTCTTGACCTGCTACAGTGGGGGTAGAACTTCCGCCCCGAGAGTGAGAGTGGGGTAGAGCAGGAGACCTTGACCTTTCAGCCACACTCCCAGAATTTAGCCTTTGGACTCAAAGATTAAGGAGAGGAGAAACGCCTGCAGGTGGCCTTCCCCCTCACAGTGAGATACTGTATCTCTTGAGCTGAGGGCAGAGGAAGCTTCACCTCCTTCCACACACCCACCCAAAGGAGAGATTCCAACACACTGAGCTGGGAACTCAGTTAGTGGTTCTACCTCAAGTGGCACAGGCTTTCATGCTCTTTCAAGACTTAGTAAGTTTTCTTGAAAAATGTTTGTTCATTTGCTCTATGGCTGCCTATGGGATATAAAATGATGTTTTTTTTGTTACAATTTTTATCAGTTCAGATTGTTTCTCTGGAAATCACATCAACAAGGCAGCTCATGCTGGCGTTCTGGAAGTAGACTCCCCTCTTCTTCATTTATAGGCCTATCCTCCTGTTCTCATTGCTTCTTTCTCTTTCAGTTACTTTGACTCTAGCACACACAAATACTCTTTCCAAACTCTATTTTATTTTGACCTCTTTTACTTATTGAATAGAATTTTATTTCCTGTCATCTAAGTTAATATATATATATATATATATATATATATATGTGTGTGTGTGTGTGTGTGTGTGTGTGTGTGTATCCCTCATTGTAATGCACACAAAAAAGACATCTTGTTTTCACATGTATGGAATCTATTTTTTTTTCCTGTGGAATAATTTGGTCTGCAAAGGATAGCTATTATGAAAGAGATAAGAATAAAGTTAGAAATTACCCACAGGGAGAAAATAAGTCAAGGAGCTAATCTCCACAACATTTAAAGAACTCTTACCAAATAAAAAGAAAATGATAAAAACCCGGCGGGGGGGGGGGGGGGGGGGGGGGAGCGGGGAGAGGGTGTTGGAAGTAGCCAAAACACTTGGTAATGTCCAGTATAATTACATTACATAGGCACTTAACCACTGCCCCTCAATTCCACTTCTAGGACTCTGTCATAAAATATATTTCTACTAAGAGAAATAATATATGCATTTGGCTATTCCCTGGAGCGTTACATACAACATCATGATATTAGAAACAATCCAAATGTCTACTAATAGTTGGCCTGATGGGAAAATAATGATGAAGTATCTACATAAAGGTATACTAGGAACACATTTATAAAAAGGCATTGGAATGGGCCCGTGGGTGGCTCAGTTGGTTAAGCTTCTGACTTCGGCTTAGGTCATGATCTCACAGCTCTGGAATTTGAGCCCAGCCTCGAACTCTGTACTGACAGCTCAGAGCCTGGAACCTGCTTTGGATTCTGTGTCTCCTCTCTCTTCCCCTCCCCCATTTGCACCTGCTCACTGACTCACTCTCTCTCTCACACACACACACACACAAATTTAAAAAAATTAAAAATTAAAAAAAAAGCATGGGAAGATTCTTGTTTACCTAGAGTAATTCCTAGTATGTAAGTTATTTATGAAGATAAAGTGCCAAAGAAAAGCTATGCAGGCTTCTTTTATTTTTTATTTATTTATTTATTTATTTATTTATTTATTTATTTATTTATTTTAACGTTTATTTATTTTTGAGACAGAGACAGAACATGAATGGGGGAGGGTCAGAGAGAGGGAGACACAGAATCTGAAACATGCTCCAGGCTCTGAGCTGTCAGCACAGAGCCTGACCTGGGTCTCGAGCTCACAGACTGGGAGATCATGACCTGAGCTAAAGTCGGGCCGCTTAACCGACTGAGCCACCCAGGCGCCCCAACGCAGGCTTCTTTTAAAGAACCACTGGCAAGATAAACCAGAAACTAATAAAGAGAAAAATCTGGAAGGAAGAGTAGCTAGGGGAAGGGGTTGGGAAGAAGGGTATAGGAATGAAAGTGTAACTTCTGAACTTTTGTAACTTTTTATACAGATTGTAAATATATAGACATGGATTCATGTTAAATGTATAATAGTCATGACATGAAAAGAAAAAATATTTATAAAAATATGAAATTGAAAACAAGCTAAACAAATTAACTTGCACACAGTTCGTAAGAGTACTATATAGAGAAAATTATTTAAAGTGAGTTTTAACACAGTATTCCTATTGCATGTATTTAGTAGCATATATTTTGGTACATGAAAATCAAATTTCCTCTTTTTGGTACTCAAAAGCTAATAGAGATATGTTGAAAGGACATAAGACCCAGCCTGAGTGACCAGTTCTCAAAAATGGCATATTGTGAGCATCCAAAGGAATAACGACCAAGTGATAATCAAATAACAGAGAAATCTGTAACTTCTTGGTGTTACCTAAAAAAAAAGTGAGAGAAAAATTTAATTTATTACCATTGGAAATGATTATTCAACTCTTTATTCTTTTTTAAAAATATTTTTGATGTTTATTCATTTTTGTGTGTGTGTGTGAGAGAGAGAGAGAGAGAGAGAGAGAATGAGAACGAGTTGGGGAGGGGCCGAGAGACAGAGAGGGAGACACAGAGACCTAAGCAGACTCCAGGCTCTGAGCTATCAGCATAGAACTCAACATGGGGCTGGAACTCTGTAACCATGAGATCATGACCTGAACCAAAGTTGGATGCTTAACCAACTAAGCCACCCAGGCGTCCCTCAACTCCTTATTCTTAATATTGGCAATTAAAAGGAAATAATTAATCATTTACTTTGTTTTTTTTTATAAAATTTTTTTAATGCTTATTTATTTTTGAGACAGAGAGAGACAGAGCATGAATGGGGGAGGGTCAGAGAGAGAGGGAGGCACAGAATCCGAAGCAGGCTCCAGGCTCTGAGCTGTCAGCACAGAGCCCGACACGGAGCTCTAACTCATGGACCGTGAGATCATGACCTGAACCGAAGTCGACGCTTAACCTGAGCCACCCAGGCGCCCCCATTTACTTTGGTTTTTTAAGAGAAATTGTAATTCTTCCCTAATTGGTAAGAAAAAAAATAATTTTGTTGTGTATGAAAGTGACAATTGGAAAAATCATTAATATCCAACTTCTAATTTTTAAATACTTGAATTTTGAAGATCCCCCAGTGGATACTAAAACCTTTAGGAGAAATGTTTTTCCATCACTGTAAAAGTATCAATGACTGCATATGTGCTAATTGCAAAAGGAGTTAACAAATACACTCTACAAGAAAAAGATATGGAAATCATCATCTTAATCAGCCAAATTTAAAATTATTTATAAGACAAACTGACATATGCTTCTTGATGTGATACTATATAAAGGACTCATGAATGTTTCTAACCAAAAATGGCTTACATCATTTAATTTGGCCTTTAGATTTAAGTTCCAACTTAGCAGAAATACAGAGTTTAGAAAAACCATGTTAACAATTGGTAATTTCATAATATTAGCTATTTTATGAAGCAACTGGTAAGCTTTTTTTTACAAGTAAGAGGCTCTTTTACATTAAAGGAGAGAAAACATTTCTCTTTTTAAAAAATATTTATTTTGAACAAGGGAGAGAGTGGGGGAAGGGCAGAGATACAGAGGGAGAGAGAATCCTAAGCAGGCTCCGCACTCAGCACAGAGCCCGATGCTGGGCTCAATCACACAAACCATGAGATCCTGACCTGAGCCGAAATTAAGAACTGGATGCTTAACCAACTGAGTCACCCAGGTGCCCTGAGAGAAAACATCTCTAGTAACCAAATGCAGTGCAGGAGAATTTATTATATCTTCTTTAAAAAAGAAAACTAGGGGCGCCTGGGTGGCTCAGTCAGTTAAGCGGCCGACTTCAGCTCAGGTCATGATCTCACGGTCCGTGAGTTCGAGCCCCGCGTCGGGCTCTGTGCTGACAGCTCAGAGCCCCGAGCCTGTTTCAGATTCTGTGTCTCCCTCTCTCTGACCCTCCCCCGTTCATGCTCTCTCTCTGTCTCAAAAATAAATAAACGTTAAAAAATTAAAAAAAAAGAAAAAAAAGAAAACTAAACCAAAAACAGTTGTAAAATATATTAAGGGAACATTGGGAAGAACGAAATGAGACCAATATGTCAGCTAATATTTATGATTTATGATTAACACTCTTACATTCTTACGATTAAGATTATATTAGTATTCTTAGGTATAAGCAGAATATCCTGATTTTTAAGAGATGTTTACTGTAGTATTTGAGAATAAAGTGTTACGTTTCCAACTAATTTTCAAAAAGTGTATGTTCACACATGAGCATACACAAAAGATATCTAATAAAATGTTAAAAAATATGGAGTCTTGCAGTGAATTTACTGGTATGGATTATGCTATTTCTCAACTTTCCTTTATGTTAAAATTATTCATAATGAAAAGTATTAAAAATCCAAAATTAAATCATTTTAAAAAGTGAAGTCAGAAATGCAGCTAAAAATAAACCATAATTTATTAAGTATTTATGTGTCTGCATGGGTGTGTATGTATAAAATATAGTCCTCCTAACATAAGCAAAAGTTCTTTATAAAATTTTAGTAAATTGAAGAGGTTAAGGAATTTGTAATTAATTCCATAACAATGGGACTCTAGAAAAGATTCTGCACATAGGAATATGATCAGAATGTCAGCTTGGGAGTATTTATTTTACCACAGCCTTTAATAAGAATTGAAGTCAAGGAATATAGCAATGAAGTACTTTGATATTATCTTAGTGAATGTGTCCAGGTAATATATAAATAGAGGTACCTGGAGTGAGAATGTAAAAAAGGAGGGAATAGAAGTTCAAGACATTTTGAATGTAGACTATACGTGACTTGGTATATGGCTGAAATTTAGTATTGAAGGAAAATGAGTCAAAATATTTGAAGTTTAACTCTACATTACTAAAATTTTATGCAGTCTTAATTAAAACTCATTATAAAGTTTTGGGATTTTCTTGGGAAGAAAACAATTATTTTTGGACATGTTGATTTTGACCTGTGTGAGGATAAGTAGGTTATTGACAATTTGAGCATTGTGTCAGATCAGGGCTAGAGTGTCATCAACACAAAATAATTGAGACTAAAAATGAAGAAAGCCCCATGGTAAAGCAAGCATATATAGAGATGGCCTTTGGGGAAAGACTTAAGTACTAAAACTTAGACATTTTCTTTTTTCAAGAAATTTTCTTTTTTTCAGAATAGTCATTGTGTATATGTATACACACATGTACACGTGTGTGTTTGCCAGAAAAGGAAGAGACATAGTGGATTAAAAAAAACAAAAAACAAAAAACTGAGTCTTCTGTGTAGGCAAGAAAGAACAGTATTAACCAAGAACTTTCCATTGCTTAGGCAATTAATCATGTTTTTGCATATTAAAGATTATAGTAAATATGAAACCAGGAATTTGGAATAAAGATGATCCCCCATCTCATCTGGATTTTGAACCTCCTTCTGCTTTAAGAAACCCCATGAACTGATTCAGGGCTGCTCCTAAGGATAGAGGACTTTTATTTTACTGGCAGTAATAGTGCTTGCTCTGTATAAGCAGAGAGCTTGAAGTTATTAAATAAAGTCCTTAAATTTCTTCCCATCACATAAGGGGAAAAAATGGACACACTTTGCCAAATTGAAGTATTAGTGAATAAAGTCTCAAATAAATAGGGACATTTAGTCTTCTATGAGAACCTACTGAAAAGTTCTACATGATGTATCAGTTGTCCTCTGCTCAAAAAGGTCAGGCTTCCCAAGGATATTTGTACTGCTGCTCCCCTCTGCCAATAAAAGATGGGTAAATTCATACCTTTGAGAATAGATTTTAAATATTTATTGAAATTCATTAGCCTCTACTCAACTTTTATAGAACATTCTTCTGTATCACCAGTCAAAAGTGTCATCAACATATTTTTTATAAATTTTTTGGTCTTTGAAGTCTATAGGCTGCATCATTGTTTTTCTATTAGTTCTATCTCACCACAGTTAAGTCCTTAAATAATAGTAGGATTTAGACCATACATTATATTCATTACTTAATTTACATGCCAATTGCATTAAAAACAAAAGAATTTTTCTAGTAGGATAAAGGTCTCTATTTAGCTGTTATTTTAACCTACTGTTGATTGTTGCTTTGTAGCATTGCATCAGTGTGCTTTCAGGCATTGGCATCAAGATATGCTCTGGTAGGCATCCTTAAAACCAGCATCGATATTAAATTGGCATAAAAATTATCACCTATGATTATTTCTGCAGTTATCAGCAAATATCACATCAAGGAGATGTCAGTGTATTTTAAAGATCCTGAAGAGAGAGATTTATCATGAATAGTGTGAGTAGATATAAGATTAACTCACTCAAATTATCAACAAAAGTATTTTTTATGTTAGAGGCAAAAGAATTAGACAGTGACGTTTAAAACTTCTGTAGCTCCTGGCAGCAGTATATCGAAGTTTCAAGACATTTTAAACTGTGGCACCAGGATATTTTATTAGGGACAGAGAATAAGGTAATGTATTCAAATAGTAATTGAACATGTTGCTTCTTAGCATCTGTTCACATGATAGAGTTAGTATTATCATAACTCGATTATACTGTGCTGCACCTATGGTCAACATGAATAATCTGTGTCTTCCATTTCCTATATGTCCCATCAAAATTATTGTTTTAGTGACTTTTTTTTTTCTGGGATGCCTGGGCCATATTTACCTGTGTGGTAGCCAAGAAGGGACTACAGGAATCTATTAGGATAGTGACATATAAAATAATAGCTTGAATCTGAAATCCTGCAATTTAAGTTTGGTTTTGCAGAAATGATTGAAAAACATATTCCATATTTTTGAATTATAAAAAGGAAGATGAAATTGATTCTAAAGTTAAAATACTTCCCCCAATATAGCTTTAAGAGGATCCAGACTAAATTTAGGGAAAGATAGAAGCCCTGCAGAAGTAGAAATGGATATTTCTAAATTTTAATGCCATATATCTGTAACTTTTTCTAAATATAAAAGCTCTTCTTTCAACTAAGCTTCAGGGTACTTGCAATATTTCATTCCCTTTGAGGGTTACAGGGCAGAAGGAGTAAAGTAAATAGCTTGAGTCACTTATCTACTTTTCAGGCCTTGGTTCAAGTTTAACCAGAGAAGTTAAATTAATGTTTTTTCTTGTTGTCAGGAAGAGTCACAAAGCGAAATTTATTACTTATAGCTTCTATCTAGTGTGCAGTTACTGAATTCAAAAGACCAAGGCACATCAGCTTCAGAAAAGCTATTTAGTTCAGTTGTGTAAGGTCTCAGGAATCCAAATTGATTGTGGAAAGGGAACAATGAGAGAATAAAAGGGTGGAAATTATATATTTTAGAGGAATTTACATTAGTATGTGTGCAATACAATATCCTCATCATACAGAGTAATAAAAAGTGAATGTCTCTCTGCTATTTCTTTTATGCCTCCCTTGAATATTTTAAAAGGCTTGAGGGAGGTTCAAATCCCATTATACCTAAATTAGAATCCTAGTCTGGGGAAAGAGGAAGAAAGTTTAGTTTTCAAAGTCATTGAGCCATACAAAGTGCATGACAGAAAAAAAAAAAAAAAACAACAGAGAACTCGGACCACATACATTTGTACCTCAAAGAGAGAGAGAGAGAGGGAGAGAGAGAAGGCACTGCCTTCCTGTGTGATAGGCAAATGCAAATGAGTCATGGAAAGTTGTCCTCTGTGTGTACTGTTGCATTCTGCTGAGTAAGATGATTTTTAAAAGGGGCGTAGGCCAGGGAATGGGCAAACAGGGACTGGAGCACCAGTTACAGGGAGAAGAATGTTCAAAAGCAAAATCTAACAAAACCAAATATATATATTTGAAAAACCTCTGGAAGATAAGGCTACAAAATGGCTTTTCTTCAAAGGTATCTAGATATAATCTAAATACAGAGTAGTTCAGTAACAAAACGCCATACTTACTTACTTTCTTGTAAGGATTCCATAAAATGTCCTTAATTTAAGGATATGTAATTTTTCCTTGGTGGGTATCTGCATGTTAATTTAAGTGCACAATAATAATGTGATCTTTTATTGTTTTTACCATTATATTAGTATTCATAGTCTATTGTAGTAAATGGCCTACTCTTCTAAAATTACTTTTTGTTAAAGTTTCCAATTATGATCATGATATAGTATCTGCCACATAACTGTCAAATGTACATTCACTGTTGTTATCATTACAAAAATATATAATCTGTTTGCAGAGTGAATTAAAGACAAAGGATTAACCCAAATGGAATTCTTTTCACACATCTAGGAAAAAAAAAAAAAAAAAGACCAATACCTTGTTTCAAGAAGATAGTCCACCCCTGTATCTCCCTTAGCCCTCCTTCAGGGAAAGAAATGGCTTTCTTTAGAAGAATAAGGTGTTTTAAGCCCTGAAAAAATGATGGAGGCAGAGGAGTGTGTGTGTGTGTGTGTGTGTGTGTGTGTGTGTGTTGTTTTGTTTTTGTTTGTTTTTGTTTTTGTTTTTTACTTGGGACAAAGAAATGTAGCCTTGAGGTAAATTCTGAGCTCTGTCAAATACTGGTGGAGAAGTGAATCCTACCAGCAGAGTCCAGGATCCTCCTTTTACTGATCATTTGGGTTGGGGGGATGGACAGAGGAAGGAGGAAAACTATTGGGCAGAGTAACCCTTGATATACCTGAGGCAGTAACTCCGGGGGGGCGGGGGGGGTGGGGAATCACACAGACCTGAGCTCTGGGAATAAAAGTCCAGCATCCCCTCTGGAACATGTTTTTATGTCTTTGGCCAGTTTTCTGACACCATCAAGGCCAAGATTCTTGGAAGAGCTCATGGAAGGGGATGAAGGCTAGTTGCCAGAACAAGCAATATTGAATTTCTTGCCAGAGGGTCACCTATGGCTCAGAAGATACTAAATTTGATGTTGAGAAATAAAGGAATGCAAAATTTTTCATACCTATATTTTGAAGTATAAACAACGAAAGCTGTGTGATGTAATAATAGCAAAAAGGTCGCACATAACACAGTTCTTTCTGTAAATTTCCATTACTATTATTGGCCTTTTAGTTTTATTTTTTTGCCACTTTAGATTTTCACAGCAAAAGTTGTACTGGACAAAGTTAAGCAAAGAAGACTTTATTCAAAGGTCCTTTCCCAGGTCCTTGAGAAAGACAATCCTGGATCTTCAAACTGACGAGAGACTTTAAACAAATTTACATCACTGAAGGGGGCGGGGAAGAATTTATGATTACAAGTGTTCTAGAACCCATGCTTTAAGGAAAGGGAGACCAGGGGCCTAGGTATAGGAAGAAACCTGTGTAAAGTTTAACCAAACTGAGGGGATTGTTAAGGCTGTCTTGACCTGTATGCAAAATCAAATACAAGATTAAGCAACATTTTATGAATCTAACTATCTCATGGAAGTATCATTTTTCCCTACTAATGTGAAATCCTGATTTTGAAAGTATTTCTCACTCCCAATCTCAGCATTCTGAAAAGGAGCAAAACGACGATAAATGACATTTTAAAAACAAATAAAATAACAGTAACCTTTATAAATCCCAAGGCCCAAATGACCAAGACTCTGCAGAGATTTGCATTTATTAAAGCATGGACCAGTGCTCCTACATAATTAAAAAGGAATTGCAACCCTTAATTGTGTCTCTTAAAGAACATTAGAGGAGATTCATTTCATTACACACACAATCGCTTTTTAAAACCTTTCTCCTCCTCCCAGTTCTCCCACTCACAGTACTGGTCAATGAATTCCACAAAACTCTTACACATTCTCAACCCAGGCTTTCTTTCCTCACCTTTTCATTCTCTGAAATCACCTGCCCCCAACCACCACCACCATCTCTCAATCTCTGTTTCCTCTCTTTACATCCAGTGGTGAAGTACAGGGGTTTTTTTAGGTCCAGATAATATTCTGTATAGATCATACCCATTCAGGCTTCTTAAGGCCCTTTGCTACTCCCAGCGTTTTAGACTAATCTGTAAAATAACATCGGATTGCTACATAGGTGATACCTAAATTTCTGTTATAATTGCTACTAGTTTTAATCCTATTTGGGAAGTTTCACTTACATATGTTTAAGATTTAAGCCAATTCATTTCACTTTGTTTTCTTAGAGATAAAACAAAGTAAGTAAATCCATGGAGACTATGTTGAAGTAGAAGAAGCCCACGTTTTAAACACTAACTTAGATGACATTGTAGAGTTCTCATTTAACGAACTTGAGGGCAGGGGACATATGCTATCATTTTTGATATCCCCAGTGTATGACATGATTCATGTAACATGGTAAAGATAGGCATGGCATGGAACTAAATGTTGGATTATAATATCATTTTCTTTGTTCATCTATTCATTCACTTAGTCACTTATTTAATGTGACAAGAAGATAATGTGTGAAATAATCAACCAGGTAGAAGAATGTAGAGTGAACCTGAAACAATCCTCACCTATATAGAAGTTATAATACAGTGTATGGCTTAAGGGAGGAAATTAATTTTCCCTCTATCCTTTGAGGTTCTTGGCTGAGACCCCTCGTTATAAAAGATTAATAGCAGAAAAACAAGTAGAAGTGTAATAGCATATATACCTCCTGATACCAAGAAAACCAAATAACTCTTGAATGGTCACACTTGCTAACATTTCATCAAAACATTGGTGGCTGTACTTGTGATTAGCTTTCTGTTTAAGTACTATTCACAAAGTTTACTTAATCTTCACTAAGTAATGAATAATCTAGAGTCTGGAGAACTCACAGCCAGTAGTACATATGGAATATAAATCCAGAGCTGTTAGAGGAAGAACTCCATCCTGTCTTTCTTTTATTGTGGTATATTTCTGCATAAAACCCTAAAATTTGATAGACAAAAAAGGGAAGTAATAGATCCCCCCCTTACTACCCAGTTCAAAAGATCTCATTCCTATTTTAAAATACGTAACTTTGATTCTATATTGTGTACCTACTGACTGCATTGTTTCTATGAGGTTTCTATAACCTTAGTTCTCCACTCCTTTTTTGGAAGGTTTAATTTGTTTTTTACTCTCACACATTTGTCACATTTATTGCATACTTTTATAAAGTTTTCTACGTCTTTTTATTTAATGCTACCTAATCTATCCCACTACCTACCTCTACATAATAGCAAGAGGCAATGAGAGAAGTATAAGCAACAGGTAGCTAAAGCTTGCTCACATGGTCTACCAAGAGAAAGGGCAATGCTGTTTGTCCTAGCTGGTGTTAGGTGAGACAGTGTAGATCTAAAGCTTCTTAGTTTATTGTCTTGGTTGTTACAATAGAACAGGAGAGACAAAAGAAGTACCTGTAGCTTCATGCACTCACATGGAAGGGCTTGTTTAATCCTTTTGATGTAATCAACTTGTTTTTCTTATATCTTTATCTTGGTCCAAAGCATTATTCCCATTCCAAATCCTGCCTGGGATGATTTTAACTAAAATATGTGTTTTTTTTAAGCCACCTCTAATTATAATTTAAACTGTCCATTTATGCATGGTTCATGGATCCTCTTGAGCACTATCACAGACAGGGTGAAGTCATGTTTTGAGGGCCATATGGATTAGTGCATGAGTGGCTCAGTTGTACCGAAAAGATATTGTCAATTAGTTGAGTACTCTGACCTCAGACTAGCTTTGTGGTTGCAAGCGTGTAAGCATTCTGTGGTTCTGCCTGTTGTGTTTGTCTTTCCATAGAATGTTTTGATCTATATCTATATTTATATCTATATTTTTATTTTACCCTAATGTACCAACACAATACATTGTAATTCTCTTAATTAAGCCTGATATCTTCTTCTTTTGATGCAATAGAGCCTCTCTCTATCAAAACCATCTATTTGACGGTTTTGTTTTATTACTTATATACATTTTAAAGAAATGATTCTTCTAATCCACTAGAGATTTCTTTGTGATATCTCCTGTTGCTTTTTATAATTAAAATTTCTTTCACATTAAAAAAAAAAAACAGGACAATGTCTCCACATCTGTTTCATTCTGTTTTATTCCTTTTAGTTTAGACATGAGTTCAACTTTTTTGATTTAATTTTGGTGTATGGTACAATTTAAACTTATAATGTAACTTTAATAAAGAACATACCAAGAATATTGTTGGTTAACAACTCTCCCATCAGTTTGTGATAGATTTTTACTCCTATTGTTCAGAAAGTCAGAAATCAAGCCCTATTTTTGAGCTCCTCTCTTCCTTCATACATTTTGTCTTTCCTTTCTTAATGAGTTTTTTCCTTCTCTATAACTTATCTTTCCTATGTTTATACACCAAACAGTTTCTGGCCTTTTTAACATTTTAACAGCTTAATATTTCTAATAGAGTGTATTTTATTATTTTTTTTTCCAATTACACTAAAATGAGTCGAGTTTAGATTCAGAGTTAAGAATATTTACTGTTTCCATAGTTATTATTTCCACATCCTTCATCATCCACTCAAAATTCTACACAATGTTAAACTACTTGATAAGCTACCAGTTCATTTTTAAAAATTTTTACTTATTTATTTTTTAGGCATCTCAGAGGCCAAATTGACTGCTTTCTGACCTTGGATTTTTTCTTGGCTTTCCTCCATTAGCATCCAGGGAAAAAATTGATGCTTGGGAGATTGATTTCTTTTCAAATCTGTGACATCAAAGAATATCCTTACCATCACACTTGATTGAACATTACCAATTGGGGAAATAGTTTCCTCATAATATTGATAGAATTGCTATGTTGGCAAGTCAAATGTTATTCTTAGTTTCAGTTATTTACCATGTTTTTTTTTTTTCACATTTGTTTAGGATATTCCCCTCTACACAGATATTGGAACTTCCATAATGGCATATTTTAGCGTAGATCTTTTTTTTCATGTATTGTACTTGGTGATCAGTGAACCCCTTTAGTCTATAATATTAAAGTTAAAAGAGATTAAATATTTTAAAATCTTTGAAAATGTTCAGTACTCAGGAAAAATATAAATAAAGTTGTCTGAAGGGGAAAAATAACATGAGCAGAATATCAAAATAAAAGACAAGGAAAAAGTTTAAAACAATATCTCCAAGAGGGGTTCCTGGGTGACTCAGTCAGTTAGGCATCTGACTTTGCTCAGGTCATGAGCTCATGGTTTGTGGATTTGAGCCCCACCTCAGGCTCTATGCTGACAGCTCAGAGCCTGGAGGCTTCTTTGGATTCTGGGTCTCTGCCCCCACCCCCCACCCCCTCCGCTCATGCTCTGCCTCTCTCTCTCTATCTCAAAAATAAAGTTAAAAACATTTAAAAAATTTTTAAAAATGTCTGCAAGAAAAAACATAGGCCAAGAAATTTTACATGAGTGATTTCAAATTTAGTACCAGCCACTTCTTATATATAACTTGATCTAGAGCATATACAATATAGAAGTCTTCTAGTTTATGTTCTGAAGCTATCTAGTTCTAAGTAGCTTATGTAGAATGGCTTCATTTAATTCTTAAGCAGAATTATGAAGTAGAGACTATTATCATCAAATTTTATAAATAAATAATGATGGTAAGAATCCACAGTAAAGTGGCGCCTGGGTGGCTCGGTCAGTTGAGCATCTGACTCTTGATTTCAGCTCAGGTCATGACCTCACGATTCATGGGTTCAAGCCCTGCATCAGGCTTTGTACTCACAGAACAGAGCCTGCTTGGGATTCTCTCTCTCCCTCTCTTTCTGTCTCTCCCTTGCGTTATTTCTCTCTCTGTCTCTCTCAATACATAAATAAGCTTTAAAAAAAGAATCCACAGTAAAAAATCATTGGGGCATGCTAATGAAGAAGATAAGGATGCTGACTCAGCTTAAAAAATTTGCTGTATGTTAACACAAATATGTGAAGTTTAACAATGAAACATTAAGAACATTCCAATTTGAATCCTGAAAAAATATACATTACCATTGCTGTTATATGATAGTATTCTATAATCTTTAACCAATATAATGCAAATACAAAGTAAGTATTAGAAGGTATAACTGTTGAAACTTCAAAGTGAGACTTTCATTTACAAAAATATGTTATTGCTTATCAAGAAAACGTGTTTTCCAGGTAAACATCACTATTCCAATTAATATCTAATCTCACTCCCACCCCAAGCCCATCCATTTATCATTAGTCTATTCTCTTTTTTTTTTTTTTCTAATTGAATTTATCAGATTGTTACTTTTTTGTGGGTTCTGTCTTGGTCACTGAGAGTAATAACACTTACATATTTTAAAAAGTGACTCTTTTTAAACCCTACTATCTGTTAATGGCTGTTTTTCTCCTTATTGTTTAATTATCTCGTCTCTAACAAAATTTTCTTTTTAAACTTCTTGCCTTGGATCCATTATTTATTTAACTTGATTTTGCTTGAAGTTATTCATTTTTTATATGAATATACATTTGATTATAAAGTTAAAATTTCTTGTTTTCATATTTGTATTTGGAAGGATCTGTGACAATATTTAAATTTTATTTTTGATTCATCTCAGAATCACAAGTTTATTTTTAATTGAAACTTGTTGTTGGCTTTAAAATTTATTACTTTCAACATTGCTGTGGTGAATAGCATTTGTTTAATGTGTTATAACTTGTTATCTTTTTTAACACCAACAAGCCCATAAGAAGAAGTCCATTTTAGATTAAAATTAGGTGAATTTCCCATAATCATAGAGTTTAAGGCCAGGTGATTCTTTGGTGTGGAGCGATGTCCTGTGCATTGTAGGACTTTTTTCAGCATCTCTGTTTCTATTTCTCCAGTTGATAAGACCTAAAATGATTCCAGGCATTTCCAGATATTCCCTGGGGGGGACAGAATTGCTTCCACTTGCATATCACTGATATAGCTAGTGCCTTTTTTCCCCAAAGAATGCTCTTTCCCCTATATTGTACCTCTTGATTATTTCAAATATTTCTTCTTGCTTTATAGAGTCAGGTGTGCTTCTCAACCTAGGGAAGGAAAATAAAAAATTTTATCTATATACTCACAGCTACATTATCTACTAAAACTGTTAGTAATATCAACCAGTGAAGACATAAATAGATAAGAAGAAAAACAGACAAATAAGAGAGGATCATGTCCAGGACTTACTTTTCACAATAAAAGAAACTGGTCTTTCAATACTCATGAATCAGTCCTGGACTCAATACTAAACTGTGTCTCCATTCTTTTCTATTCTGCCTTCAAATTTGCTCCATATTATTTTCTGGTCCGACTCTTTTCTTGGTATTTAATTTTGGGCTCTGTCTCCTGCTGCAAAATAGTATTTAGCACTAGTTTCCTTATTGTAACATTTGTATTTCTCCTTAGCTGTGATTTATTTTGTCTTTCCTCCCGCCTATGAGCTTCTCTAATACCTCTCTAGTTACAGTTCAGCCACTATGTCCCATCTCATCAGTGCTACCGCTTAGGATCTAGACAAGAGCAAGGAATAATTTTATAATTTGTAGAACACACTATTCTGAGGTAAGTAGTACATGAATAGGATTAAGTGACCAAGATCTAGGCGTCTCTCTTTCTCTTTCTCTTTCTCTTTCTCTTTCTCTTTCTCTTTCTCTTTCTCTTTCTCTTTCTCTTTCTCTTTCTCTTTCCAGACTGAGGTATAGACATTCTCTATGTCTATCTGATGAAATTCCTACTGCAGGAAAGATAAGAGGTTGGTAAGGACTTAGAAAAACATAATTATGCCTAGGAATGAATGAATCAGCAGCAGTATGTGTCAGATACTGCATGCTATCTTCTGATGCTAAACAATTCATGATAAATTTAGCTTAAATATATACACTTCATTTTACAAAGTGAGATTGAATGGGTGTAGAAGTGAGGGAATCTGCATTCCAGCCATGATCTTTTCATTGCCTATGACTGTCTAATCTAGCACACTCCATTTACAGTTTAGAGTACTAGGAGTAATTTAACGCTGATGGTTCATGAAAGGGGAGACATCAGAACTCTTTTTATTTTTTTCCCCAAAAAGGACGGTAGTGACATATACAATCTAGGGTTTAGAAAAGTAAAATGTAGATGGTGAAAATTAGATTGGAGGAACAGAAACCTGGGGAAAAGTTTAAAAGTTTAATTTCTTCTAAGGAAAAGGGTATTAGTAGTAAATACCCATAGTTGGGTAAAAGTTTGAGAAATATTTCGGACTTAATGAAAGGACTTAATGAATCAGGGAGAAATAAGGGGAAAAGTCATTTATATAGCCTATTGAATACATGGAGTTAAGTTGGGGAGAGGGTAGGATAAACAGTTTGGTGTTACATAAGTTCATTTTGAGGTATCTGTGGACCATGCATGGGGGATAACTAAGTGACAATGGAGCAAGTAGTTCTAATTCAATGAGAGAAGTAGGAACTAGAAACAAAAGTTTGGAAACATTGTCACATTGGGTATAAATGACATTTTTAGGTGTGGTATCACTTAGCAAGAACTTGCAGAAAAGAAACAGAAGGCAACAGACACTAGAGCTCAATGGAACAGCAACATTTACGAGTTGGGTGAATGAACTTGGAAACAGTGGGGGGAAAATAAGTAATAAAATTGTAATGGCAGTCAGGGAAGCTAGTGGAGTACTGAACTTCAAAAAGTAATTGATCTATTGCATCAAATTTCAAAAAAAAGTCAGGATTAAGAAAGAGTCCTGACTTTTGGAATCATTAGATCTGGTTATTAGAGTAATTTGGACTAAGCATTGCAGGTAAAAGTAGTTATGGATTGGGAGTGAGTGGAAAATTTTAAATGAAAGCAGTGAATACAGACTACTTGAAATAATTATTGTGAAAGGAAACAGAATAGGGTCAGAGGTCAGGGAGTCAGGATATTCTCTTTAGAAAGGGAATGTTTGAAATAAGTGTATGAAATGTTAGTACATACATAAAGACCGGTGGCCTAACTTTAAAAAGCAGTAACAGCATAGCTTCTTGTGAACACTAGGGACTGAGATCAAAATGAACAAAAAGAAAAGGGTTCTTGGGAGTGGGAAAAAAAAAAAAGGGGTGATGACAGTTAGGTAAACTAAAGCATGAAGATGTAAAGTGTGTTTCTTATGTCAGTAAAATAATGATTTCCAAGTTTGTTTTAAATTCCTGTAACAATCAATTAACAGACTCATTAATTTAAGACATTTAAAAGATAATATGAATTTTTTTGAAATAATAATTTTGAAACATCCAAAGGGCAGAGAATGACAATATTGATAGTGACTAGAACTATTGCTCTGAGTCTAAATTTATATAAAATCTGGAACGTGAAGTACAGTCTAAAGGGGAAAAAAATCTTCTTTGAGCCAAGTAAAGCTAAATTTGATTTAGACTATAATAGCTTGAAATTGAATTTTGGATAAATCCCTTACACAAAGCACTTACTATAATTTAATTAAGTTTTGCTTTTGCCATCTCTTCCTTACCCTTTCACTTTTTTTCTCAGTTTATTCCTCCTTTATCCACAAAAGACTATTTCACTATTTTAAAAAAGCATATTTATAAATTTACTAATTATTTGAAAATCCCAAGTGTAAAACTTTATAAATGTGAGAACATTATTAAAACAAAGTTTCAGAAAAAATATATAGTGTGTCAATTATGAAAACTTTTCAAATATATATTTTATCACAGTTATATCCTGTTCATACATTTTCAGCAATATGTATATCTATTCAAATCTTTTCCTGTGTATTTTTTCACAGACTTACAACGAAATAGACATAGTAATATATACAGATTATACAAATAAATATAGGTGTAGATGTCCACCTCATTTTATGTTGGGGTATTCATTAGTTCTTTTTGCCAAATATTCTAGTTCTTCTTTTTTCAGACATATGGTATGACTGTGCTTTTGTATTGGTGCACCGGCATCAATGTCTTTGGCTAATGAATTTGGCTAGAAATGAAGTGTCTCTTTGAGGAAGAGAGATTAAATTCTGCTTTGAAACTTTGAAGGTCTCACTTCTTTTACTTATATGCTCATTGGTGATGCTCCAGATGATATCTGCTCCATCAGACTGGGTCCAGAGTAAGGACAATGATGAAGGAGTGCAGCCATGATTGACCTGTGGTGGACTTATCTCATAAGCAAAAAATAAGTGTTATTTTAAGAATCCTGAGATGGAGATTATTTGTTCAAGCTGTTTAATTGAGTCCACAATGACCAATTCACTTACCAATCCTTTGAAAAATTTAACTGACCAATTAATTGTGTTGCCTCACAAAGTGGTATCCAATTAAAAACTTCTTGGGGCGCCTGGGTGGCTCAGTCAGTTGAGCGTCCGACTTCGGCTCAGGTCATGATCTCGCAGACCGTGAGTTCAAGCCCCGCGTCGGGCTCTGTGCTGACCGCTCAGAGCCTGGAGCCTGTTTCAGATTCTGTGTCTCCCTCTCTCTCTGACCCTCCCCCATTCATGCTCTGTCTCTCTCTGTCTCAAAACTAAATAAACGTTAAAAAAATTAAAAAAAAAAAAAGACTTCTTCACTTGGACTTTTATGTGACTTAATGACAATAAGAACTAAAAAAATCCCCCCATATACGTGATGCTATATTTTATCAGAATACATTTTCTTTTGTTTTACAAGTATATGTAATTACTACTAATTTTTTGAGAATTTTGGATTTTTAGCAAGATTAGTAACTTTAGGGAGCCCAATTCTGCTATCTCCTTGGGAAAATCATCATATTTTCATATTCTAATTTCCTCTTTTATAAATTAAAAAAAATCTGACTCTCCTAAGTAAAGGGCTGTTTTTATGGCTCATATGTGCACAGTTGCCTTGTAGTTGCGTATTTAAGTGGAAGAAATCTCTTCTATCAGAAAATGTAGAGGGGCGCCTGGGTGGCGCAGTCGGTTAAGCGTCCGACTTCAGCCAGGTCACGATCTCACGGTCCGTGAGTTCGAGCCCCGCGTCGGGCTCTGGGCTGATGGCTCGGAGCCTGGAGCCTGTTTCCGATTCTGTGTCTCCCTCTCTCTCTGTCCCTCCCCCGTTCATGCTCTGTCTCTCTCTGTCCCAAAAATAAAAAATAAACGTTGAAAAAAAATATTTAAAAAAAAAAAAAAAAAAAAGAAAATGTAGAGTACTTTTTCTCAAGATGTGAAGGGAGTATAGTATAGCAAAAGGCTTCCAAGTCAGAATTCCCTGAGTCTTAATCCAAATCTATTATTTACCAACTGTGTGACCTTGGGCAAATTACTTAACCTTACTAACATGCAATTGCTCTCATTTATAAAATAATAATACCTGTCTCCATGTATTATTCTGAGAATTAAATTTGATAACACCTATAGAATACTTAATATGTACCACAGACTAATTAAATTATATTTTTAAACAGTATAAGTAGGTTTTCAAGTAAATATGAAATGAGCAAGTGTAAAATATTTTATTCAACTTATTAATTGATGAAAGAACCTTTAAGATATTAGGACTGGTTCATAGAGCATTTTAGGAGTGATACATTTAATAAATGTATTTGATTGTGTGTAAATGTGTTTAATAAAGGCATTTGAAAATAACATGGTGGACGGGATAAAAATCTGGTCACTGTTCTACCGAACAATGAATAATAACCTTTAAAGTTATTTGTTTCCACTGAACAGAAATTATTTGCATTTCTACTGGGTAAAACTCTGAACCTTGACTTTTAGTTAATAGTCATAAGAAATGCAAGTAATTTTAGCTGATGTTACCAGATGTCAGTATCCCACCGGCATAACTATGATCTTATGATTTTAACTTGTCATAGCCTCTTCCAGCCATCTATATCTGTGTCTTTGAGCCTGAGAAATTTCAGAAACTTTCTTCCTGCAAAGAAGATTTGAAATTCCTGGGAATTAATGTCCTTTCCCAATTTAGCATCTTCCCAATCCAGAATGCAGCTCATAACAATAGTTGATGGGAATTGAATTGGAGTGTCCATCCTTTAACCTTGTCATCCCATCAGGTTACATAATTCTGAAGTGTGTTTACCAAAGTTGACCAGAGATTCCCCAGGAGAATAAACTCTAATCACCCCTTTAATAAATAATTTATTTCCTACATTCTTTTCCCCCCACCAACTTACTCAACTTTCGGTGTTTTCTACATCTCCCCCAAAGCCAATTCCACTGAAACTCTTTGCCCAGATCTGTTTCTGGAGAAGCCCATCCAAGACACCCAAATCCTGGAAAGATTCTCAAAACGTAGCATATATTTCATCAACCAATAAAACCTGTAGGGGCAGTTGTTGACTAAATACCGTGGTGTACCTAAGTTAAGCCTGTTTTTCCAGGTTAGGTGTTCCTCTACTCATTCTCAAAAGAACAGGTATAGGAAAACCTGTCCCCACTTCTCAACCATTGAACAAATGAGGTCTTATCTCCCATGAGACACCTGCATAGACTATGGTAGCCTTTATTGTTTTGTGTGATTCTTGTTTTTCTCTCTCTATTCGATTATAATCGTGCAAGTATCATGTTTTTGTTATTTATCATTGTATAGATCCTACTACCCTGTCTCATACTAATAGGCAAAAGATATTACTTGAATATTGTTCAATAAATAAAGGAGGGGAAGGAGAAGCACAGATAAAAGTAGTGCTTTTTCAGCTTGTCAAAGACCGAAAGACATCCACAGGCACTTCTCATTACATATATTTTCTGACAACATAAAAAGTGCAAATAATGTGGGGCACCTGGGTGGTTCAGTCAGTTAAGTGGTCAGGCTCTGCACTGACAGCCCAGAACCTGCTTGGGATTCTCTCTCTCTCCCTGTCACTCTGCCCCTCCCCTGCTCACTTGCTCTCTCTTTCTCTCTCTCTCTCTCTCTCTCCCTCCCTCCCTCCCTCCCTCCCTCCCTCCCTCAAAACAAATAAATAAATAAGTGAAAATACTGTAAACTTATACTTTTAAGCATCAACATACTTAGAACAGTTAAGAAGCAATGTGCCAGTTTTATACGCCTTCATCTACTTTCATTTCCACATACAAATTTATTATGCTAATTATACCTGACTTTATGATATACTTTAAAAAATATGATAGAAGCCAACTGATAAAGACCTATAAGTAACCTATTAATTTAACGATTAGTCTTTTTTTTAAGTTTATGAAAAGCAAACAACTATTACAGGGTACTATAGAATGGGGAAGTTGTAGTCCTAGAACCTCTTACTTATTTCTTAGAATATCTTACTTATTTCAGTTGCATGATCTAGCTATTTCTAGGCTACTGAGTCCCTGATTATTCCTTCTTTATTGCATGTTTAAATTTTATGGGGAGATTATAGTTATTTATGTGTCGCATTTTTTTCTAATTTTTTTAATGTTTATTTATGAGGGGGAGAGAAAAGGCAGAGACAGAGAGAGAGAGCATGAGCAGGGGAGGGGCAGAGAGAGGAGACACAGAATCCGAAGAAGGTTCCAGGGTCTGAGCTGTCAGCACAGAGCCTGACGCAGGTCCCAAACTCACAAACCGTGAGATCATGACCTGAGCAGAAGTCAGCCACTTAACTGACTGAGCCACCCAGGCACCCCTATGTGTTGCATTCTTAACATGAAATTACCCAAGAAGCAAAAGTAAAGTTTATATCTAAATACACTTATGTCCTGGTAATTTGGAAATAGAGGAACAAGGTAATTATTTCTAATAAATGCTCATCTGTAGCTTGTTGCCTTATATACATAGAAAAAATACAAAAGATATGAGGCATCCATGTTTTCCCACAAGTTATGCAATGTATTTTTATTAACCAAGTTTTATATATATATATATCTATATATATATATATATATATATATATACAAATTTATTTTGAGAGAGAGAGAGAGAGCATGAATGGAGAGGGGCAGAGAGAGGGAGAGAAAGAATCCCAAGCAGGTTCTGCACTGTCAGTGCAGAGCCTGATGCAGGGCTCAATCTCAAGATGTGCAAGATCATGACCTGAGGTGAAATCAAGAGTTGGATGTTTAATTGACCGAGCCACCCAGGCACCCCAAATCCAAGATATATTTGATAGAATTTTGTTGGTGAATATGATTTCTTTATTGATATATCTGTTTTATATTTTTCTGATCATTGTTAATTTAAAAAATCATATTTTCTTTATATTGCTGTCATTACTGGTCTGTGATAAGAATTTAAAATGATAGATCTTAATAAAATTTTGGTCCATAATATACACTAAATATTTTAAATGAAATATTGTTAATATATTTTAAATTTGTATATTCTGAGGCCATCATAGATTTATGCCCTGAGGATATTATTAGACCGTGAGCAGAAAAAGTTTCAAACATGTTTTTAAAGTATGAAAACTACTTATATTATCAAAATAAAAAAAAAATACCACAACAAAATCAATCACCTATCTTAATGCAGTTCAGCAAGGTCATTTCTTGTTGGTATTAATGTAACAGAAATGTAGTTAGCTCAAAAACTTTCTGGCAGCTCTAAAGATGCTTGAATTTTAGAGCTGCCCTTGCTCATTTCTCTTTGGGAAGGGGGGAAGGGAGGAGAAAGCTGCAGGGGAGCATTGATTAAATGAACGATAAGGTCTTTGATAGATCGATTTTTTTTCACGTTTTTAATTTAAAAGGTAAAACTTTCTATCACAGTTTAAACTGAAAATTATGGCTGAGATAATAGAGGTTTGATTCCAGTGCAAGTTAAGAGGAAAAAAGTTGCTGCTCAAATGTCAAGACATCTTGTGGTCCAAGATGATTAAAACTAAACTGTTTGCTATATGAATCCCAAGGTGCAGCTATATCTCAGCTTTGATGACATTTAGCCAGTGACTTTTCATAGCTTGTTAATAATGTATAGCTGTCCCTATATAAATTTGCCATGACAGAAGTGGCCGTTTGGAGTGGAGCAGTTAATGAGATTTATTCTTGACAGAAAATGCAGATTTGAAAAGTATTTCTAAAAAATCAAGATTGATGTCAAAAGAAATCATGTATTTAACAGACAATGGCATCATAACCATTTTTTGGGTGTTTAACCAAGATCACAGAGCTTTGTGCAGTGATATATGTTCTATTTTTAATCAACATTCTATACAGTCCAACCCCCAGCCTCCTCTGCTGCTCATTTCTACGTATCCTGCATAAATCAGAAGACTTCACTTTACAAATCTCTTCCTCAGGGAGATTTTTTCACCTTTGACTTGGTTAGTTCCACATAATTCATGTAAGTTTTCCATCATAATGCTAACCATGTATTTTTAAAATAGTCTGATGCCTGTCTTTCCCACTAGACACCAATAGCATGTTCCTTAGAAAATTTTTATCTTTTACTGAGTCATTGAATCAACATTAATGTGTGCAGATAAGAATATTCTTTGCACAAGTGAGAGCTTTTATTAATTTATTAGACAATGAATTGAAGTCTTATAAGAAAAGTCAAGTGCATATTCTGACTATTCAATATTAATCTCCCATTAATTATTTTGCCCCAGTAGAAACAGAAAACTGCTGTTTTTAGTGATGTCTATATCTAATATTTCAACTTAAAACCTGACATATATGCAAATAATGAATAAACTATGAAATGTCACAGGTACTTATGAAGAGACTGAATGCAGAAAAGGGAATATAAGAAAGGAAATGACTTTACAAGTTAGTTATTAATCTTTATTTAACATCTATAATATAAATATAAATATTAAATATAAATACTCCCAACTTGTGCTGATTTGAGGAGGGTTATCTTTTTTTGTAATTATTATTTAATGTATTTAGCTATAAAAGTACTAAATACTTATTATGAATATCTCAAAACTTGAGTGCAAAAAATATAAAACAAATTACAAGGCTGAAGGATATGAAATTGTGACATTAATAGGTCAAGCGTGATTAAATACAATTTTATTTTCAGAACCCAGCAAAATAAATCCCCAACAACTGAAATAGTCACTTGTTAAATTTTGTTGTAGTTCCATCAACATGAGCAAATAAAGATGCAGATTAGTTTGTTGGCTGCCATAACTAAGTACCACAAACTGGGTGGCTTAAGCAACAGAAATTTATTGTCTCAGTTTTGGGGGCTAGAAGTCCAAAAGCAAGGTATTGGCAGGGTTGATTCTTGCTGAGAACTGTGAAGAAACTTCAGTAGTTCTCCACAGCCACTTGTAGCCTCAGGCATTCTTTAGCTTGTAGATGGTGGCTTCCCTGTCTTCACATGGTCTTCCTTCAGTTTGTCTGTCTCTGAGTCCAAATTTCCTCTTTTTCATAAGGACACCAATCATATTGGATTGGATCGCCCTCTAATGACCTCATCTTAACTTGAATCTATCTGCCAAAGATCCTATTTCCAAACAAGGTTGTATTCTGGGGTACTCAGATATCTCTTTTGAGAGGAACAACTCCACCCATAACAATATGCATTGTAAAAATATATGAGGGGCGCCTGGGTGGCTCAGTCGGTTGAGCGTCGGACTTCAGCTCAGGTCACGATCTCAAGGTTCGTGAGTTCGAGCCCCGCGTCAGGCTCTGGGCTGATGGCTCAGAGCCTGGAGCCTGCTTCCCATTCTGTGTCTCCCTCTCTCTCTGCCCCTCCCCCATTCATGCTCTGTCTCTCTCTGTCTCAAAAATAAATGAACATTAAAAAAAAAATTTAAAAAAAATATATGAGTGCACAACATACAGAATTTTGCATGCAGTTCTCCCATAGTCTGTAGATAGGCTTTGCAACCATGAGAGTTAATTACTATATACCATGTCATACTTTCCTTACCTGGTCTTTCTGGATAATATATAGATGGTTTCCAATTACTTGCTATCAAAAGCTATACTCGGCTGCAGTTCTTATCTGGGGCTCAGTGTTGTTTTCCAAGTTCATTGGTTGTCGGCAGAATTCATTTCCTTGTGGTTATAGGACTGAGGCCCCATTTTCCTATCAGCCCGGGAACATCTTTAGTGCCTAGATCCCACCCTTTGGTTCTTGCCACATAGTCCCCATGTTCACATGTTTTGCTTTCTTCTAGGCCACTCAGTGTGAGTCTCTCTGCCTCTTCTGTGACCAGTCAGAAAACAAACAACCAAACAAACAAAAAACTGCTCTGCTTTCAAAGAGGTCACTTGATTATGTTAGGCTCACTCCGGATAATCTCGCCATTGCCATGCAATTTAACATAATCACAGAATATTTATTGTAGTTACAGGTTTCACCCACACTCAAGGGAAGGAGATTACACCTGATTGTCGGTCAGCTTAGAATTCTACCTACTACAAATGTTCTCATTAGTTCATCTTTGTCTTCTTGATGATAGCTTTCCTGGAATAAATTCCTGGGAGGAAAATTGCTAACTCAAAATAAATGCAAATTTATGTAAGCTTTTAAACATATTGCTGAAGTCTAATTTTCACTCCCACTAGTATACTTAGAGCACCTGTATATCGGTGCATTCCCAGTAGCAGAAGTTTATCTCATCATGAAAACCAATATACACACATTTATACACACATACACGTACAGACACATTTTCTTCTGAACCATGAGGGAACTTTGTAGGCATGTAGTGCTTTACCACTTAATACTTCTGGATTTCAAGAGATTGAGAATATCTAATTATTAATTGCAATAAATTATTGATTTGGATATTAAATTCCATGTACTACTTTTTCAAATACATAGGCTTTAGTAAAATTTTATCAATTATCTCAATAAAATCCTTTTAAATTATTTATTTATTCCATGTCTCCCTCTCCAGGATCTATTTCTAGAAGTTATTTAGTTATGTCTTCTGGAATCATTATCAACTTTCCTTTGTCTTTCATGACTTTCATTTTTTGGATGAGTATAAGACAATTACTTTGTGTAATCTATCTCAATTTTGGTTTATCTAACACACATACACACATACAACTTGATTCAGATTATACACTTTCAGCAAAAATGCTATGTTAGCTATGCTGTGTTCTTCCCAAAGTGTCCCTCTAGGAGGTACATGTTGTTGTTGCATCCCATTCTTTACATGAACTTTCATCACTTTCTATCAGACTTCCCCACTGAAAGGTATTATCTTTCCCTTTAGCTAGTTAAATCGGAGATACTTTGAAACTAAATACATATCCTATTTCTCATCAAATTTTTACTCATTAGTTTTAGCCTATTTGAAGAATGCCCTACAACCCTGCCCATCCAAAATCCAAAGAAAATTCTGTCTTGGTATACACACACACGTGCACACCCATAAACACACAATTTTATTTTGTTTTATTTTGTTTTATTTTATTTTATTATTTTATTTTATTATTTTATTTTTTTATTCTTATTTATTTTTTAAATTTACATCCAAGTTAGTTAGCATATAGTGCAACAGTGATTTCAGGAGTAAATTCCTTAATGCCCTTTACCCATTTAGCCCATCCCCCCTCCAGCAACCCTCAGTTTGTTCTCCATATTTAAGAGTCTCTTATCTTTTTGTCTCCCTGCCTATTTTTATATTACTTTTGCTCCCTTCCCTTATGTTCATCTGTTTTGTATCTTAAAGTCCTCATATGAGTGAAGTCATATGATATTTGTCTTTCTCTGACAAATATCACTTTTGCTTAGCATAATACCCTCTAGTTCCATCCACATAGTTACAAATGGCAAGATTTCATTTTTTTGCTTGCCAAGTAATACTCCATTGTATTTATATATATACCACATCTTCCTTATCCATTCATCCATTGATGGACATTTGGGTTCTTTCCATCCTTTGGTTATTATTGACAGTACTGCTATAAACATTGGGGTGCATCTGCCCCTTTGAAACAGCATACTGCATCCCTTGGGTAAATACCTAGTAGTGCAATTGCTGGGTCATAGGGTAGTTTTTTTTTTTAATTTTTTGAGGAACCTCCTTACTGTTTTCCAGAGTGGCTGCACCAGGTTGCATTCCCACCAGCAGTGTAAAAGTGTTCCTCTTTCTCCACATCCTTGCCAACATCTGTTGTTACCTGAGTTGTTAATGTTGGCCATTCTGACTGGTGTGAGGTGGTATCTCATCATGGTTTTGATTTGTATTTCCTGGATGATGAGTGATGTTGCGCATTTTTTCATGTATTGGTTGGCCATCTGGATGTCTTCTTCTTCTTTTTTTTTTTTAACATGAAATTTATTGTCAAATTGGTTTCCATACAACACCCAGTGCTCATCCCAACAGGTGCCCTCCTCAATGCCCATAACCCACTTTCCCCTCCCTCCTACCCCTCATCAACCCTCAGTTTATTCTCAGTTTTTAAGAGGCTCTTATGGTTTGGCTCCCTCCCTCTGTAACTTTTTTTTCCCTCTCCCCCATGGTCTTCTATTAAGTTTCTCAGGAGAGTGTTATGCTAAGAGAAATAAGTCATACAGAGAAAGACAGATACCATATGGTTTCACTATTATGTGGATCCTGGATGTCTTCTTTGGAGAAGTGTCTATTCATGTCTTTTGCCCATTTCTTCAATGGATTATTTGTTTTCTGGGTGTTGAGTCTGATAAGTTCTTTATAGATTTTGGATACTAACCCTTTATCTGATAGGTCGTTTGCAAATATCTTCTCCCATTCTGTTGGTTACCTTTTAGTTTTGCTGATTGTTTCCTTCGCTCTGCAGAAGTTTTTATTTTGATGATGTCCCAATAGTTCATTTTTGCTTTTGTTTCCCTTGCCTCCAGAGGTGTTGAGTAAGAACTTGCTGCAGCCACAGTTTTAAAGTCATTCACATTTTTTAATGTCTTATTGTGAAAAGGTTCTTTGACTAGTTCTTTCTGTTTCTAAAGATAAGTTTCTTTTCATTACTTTCAAACCATACTATATACAATAGTACCAAAATCTTTTCTTGAAAATCTCCAATACATTTTCACCTTAAAATTATAAAAATGTATCTTTAATCATGGCATTTTGTAATCAGTAAGTCATAATTTTCCCCATTCTTTTTATCCCCAAGTTATCATTACTTCATAAGATAATATTTTCAATATTGTTATTTCAGTTGTTTTAAATATAGCAGTCAGATATTATAACAATCTTTATTTTGGGCAGAATCCATAATACATTTTTAAATATAGATATTTTTAATAAAGATTAGCAAGGAGTTTCTATTAGAGAATTAAGGTACGTGGAAATAAGAATTTAACTTATTCATTTCAACATCATGCCTTTTTTCACTTAATAATGTAAATTACAATAATCACAACACTAATAAAAAGAGAACACTAAAAAATCACTAGCACTTAAAAGTACTCTAAATTTTATAACAAAATAGGTACATTTTATATTGATTTTTTCATTTCCCCATTTACTATTTATCCTCAAAATAGACATATTTTGAGTGATTTTAGTTCCAACATAATTTTGAAATTACAGATGAAAAGAGTTACTCATATTTATAAATGTAAAATATGTCATTTATCACAGTCATACAGCTGGTAATTTCTTGAGACATTACTCATCTCTGTGTCATCTCTAGGTCAAGAATATCAAAGCCTTAGCTCTTACTATTGCACACCCTTCTTATTACATACTACTCTCTCTTTATTTTTGTTAAGTTAAAATCATCTTCTGGAGAACTCCTCATGTAGTCAATTTCAGATCCATAACTACATACTAGACTGATGTTCCCTGAAAGAATCCAATTTTGTAATTCATCTAAAATAGTTCTACTTTGAGTTGTTTAAACACATCATTGAAATCTTAACTCTTCTGTTTTATTTGTTGATTCAAACACACAACTTCTCTGGTGTCTGGTTTTCAGTGTTTCATTGCTCAGATAATGATGTGTTCATTAAAATTTCCTAGTTGCTTAGTGTTCATTGTGGGCTTTAGCACTGAGATAGACCTAAAACATTCTATTAGTTGAATAGCAAAGAGAAGTGGTAAACACTATTTATTCCCCAAAGAAATTCAGCTATCTCATAAAGGCTTAGCTGATGTAAAATAATAATGTTCTGATGAATGGAGTCCTAAATGATTATTTCTAGTTATTTGCTCACTAAATGTGATTAGGGATTTTTTAAAAAAAGCTTTAAATAGCAAAGAATTACCAACAAAGAAATTTAGACAGTTGACATGTTGATACTGCAGTCTGCAGGCTCGTATGGAGCTTTTCCCATCCAGTATACATTCATTTGATTCAGAACTATTTAGCGCAGATAAACGATTGTCCTAACACTGAGAATATTACATGAGCTATAGTTGGCAATTGCGAAGAAGAACACAGATCACCACATTAACATTAAAATTTATATTTAGATAAATTATAATAGGCTGAAATCAGGAACTGGTTTGTAAAACATATTTTCATAGATATTTCCCTGATCAGCATGTTTTAATAATGTCATAATACTCTACTACCTCTTTGGATATTAGGGTATTTAAAATGGTTAAGGGTAAGTATAAATCTTAACGATATATTAGCTTTGTAATAATTCTTATGAATATAGTTTCTGTCTTTAGAAAGTATGCATTCCTTAAAGCCATTTTGAACATTAAAAAAAGTACATATTCTCATATGATTGTAACTCACAAGAGAAATAAAATTTTCAGTCCTAATTTCTCTTATTCTCTTGATTCTCACTCACTCCTTTACATTACATTTTTTTTTAACTCATACAAACTACTGTATTGAGATCTGGCCATCTTCAATTTTTAAAAAAAAAACTAAATAAATTCAATTAAAAGCACATCTAGAGTTTTTATGGCTCATAAAACCTAGATGTTCATTTATGAATCTAATTTCAGGCATAGCTGGATCCAGGTATGATATAGTCCAGAAATCATTTCTCTATTTTTTTTACTTTTTTCCCTCTATGCTATATTGGCTTTATTCAAAAGGGAACTCTATATACTTGATGGAAAACTGCTATTGATAACTTTGAGCCTCCATCTTCTCAGGCTACAATTTGAAAGAAAAATGAAATCATCTCCTAAGAAAACTAGTCAGCATTGCTTGAGTCAAATTCTCACCTCCAAACCAAACAAAATTCCACATTTATTTGATTTTCTCTCTGGACTATATGATCTGTACCATGTCAAGTGGCAAGACAATATAAGTCCTTAAGCAGTTCTATTGTGATGATACTGCTTTGGAAATTATATATATATATATATATATATATATATACACACACACACATATATATGTATATATAATATATAATATAATATAATTATATATATTTTTATATAATATAATAATATATTATAATTATATTATATAATATATAATATATTATAATTATATAATATAATATATAATAATATTATATTATAATTATATTATATAATATATAATAATATTATAATATTATTATATTATTATATATTATATAATAATATTATATAATATATAATAATATTATAAAATATATATAATATATATAATTATATATATATAATTCTTAAGAAAAAAACTATATCTATATCTGCCTGCTCTACCTGGTTTGGCAGATTTTCATTTCAACTCAACATTTTCCATAAAGTAGAAATGTCACATAGTTAACTGGAAGAGATGCCAGAAATCCTAAGCTTCTTGAACAAAGCTTCTAAATTTGGATTCTGAGCTGAGTGCCCCAATAGCCATTTATCTTAAATGAGACACTAAATGCTTAGTGATTACAAAGAACAGTAGGGAATATTCAAAAATAATTTTTTTGGTCTTCATCATGAAGTATAATAATGACTATTTTTCTACCCTTTGCATGAATTTTCAAATCTTCAGAGTTGGGTTTTCCCATATAATCCTTTTGCACAAAAATCATGCAGAGGAATTTTAAATTTATGTTAATTTTATAGCATAAACTTCTTCTTTTGGGGCTTACATAGTGAAAAATAGAAAAAAATGTATAATCCTAATAATTAACCATAATTTTAAAAGGCACAATGTTGACCAAGAAAGAGATTTATATATAATACTAGTGTCTGAAAGTGTAAACTTCTGTGAAGTTTCTGAAAATAGCTTTTAGTCTCTTTCTAAGACCTGCCTTATTTTTTTTTTCATATTTTAATGTTTAACTTTACTTCAGAATTCATGCCTATGCTTTTCATTCATGTGAGTGTATTCCTAGCATTTTTTCTCATTGTTATCTAGGGCTAGACTTCTTTTGATTTACAGATAAGAGGCAGGGATTATGAATTGTGTCTCCCAAATTTCATATGTGACTATTTGGAGATAGGGTATTTAAAAAATAATTAAGGTATAATTAAGGTAGAATGAGGTCATAGAAATGGGACCTAGTCCAATATGACTTATGTCCTTATAAGAAGAGATGCTGAAACAGACTGAGGGAAAATCACATGAAGACACCAGAAGACAAACATCTACAAGCCAATGAGAGAGACCCTCAGAAGAAACCAACCCTGCTAATACCTTGATCTTGGACATTGTATTCCAGAATTGTAAGAGAATAAATGTCTGTGTTTTAAGCCAACCAGTCTGTGTTACTTTGTTAGGTCAGCCATTGCAAAATAATAGAGTGGGTAAGGAAGTGAACAAGAAAGGAAATTCCTGAAGCAACCAAAGAACTGTTAAAAATATAAAATTGTTGGGGGTCCTGGGTGGCTCAGTCAGTTAAGCATCTGACTCTTGATTTCGACTCAGGTCATGATCTCATGGTTCTGGAGTTCAAGCCCTGCACTGGGCTCTGTGCTGACAACATGGAACCTGCTTGGGATTCTCTACCTCTCTGCCCTTTCCCGAGCTCTCCCTCTCAAAAATAAATAAATAAACTTAATATATATATAATTGTTGGGGTGCCTGGGTGGCTCAGTTGGTTAAGCATCCGACTTCAGCTCAGGTCATGATCTTGCAGTTCGTGAGTTCCAGCTCTGGCATCAGGCTCTTTGTTGTCAGCACAAAGCCCGCTTCAGGTCCTCTGTCTCCCTCTCTCTCTGCCCTCTGCCCCCCGCCTCTCAAAAATAAACATTAACATATATATAATATATATAATATATATAATATATATAATATATAATATATATTATATTTGTGTGTATATATATAAAAAAAATATATATATATATATGATTGTTAAAGTAAAAAAATAGCAGATTATGGGGCGCCTGGGTGGCTCAATCGGTTAGGCATCCGGCTTCGGCTCAGGTCATGATCTCGCGGTCCGTGAGTTCAAGCCCCGCATCGGGCTCTGTGCTGACAGCTCAGAGCCTGGAGCCTGTTTCAGATTCTGTGTCTCCCTCTCTCTCTGACCCTCCCCCGTTCATGCTGTGTCTCTCCCTGTCTCAAAAATAAATAAACGTAAAAAAAAAAATAAAAAATAAATAGCATATTAAATACCTTGGTTAATAATCTGACATTAAAATGGTATTTGGTAGAGAACTATGAACACCTGTGTCATGTTCTTAACACAGAGTGAAAATCCTAGAGTGAAAAATAATGGTCAGGGAAAATTGCTTGAAAGTTAGCATGCTTTTTTACTTCAAGGCTATTGCTTTCCCCGCCCACTCTCCAAATACAAACTATTTGATGATAGATGGTGTCAGGGAGGATTCTTTCAGCCCAAGATGAAGATAGTCTAAAAAATATACAGGCTGGATGATTCACTCCTTCTAGAAGTGTCCTAAAACACCAAAGTAATACAAATGTTAAAAATTAAAAGAACATGAAAAATGGAGAGAATTTGCTTGAGACCAGACAGTAGCTTTTTCTTGTAAAGGTAAAGTAACCAGTTGTGTGACATTTAGCGGATCTTAATAATTATAATTTTAAAAGTATATATTTACTGATTTTAATAAATATTAAATTTGTTAATTTGTGTATTTCATTAAAAACGCAATTGAAATTCTCAGTATTTTAAGTATAATAGAGAACCTGGTTATAGTTTCTTTGGGGAAGCAAGATGTAGCTTTCTATAACTAAACATCATTTCGAAAAGAAACAGTCTGTTAGAAATTTATTCTAGTATGTATATATACATTAAAGTTTGAGAAGCACTTACACATATCATGTTCTCTCACTGCTGTGTACTTATTTTAGAAATGAAAAATGAAAATATTTTATAGTAATTTCACAGCTATGAGTTTCATAGAGTTCATGACATTTTTCATTATCCTTCTTTTGCGTAAATGTGACTCTACTACATAAATCAGTTTCTATAATTGGAGCTTGGATTTGTTTTTTCTTTACTCAGTTTTCTAAAAACAAAATTGCAAACCAGAACGAATGATCCTCAGGAAATATACAGTTTGGTAAATAAGTAGAGGTCAGAATAGTTAATCAGCATTTTAATAAGCCTAATCGAAACCATAGATGCTCTTGAGAGAAATAAATTATCTGCATATAAAAAATCCCACAGGCATTTCTTAAAGTTCAGTTTATGCAGTGATTTATTAATTATGATCTGATTTAGGCTGATGAGTGGTCAGTTTTCTAATTCACTTCTATTATTTCCTGGAAAATTATAAAAGACATGCATGTTTGAGAATTTTTAACCATTTTAGCTATATTAACAACAATAAAGACTTTTAAAGAATTTCAGAAATTTCTGATTCCATGCTGAATTCGAATATACGTCCAAACTTTAATTAGCTTAAAATTAAACTCCAAAAAAGCAATTATCTAGAAAGAAATATACTTTATACATTTCTATTTCTCTGTTATGCCTTGTGGCAAGATGGAAAATATGTAATGCCATGATGCAACTCTTTTGTTATATTTTTAAAAAGGAAAGTAGAAAAATATAATTCTTAAAATGTATTTATTTTAGAGAGAGAAAGCATGAGCAGAGAGGGGTAGAGAGAGAGGAAGAAAGAGAATCCCAAGCAGGCTTCATGCTGTCAGTACAGTGTTCAATGCAGGGCTCGATCCCATGAACTTTGAGATCATGACCTGGCTGAGATCAAGAGCCGGATGCTTAACCCACTGAGCCACCCAGGTGCCTTAAGAAGTGTAATTTTTAAAATGCGTGTTCTTACTGTTAAGTAATTACAAGGGATCTTTCTTTCTCTGGGTATTTCTTATTTAGTGCAAATTTTCTAAATCCTGCTGCTATAGAATTGTATAGGAAATTTAAAAATTCACTTTTAATATTAACCCCAACTCAAACATGCCTCTTAAGTAAATACTACCTACAAATTGAGGAAACAAATTGAGGAATCATGAATCTTCCCCTTGGCAGAAAATGCAATATAAATATAAAGGAAACCAACTTAAAAGTAGAATTTAAATTCTTACCAAGGATTCAGGATCTTATAAAACTGACAAAAGTTCCATTGGAGAATTGCTTCAATCATAAACTATGCTGTGGACGTTAGATCTAGACTAGTTAAAACTGAAGAAGAGAAAATAAGAATGATTACATGAGAAGCCATTCAAAGGATAATAATTTATATATTAAAGATTAATCAAAGGAGAAGTAAAGGATGCAGTAAGAAAATATGGGGTATGTTTAGGTTTGGGGGCATGTCAGAAACCAAAATCTTATAATTTTATTTTATTTAACAAAGTACCCATTTTATTTTATTGTTTTTTTCAAGTTTTTACTTAAACACTGGGTATCTAACATATATAGAAAAATTGATTTCAGGTGTAGAATTTAGTGATTCATTACTTACATGTAATCAATATCCAGGGCTTGTCACACATGCCCTCCTTAATGACCATCACCCATTTAACACAGCCCCTACCAAGCTCCCTCCATCAACCCTCAGTTTGTTTTCTATAGTTAAGAGTCCCTTATGGTTTGCTTCCCTTTCTCTTTTTTTTTCCTTTCCCTGTGTTCATCTGTTTTGTTTCTTAACTTCCACCACATGAGTGAAATCATATGGTACTGTCTTTCTCTTAGTGATTTATTTCACTTAGCATAATACACTCTAGGTCCATCCACACCATTGCAAATGGAAAGATTGCATTCTTTGTGATGACTGAGTAATATTCTATTCTCTCGCGCGCGTGCTCTCTCTCTCCCTCTCTCTTCTCTCTCATATATATATATATATATATATATATATATATATATATATATATATATATATACACACACACACACACATCCATCAGTCGATGGATATTTGTATTTTTTCCATAGTTTGCTTATTATTAATAATTCTACTATAAACATCAGGGTGCATGTGCCCCTTGGAATCAGTATTTTTGTATTCTTTGGCTAAATACCTAGTAGAGCAACTGTTAGGTCATAGGGCAGTGCTATTTTTAACTTTTTGAGGAACCTCCATACTGTTTTCCAGAGTAGCTGCACCAGTTTGCATTTCTATCAACAGTGTAAGAGGGTTCTCCTCTTCTACACCCTTACTAATATTTTGTGTTTCCTGTGTTGTTAATTTTAGCCATTTTGACTGCTGCGAGTTGGCATCTCATCATGGTTTTGATTTGTATTTCCTTGATGATGAGTGATGTTGAGCATCTTCTCATGTGCCTGTTAGCCATCTGGCTGACTTCTTTGAAAAAAATGTCTGTTTGTGTTTTCTGCCCATTTCTTAACTGGATTATTTACTTTTGGGGTGTTAAGTTTGATAAGTTCTTTATAGATTTTGGATACTAACCCTTTATCCAATATGTCATTTTCAAATATCTTCTCCTATTCTACAGGCTGCCATTTAGTTTTGTTGATTGTTTCCTTCACCGTGCAAAAGCTTTTTATCTTGATAGTCCAAATAGTTCATTTTTGTTTTTGTTTCCTTTGCCACTGGAGATGTGTCTAGTAAGAAGATGCTCCAGGGGCGCCTGGGTGGCTCAGTCGGTTAAGCGTCCGACTTCAGCTCAGGTCACGATCTCACAGTCCGGGAGTTCGAGCCCCACATTGGGCTCTGGGCTGATGGCTCAGAGCCTGGAGCCTGCTTCCGATTCTGTGTCTCCCTCTCTCTCTGCCCCTCCCCCGTTCATGCTCTGTCTCTCTCTGTCTCAAAAATAAATAAACGTTAAAAAAAAAATTAAAAAAAAAAAAAAAAAGAAGATGCTCCAGCTGAGGTGAAAGAGGTTGCTGTCTGTGTTCTCCCCCAGCATTTTGATGGTTTCCTGTCTCACATTTAGGTCTTTCATCCATTTTGAGTTTATTTTTGTGTATGGTGTAAGAAAGTGGTACATGCTCATTCTTCTGCATGTCTCTGTCCAGTTTTCACAACACCATTTGTTGAAGAGACTCCCCCCCCCCCCCCCCGACCCGCCACCATTGGATATTCTTTCCTGCTTTGTCAAAGATGAGTTGACCATATAGTTTTGGGTCCATTTCTGAGTTCTCTATTCTGTTCCATTGATATATATGTCTGTTTTTGTGCCACTACCATATTGTCTTGTTGACTACAGCTTTGTAATATAGCTTGAAGTCCAGAATCAGGATGCTTCCAGATTTGCTTTGCTTTTTTCAGGATGGCTTTGGCTATTTGGGGTCTTTTGCAGTTCCAAATTTAATATTGTTTGTTCTAGCTCTGTGAAAAATTCTGGTGGTATTTTGATAGGGATTGCATTAAATGTGAAGATAGCTTTGGATAGTATAGACATTTTAACAATATTTGTTCTTCTTATCCATGAGCATGAAATGTTTTTCCATTTCTTTGTGTCCTATTCAATTTCTTTCATAAGTCTTCTATAGTTTTTAACACATAGATCTTTTACCTCTTTGGTTAGGTTTATCCCGAGGTATGTTATATTTTTTGGTGTAATTGTAAAAGGGATCAATTCCTTGATTTGTTTTTTCTGCTATTTCATTATTGGTGTATAGAAATGCAACAGATTTTTGGACATTGATTTTATATCCAACTCTGCTGAATTCGTGTCTAATAATTTTTTTGGTGGAGTTTTTGGGTTTTCTACATAGAGTATCCTGTCATCTGCAAATAGTGAAAGTTTGATTTCTTCCTTGCTGGTTTATACGCCCTTTATTTCTTTTTCTTGTTTTATTGCTGAGGTTAAGACTTCCACTTCTTTGTTAAATAACAGTGGTTAGAGTGGACATCCCTGTCTTGTTCTTGACTGTATAGGAAAAGCTCTGTTTTTCCCATTGGTAATGATATTAGCTGTGGGTCTTTAGTATGTGAACTTTATGATGTTGAGTTATGTTTCCTCTATCCCTACTTTGTTGAGGGTTTTAAGTGTATTTTTGTGCAACCTCAGGGAAACTTTGGAAATGCATATATTTTAATGTTTTAAGACTTTTTCATAATTTAATGTGAAATTATGATCCTCTTTTTAGTTTTTTTTACACCTTATAATTCTGTGATAGCTTTCATCATATGTACATAGATAGATATAAATACAAACATACATATATACCATATGGCTCATGTGTACATAGTTCTTGAAATAAAATACATTTGAAATATTAAAATGTGGAATGTTAAACAGCTCTAACACACCATCTCTCCAACATTACTCAGATAATTACTGTTTATTCACAGAAAAGTAGTACAAAACTTTATCTCTTTATGAGATGACCTTAATTTCTCTAGCAACATACATATATGTATCCATATACTGAGACAAATGCCAGAACATATAAGACATCTGTTAAATGTAATATGGGAGTGAAGGGTAGGAGGAAAAATCTGGTTGTTGGAAGAAACTGTTCTTCCAGGGATGTGTAGTCATAACAGAGGTCTGGACACTGCTTCATAAGGAATAGGTTGAGAATGTTAGCAAGTTTCCCAAGGAAATGGGAAAATTTTGTGACAAAATAAAATGTATTTTCAAAGGCTTAGAACATGGATTTGAAAGCCCATGGGTTTCTGCTGTTAAGAGAATGTCATACAGTGATTGGAAGAATAAGAAAAAGGTATTTGTCATCACTATAATGATACTCTGGCAAAATGTTTGACACTTTGCATGTAAAAAAAATAATGGTGGTTCAAGGTAATTTACTTTTTGCTAATAGAACTTTTGAAAAATCAAATGAGTTTCTTCGTAAAGTCATGTGTTCTTTAATTTTGGAAAGGTCCTGAAGAATCCAACTATTTCTTGAATATGTTATTTAGGATATTCCAGTACTAGAAATTGTGGACTTTAAATAAAACTTTAAAAAGATTTCATCAGAAAATTCTTCCATACCTGGGTATCTGAGTGCATCAGGATTTGGAATGGGGAATATTGTTTCCAGTGAAATCTCCTAAAATTGTGCCTGCCAAGTGGCTTTTTTTTAATTGAAGTATAATTAACATACAGAGTTATATTAGTTTCAGGTGTATAATATAACGTTTCGAAAATTGTATACATTTCTCAGTGTTCATCAAGATAAGTGTACTTTAATTCTCTATATATTTCACCGATCCCCCTTTTCATCTCCCCTCTGGCAATGACCAATTTGTTCTCTGTATTTAAGCTTTCATTTTTTTTGTTTATCTCTTTTTTGTTTATTCATTTGTTTTGTTTCTTAAATTGTATATATGATGAAATTATGTGGTATTTGTTTCTGAATGACTTATTTCACTTAGCATTGTACCCTCTAAATCCATCCACTTTGTTGCAGATGGCAAGATCTCATTTTTTTTTTTTCATGGCTAAGTAATATTATTCTCTCTGTGTACACACACACACACACACACACACACACACACACCCCTCATATTTTTTTATCCATTCATTAAGGATGTTATATAGGCTGTTCCTGTATCTGGCTATTGTAAATAATACTGTGATAGCGGTGCATGTATGTATCTTTTCAAATCAGTATTTTTTATTTTCTTTGGGTAAATACCAAGTAGTGAATTTTTTAATTTAAATTTAGGCCAAATAGAGAGTTCCAATCACTGGTAGCCTAAAAATAATATCTATCTTGTATCGTGTTTTGGGGATTGACAAATGTATGTAAATGATCTTGCAACATGCCTTGTACATAGGTAGAAATTTTACCCATTGTTACTATATAATAGTATTTTGCGAGCTGGAATATAGCAGTTTATTATAAATAAGCAAAGTTTCTGAATAATAATTGAGAATTTTGCCTTGATAAAATCATTCTGATCATAATAGAGTAATATAGACATAGTGGTACAGGTTATAATAGATTAAGATAAGTTTCATTGCCCAGGTTGGTTCTGGTTGTTTGCATATTATCTCTTAAAAATAATTCCCAGGGTAAGAGTCTTCTTTATTTTATGTTAAATGAATTATTCCTAAAAGCAGAATGTAGAAGAAAAAACTTTCTCTTAACATAAGATCACAGTGTAGTTTAAGTGTATTGATTTCTTTTTCCCATTTTTTTTTCTTTATTTTTAGGAAGTTATTTAACATACAAAATAGGTTGGGGCTCCATATGTGGCATTTGTAGCAGTTGCTTTCGTTGCTTTTATCCCATTGCATCTGTGCTGGGAAGTTCCTAAACACATTTACTATATCTCACTTCAACCTCTACTGTTATACCTTATACTTTTTTTTTTTTTTGGAAGCTGAGGGATCTCAGTGAGCATACACACCCATTAGCCCCTCATAAATCAATCTAGACTATGAATATGTTAATACCATGGGGACAACCCTTGACTAATGGGCAGTATGAGTCAGTGGACAATTGCTCTGGTTCTCAATCATTCCAGAACACCTTCTATTGTGCCTTCTCCACACATCTTCAGATGGTCCTCATTGAATGCATAGTTACATATTGCTATATAACAAATTGCCCCCCCACTAAGTCCAGTGGCTTAGAACAGCAAGCATTCATTATCTCACCATTTCTGTGATTCAGGAATTTAAGAGTGGCTTATCAGGGTGATTCTAGCTCAGGATCTTTCATTAGGTTGCAGTCAAGTCATTAGCTGGGTGAGTCATATGAAGGACCTGTATGGGGCTAAAGGTCCTCTTCCAAGTACACTCATGTGATTGTTGGCCAGAGAATTTACTTCTTCTCCATACGGCCTTTTTCATAGATACTTGAGTATCTTCATGACACAGCAGTTGGCTTGCCTGAGAGAACCAAAGAGAGAAGAATGAGGAAGCCACACTTTGACCAGATGCTGGCTACACCTTAGCAATGAATTATGAAGTAGAGCCTACACTCGATGAGACAAGAATTAGGGTCTTTGCTTTGAAAAGGATGAAGAGTTTTAAAACCACTACAGTGGGACTGAGCACCATTACACACAGTGGCAAAGAACTAAATAGTATATTCCTAGATGACTCTCTTACGTCCCTGTTTCATTTTCCCTACTTCTTCATTGTTGCTTATTTGCATCACCTCCCAAATAAGCAGCCTGTGTTTAAGTCCTTGTCTCAGTTTCTGCAGGTACAGCATCCTAAATCAAAACAACTTAGTAGTCTGAAACTTAAATAAACTCTCAAGAGTCAAATATGAAGCAATGTTTTACTGAAAACTTATATGAAATAAAATTCATTGTGAGTTTTGTGCATTCATAATCACTGAGAGAGTTGTAGTTATTATTGCTTCCTTTTATCTAAATTATTTTGCTCTCCATATATATAATTTCAGCAGCTATTTAGACAATATTCTGATTTGTAAAGTGGTCTCACAAAACTTAGATTTTTGTTGTAATAATTGCCTTCAGGGAATATTCTCTTAATTTGTATGCATAATTAATAGTAAATGACAATAGAATTAATCAGGATAAAAGTAAAAATGTTAAATTAAAAATGGCCTTCAGGATTCATAATTTAGGAAATACTAATAAAAGTACTTATTTTTCATATTAATTAGGATTATACTTTATGCAATTTACTTAAGGCTATAATAAAATTAAGTTACACATTTACAAATACATATAATAATTCAGATTTCAGTCTATCACCATTTCTGCAACAAATCAATCACAAGAGTTTAAAATTCCTATGTTTTTAAATATTTAGAAGATACAGTATGCTCAAATGAATAGTACAGAAAATAAGTAACATAGCCTAATATCTTTTGAACAAATGATCAAGGCCATTGTGTTCAGGTCATTGGTTTTGCCTACTCACTAGGATATCCCCAACTTTTCAACGTGGTGTTCCTGTTGTGTTTCCCAGGAATTAGGTAGTTTACTATATCAAAATATTGATATAAGCAAAAGGAGCAAAAAAAGTCAATGTGTGAATCCATAGTCATTCACATGAATATATTAAGCAAAAATATTTGGATTCCTAGATCTAATTCAGTTATATAACCATTTCAGTTCCAGTCTAATTACCTAATATATCATCCAGGACTAAGAAGGCATCAGAACACAATGATAAGAGAGATGTAAAATAATTTTATTTTGTTTTATTTTGCCTATGGCTATTCTCCAGAAGTGTGGTTATTTATATGAAAATAAGCCAACAATTCCAGAATGTGTGAATTTTTGACTAAGATATAAGTAAATACACAAAATTAAGCAGAGCATATGAATTCCTAATAACTAAGTGCAATCAGTTATGTAACCTGTAAAGGAAATATCTAACATTCAGAGGGATAGATACTACATATTTTGGTATATTCTATATATTTCATATTTTTAATTTTTTTAATGTTTTTTTATAGAGACAGAGCACTAGTGAGGGAGGGGCAGAAAGAGAGAGAGACACAGAGTATGAAATAGGTTCCAGGCTCTGAGCTGTCAGCATAGAGCCTGACGTAGGGCTTGAACTCATGAGCTGGGAGATCATGATCTGAGCTGAAGTCAGACACTTAACCAACTGAGCCACCCAGGCACTCCATAATTTGGTATATTCTAAAGCAAATGGATTTATGTAAGGTTGTCACTAATTATTAGAGGGGAAAAAAGGTAGATCACAGAAAAGAACTGTGAGGATTCTGAAATTGTATAAAGTGATTTATTTGCATATTTGATAGTTTTTAGCTATTCTAACTTGAGAATTATTGGCTTCAGCCAGGTTCCAGATATTGAATAAATGATCAGCTTCTGAGCATTTGTAGTTAATATTTTAATGTTGATGTTTTGCAAATGCAAAAAAAGATACTAAAATATGGTTGCTTCCTTAATACTTATTAAATAACATCCTACTAAATTATGGTATTCAAATCTGGCAAATGGAATATTAGAGATCGTGACTATACTACTTTCTAAATTGGAAAGTAAATATTTTGAAGTAAAGTAAGAGTTTAATAATGTAAGTTGAATTAAGTCTTATTAAAACTCAATTGTAACACATCTCAACTAAAAAAGGTTTGAATAGAACTGATTGTGTGGGAGGGAGGGAAATTCAGTTTTTAAATACTACTTATTATTTCTTACCCCATTGGATGATACCAGGCATTATTTTATTTGTTTTACATGTTTGCAGACTTTGTTATGTGCCTCAGAGTTTAACTTGATTAATTCCCCAAGTGGTTATTTTGGTGTGGTGGAATCCATAGAGATCCCCACAAACAAGAACAATAACAGACATGGATTATGTTTCACTCTGTTTAAGAGAGAAGAACAGGAACATAATGGGATAGAAATACCACAATGTTGATCTTAGTAAATGTGAAATAAAAATAGCCATATCAAAAGGACAGTATCTACAACTTCAGTGGGATCTGCAGGAAGAGCTTGTTCAAGAGGTAGTGACCAGCAGAGTGCTTATAGAAGAGTGGCCAGGAAAGGTTGTTAACAAAATAGCTACAAACCATACTTAATGATTCTATTTGCAACTTGTCTCCAACAGGTGATGAAGTAGTATTTCCCAATTTGAATCATCATTTGAGGGTAGCTCCTACCACTTGTTAATAGAAGTCCAAACTAACTTTTTTGCACCAAGTACTCAATGGAAGTATGATGTTGTGTCTCTATGAAAGTTTCTTTTGAGTTCTCATTAAAATAAATTTGCTTTCAGTGTTTTAAATTGCTACGCTTCATAATTAATTTGTGTTTTATGGCCTTTCCCCTAGTTTTGTAGATCAAGTCTTGCATTAAAAACTCGATGTGACAGTTTCATAATTTAGTAGTTTCTTACTAGTGTTTTAAAAGACTTTTTTTTAGCAGTTTTAGGTTCACAACAAAATGCAGAGGAAGATACAGAGATTTCCCATATTTCCCATCACCTCCTGCCCCCACACATGCATGATCTCCCCCATTATTAGCATCACTCACCAGAATGGTAGATTTGTTATCAAGGATGAGCCTACATTGACACATCATAATCACCCAAAACTATAGTTTACCGTAGGGCTCACACTCAGCATTGTATATTCAATGGTTTAAATATGTATGTGTGTGTCTGTGTGTGTGTGTATAATGGATATATATATCCGTTATATGGATATACACTCAGCGTTGTATGTTCAATGGTTTGAATATATATATTACATATAAATATATTCAATACATATAGATAATATATATTCAATATATATGGATATATATCCATATATCCATTATAATATGCAGAATATTTTCACTGCCCTAAAAATCCTCTGTACTCTGCCTGTTCATCCCTTCTCTCCCTCCCCATCACTGGCAACCAACTGATCCTTTTATTCTACTCATAGTTTTGCCTTTTCCAGAATGTCATATAGTTGAAATCTTACAATACATAGCCTTTTTGGATTAGCAATATGCATCTAAATTTCCTGCATGTCTTTTTATAGCTTTATACTCTTTTTTGCAGTACTGAATAATATCCCATTGCTGTAAATAGGCCTTTAATAATGTGATTAAGTGTGGGAAGAGGGGAAGCATTCCATAGTCCTATGATTAGGGTCAGTCTTTTGGTGAGTATGTCTCTGGACTGTGAACTTCACAAGTGTTTCTCAGATTACATAGGTGGGATGGAATGGCTAGAGTGGGATGGAGTTGGGTATTTCCCTTTCCCCACATGGAAGGCTAAAATTAATTGGAGTTTGGTATTTCCCTTCCCTAGGTGAGTTAGGTTCTGATAATACCCTAGCAAGGTAGACTCTTGTTAGCTAGCTTCTCCTGAGGGCAGCCCTTATTAAGAACAATGTTCTGGGGGTGCCTGGTGGCTTAGTCATTTACGTGTCTGACTCGTGATTTCTGCTCAAATCATGATCTCATGGTTTCTGGGATCGAGCTGCGCATCAGGCTCTGTGCTGGGCGTGGAGCCTGCTTGGGATTCCCTGTTTCCCTCTATCTGTGCCCCTCCCTTGCTCCTACTCTCTCTTTCTCTCAAAGATAAATAAATGAACATTTTTAAAAAAAGCAGAATGTTCTGGTGTATTTCAACATGGTAACTTCCCCCCCCCCTTCCCTTGTCAGAAGCAGGAGGAGGTTTTTCTCTGATATTTACTGTTGGAACATGGTCAGGCTTCTGGGGGTAAATCTCAAAATATTGTGGGACCTTCGTATGACTCAGTCCCTGCACAATTTTCTCTCTCAGACTTGTTCCACACCAAGCCTCTAGCAATGCATCAATTAAAGCTCAAGCTTTCTTCTCAGGCTCTGGTGCCTATCTCAATTTCCTCGTGTGAGTCTCTATGCCAGTAACCCAGGACTCCCTGTATTCCCCTGTCTCTTCAGTGTTGGGATCAGTGGTTTGCCCCATTCCCTCCCTCTCTTGTGGACCAGGAATAGTTTAATTTTTCAGTCTGTTCAGCTTGTTATTTTTTAGGACAGAGGTGTATTATTAGTTCTTTAATACATTTTTTTTGTATAAACAAACCAGGTACATCATTTCAATATGTCAGAAATCCCATTAAGATGTTTCTGAGGTAAATAGATATATTTGAGATTAAATTGCCTATAACAGCAATAAAAATAGCTCAATTATTTGATATATTAAGGATTATTCTTAGTCATGGTATAAATATTTTTGTAGAGTATAGGGCTAAAAACTTATGCATTTCTATATTTTAAAGATGGGTGGGGAGCTTGGGTGCCTCAGTTGGTTGAGCATCCAACTCTTGATTTTGGCTTAAGTTATAGTCCCAGAGTCATGGGATCAGGTCCCACACTGAGCCTGGAGCTTGCTTGAGATTCTCTCTCTTTCTCCCTCTGCCCCTCTTCCCCTCCCCCCTCTCCCATTCTCTCTCTAAAACAAAAAGCAAAACAGTAAGAGGATGTATAGAATCTTTTCATTATTCAAGCTAAGAATATAAAGATGACACAACCTTGCAAAAAGAGTAAAAGTTTAATGATAAAAGTTTAAATTAAAATTATAAGCCATTTGCAGATTACAAGAAGAGGACTGTATTCAAGCCTGAAATCAACAAGTGGGGATCATGCCAGGAGAGCAAGCCTGGTTTAACATTCATAAACCAATCTATGTAATTAATTAATCATATTCACAAATAATTTAAAAAACATATAATCATATCAGTCATATTAGCATATCATGTATCATTTGACCATATGATATTAACAGATGAATAAGAAAAACCATAAATTATAATATTAGATGCACAGAAATCATCTGAGAAAAGTCAAAGTTCATTCATGATAATGGCTGTCAAAAAACTAAGAATTAGTAGGAACTTCCTTAACCTAATAAAATATTTACAGATAGGACAAAAAGAAATTGATCTGTCTTTATTCACAGATGGTATAATTGTCTTTGTGGGATACTCCAAAGAATCTACTTTTTTTTTTTTTTTTTTTTTCAAAAACCACCCCTGGAACTAATAAGATGCTTTAACAAGTTTGCAAGATATAAGGTATACAAAAATCAATTGCTTTCTAGCAATGAACATTGGTATATTGGAAAGAAAGAAACAAAAAACAAATACCACTTACAAAACAACCATCCCAAAATAAAAGACGTATATATAAATCTAACAAAATACCTATAACATCTGTATGTGGAAAACTGCAAAACACTCATGAAATAAACATGATCTAATAAATTGAGATATATTTCTTATTCACAATCTAAGTAAGTGGAGAAATGTTTATTCACTTATTCTGAGAGAGAGAGAGAGCATGAGCTGGGGAGGGGCAAAGAGGGAGAGAGAATCTCAAGCAGGATCCACACTATCAATACAGAGCACAATATAGGGCTTGAACCCATGAACCATGAGATCATGACCTGTGAAATCAGGAGTCGATGCTTAACTGACTGAGCCACCCAGGCACCCCAATGGAGAAATATTTCTTACTAATTAGAACACTCAATATTTTTAAGATGTCATTTCTTCCCAACTTGTTTTCTCCCCGACTTGATCTATAGATTAAAAACAATACCACTCAAATCTCAGCAAAGTTTATATACATAATAAGGCTTATTATATACACATATAGTTGTATATATTCTTCCTTAAGCTAGGAATGCATATACATATGATATATATATATATTTACGTATATATATACACACACATATATACATATACATATATATACACACACATATATATACATATATATATATATTGAACCAAGTTTTTTAATTTTTAATTAAAAACTTGGTTTTAATTTTTAAAACCAAGTTTTTAATTTTATTTGCAAAAGGCAGTAAAAACATATATACAGGACATATGAAATTCCAATGCCATCAGTAGGACCCAACTCCTGCAGTTTACCTGTGTGGAATCTTTGCCAAAGGCTGGTCTGCAAACAGGCAGGCAAGCAGGATGAAAGCATTCCTTTGATTGCTAGAATTTCTCGCAATAATAATAATAATTAAGGGAACCTTCCTTTAGCTGGATACTGCATAAATAGGCAACACAGCTAATCAAAATGTAAACATATGGTTTTCTGACACCGGTATAGCAATTCAAAACTAGTTGCAACCAGAATAATTTCTAAGTTATCCTACTATAGGGATTCTTGCACTTTGCTTCTCTGCTGCATGATCCCTATGAATCTTCTCCCAGTCATCATCTTCTCGACCTTAATCAAATGTCTCAGGGTGTAATTTGTCTTTGGGGCATTCTTCAAAGTAACTGTGAACATATTTTCCCACAAACCACCCTGTGTATTCTTAAGGCATCTTGCATCCCAGGCCATTATATTGTACGTTGTAGTGGTGCTTTAACCAGTAGTAGAGGTAGTGGATATTGTAGTCACATTTCCAAGGGTATCTCTGAGCCACAAGAGTTGCAAAAAATACAAGTCTTCTAATACACCACAATCATAGTTTTGTAGACTTTTGTTTGATAATTCTAACTCTTCTAAATGTGTGAATCCTAAAAAAGCACCAGTATCTATGAATTCAATACCATTGCTGCTGAGGTTTAATTTTTTTAGCTCATGAATATCTTCAAACTCCTTGGGTCAAAGCTGGTTGATTTCATTGTATGACAAGTCAAGTTTAACAATGTCTGGAGGGATATTGTTTGGAACTTTCTTCCACTCTTTCTGTTTGCAGTCCAGCGTTTGTATGGGAAACATGTAATTGTAGCAAAGAGAAGAGTCTACCTCGGGCTTGATGACTGGGGGTCTCCCTGACATTGGGGTTTCAGGTCTAATTGTTCCCTTTCTTCTTCATTTCATAACTGTTCAATGTTTATCTGCAGCAACTTTTGATTTTTAGATCTTGTGGGCTTTCACACTTGGTGTAGTTCCCCAAATCCGGGTTTCTTGGAATCCGCAACATTGAAATAAGCATTTCCATCTCATGAGTACATGCCACGGGTTGTCATATATATATGACAGATAGATAGATAGATAGATAGATAGATAGATAGATAGATAGATGAGTGATAGCAAGTTCCCCTCTAAAATTTAAAACTACCAAATCCATGACACCAAAGTAATGTGTGGTCATGGGCTGATTAGTCATTAGTCCTTCGAGATGTCCCATTTGAGATAATAGTAGGATTGCAGTAAAGAATTGAAATGGCCCCAAAATAGGAATCAAATGCCAGGTAAAGTTCCAGTATAGAAACCCCTATGTTGAGATGAGCCCGGGGCAAGAAGAGGTACATGTTCAAGCAAGGATTGCTGGTTTCTCCAGGCTAGGTGATAATATACATGTTCAAGCAACAATACACACACACACACACACACACACACACACACACACATACACACACACATATATATGTCTCATCTGTATGTCATATATATGACATATATATGTCATATATATTTGTCTCATATGTATGTCATATATATGTCATATATATGTCTCATATGTATGTCATTGATATGACATATATATAACATATAGCATATATATTTCATGTATATATGTCATATATATATATATATTTCACATTCCTACATTCCATTTTCAGAGATTAAACATTGAGAAATCTTGTTCACATGCATAACTATAGGGAAACAGAAGGAGGTTTTTTTTTTTAAGTTTATTTATTTTGAGAATGGAGGGAGGGGCAGAGGGAAACTCCCAAGCAGGTTCAGCACCAGCTCAGACCCCACATGGTAATGGAACTCACAGTGAGATCACCACATGAGCTGAAATCAAGAGTCAGCCAGATAACCAACTCAGCCACCCAGGCGCCCCTAGAAGGAGTTTTATTATACCAATATCACTCACTTCTTTAAACGCCTTCCAACAAATCTGCCAAAAATCACACCTTTATCAGTAATCAAAGAACCTGTTTTAATGATCTTTCACCTAACAGACTGTTAGCTACTCCTTCAGTTTTCTCTCAAGACAATATATATATGAATTATATATATTATATATATGTGAAATTTATCACGTAGCCTTGAGAAACCAGCCATCCTTGCTTACCTCTTCTCACTCCCGACCATCTCAACATGGGGGTTTCTATACTGGAACCAAATATTTATATATATATGTATACATATATATTTATATATATATGTATATGTATATATATATATGTACACACATATATGTATATAAAACTGTATGTGTATATTACTGTACATAAAACAGATTTGCATACACATATATAATAAAATAATGGTCTTACATTATTTTATTATATATGTGTATGCAAATCTGTTTTATGTACAGTAATTGGCTGTATCAAATAATCATACCAAAGCCTTCTACTGGTAATCTTCCTCAGATAGGTTCAAGTGAAATTCGGCATTTGTGTACTTCGTGGACTACATACTTGAGACTTCGTTTCTGATTTTAGTTTTCAGGCCATGCACACAATTCAAAATATACACAAACTGGGTTAAGGCGATAGAAGTGGGCTGAAATAAAGCACAGGATTTGGAACAAGTAAACTGTATATTTTGATTGCGTTAGAGCCACAATGTGACCAGCAAATGCTGTGCATGTCTCAGGGCTCTTTTACTGTAGTGTCAGGGGCTTCTGAACATCTACGGTGATTGCGTGGTGGGTGGACAAACAGTGTATATGACCTGCTGGACGCTTAGCTGAGGGCTCATTTCTTCTCTACCTCTCTTTTCTTGGATTCTTGTTTCAGTCTGTCATCACCAAGGCAGCCTGGATTGCATCTTCCACCAGGATGGAACAGTGCAGCTTCAGGAGGGGAAGGCAGAGCTCCTTGGCAATGTCTGAGTTCTTGATGGTCAGGGCTTCCTCCACTGTCTTCCCTTGTACCCATTCTGTGGCTAATGACACAGTTGCAGAACCCATTCTGTGGCTAATGAGGCAGTTGCAGAACCACAGCCAAATGTTTTAAACTTGGCATCCACAGTCGTCCCTTTTTCATCTACTTGAATCTGTAATTCCATCCAGTCACCACATGCTGGAGCTCCCACCAATCCATATCCAACATTTTTTGATGTCTTGTCAAGGGAGCGCACATTCCTCAGATTTTCACAGTGATCAACAACTGTCTTGTGATAGAGCCGGGTGGGAGCTGACAGCTGCCAAGCAGACAGATGCGGGCTTCAGAGCGGCAGGGCGGACCCTGCCCGCCTCAGAAGGCCGGCTCCAACCGCTGCCGTCTTGTGGGCTTGCGCCTGCACAGGCTAAGCAGAAGACAGTTATGTTTTTTGTTTGTTTCTTTGTTCACGATTTTTGGTTTAAGTAAACACTTTTCCTGGTTCACACTGTTTCGTAGGGACTGTTTGAAACTAGACACATTCTTAATTCCCCATGGACTATACATACCTTTATTACCCCAACTGCAAACAATAAAAAACAAAATAATTTAAGCCTGTTGTCCTTGCTGGAAACAACATTTGTATGACATAGACTCTACACAAGAACTTCATAGTCATAGCTTCTCTGCCATTCAACAGAGTCCGTCTGTAGTCCCTCATGGTAATGTAGGGAAAATACCAACAAATCACAACAGATGGGATGCAGAGAGGCGTACACACGGACCTGAGGACCTCGCACAGCAGTCATGAGCACGTGCTGAGGAGGACAGCCATTCCCACTGTCATGTTACTTTGCAGACCGAGGAAAGGACAGGCAGGTGATCAAATCAAACCCCTTGTTTTCAGGGAGCTATGTCTGTTGATGGTACTCGCTAGTGCATTCATATTATTCAGTCCTACAGTGGCTCCCATCAGCCCTTGCAGAGTCCCAAGAGAGGTCAGAGAATTCATGGCTGCACCAGCACTGGAGTTGGGGGTTGAAGCAGCCACTGGACTTACGAGGGCTCCTGGGGTGCTGCTCGTGGTGGACAAAGGGTTTGCTTGGTGGTGGTGGCTGAGGTCTGGGCCTTAGCTGCTGCTGCTGCCACCATTGCCAGGTTCTGTAACTACAGGGCATTCATACCAGCCATCTGCTGAATGCCACTGAACGCACCCAGGTTGCTGGAGGAGGTGGCCTGCTGCAGAGGCGCCAGGTACTGTGGGGTGAGTCTGCCCAGACTTGTCAGGTTCCCCCAGGCAGCAGTGTTGAACTGTTGCATCTGCCATGCCAGCTGCTGTTGGAGGCGCCTTTGCTCTTTGTCCTTCTGAGTGTCTGCGAACTTGACTATGACGGGTGAGGAGCAGCCCTCCATGGTCTGAGACTGATGCATGGCTTTGATTGCATTCTGTGCCATTGCCCTTACAGAAAATGTGACAAATGCACAGCCTCGACTCAGCCCGTCGGGTCCCAGGACAATCTGGCATTCTTCTATCTGGCCAAATGGAGAAAACATCACTGATATCATTCTCATTACATTTCTTCAAAACCATTCCTATGAACAATTTTCGGTCTTCCATGGCGTCTGACTTTTCGCTATCTGTAGGTTTCAGCTGAATGGGATGATATATCCCATGTAAAGTTTTAATATTCTGCAGTGCATTCTGGGCCTCAAGTGCAATTTTTCTTGTATAAAATGTTACCAAGCAACAACCTTTACTCTGGGGAGGGTTCTGACTCCAGTCGGGGAGGATGCTGATCTGGTAGATGGCTCCGTAAGGCTCAAAAAGTTCTCCCAACTTCCTTTCCAACCAGGACTGGGGATCTGTCCAACAAACTTCTTAATGGGACCTGGGTCTGGTTGGTCTGAGTGATCCAAAGCACTTTTCATCTGTTGGCTGTGCTGTTAATTCTGTCAGGAATTAGCAGGCAGCCCTCAACCATCTTGTCAGGGAGAAAATCCAGCTTGAAGGCAGAAGTTGTGTGCTCAGCACGTGCTCTGCGCTCTGGTGCAGGATGGGGGGGAAAGGGGGCTTTTTTTTTGTAAATTATCCAAAATGATTTCTTTATTGAGTTTACATAACTACATAGACTTCACAGTTCTATGGCATATTTATATTTAGCTACAGTCACAAATACATTTTAACATTCACAATGATGAGCATCATCATCACCATTCCAATAAACAAAACTTATGTATGAATAAAGAAAAATTATGTTGTAGATACTTGCCCCTTAAGGAAATATAGTATAACTCTTCACCCCTAAGTGTGGGATGTATATGGCTACTTCCTTCTAAAGGGTATACTTGATATGACTTAATGAAAATGAGTTTTGCTATCCTTATCCCTAATACTCCTATCACCAGTAAAATCATGACAATACCATCAAACAAGCCCAAGTTGAAGGACAGCAACAAATACTTCTCAGAACTCTGGAGTTTATTAAAAAAAAATTGAAAACTAGGTGGCACAGTTGGTTAAGCATCCAACTCTTGGTTTTAGCTGGTCATGATTTGGTGGTTGCATGAGTTCAAGCCACATTTCAGCTCTGTGCTAGTGGTGGGGAGACTGGTTGGGATTCTCTCTCTCCCTCTCTCTGCCCCTGCCCTACTCACAATGTCTTGGTTTTTCTCAAATGAAATAAAACTTTAAAACAAAGACAATAAGTATAAGAAACTATCACAGTTTAGAGGAGCTAAGGAGATATGGCAACTAAATGTTCTTGTGTCCTGGATAAGGGGGCTGTAACAGAAAAGAAAGAAAGAGAGCGAGAAAGAAAGAAAGAAAGAAAGAAAGAAAGAAAGAAAGAAAGAAAGAAAGAAAGAAAGAAAGAAAGAAAGAAAGAAAATGAAAGGAAAGAAAGAGGGGCACCTGGGTGGCTCACTTGGCTGGGCAACTGACTTCAGCTCAGGTCATGATCTCACGGTTTATGGGTTTAAGCCCCGTGTCGGGTCTGTGCTGACAGCTTGGAGCCTGGAGCCTGCTTCAGATTCTGTGTCTTCCCCTCTCTCTCCCCCTCCCCTGCTCACGCTCTGTGTCTGTCTCTCAATAATAAATAAACATTAAAAAAAATTTTTTTTAAAGAAAAGGAAAGAGAAAAACATTAGGGAAAAACTAAGGAAATTCTCATAATATACAGACTTTAGATAATAATATTTTACCAACATTGGATAATTAACTATGACAAATGTATCATATTAATGTAAGATGTTAACAATAAAGGAAACTGGGTATGGAGCATATGGAAACTCTCTTAACTACCCCTGCAACTTTCCTATAAACTTCTATAAATTTTTTATAAGTCTAAAATTATTTTAAGAAAAAGAACCTATTAAATAATTGTTAAAGTTACTTCCTTCAAAAGAACTATGAGGCATATAGTTGTTTTTTCTTTGCAGTGTAACTTAAAAGTAATATTAATATTGATGATGGATTAGAATGTGGATAACTAGGCATTTCTTATAATGCTGGCAAGTATCTAAATTAATAAGAGTATTTTTGAAGAACAACTTATGATATTAAAGGAAAGGCAGTGAAAACTTCAGTCATGAACAAAACGAACCCTAATTTGTTTATTTTCCATAGGGGAACACCACCAATAGAGAATTTCCTCTAAAAGGAATTGGGTTTCTAGAAGCTACAAAGAAGAAAGTTCGTAGTCTCAGTAGTAATTTATTATCAAGGATTTTTACTTCTTAGTGAAAAATGAGTTCATACATCCATACATAGTTAAAACAGGTTTTGTTGTTAGGACAGAGTCTTCAATTTAGGCTCAGTGAGCGTGTAGCATACTAGGGTTGCTAGAACATGCTGGATTGTTTAATACATAATTATTTATTAGCTTTGGCTTGGTAGAGACAGGTGCTGGAAATAAAGAGCCAAATTTGGATAATGAGTATAGGCTGTGCACCACGCAATCACACTTTTTGGTTTTAAATTCCAACTATGTAATTTGCTAGTGCTGTGACCTTAGAAAAGTTACTTGTGCATAAGTTTTCAGTAAATATTAGCTATTGTATAAACTGAAATCTAAAATTATAGAATTCTCTTATCTCCATTTATTAATCTATCCTTTTTTTTCTATCAACACCCCAGACTTGCCTTCACATATTATGTGTCAGCCATTTAAAATTTCTTGTAATTTCTGGATTAAGCTACACTGTTCTTATTCTCATCTTTGTATATATTCTTCCTAAAGCCAAATGCACCTGTCCATATGTTTTATTTTATAATTATTTTACTATAATCCTTAATATGTTATAAAATTTGCTACTTCTCTATTTTCTCAATTAGGCAGGTTATATCGAAGCCAGACACAAAATTTAATTTTTTTCATATGTTCTAGGATTCAGAAAAGATCTGTCATGTTGTAGGCACTCAGTGCAGACACTCCAGAACATTGCACTTTAATTATTGTTTGTATATCCTCCATCATTTCTTAGACCATGGTTTGACAACTGACATTTTAGTGGTTTGTATAAAATTAGCCTTGAAGGAATAATATGAAAAGGAAACAAAGCAGATGCACTCAATGCCATTCCTTGTATTTGTTTCCTAGGGATGACATAACAAATTACTACAAACTTGTGGCTTAAAACAATAGAAACTTATTTGGTCACAGTTGTAAAGAAGAGAAATCTAAAATCAAGATGTCAACAGATCACACTTTCTCAATAGGTGCTAGGAGAGAATCCTACCTTTTTTTAGTTTCTAGAAGTTCCACATAGTCTTTGACTTGGAGTTGCATGACACCAACCTCCACCTCCTTCTTTACATGCCCCTCTTCCCTATGTGTCTTCTCTTCTTATAAGGAGACTTGTCTTTGAATTTAAGGCCCACCCGGTTAATTTAGGGTGAGCTCTTCTCAAAGATCCTTAACTTGGTTACATCTGCAAAAACCTTTTTTCCAAATAAGGTCATGATCACAGGTACCAAGTATTAGGACTTGGACATACTGTTTAGGGACCACAGTTCAACCTTTTATATCACCTCAAGGCAAGGTACAGTTGTATATTCCTGAATCTCTGAAAACACATTTGAATGAGAGAATTTCCAGATGAAAGGTAATATCACTATCAAACCAAGAATAAGCAGAACCAATACTTTAAATGTTACATTGCCTTCTATAATGGCTTTAGCTATATGCTAAATTTAAAATTATTTTATAAATTTAAATGTGTCCAGGTTTTAGGGTAATAGGGGTCACTAGGGAATCTCCCCACACAAGTATTTGTGTGGATAAAGAAAATGTGATATATACACATGCACATGCTCACACACAATGGGATATTACTGAGCCATAAAAAAAGAATGAAACTTTGTCATTTGCAACAATGTGGATGGAGCTAGAGTATAGTATGGTAAGCAAAATAAGTCAGTCAGAGAAAGACAAATATATGATTTCACTCATTTGTGGAATTTAAGAAACAAAACAGATGATCATAGGGGGAAAAAAGAAGCAAACCAAGATGCAGACCTTATAACTATAGTGAACAAACTTATGGTTACCAGAGGGAAACTGTGTGGGGGATGGGTGAAATAGGTGATGGGGATTAAGGAGTGCTCTTGTGATGAGCACCAGGTATTGTATATAAGTGTTGAATTACTGTATTGTACACCTGAAGCTAATATTATACTGTACACTAACTGGAATTTAAATAAAAACTTTAAAAAAATAAATATTTGTGAAACACTTTTTACACTATCAAGGTTTTCACTATTTTAAAAGTTTATGATCTTATAATTAACTTTAGTCAATGATCTCTATAATACAGGCATAGATACTTTAATAAAACATGTATATCAAGCTACATATACTTGAAAGAGAATGAAAAGAATAATATCTAAAATGACTGAGCTCTGTGATACTTATGCACTTTTTCCACCTCTTTATCTGTGGTTGTGGTTGCTTTTAGTCAGTAGGCCTTAATTTTATTGAAAATATTGAACTAAATTAGTTCTCATAAACCAACCATAATGAACTACTTCATGTGCTTAATTTTACTCAAATTTGAAAAATATGAACTCCATAATATAGACTCATGTATATATTATATATATGTATGTATGTGTGTGTGTATATATATATATATTTTTTTTCTTTCTTAGATGTCTTCCTGGATTTTCTGGAAAATTTTGTAAAATTAATATAAATGAATGTTCTTCATCACCATGTCTAAATGGTGCAAACTGTGGAGATCACATCAATGGATATATTTGCAAATGTCAACAAGGTAATTATTGAAAAAATAATAATGTGTATTTAATACATTTAAAAAATATGTTTATGTATGTGTGCATACGATTTTGACAATATCCTCAACCAATGACGTTAATTATCAACCAAGTTTTAAGCAATGAACACACTTAAAAAATATGAAATGGATGTTCTATGATGCTAGTAACCAATCACTTAGGCTATTAGCAGGAAATCCTAGTGTTTAGAGTATATCTTACTACAAGTGTTTTCTACATTTGTGTAAACTTCATAATCCTGATCTTTATGTCAGTTGTGCCTGGCACACAGCAGGTCCTTTATAAATATTAGCTCTTATCAATATTGAAATCATTATTACCTCCAACAAGGGTCAGTATAGAGATGGACAAGCTTAGTAAGTTGATTTTATTTAAAGAATAATTTAGAATTGGTGTTTTGGCCATTTCTGCCTTTGGTCATATTCTTTTTAAGTATACATTGATTAAAAAAGCTTGTGTCCATGCATCTTTTCCCCTCTCTTTCTTCTAGTTTCTACCTTTGCAGATTTGTTGCTTTTTTCCTGTGTCTTCTGTCACTCATCTTATCTTCAACATTCAGGTGCATCCACTCAGAAGAGATGGTGAATGCCTAATTTCCTCAAGAAGTAATAAGCTCTCAGGAATATACATGGGGTATATTTTTGGTCACTAAAAAATAACAATCACCATTTACAGACTCCACAGTGGACTTGAGACAGTTTGTTGATACCCCCTGGGTTCTGGGATTCTGGTTATTTGGGTCCCCTGAGGACATAACAGTCAGGCAGCCATGTGGGTAGTAGGGCTCCTGTTGTTTATGTGAAATTATACAAACTAGGGAACACTTATCAATTGAGTATCATTGACATGTTGTTGAGAAGTTGAACATTTACTCAGCACACTACTCTGTTTTGGCATACTCTGTAGGTTTTATTTGATCAGATATAGCATCTGAAAGCATTTCTACCTGAATGTTGAAATCGCCACCTAGACATAAAATTATAACTCTTGCAGATAAAAGAAGTAGAATAAACATTTCAATTCTCTGATATTAAAACAATGAACACCATTTCAGAACCTTGTCTCTTTTAAGTAAAAATATCTTTATCAAGGTCTGAACACTTAAAATGCTATAATAGTTGCCACAAGCAATGAATGTAACCTTACAAAGGCAGTTATGAAACACAACACTTATATGAGTCATTTTTACCATTTCAATATATATCTTATAATTGCAAGGTTTCTTTTTTACGGTAATATGTGTATCTTGCCATTTCTAGATTAGTTTTGATGCTCTAGGTTAAGATTTATAGTACTGTAGATTCACTTGGAAGTATGGAGCCATTCTGAAGCAGGTGTAGCATTCAAATGAAGCCCCATTCTGAGTGCTTCTCACCAGTCCATAGTGGAAAGTGGAAGACCTCCTTCCTCAAAAATGATACCCATGTTTTTGCTAGGTGTCAGTCAGAACTTGCGGGTACTTTTGACTTAGCCTGCAATTCTTTTCTTTTTTTAAAAAAAAATTAATGTTATTATTTATTTTTGAGAGAGAGAGATACAGAGTGCGGGGCTTGAACCCACAAACTGCAAGATCATGACCTGAGCCAAAGTCAGATGCTTAACCAACTGAGCCACCCAGGTGCCCCAAGCCTGAGATTCTTCACAGTCTAGTCACAAAAGCAAAGACCAAGTAAGCAACAAACCAACCAAACAAATTCTTGGAAAATGCTGTAGACACCCTCCCAGACCCTTGTCCCTGCTCCCAAGGGCTCTTTCCAGGCAAGGCTCTAAATCATACTGATGTACCTTTCATCCAAAGTTATTTGAAGAATAATTGTTCTCTTGAAGATTACTTTTCATTCCTTCCTCATTTTATTTATTAGCATAGCTAGCTGAGGGTTCTTTTTTCAGGGGTTTTAAAATGTGTATAGTAAAATTTACTCTCTGACATATAGTTCTTTAGTTATGACAAATGCATAAAGTTGTGTAACTACCACTACAGCCGGTCATGTAACCACCATCTCCCAAAATGTGCTCATGCTACCTTTTTCCACCCTCAACATAAATTGGTTTTGATATAATTCTCATTTTTTTCTTTACCATTTTTGTCCTTGAAAATCTACCCATTGTTGAGTTCTTCTTTTTCTTGTGTTCTGAATTTTAGATTTTAAAAGCAGCCAAATGTGGGAGGACTTTGACATTTATGTGTTTGGAAATTACAATTACAATAACAATACTAGAAAATGGACACCTTTCTATTTTATGTGCATTGACTCATTTAGCTTTTATAACAACCTTATGTAGAAGGTACTATTATTATCTCCTTTTACCAGTGAGAAAATGTAGTCCAGATTCTTTGGGTAATCTCCCATAGCACATTAGTGGCAAAGCTGAGATTCAGAGCCAGGAAGTCTGACCTGGTGTTATACACTCATTTTTTATGTTCCCCAAAGAAGGGCCTTCAACTGAATACCAACTTCCCATAATGTTTCAGTTATGCCAGGTGAATAAGTTCTAGGGATCTATGGTGCAACATTGTGCCTATGGTTAAAAGCACTTAACAGCTTGCTAAAGGATAGATATCACCTTAAATGTTCTAACTACAATAAAAAATAAATAAAATTGACAACCATTTTTTTTAAAAAAGGAACTTCACCAGTAAGATCTACCAGTGTTTTATAGCTTAGTCTTAGATGTTAGCAATTCTAACCATTATGAGATTTCTTCAGGAATGTTGCTTGCCCACATCAGTCTGATCATCTCCTAAAAAGCTTGATAAGCAAAAACTGATAACTTACCATTTTTCTGAGTAGTTCATATAAACATGTATTTTTCCAAATGTCACAGAAGGACACACAGGCTAATTAATTTGATTTATACAGGTCCACTCTTCTCTTATCCATGGAGGAAACCGGCCTTAAATAATGTTGATAATTCTTTCTTAGGCTCTGGTCTACATCATGTCATCATCCTTACCTTACACAGTGTCTGATAGAAGCCTGCCTTCACTACATATTTACTTCTGTCTTTAAATTTTTTTTTCAACGTTTTTTATTTATTTTTGGGACAGAGAGAGACAAAGCATGAACGGGGGAGGGGCAGAGAGAGAGGGAGACACAGAATCGGAAACAGGCTCCAGGCTCCGAGCCATCAGCCCAGAGCCTGACGCGGGGATCGAACTCACGGACCGCGAGATCGTGACCTGGCTGAAGTCGGACGCTTAACCGACTGCGCCACCCAGGCGCCCCTACTTCTGTCTTTAAATTAGTTAAGTACTGTAGGGACGCCTGGGTGGCTCACTTGGTTAAGCATCTGACTTCCACTTAGGTCATGATCTCATGGTTTGTGAGTTCGAGCCCAGCATCGGGCTCTGTGAGTCATGACAGCTCAGAACCTGGAGCCTGCTTTGGATTCTTTGTCTCCCTTTCTCTCTGCTCCTCCCCTGCTTGTGCTCTCTTTCTCAAAAATAAGTAAACATTTAAAAAATTTAAATTAGTTAAGTACTATAAATTACAGCCATATTTTATTTTCATCAGTTGAAAATCTTGAGTTCACATCATATTACCAATTATCAGATTTTTTTTGTCTTCATGTAACAACTCTTCCACCATTGTCATAATCTTGGGTGACTCTTTCACTGTAACTCAAGGTTTGTAATTTATCCTTTGTCTCCATCTCCTCTACTTTATAGTCCAAATAAGGATATATGGGACTTGGAATATTCTGAACAGAACAGAGTTCAAACAATTAAATGCCAGTTTCCTCACTAGATATATCTGTAAAACACAACTGAAATTTGGATTGATATAAGTAGGTTAAAGACACCCTAAATGTTATTTAGTTTTGGGCCACCAAATCCTGTCCAAGAAGTTGTATTCTAGTGGAAACTCACAGAGTGTTCAGAGCTTACTGAAAAGTACAATCCATTTATGATGCTGGCCAATGTTGTGTAATTGTAGACGGGACTATAGTTACCACAAGCCCCTCCCTCACTGTAAGGGGACAGATGATTATGCCCTTTCCTCCAAGATACCTAGGTACATTACTTGACAAGGAAGGACGGGTTTGATCTCAGAACTCACTCATCCTCTCCACATGAGATCATCGTGCAGGTTATAACCTGAACAGCATTCAGGACAATCCTAATCACAGAGCTCCTCCTCTGCCCGCTTAGTGAATTCAATGGCTAGTGAACTCATTTCCATGGAAGTATTAATACAAGTATTCAGATTATTTTATTAAGTAAAACATGCTTACTTTTGTTTTAGCCTCAATATTCACATTTATAGTGTTATATAAAAATGTTTAATACCCAGTAAGTGAAACCACAGTTATCCCATTAAAAGCAAATTGAAACTGAGAGAACAATCTCTGTATTGCAAATGTGAATGCCTCACCCAGAGTTGTTCTCAGCCCCTGGGGCAGTCACTTTGCCCAGACACTTTTTATGCTCAGGAGGGATGTAATAGTGTTTATATAGGTGACGATGTAAACTGTGGATACACATTTTGCTCTTAAAATAGCATTATTCATTTTGAAACAGAAATGCTGCATTGTCCTTGGAGCAACGAAACGCAGAAACAAAAACAAATAGTTTCTTCCATGAATACTCACAATTAATAACTCAGGGATATGGCTTTTGTATTCAGAACAGAAGAGATACATAATGATCCTTTTTTTAATCAAGACCCATGAAAAAGTGAAATATCATTAATATGAAATAAAGAAAGTATACTATTGTATTGTCATGAAGATTTAGATGTAAAAATCAATTCTACATATTCTAGAATTAGACTAAGAAAAAAATGATTTTAATTTGTCATTCAATTACTGAATAATACATTAACTAGTAAGACAGAATTATTTTAGGTTTAGGTTTTAATTTAATTTTATTTTATTTCCCCAGATTAGCACTTGGTGCTGAGAGGGAAAAGGAAATGAAAGTAAAATATATAAATCTTTCAAATAGTGACTTTTATTTTCATCAATAAACTCTAACTATTATAACTGCTATGTTACAGCAGAGAATGGTAGTATTAAAACAGGTCAGTGTTTCTAGTTGTATATGTACTTCAAAACTTGTAATCAACTTAAAATTAGTCTAATTTGTTCTTATTTTTATTACAATCTGACATCTAAATTCTCTTTTTTATTTTATATCCTCATTATTTGATATGATTTATTCTGGAAGCACTTACTTAATTTCTACTGAATATGAAAATAATAGATTAGTACTGAGTTTAACACCATAATGATTTGATTACTTTTCTGGATTGCTAATGAAAACTATTTTCTGAATATCTGGTTACTTTATTACATATGGACATCAAACTACAGAGGATTCAAGGAATGTTTTCTTCTTCTCTGCTTCTAAACCTTTTTTTTTAATCTTACCCACCAAATTTTCATTTGTCTGTTTTATATTCCCTTAATTGGTTCTCATTTCTTATCATCACCTTGCCCACACCACTACAAGGACATCATCTTATTTATTTACTTTGTTATATTTTTACAAAACAAAACAAAACTAGTGAAAAAGCATTATTTACATACATAAGCTCCTCCCAAATGCCACAATCCCAAGTGTACTCTAGCAAGGTGCTGAGCAAAGAACTTCTGGAATCTGGGTAGAATAAAGTTCAAATCCCAGCTTTGTGACCTGGTAAAACCCTCTGATTCTCAATTTCATGATAAAATTGGAGGGGGGGGGAGGAAATCACCTAAAACATTGTAAAGCACTAAACATAGAATTATAGTTAAGATATATTATTTTTGTATGAGACAGTCTGAGCCCATTAGCCCATGTAAATTTTACTTTTCAAAGTATCCGTTTCTTCATTCACAAAATTGGAAAATAAACTCATCCATAGAGTTTGTTCAGCATGGCACCAGGAGCAAATAATAGTAGCCAACATTTCTTTAAAAAAAAATTACTATGTACTGTGTTTAGAATTTGCACAGATCATTTCACTCAAATCTCACCATAAGTTTATGAAGTAGGTACATGGCTATTTCCTTTTGCAAGATCTTGTAACTTGCCTCAGCTTTCACAGCAAGTAGCCAGTTCTGGGGCCTGTGAATATACCACATCCACCAAAAATTTAAAAAATACAAGCTAATTTTATTCACTATTTTTTACATTGCTAGTTTCCATCTCTCTTCATTACCTTTTTTTTTTTTCCTAATGCATATTATGAAGCTGAAAGAATTTTGACTTCAAAGACTGGCTCCCTGGAAGAAGATCTGAATCTAATCCAATTTTATATACACACACACACACACACACACACATATATATATATACATATATACACATATATACACATATATATACACATATGTATGTATACATGTGTGTATATATATGTATATATATAATTGCATATAACTATGTATGTTAAATATATATTCATTATATATACATATAAAAGAAACATCTTTTCTAGCAACAAGATAAAATGCTATAAATTATTTTCCACTGACCTTTAGTAACCAAAGCACATATATTTGAGATAATAGACTCAAATTATGATTAATATTTGTGTTAAAACATTTTGTTATATACATTTGAGATATACAACTTTAAAATTCAACATCTGGAGCACTGGGTGTTGTATGGAAACCAATTTGACAATAAATTTCATATACTGGAAAAAATAAAAATAAATAAAAAATAAATAAATAAAATAAAATAAAATTCAACATCTGTATACACTACAAAATGATCACCACCTCACCACCTCAAGTTTCATTACCATCCATCACCATACAGTTGACCCTCTTTATCCATTCTGCCCACCCCCAACTTCCTTCGTCTCTTTACCAGTAGTCTTTTCTCTATATCTATGAGTTTTTATTTTATTTTGCTTACTTGTTGTTTTGTTTTTAATTCCATGTGAGTGGAAATCATACAGTATTTGTCTTTCTCCATTTGACTTATTTTACTTAGCTTATAGGTCTGTTACCAAACCCAAGTTTGGCTATCCCTCCCTTGAAAGGCCATTACTCAAGAGACAAGTTTTTGATTGGAAAGGAATTTGAGCTTTATTCAGGAGGCCAGCAACCTAGGGAGAAGGCAGACTCTTGTCTCCAGAGGTTTCCACCTGGGCCAAGGGTTTTTAAAGGAATTTAGGGAACTTAATTAGCAAAGGGAGTACAGTGGCCTACAATATTTCTTGATTTCATATAGACTCAATGATGCCAGCTACATTTTCTCAGTTCTCCAGAGTTGAGCAAGGGGGGTTTCTGTTTGTGTTTTGTGATGTGTAACAGTACTCTGTTACACAGAGTACTGTTACTCTGTTCTTTCTGTGAAGGTCAGCAAGGTCTTCGGATACACAAAGGGAGTTAAGTAAAATCATCTATGTGACCTAGAAAGAAAAACAATTTGCTAAACAATAGGTAGGCTAATCAGACAGCCGAGGTTGCTTCAAACAGACTTGCTGGCTTCTGTGGCCTGGAAAATTTCTGGTTCTTCACTCCTTAAGTCCAGTGATCTGCAAATCAAAGAAAGTAAATTAATTCTGTTATACATCAAGGGACTTAGGTCAGCAAGTAAGGAATATGTTAACTTGCAGCAAGTTAACTCTTAAGACTGTTTGAAGTGCTGTTACAGGTTCATCCATGTTGTCACAAATGGAAAGATTTTGTTGTTTTTTATGGCCAAGTTGTATTTATTCCATTGTATAAGTATGCCACATATTCTTTAACCATTCATCTATTTTAATGGTTATAATTGGCAATCAGCATCCGTTACTGTCTATTGTGGTTTCTGTACTGCAGAGACAAGAAAACGAAAAACTGCAGTATCTAGACTTCCACTGAAGCCGATGTGAATAGAAATTGCATTCCATCAATAATAAATATACGTGAAATGTAGATGATCTAGTGGAGATCATTTCTAGATGTCTTAGCAATTTCATATGGTGGATGAGATCATGGACACGTGAGATTTTCTGAGTCTCTGACTTTGTATTAAAATACAGAACCATCTGGAATGGCAGTGGGACTCTATAATGTAGTGTTCAATCACTAGCTTCAGGGTAAGAAGGGGCAGCCAGGGAGATAGTGCTGGCTGCTTCCTGGTAATCCAGCTTCCTTTACTTAGTACAATGAGTTCTTAAACTGAGTAATTCCAATGTTGGCTTTTATGTTTCTCAATTTCCTGATTATGGTTGAGGTAGTATCTCCTAGAGAGTCGTATCTGTGGTTCTTAGAGTTACTCCTACAGCCCTTCCTTCTAATAATTTTGGAAGCATCTTATTCTTGGTTATTAAGACTCTTTTTGCTTGAATACCTAGAGTGGTTTCTGTTTCCTGTGCTAAATCTTGACTAGCTTATATTGTATCCTAGTTTGTCGTTTTTGAGCAACACATCCATAATGTTCCCCACAGCTTAACTGCACTTTAGACAGGCCCCAAGACTCCATGCCCCTGACCTCCCTTTCTTCAGAGCATTTGCTTTAGAAAACTAGTAATTGTAACTTTTTTCTCTGCCCCTGAAATGTAAACTTTCTTTCAGCCTCTTGCCAATTTTACAACCCAGAAATGTCTTTCTCAAGTACCAGGGAGTCATCCTTTTGAAATGTAATTACAGAAAAGGATAGGGCCTCTCCCTCCCCAACTAGGGTCTGCGGAAAGCTAGGAGCCCACTGTTAATAAGTGACAAGTACCAAACACAGATATACAAAGCACTTTGACCAACCACTCCCCCAGCCCAGTATCCTCCAGTATTTTCCCATTAGCTCACTACAGCATTTGAAAATCCTCCCACCTACCTTTGGTTCAGTGCAGTTAAATTCCATCTCTTTCCAAAGTCTTCCTTGTCTTTTTAACTGGTATGATGATTTTCTTTTCTTTCACAGTTCTCATCTTATGGTTTAAAGTTTTGTAATGTCCTTCATAATATTAGAAGCAAGAGGAAAAATACATCATCATTTTTAATTGTTTAAACTATATTGTGAACTGTTTTATTCAATCAAAAGAATATATAATTAAGGAATATTTATTTTATAAAACAATATAATAAACATTTGTGTACCTTCCATTGGCTTCAAGGAATAGAATATTAGCAGTAATTCCAGCCTCATCTATATTACTCACTGAATACATTAATATCCCCCTACCCTAGAGTGACTTTTCTGAGCTTTATATTCAATATTCAACGTTCCCTACTGTTCTTCTTTAGAGCTTTATTATATATATGTATATCGCTAAGCAATGTTATTAAGTTTGTATGTATTTGACTTTTACAAGAATAGTTAATCAATGTAAGTATTTTTATGGAATATGATTTTATGTTCAACAATATGTTGGATATTCAACCTTGTGAGAGACTGGTCATAGTGGCTTTTTATAAGCCCTGCAAAAATGTTTTTTTTTTCTGTATCACCTTTTATAGCCTCCATAGTAGAGTTGCCTACAGAATCAACTCAGCATATGAAAGAGCATTATGAAGTGAACTGAAAAGAGTCTTGGATGTGGATTTGGTAAATTTAGTCTTTTGGCACCTCATTCTAAGTTTGATCTGGACTCTGCCAAATCTTTTAAACTCGTGTTGTATTTTTCTTCTTACAATGCTGTTTTGCATTAAATCACTTCTAAGCACCTCAGAATACTTATGTAATTGTTCTCTTATAATTTATCAAAGAGGAACAGTGAGACCATATTGCTAAGCAGGAACAAGAATAAGAATGCATTTCCCGATAGCCAGGGTCAGATTAAATGCTGTTGAATAATACATAGAAAAATAAGGCTTGAATATTGCAATTACAGTATGCATTATAGTATACATAGGCAGTATACAATTATAGTATAGATAGGCAGCTAGTAACAGCTGCCTCTAAAGACTTATTGTCCCTATGTAGAATGGTATTTTCAAGTTAAAATGTTCCTAACATATTAAGGATCATTGTAAATAGATCCCTTATAGGAAAAAATCAATGATTTTTAAAAGTGTTCTTAATGTATAACTAGTAAACTATAGTTTTAATATTATCTTGTGGATAGCTTAGCAATGTTGGTTGATAGGTTGGTGATAAAATAATGGCAAAAGCCAAAGAAAAAGGGCAAACACACAATGTTTTAATTTGGAATATTACAATGTTTAAGCATTCTTACAGCTGATAATGAGCTGAACATAGACATATTATTTAAATTCTGTAGAAGTACAGCATAAGAAATACTTACTGTAAAATGCTACAAGTATTACAAGAAAACATTTTATATCCAGGAATATGGAATAATTGCTTTCCTTTGAGTTTAAGATTCATATTAAATGGAAGTATGAAATCTGTTTATTCCATTACCTTCTATGTATTTATTCCAAGGTAAAATAAAGATATTTGGATAGGTGATGTAGAACGGCACGATAGGTACAAGCCAAAACTTTATTTTACATATGCTTTGCTTCCATTTTTATATAACTGTGTAATTTTAGGGGAAATTATTTATATTCTCTAAGTTTAATATTCTCATCTACTAAATAGAGATAATAATAATACTACCTGATAGAATGATTATGAAGATAAACTGTGATAATTTATATAAAACATCAAGTATAATTATAAAAAATAGTAAGAGTATTGTTAACTATACATAAGCTATTTATTATATTATTATTAAAAATTGAATATATGTTTTGTGATTGTGTTTAACAGGGTGGTCAGGACATCACTGTGATAATGGACTTGAGGAGTGCATTTCCAAATTATATATGCATGGAATACGCATAGAAAATGAACCTGACTTTGGCTCAGAATGTTTATGCATATCTGGATTTGTGGTAAAGACTATTGGTGGTTTTGTTGTGATACTTTTTTCATTGCTTCTGAAATATGGTGAATAATAGAAAATTCTTTGGTGAGAAATTAGGTTGGAAAAGTTAATATTAGTGTTTCGTTCTCTGACTATACATGCTGCTTCTCAGCATTCCCTTTTCCTTTCTTGTCCATTCATCACAACCACCCTCAGCCTTTCCTTTCAGGAGAAAAGCATTCTGATAAATTGATTCACACTAAGGTGCAAGTCACTTAATGTATTGTCCTTTAATGTTTTAATGCATTTGGAAGGAGGATGCCAGTAAAGAAATTACTTAATATTGTCAGAGTCTTGGCAGAACCTCTATTTTGCCCAAGGGCATAGCACTGCTTCCAGAGTTGGGCTTAGAGTATTGTATGTCCAAGGAGAATGAATCTGCTTTCTTTGCAAGTCTGGACTGGCCCGAACTCCATTAGCACTGGAATAGACTTACCTTGGTAGCAATGTCTCTATTAAAAAATAGCTTCTGACCACAATCCTTTATTAAAACTGACCACAGCACATGAATATAGTAAGGGAACAGCAATTGGCAAGACTATGATGTCAGGAATTTTAAATATATATTTATAAATGTCATTAAAAGATAGACCAGTCTAAGATGAGATTAAGGCTCCATAATTAGAGAGGACACACAGTTAGATGACCCAGTGCAAGATTAAGGAATCACAATTAAAAGGAAGATGAGACCTGCCCAGTGCCTAAGAAAGATGCACAAGTATGGGTAGAACCAGACTCCTTAGAGCTGGAAGATGAGAAAGGAAGAGTCAGAAGTAGGAGTCTCCAGAAGTAGTCAAGGAATTGAATAGAAAATGGTCAGTAACTGTCATCAAAACAAAATAGTTTGAGAAAGCCTGTGCTTCAGTCAGATACTCTTCCCTTTTGAGGGTATTCCCAAGGTTCATCTGGCTGAGAGGGATATGTATAAGCTAAACCAGAACTGCCACCTTCCTGAATTTTTAGAGTCCTCCTACCCTGGTTCTGCTCTGGGGAAGGGTGTTTTTCTTAGTGATCACAGAAGGACGATCTTTGGGGAAGAATTTTAGGCACTCTGATACGTGAGTGTGGAAAGTATTTGGTGACAAGAAGTTAATTTTATGATGCCTCAGATTATACCAATGTTGGCTTCCTCAAAGAGATAGTAGAAAGAAAAAAATCTGAAATAAATCCTTTATTTTTTAACTAAATTCTCCTGCCAATACAGACTGGTATATAGAAAATAAATCGTCATTTCATAAGTGTTTTTATTGAACACAAAGAATTTACTACCAAGTACCCTGAAAATTTCTTTCAATAGTTAATACCCTGGGATATAACTTTTCACATTGGAATATGAATCAATTAATACTTGTATATTAGTATACTTATATATTAGTATATATTGAAAATATAAAAATCTTGAAAAATATGTGGTTTTATAAAACCACAAGTCTACTAAGTAGAAGGAAGTGTCATCTATATTTTAGTAAGGCATTTAATAAGTTAATTTGAAATTAATATTCTTATACTTACTCTCTCAAATACTTTAAAGCTAAAACAGAACTAAAAAAAAACCTTACTATTATAAGAGAGAGTGGGTAAAAAGCTGTAAGGGAGATTCAACTTTGTTAATGCATTAGTCATGTTCTAAAATGAGTAGATAAAGATAGAGGAAATTTGATTTATTGAAAAATAATTTAATATTTAAATGTTATACATATCAATGGTCTAACAGTACAGACATTTAAAATTAGATATACTTAAAAGTATATACTTGAAAATAGAACATAAATTATCAATAGGAATAAAACGCAAAATATTTTGAAGAACTATAAGAAAATCAAAGAAAATGGTTAAAGTCTTTGTTGAATGACAGAAATTTTACTGCCAAGTTAGAATCCTAAATATTGAAATAAGAGAATGACAAAACTATTTTGGAAACAGGTATGACAAATGTATAAGATCATTGAAAAATTGCCTTAAATTTATTTTCTCCCTTTTACAACTAATCCTGAGAGTAAATGGGATATGAAAAAAAAATAAGAATCATAATCCTGATGTCAAACTTCTTTAATTTCTTATATTCTTTAAAAGAATGTCATTCACAGAAAGGTATAAAATTTGAGAGAATCTTAAGAAACAAAGCAGTTCAATGGATTAGAAGACAAGTAAATTTATTTGTATTAGGATTAGGATTAAGTGTGCATGTAGAGTTTGGTGAACATGAAAACAGTGGACATAGGGAATAATTGACAATTCACAGAGGGGATAGGGCATGGCATTCTAGCAGCAGAATAGGCAGAAAGAGACTAAATATTACACCAGTTAACATGTTCTAGTAAAATATTTGCTTATTTCTCTGTCCACTCTGATAGGCTGTGAACTCAAGCTGGTATAATTTTAGTATCCTTAACAGCACAGAATATAACATATATTTTTTATTTTGGTCGTCATTGAAATTGAAATTGTTTTATCAAAGTCCTAGCATGTTAATCATAGTTGTTTTAAATTTCTAGTCTGATAATTGCAAAATCTCTCCCATACCTGAGTCTGATTTTGGTGCTTCTTCTGTCTCTTCAAATTGTACTTTTCATCTTGTAATATGCCTCATAATTTTATATTTATAGCCAGACATGGTGTCCTGGGTCTAAGTAACTGAGATAAATAGATCTTTAGTGTAAGACTTTATTTTCATTTGGCTAGGAGTCAGGCCATGTTTGCTGTTTGCCGTAGCTATTAGGTGTCAGAGGCTAAAGTTTTCTGCTGATATCACCTTGTTTTTATCTTCCCCGTAATCACTGGGTTTTCTTAGGACTTCTTAAATAGACATGAGATGTGTAGCTCTTTTAGTTATACCCCTTGTTATTACAAGAGACCTCTATTGATGTAGTTAACATGTGGAGGGAGGAGAAGCTTTCAAACGTTCTATGATTAGGTCTGACTTCTAGTGAGACTGTGCCTCACCCCTGGGCTGTGACGTTCACATGTGCTTCTCAGTCCTCCTCTCCCTTAGACGCAACAAGAAAACTTCAGGAGGCTAGAACTGGGTGTTTCCTTTCTCCCAGATTGATTAGGCTCTGGTAAAATAGTTTTCCTTCAGCTCAGGCCTTGCTAAGAAGAACATAATATTCTGGCAGAATTTCAAAATGGTTATTCTCTCCCTCTGTTGGAAGCACAAAGGGATTTTTCTCCTATCTTCACTGTGAGGACGTGGAGGTAAAACTTAGGAAAGTTATGGAGGATCCCCTAAGACTGGACACCTCTGGAGTTTTGAACTCTCAAGATTGTCCAGCATTTTGAGAATTACAGTGTGCTCTCGTGCTCTGCTACTCGCTCCAGCAGTGGTTTCTGCTCCTGAGTGTCTGTTTTGGTGAGCTATGATTCTCTGTATCTACCTGACTGCCCCACTAATTGGGCAGAGAGCAGTTTTCCTTGTGACATCAATTCTCTGATGGGTCTAAGGAGAGTTCTTGATTTTTAGTTTGTTCAGCTTTTTATGTTTATGAAGAAGGGAAGGATGACTTGCAAGCTTCTCGCAAGCTAGACCAGAAACCAAAAGTTTTATTGCTGTTTTAAGGGACATATTTAATAAGGAAATTAGGTGAATTTTCCTCCATTCATGAAATTCAGTGTGTCTTTTAAAAAACTGATTTCCTTTTTCTAATTATGTTTCCCAGGTATCTCACCTCAAATGATTGTTCCATTTTCCAGAGTTGCTAGACATTTTTATGGAAAAGATGCCAATTTATCTGGCATCCAATTCCCCACCAAATTGTAGAAACTAAAAAATTATAAATCATCTTGCACAAATAAGTATACCAGTTGATACCACATGTAATCTGTGTTAAAGTGCATTAAAATATATCAGATTAATGGGGATATCCGAGCATTGAATTTCTGAATATGACTTGATACAGCAGACCTTATTACAAACTACTAAGCCTTTTATTAAAATAATTTATAGCAATTCTCTTTACATTAAGTCTGTTTATGTTACCTTCTCTCTGATGTCCTTATTCAAATAGATCTTCAGAAAAATGCCACATTCTATATTCTTTCTATTTAGCCTATTTTATTTAAAAACTCTCACTAATTACATTGCCATATAAAAATCTTAACTCAGCTGCATGTTTATGTGATTAGAGAAAATTAATATTACTGCAATTATTATTTGTTTGATAATGAAGAGTAATTTGAGAATTAAATAGCCCCTCCTGGATAGGGGGATAGTAATCTCTTTTTTTCTGTATTTCTAAGAATTAAATTTTAGTAGATAATATGAAAGACCTGAACTCTCGGGTTTTTTATAATGTTTAGGGCTGTGACAGTCTCTGACAAACTGATAATTAGTGTGGATTATTCTTTTTAGCAGAACTGATTGTAAAAGTGAATCAAAACATAAAGTGCTGATATTATTCTAAAATTCAAATGCTCTGCAAAAGAATGTAAATGACAGAACACAACTTATTGAATATCCTAAGCTTGCTAAGAAAATTCAAGACAAGTGATCTTCCTCCTTTTATTTGATCAGCATTGCTCATTTTTTCCTCAGTAAATGAATTTCACCAGGCAATATTGATCCATACCATACATTAACCAATGACTGTCAATGGGTCATACTTATTGCATTTTGCAAATGATGGTCAACAAAAGTGTTAATTGCATTCTTTAAATTAAAACGAATCTTTATGTAGTATAGAAGCTGTATTTCTTTTCAACAAAATGGAGGAGAGGGGAGGAAAATCTGTTTTCTGAATAAGGAAAAAATGCTCTGAGTTCTACAGCAGTCCAGTCTATTTGCAATTTCTTATTTTTAAATGTCATCTTATAAATAGACCTGAAAGCAAGACACAGGATAGCAAGATAGACTGTTTGATTTTACGTTTGTCTAGAGTTCTGTTGTTTATTTTTCATGATATAAAGTCATTGATGTTGTTAATGAATATTTACAAGTATTTATTGTGTTCAAGATCCCATTATTCGCCTATTAAATAATTAAAATATGTGTGTCTCCATACAGGAAGTAAGGAAGCAGAAGTATAGTTCTTAAACTCATAATTTCTTTTTTTTAAAGAGATGTTTTATTGCTTTTGATATTTATTCATATTTGAGCTCAAGTTATTTATACATTTGATCAGTCAAAACACATCTAAAAAAAACAGCATATCCTTTGGACACTCACCATAGCAAAGTACTTGGAAATCATATACCGTATATAGGAACACACACTGTTCTTAACATTCAAATTATGGAAAAGAAGACAGGTCCGTATGCAAACACTTGAATACACAAACAAAGAAACAAACAAGAACATTTGTTTTAAAAGAAATTTGATGCTTTGCCTTAACGTATTCTGCGCATATATTGTGTGCAGAGCACTACACTAGATCCTCAAAATAATGTAAAAATTCATTAGTTTCAACATCATACCAAAGAGAGTTTTCATCTGAGTGAAGGAGACAAATGTGTAGGGTATAATACAGCATTCAGCAATGGGTTCAAAATGCAGGAAACTGTATGCTGAAGGAAATGAAGACATTAACTAGGATACTGTTTATGTAGTACTAATATTAAAAATAATAAGGCAAGGGGTGTCTGGGTGCCTCAGTTGGTTAAGCGTCCCACTCTTGGTTTCAGCTCAAGTCATGATCTCACAGTTTGTGGGTTTGAACCCTGCATCAGGCTCTAAACTGACAGCATAGAGCCTGCTTAGGATTCTCTGTCTCCTCCTCTCTGTCTGCCCCACTCCTTCTTGTGCATGTGCTCTTCAAATATATAAACTAACAAACAAACAAACTTTAAAAAATAAGTTTTTTAAAAAATAAGGCAATTGACAAACCCTGAGTAAAATAGTGATTAGAAGAGCTTTCTCGAGGGACGAAGATTATGGCTTCCTCTCAAGGGTTAGAAAGGTATCCCCAAAAGTATTAAGTCTTCATCAGTACCTCATATTGAAAAGCCTACCTTCAGGGATTGATCAGTACTGCTAATGAGAAGTCTAAATATATAATAGCCAGTTTAAAAAATCTGCTTCTCAAGACTAGTTTCACCATGAACAGAGATGTGTGATCTCAGCATATTCAGCAATACAGTAACTTAGTGTTTTACAACCCAAAGTATATAAAAGTTTTGGAGAAGGAGGGAAGGTGCAAATTTGAATGAAAACATGTATTTTAATAATGCAAAGAGGACATTCTCTGTAGTAAATAAATATATTTATTATGGGAAATGCAGTTTAATATTTTTAGAAATAGAATATTAAAAATAACTTGTCTTACAATTTATATAACAGACATATAGCACAGCCATTATGCACAATCTAAATCTCTCAGACTAGTTATTATTATTGGTAAAAGAAGTATAGTAGAATTATGACTACACTTTAGAGCTATTTAGATAATATGGGTAATGATTGTCCACCTCTTTATATGTCTGTGTCATGTTTAAACATGGTAGTGGAGTAATGTTTGTATTTTGGTAGAAACAGAATACTCTTGGTATCATATATTGCCACAGAGAATAGGTTTCATGTTTTAGACCTAGGTTAGATGGAAAATTCTTTGAGACTCAGTTTCAAAATTTATAGCATGAGGCTGCAAAACCATACCTAAGATAACATTGTGAGTCCATTGGAGAGTTGGGAGTAGAATTTTAAATGTTCACACTTATATACTAGTGTTCTTTCCTCTACACCATACCTTTTATTCACTTATATTAAGATAGATATCTCTATGTAATATTGATGGAGGTATGGGCAGAAGATATTATTGAACTACTACTTTTCAAAATGCAAGCATAGGCTGAATTCCAAAATCCATTCCATACTCCCATTCTCCCAGTACCAATATCCCCCACCAGAATTATTAGAGTTGATGAACAACATTATTATCCAAAGTCTATAGCTTTTATTATTATTTCAATTTAAAGTTAGTTAGCATGTAGTGTAATAATGATTACAGGAGTAGAATTGAGTGATTCATCACTTACATATAACACCCAGTGTTTATCACAAGTGCCCTCCTTAATGCCCATCATCTATTTAGCCCATCCTCCCACCCAACCCTTGGATTGTTAAGAATCTTCTTGGGGCGCCTGGGGGGCTCAGTCGGTTAAGCGTCCGACTTCAGCTCAGGTCACGATCTCGCAGTCCGTGAGTTCGAGCCCCGCGTCAGGCTCTGGGCTGATGGCTCAGAGCCTGGAGCCTGCTTCGGATTCTGTGTCTCCCTCTCTCTATGCCCCTCCCCCGTTCATGCTCTGTCTCTCTCTGTCTCAAAAATAAATAAACGTTAAAAAAAAAAAAGAATCTTCTTAACATCCCTCCCGCAACCCTTGGTTTGTTAAGAATCTTCTATGGTTTGCCTCCCTCTCTGTTTTTATCTTATTTTATTTTTGCTTCCCTTCCCCTATGTTCATGTTGTGTTTCTTAAATTCCACATAAGAGTGAAATCATATGATATTTGTCTTTCTCTGACTGACTTATTTTGCCTAGCATAATACACTCTAGTTCCATCCACGTCATTGCAACCAAAATCTGTATTTTACATTAGAGTTCACTCTTGGTGTTGTACATCTTATGGGTTTTGACAAATGAATAATGATATGTGTCCACCATTATAGTATCATACAGAGTATTTTCACAGCCTTAAAATCCTGTGATCTACTTACTCATCCCTTCTACTCCTCTAATTCCTAGCAGTCACTCATGATTTTACTGTCTCCTTGGCTTTTCTTTTTCCAGGATGTCATATAGTTTGAATAATACCATAGCCATTTTAACATAACTTCTTTCACTTCAAATATGCATTTATATTTTTCCATGCCTTTTTATCACTTAATAGGTCATTTCTTTTTAGTGCTGAATAATATTCCCTTGCCTGGATGTACCACAGTTTGTTTACCTGCTGAAGGACATCTTGGTTGCTTCCGAGTTTTAACAGTTATAAATACAGCTTCTATAAACATCTGTGTGCAGGCTTTAGTACATTCATAAGTTTTCAATTTATTTCAGTAAATTCCATTCAGTAAATTCCATTCAGAGAATGGAAATTGCTGGGTTGTATAAAAAAGTGTGGTTAGTTATGTCAGAGACTGCCAAACTATCTTCCAAAGTGCTGTACCATTTCCAATTTTCATAAACAATTAGGTAGCATTTTATAATTTATTTCCATAGCAATTGCTAAAACCATAACCCATCAATTGTTTGTGTATCTCTGTATTCAATATGTGACCGAAGTCTCCCCCCCCCCCTTCCCTTCTGTTCCCTCCTCACCTCTCCACCCTGCTCTGCTTCTCTTCTCTCCAGTAATAAGCTCCATGAGAACAGTAACTATGCATATCTGTCGTTACCTCTTTTTCCACATTGATACCACATAATAGATTCATTCTAAATAAATATTTATTTATCAAATGAGTAAGAACATGGGTAAGACCATAAATATTTTGGTGTTAATCATATAATAAATTTGCAACACAGATTAGATGCAATAACATACACTATCAAAGATATAGTGAATTCCTTTCTATAATAATAAACTGATGTAAAACACCATTTGAGCCATAAGCTACCATTAAAGTTAGTTATCATTGGTGAAGCATTAACTATTTGCCAGGCTAAGTGTTTTGGGTGCATTACTTCATTTAGTGCTTTAAAAAAGAAAAAACAAACTTGTGACATAAGAAGCATTGTTATCCCTATTTTACAGATATGGAAATAAAGAGATTAGAATACTTTATGCAGCTGGTAGATCAGAAAGGTTTTGTTCTGTATTCAACTCAAGTTCTGAATCTTTTTACACTGAGCTATGCTCAAATTTCTCTTGGCAAACACAGTCACACTAAAAAGGATTTAACTCATACAATTTTTACGAAATTTCTCTTACATTTTACACCAAAATTTCTTATTTCACATGACTCTTACATTATAACAAATGGAAGTGTGCATTTTACATCTGCCAGTTTATAAATAATTAAATACAGGCGAGGCAGCAGGAAGAAATATGATAACCGACATCTACTGCATTCTTTTGATGATAAACACCAATCTCTCTGTTCCCCTGCTTCTTCTAGTATTGCCACTGAAAAACAGTAGGGTTTTAATGCTTCCCTCGTGGCCTAGGAGCTTTTTTGCTATTCATAATCAGTGCATCTGGTGTAGCTTTTTTCCCCCTTAATTAAAAATAAATAAAACTAAGAAAAGAGTCAGTCTATAGGGAAGAATAAGACCTGTTGCTTGTCCCTCTCCATGCAGCTCAGGGGCACTAATTTTCAGCACAGAGTATTTTCCTTGCTGTATTTGATATATTTTAGGTGTTAGATGGTATCCTTGTACCATGGTACTTGATTTGGTTTTGTGTTACTTCATGTAACTGTTTTCATACCACTTGCACTTGCATTTCCCAAGTAAAGGGAGGATTGTGTGCATATTTTCAGAATGTGAAGATCAGCTTCAAAGCATTCAAACTACAAGCCTAACCCACTTCAGTCTGAAGGGAGAGAGATAACATGTATTGTCACAGTGGGTTATAGGAAATAGATAGGCTACTACTAAATAGGAAATAGTAGGCTACTACTAAAGTAGTCAGAAGCCATCCTGGTTAATGCTTTAAAATGAAGATTGCAGGGGCGCCTGGGTGTCTCAGTCAGTTAAGCGCCCAACTTCGGCTCAGGTCATGATCTCTCTGTCAGTGAGTTCAGGCTCCACATTGGGCTCTGTGCTGACAGCTCAGAGGCTGGAGCCTGCTTCAGATTCTGTGTCTCCCTCTCTCTCTGCTCGTCCCCTGCTCACGCTCTGTCTCTCTCTCTCTCTCTGTCTGTCTCTCTCTCTCTCTCTCTCTCAAAAATGAATAAACGTTAAAATTTAAAAAAAAATAAAATGAGGATTGCACCTTTGTATTTTAAATGATCTACAAGATGAAGAAAAATATAAAATGATCAGTACTGTAATGAATCATTGTGTGTGTCATGAACACAACTGTGGCTATTTGGTTGGCATGTAATAACAGCCCGAAGAGAGATAGACAACAAATGATATTTATTAACTAATGTGTTTTGATAAAGGTATGTATACAAGACACTATAGATATCAAAATAAAGGGACAGAGCCCTACTCGATTTGAGTGAATTGGTTCAGAAAAGAGTTCCAATAGGAGAGCAAGCCTGAATGACAATGACAAGTGTAGCAAGTATGATTGGGTGTAGGTTGAAGTTGCCCTACAGAGAAGAGGTACAGAAAGTTGCACGTTATTAACTGATTCTGATAGGATGGCTAACACAGAGTAGATTCTCAATATTGTGTTGAACTCAAATCAAATCAAACACAAATTATTTTAATTTAAATTAAATACAATGGTATTACCAACATGAACTGTGCCATGGTTGAGCCTATAACTTTAAAATTCAAACTATTTCTTCATTCAGAGCCTAAAATCTATATTTATAGTTAACATATAGGAAAATAACTAGTACTTCTTTGATTAGAATCAAAATAACTGACATGCAATTTAATTTATTCATTGTAGAAAGTTGATTAAATATCATCCACTTAAAATTTGAAGGTAGTCTATTTGTGTATAATTTCTATCAAAATATAATATGCTTATTGCTACATGAATAATTTTATTTCAAAAAATTGATCTGTACTCATAGTTTTCTGAGTTTATTTTAATGTGAAACATTAGAAAAGCATTCAGAGAATATTTTTTGCAAAGGGAGTTTTAATTCAATACAATCCAAGTCCCAAAAATAAAAAAAAATGTAATTTATGTTTTTTAATGTACAGGTTCATTTAACAGTACTGAAAAAGGGGGAAAAGTTTAAATATCTTTATTATAAATGTATTAGAAATATATGATTTGTGCACATTGGTCTGAGTAATTTGTATATATAATAATTCATATTCAAATATATAGCTTATTCATCAAATTGTACCTTTCATTTAGTAATTACAATTTAGTTATCAAATTACAGACCCATTGTATTCCACAGGCTTTTTATTTTATAAGTCACCTGTGAACTTCAATGGAAACCAAGTAATATAAAGATCTTGTCCCAAGACTCCAGTTCAACATTTGTGATCAATTTGAGTTGACCAAATCAAAGGCTTTTGGGTCTCCAACTCAGTAGAATTATCACTCCCTTCTTTTTACTTAGCATGAAGCAGACTGACATAGACTGATAACCACAAGCTCCCCCAAGAGTATTCTTTACTAGCCAATGATCTCTAACACTGAGCTAGACACTTGAGGACTGTTTTTGCTCTTAAAAACTTTGGTCTACTGGGAGTGAAAAATATGTCAAACAGCAATCACAGTATGACAGATAACAGCTGCAGTTAAGGTCTACACAATATTTCATGAAAGCACAGTAGTGATGTATTTAAAAACTTTTTAGGGAACATAGATGATTTCCCAGAGAATTTTGAGTTGAATCAAAAAAGTTGGGTATCTGGGTTACCTAGGTTCAGGGTGGGAATATGTGGCAGTAGTGGGATTCAGGAAGGAAAAAAATATATGTGACGTGGTAATTATCATAATTTATGTAAAAAAGTAATAAGAAATAAGCATATGTTTTTAGAAATGGTCAGTGTCTGTGTGTGCTAGACTACATCATTTTTACTTTTCCTAGAAAAGTGGTAAACCACTGATGATTTTTTCAGCTAAGGAATTACCTAGTCGGACTTTTATTTTAAAAAATAACTCTGAGGTGTCTCAGTGGGTCAGTCAGTTAGGTGTCCAACTTTGGCTCAGGTCATGATCTCATGGTTTACGGGTTTGAGCCCCATGTCAGGCTCTGTGCTCACAGTATGATGACTGCTTGATATTCTCTCTCTGTCTGTCTCTGTCTCTGTCTCTCTCTCAAAAGAAATAAACTTTAAAAAAATAACTCTGGCACATATTCTATGGTTAGTAAATATACTTGTGAGGGCTTGCCTCTAAAACAGTGTCTCTCAACCTCTTGTCTCATCAGCTTTCTGCAGGAAATCTGTTGTCTGGACATTTTGTCTCTAGTGTTAACCCTGGCTTCTCCCCTGAGCTGTGCTTTCCACTTGCCTTTCTCAACTATCTTCCAATAGCCAGATCAAGTAAAATGTCTGATTCAGTACAGTCCTCAAGATATTTATATTTTCATTCATTAGTTCTCCTAGAAGTTGTCCCAGAAGATTAGAATTGTATAGGAAAGCAATGAGCGTATATTTTCAAAGAGAACTCCACCTAAGCAAATCCCTTGAAGATCTGGTAGCCAAATTCAATGAAGGGAAATAAAGTTATCTTCTAAGAAAGTAGAAAACTCACTTCAGGAAAACATAGGCCTCGGGACACCTGGGTGACTCAGTCTGTAAAGCATCTGACTCGATTTGGGCTCAGGTCATGATCTTGCAGTTCCTGAGATTGAGCCTGTGTTGGGCTCTACGCTGATGGTGTGGTGCCTGCTTGAGATTCTGTCTCTCCCCGCTCTCTCTGCCTCTCCCTCTCCCTCTCTCTCTCTCGCTCTCACTCTCTCAAGATAAACATTTAAAAAAAATAAAAGAAAAAGAAAATAAATAAAGGGGCACCTGAGTGGCTCAGTCGGTTAAGCATCTGACTTCGGCTCAAGTCATGATCTAGCAGTTGGCGGGTTCAGTCCCCGCATCAGGCTCTACACTGACAGCTCAGAGCCTGGAGCTTGTTTCGGATTCTGCGTCTCCCTCTCTCTGCCCTTCCCCCACTTGTGCTCTCTCTCTCTCTCTCTCTCTCTCTCTCTCTCTCTCTCTCTCTCTCTCTCAAACATAAATAAATCTTAAAAATAATAAAGAAAGAAAGAAGAAGAGAAATAAGTGCAAAATGAGGGAATGAGAATTCCTGTTTTTTTCTGTCAAGTCATCATGCAGGAAGAAAAGAATTCTAGAACTATATGTTTCTTGAGAAATTGCCACCTTTTTTGTAGATTCTCTAGATAGTGAATAGATGCAAATATCCATGGCATTAGTGGCATTAGTGCCACACACAGCCTAGGCAGAGAGATAATTCGTGCCATCATATCACTATCTATGTGCTCCATTATGATGAGCTCTCTACAGAGGACATGTGTAGATCAGACTTACTTCTCTAGGTCTGACCACTGACAGCCTCCATAGAAACAGTTTAGATGATCACCACTTCTCCTGGAAGGGCCCTATCATGTTTAGAATATTACATGAGGAGGCTTTATTCTTGAAAGATCAAGGCTTAGGCTACATCCTTTTTAGATCACAAGGTTCATATGAGACTGTATAAAGCTTTGGTCATGTGAACTTTCAATAATCTTCAGGGTTTGGAAGCCCAAGGGATATTTCACCAGACTACTATTCCAAAATCCTGATTTCTTATCTGATGGAGTTTTTCAAGAAGGATGGCATTTTATGTTCATAGGAAAAAAGAAATGCAGAAGTACCTAGATAAAATGCATTTTCAAAGGAATATTATCTTTTAGGGTTTTTTTTCCAACAAATGTTTACTGACCACCAACTATGTAACTATGTTCTAGACATCATACTAGCCATGGCCATTCAGCAGAGAGTGGTCAGAGGCACTTTTGTTATGCTGGTAAAGACATGTAAATCCATTTGGTATACAAACAGTCATACAAAAACAATTCTAATTATTGATATGGACTCTATAGATATTATAGAGGAAATCTAGAAAAACTAGAAATATGTAGTCCAATTTTGAATCATAAAACTATCTCAATATTATATACTTTATGTCAAAGTATTCTTAATATTTGATCTCTGATCATTAACAGATTCTTTTATTATTATTATGGGTGAATGATATCATTCTTCAGAATATTATTCTCAGATTCAGACTGACACTAACTTTACCTTTCATCTCCCAGTCCAGTTAGCTAACCACATGCAGAAACCTGCAAGTATCCTTTATAAGACAGCAACACTGAATCAACAACTTGGAAAGTTTTTTCCCCTTATCTAACCAACAAGTTCTCCCTACATGGGAGAAATATACTAACTAGATGTAAATTATTGGTTATTGGTTTTGTGACTGGACATTGATTTGTTACTTGAGACCTGAGAATTTTATATAGTAAAATTTTTATAGAATTTGAAATTATGTAAATGATGCAAAAGCTTGCCAGAAAGCAGAAATTATTGAAAGAGAACTTGAGTTTAGTGAACCTTTCCTAATGAAACATGATAGTTCCAATTAGCATAAATCGAACGTTTCACTTTATATGAAACTGGGAAGAGTTTATTGCTTCTTAGAACTGTAATTGATGGGGTAACTAAGCCTATACTACTTAGAAACAGATTTGCTTGGTGGTTTTATATTGGATGTTCTGCCTGATGTTTCCTTTATAATTCTACAAGAACACCATGTCATGAATTTAGCGTAACAATCATCTGAACTGTTTCTTCCAATTATCAAAATTATCAAAAAGATATTTCAATTTAAGAAGGCATATATCACCCTGAGAAAATTTTCAAAGAGTGTTAAGCTACAGGTAGGTAAATCCACTATTATAAAATGGCAAAATTAGCATATATAAGTCATGGGTATGTGACTTGTGAGTTGCATTAAGACCCTGCCATTAGAAGATACCCACCCCTACACACACACACACACACACACACACACACACACACACACACACACACAATTGCTCTAATATTCTGCTGTTGCTGACTTAATAATTAACCATTTTTTAGCAAGGGGATCTATATTTTCATTTGCACTGGCCCCCACAAATTAGGTAGACAGTTTGCTATATAAACAATAAAATAGGGGGTCGTGGGTGGCCCAGTCCATTGAGTGTCCAACTCTTGATTTCTGTTCAGATCATGGTCTCATGGTTAAGTGAAATCAAGCCCCACTTGCAGCTAGGCCATGACAGCACAGAGCTTGCCTGGGATTCTATTTCTCTCCCTGTCTGTCTCTCTCTGCCCCTCCCCTGCCTGCACTGCATACGCACATTCTCTTTCTCTCTCTCAAAATAAACAAACTTAAAAAAATAAACAAAAAATTAATAATGTTTTTTGATAGTGTTGGAAAAATTCAAGCTGTCAGTTATTTTAGTAAACTTTAAGGAGTAAACTACTAGTTCTAAGAGGAAAGTAGATCAAACCACAGAATTAGATTGATATGAAACTGTGACAACTGGGAATTTTGGGGTTTTTTTTTTTTTTTTTTTGCTATATTACACACTCATCACCTCAAGTAGAAAGTAAGGATGAAGTACATTATGTCTTCAAATGTACTGTCAATAGCAACATTGTTTTGCTCAGATCTTAACATATCGATAGTGATTATTAAATTTAATTGATAGTGATATCCATTAGGCTATTAGAATAAAAGAATGTTTGTATTACCTAAAACAATCAACTGTAGGGTAGAACTGTTCATAACAAATGTTGAAGATGTAATAAGAGGTAAAACATATAGCACAATGATTATGTGTGTGGATTCTGGAGTCTTAGTGCCTACATATAAATCTAGGCTCTGCCGTTTTTTTAGGTCTGTGACTAGAGAATTAGAAGGACTATGGGATAACACTAGTTATCCCATAATCATAATTTCTTACTTAGTTGAGATGATTTAAGAGTAATTCTGTCTCAGGAGAGACTCATATTTCCAATTTCTTACTCTACATCCATATCTGGATAGCTAATGAGCCTATCAAGTTTAAAGTACTTTAGGGGGCTCTTGGGTGACTCTTGATTTCAGCTCAGGTCATTATCTCCTTGTTGGTAGGCGTGGAGCCTGCTTGGGATTCTCTCTCTCTCCCTCTTTTTCTGCCCCTCCCCAACTTGTGCTTGTGGTAGCTCACACACTCTTTCTATCTCAAAACAAATAAATAAATAAACATTTAAGTATTAAAAAAAATACCAGTGTTCTTCACCAGTGTTCTTCAAATTAGTAAGTTACACCACTACGCACATCACTGATAGGAACAAAAACTTAGGAATCATTGATTATATATATATATATATATATATATATATATATATATATATATCCATCTATCTCACAGCTTCCATTCTTTCCTGTACTCCAGACTCCCTTAAGAGTCTACTATCTACAAAACATTAACTTAATCCTTTTATAATATAAATCAAACTGTATCTTTTTTCCTAAATATTAAATACTCCAATGGCTTTCCATAACTCTCATAATTAATTCCAAATACAACAAGAAACACATTATCTTACCTATCTTGCCTATGTCTGTGACCTCACTTCCATCCACTGATGGCCTTCCGTTCATCTCTTTATTCATATCCCCCATCTTGCTGTCTTTCAAACATACAATGCATGTTCCTGTCTCAGGGCCATTATACCCCTCTTCTGTTTGCTTTGAATGCTCTTTTCTTCAGAAATTCGCATTCAGATCCCTGATCAGAAAAGACTTCCCTGGCCACTCCCTTTAAGAGTCCTCCCTATTTGTCCTTATTATTTATTTCGCAAAATTTTGTCTTTAAGCCACTTATTACTAATTGGTATTAATTAATTAATTCTGATTCCTTTACTAAAAGATAAGCTATGTAATGAAACAAACATTGCATATCTTGTTAGTTATTTTATTCCAAGCACTTGCAACAATCACTGACACTTAGAAACTGATCATGAAATATTTGTTGAGTAAAGACATAGAAGGCTACACAGTGACCATGGAAAGTGGATGACCATATTCTCATAAAGGTTTGATTCAAAAGATCCTATTTGCATTTTTCTCCTCAAATATAGATTCAGAAAGAAAAATATTTTTTAAGTCATGAAGTTTTGTAGAAATGGCTATCTTTGTCATGGCACATATTACATTTCAATAACTATCAGCATTAAGTTATTATGCTATTCATGGTAGGTACTCAATACATATTTGATAGATGAATGATGAGTGAATGAGAGATATATTGGCAAAATAAGTAAATTAGGGTAACTGAAGTTAGGAAAGAAATATAACTTTAATATTTGCTGAATTAAAGCAAATTTAAATATTTGAAATACTTATATCCTTCAGTGTAATCCTGCAGTTATGGGAAAAGAAATGTTCAACCATTTATGGTTTAGTTTTCTTGTAACATTACCAAGTGAGGGAGAGATTGATACCAACCAATACTGGTTGATATAGCAATAACTTCTAAATTTTTCCTAGAATAATACAAATTTACTTTTCATTCATATGAAGTCCAAGTGAGTGTTTCTGATTTCAGATATTCTCCTTCAAATAAAGATCTATGGATCTGGGCTACTTCCTTTTTGTGGCTCCTCTATCATTAATATGTGTTTTCTGAAGTCGCCACATGGAAGAAGAGGCTGGAGGTTCATGCATAGCAGACTCTTGTCAATCAATCTGAAAGTGACATACTTCATGATCATTCACATTTCATTGATTAGGAGTAAATGACCTGGTCTCACATAAACACAAGAGTGAGTAAAACATGTCCAAGAGGAAGAAGAAATAAGTTTGGTGAACATGTAGTAAGCTTTGCCATGCAGTTTTGAATTTAACTAAGGAAAATATAGAAGTTTCTCTAGGATAAATTATGTTAGTGTGTGTGTGTGTGTGTGTGTGTGTGTGTGGAGGAGGAGGAAAGAGAGAGTTCAAACAATTAAAATGCTGAAATGAATTTGGAGAAACATTTAATTTTAAAAAAGGCTCTATGATTTTAATTGCTGGTACTTGGGAATATAATAAGACATTTCTTATCAAGCTCAAAATTAGGAAAATAAATTCACCTTTGAGACTTAAATGCTGAGAACAGCACACAATGGATGTGAGCTTAGGCATACAACATAGGAAAGAGAAAGTATGGCTTCCCACCAGGAAGAATGGATGTATTAACATATCCAGTGATATAATAGTCAACAATATTAGAGAACATATCAGAACCATAGAGACAAATGTTAGTAGTTCCAATGTAAAGTTGTCTAAAGATAGATATTTAGTCTATGAATATCAGGTATTCCAGATCATTCTTATGGCAGTATCTTAGCCTTACATCATTAAGTATTTGAATCACCTTGTTTTACACGTTCTGATCTAGTGTACCTCAAGGATATCTGTGATTCTTATGTAGCAATGGTGACATGGGGAAAACTTGTTGATCATGGGGCTTTGAGGATCCCTTAACCCCATGGTAGTGATTTCTCAAGGAAGTTGATAATAACTTCTGATTCTGATTTAGTAGGAAAATGTTGGTCATGCAAATATTTTTGCACTATGTAGCAGCTATATTTTCACCATAATCTAATATATTTGCATTCTGATCTCTATCCTAGTTCCATGTGTATTTTCAACAATCTTTGAATTCTTTCCAAGCCTTGCTGCTTACCCTTGAGTAGAGAAAAAGACAAATCTCTTGGTCCTTAATATGTGGAATCATAAAACATATTTTTTTCTTGCTGTTTCCTCTATTGCTTCTAGCTTCACTTTTTACCATTTTCTACATGTTAGATTTTTTTTTAATTTTTTTAACGTTTATTTATTTTTGAGACAGAGAGAGACAGAGCATGAACAGGGGAGGATCAGAGAGAGGGAGACACAGAATCCGAAACAGGTTCCAGGCTCTGAGCTGTCAGCACAGAGCCCGACACAGGGCTCGAACTCACGGATAGCGAGATCATGACCTGAGCTGAAGTCGGCTGCTCAACCGACTGAGCCACCCAGGCGCCCCTACATGTTAGATTTTTTAAAGCAGTTATAAAACATCAAGAATTCTCTGACCTTATAAAAACTTTCAGGTGTTATTTGAAAGTGAATACAGAATTTATAACTCTGAAACAAATGAAAAAAGGGTATCTAAAGTAAAATTTACATTTTGTGCAAATTATATGAAATCTTGAACAAATACTAGCCCAGTTAAGTAAGGATACCTGTTGAATGTGTCCTTAGTGTTAGGAAATAGGCATGCATTACTATTTTTAAATAATATTTGAATTGTATTTTCATAAAGTTCAAAATCTACAAATAGTGTAACTGTTAATTCTATATTTAAAGGAGAATCCCCAGATATATTTGTACTTATTTATGTATGTATCACAATTCTCTTCCCATAAGCTAAAAACAATTTCTTTATGCAGAAATTATCTTGTAAGTTTATGGCAGCAATAGGCTATTCACATAAACCTAAATCTATAAGGATCATTGCTCCGTAAGCCAATACAAATTAAAATGATTCAAACATCACAAGAAAATGTTTTCAAATTATCTGTTGCATATACTGCATTTTACATTTGCTTCCAACTAAATATGACATTTAGAGTGGAAGAGTTTATAATTTGTAACGAAGCTTTTAGATCCATATTGACTACCATACAGCACAAATTCTTCCTTGGAAAAAAAATACCCTTAAAGGAAATGTGAAATAGTATTTTGGCTTAAAATTAAAGAAATTAAGAATACATTTAGGCACTTAATTGAGCATATCCAAAATTTGAAGGATTAATTTTGAAATACAGATAAAATTTACCCTAAAGACTTTATTTTCAAGCAAATTAAAGTGATGATTTGAGCTATCGAATATGACAAGAAAATGCCTCAAAACTAACTTAAAAACTTCTCTCTTGGTGACAAAGAAACTGTGAACTTAGTTATTATAATTATTGTTTGCAGGCCTGCTCCACTGGGCTTTTTTGTGGTGCTGAAATAAACAGAATTACCTGTTTACCTCTTGTCTCTCAAAGAACGGATGTCATTTCTACACAAACATATACAGTATCTGCTTCAATCAGTAGCTTTCCATCAGCAAGGGCTACAAGACTGTGGACCATCATGAATACTAACCCAGATGATCCAGGTAAGTAGATGAAAATAAGATATATAAAAGATTGAATTTGATGTGTATTGAAACCTATTTTCTGACTTATTTCAAATCTTTATTTTTCTGAGATACATAATTTTTCAGGGGTATAAAATTATTCTAGAATTCTTGTTATGTTTCAGTTTTAAGTTTTGGTTTAAGAATATTGATGTTCTTTGCTAATAAATACTCTTTCTTAAACAGTGAAAAAATGTTTATTAATATCTTTATTATGATATGTAAATTTTGGTAGATAACTGGATTCCAGTCTGAGCTGATTTTAACTATCCATAAAACTTATTTAAAAAACTTGTAATACTTACTTTATTCTATCTTTAACATTCTCTGAATCATTATATATAAATTTATATTCCTATCAATTTATTGGAATTTTTTTAAACTGCATTTTTTCCAATTTTGAAGTATTTTGACATCTTGAGTATGTTTCAATATGTCTTATTTAATTTACTAAATCAAATGATGCTATATTGTAAATAGTATATCATATGTTAAATTCCAAATTAATTCTTTTTATAGTCAGTGTCACTCAGGATAATAAGAATGAGAATTATACCCCTTAACAAGGTATTCTTTGCTTAGGAAAAATATTTTTGAAGGCTACTGGATATTATAAGCAGGCAGGTAGTCTTCCCTATTTTTTGTCTTTGTAATTTCTGTTCTTTTAAAGACTTAAGTTGAAATATAATATTATCAAATATAAAGTATACTGTGCCTATTTAGAAATTAAAATAATATTTCTAATATTTTTTAACCAATATGTTATATATTCATTGAGTCTATCAGTGACAAAGTTGTAATTTTTCATGTTTCATTATTCAAAGGAGTCATTTGGTGTGGAATATGTCAATTCTTTCTTTTCCCTCTGTGCATACTCATTGCTTGTATGTATAAGTATAAATATGAGAAATAAATAAAAATGTTTATGAAATAAATACAAAATTTAATATAACATAAATTATATATATTGCTTTTCTTTATAATTGAAGTATAATTGATACAGAATATTCTATTATTTTCAGGTATACATCATAGTGATTTGATATTTCTATACATTATTAAATGATCCCCATGACAAATCTTGTTGCCACCTGACACCATACATAGTTGCTACAATATTATTTATATTCCCTGTGCTGTATATTACATTCCCATGTCTTACCCATTTTATAACTGGGAGTTTGTACTTCTTAATCCCCTTTATCTATTTTTTCCACCCTGTTTATCTCTCCCTCCTCTGCTAACCAAGTTTATTCTCTATTTATGAGTATGTTTCTCATGGAATTTTTTGTTTTGTTTGTTCATTTATTTTTAGATTCCATATGTAAATAATATCATACAGTATTTGTCTTTCTCTGACTTATTTCACTGAGCATAATACTCTCTAGGTTCATCCATGTCATCACAAGTGAGGAGCTTCCATTCTTTTTTATGGCTGAGTAATATTCCATTGTGTATCTATAACATCTTTATCCATTCATCTATCAATGGACATATAGATTGAATCCATATCTTGGCTATTGTATACAATGCTTCAGTGAACATAGAAGCATATGTATCTCTTTGAACTGGTGTTTTCATTTTTTCCAGATTGATGTCCAGAAGTGGTACTGCTGGATTGTATGGTATTTCTAATTTTTAATTTTTTTAAGGAAATTCCATATTGTTTTCTACAGTGGCTGCACCAATTTACATTTTCACCAACAGTGTACAAAGGTTCCTTTTCTACAAATCTTCACCGACACTTATTATTTATTGCCTTTTTTGATAATAGTCAATCTGACATACTTGTGGTGATATTGTGGTTTTGATTTGCATTTCTGTGATGATTAATGATGTTGAGTATTTTTTCATGTGCCAGTTGGCCATCCGTATGTCTTCTTTAAAAAAATGTCTATTTAAGTCCTCTGCACATTTTTTTTAAGTTTATTTATTTTGAGAGAGAGCAAGAACAAGCAATCAGGGGAGCTGCAGAGAAAGAGAGAGAGACAATCCCCAGCTCCCTGATGCAGGGCTTGAACTCACAGTGAGATCATGACCTGAGCCAAAACCAAAAGTTAACTGACTGAGCCACCCAGGTGCCCCTGCCCATTTTTAAATCAGATTACTTGTTCTCTTGATATTAAGTTGTGGATTTCTCTATATATTTTGGATGTTAACCCCTTATCAGATGTGTGATCTGCACATATCTTCTCCCGTTCAGTAGGTTGCTTTTTTTGTTTTGTTTATGGTTTCCTTTGTTGTGTAAAGGCTTTTAAGTTTGATGTAGTCCCATTTGTTTATTTTAACTTTTGTTGCCCTTGCCTAAGGAGTCTGGTCCCAAATAGTATTGCTAACACTGATATTAAAGAGCTTACTACCTATTTTTTCTTCTAGTGTTATGGTTTTGAGTCTTATATTTAAATCTTTACACCATGATATGGTGTAAAGTAGCAGTCCAGTTAATTTTTTTCATGTAGCTGCCCAGTTTTCCCAGCACCATTTATTCATTTTAAAGACTATCTTTTCCCTATTGTATATTCTTGCCTCCTTTGTCAGAGATTAATTGACTACATGTGAGTAGGCCTATTTCTGAGCTCTCTACTCTAATCCACTGATCTATATGTCTGGTTTTATGCCAGTACCATGCTGTTTTGATTACTATAGCCCTGTAGTATAGTTTGAAATTAGGGCACAAGATACCTCCAGCTTTGTTCTTTCTCAAGATTATATAGCACAATTTGTTTGACTTTGACCCTCAAATGGAGTGTGAATAATGGGAGTCTTTGCATTTATCCAGTTTGTGAAGTTACTAAACTTACCCATACACTTCCATTAGAAATATAACCTACAGAGCCATTTGTCTGCACATAATTGATTTGAGGAGGCAGTGCAATTTGCAGAAGACTCAGCCCAGGGCCAAAGTTGTTCATTTTTAATTCACTTTTCTGATTCTCTTTTTGTTTCTTTTTCCTCTTTGAAGGTCCAAAACAGACAGACATTATCAAGCATGATGTTCTCCCAACTACTATTTTAGCAACATTAAGCATTGGCATATCTTTTGAAAGCTATTTACTCAAAGAACTGATTTCCACTAGAGAGCTTTCAGCAAAACGCAGTATTCCTTCTTCCACAGATGTTTCCTCTTCTCAATTTCTGAATTTTGGTGTTCATGACTCAGCACAAATTGTCTGGGGCAAAACGTCTGTATCACATATGCCTATCCAAACTTGAGCAGCCACAGCAGGATACTTTTTCCCCAGTATGGAAGACAGGACCCCATTTATCATTTCTTCTTTCATGCCAGATTTTATTTTTCCTACAGAATCTTTATTATTTGTGAACAATGAGACTATTGCCTTAACTACTACCACAGTGAGTTCAGTAATTACTGGCATTCCAGGAGCAGATATTAAGTTAAAGAGGCACTCATTACTCTCCCATGGATTCCTGCTCACAACCACTTCTACAAGTGTACCTCCAGTTGTTTCTACGGGGGCTCAAGAGGATATTGAAGAATTTTCAGCTGTTTCCCTAATTTCAAGAAGAGAGTACTGGAGATTGCTGAGCTCCTCAATGTCTCCCCTTTCTCCTGCTAAGATAATTATATCTAAACAGGTAGCCATCTTAAACTCATCAACTCTGCACCAATTCACTACACAAGCCTCCATTCCCAGTGAATACCAGGTTATTACTGAAGCATCTAGCAACCAGAGACTCACAAACATCAAATCACAGGCTGCTGATTCTTTAAGTGAATTAAGCCAAACATGTGCAACATGTTCTATGACTGAAATAAAATCCTCTCATGAATTCTCAGATCAAGTTTTGCATAGAAAACAGTCCCACTTTTATGAGACATTCTGGATGAACTCAGCGATACCAGCCAGCTGGTATGCACTAATGGGAATTCAGACTATCACTTCTGGGCATCCATTGTCTTATGCTACTGAAATAACGCCATCAGTGGCATTCACAGAACTGTCATCTTTATTTCCTTCTAAAAAGAGTACAAAAAGAAGGATTTTATCCTCATCCTTGGAAGAATCCATTACCCTATCAAGTAATTTGGATGTTAATTTATGTTTATTTAAGAGTTATTTATCCATTGTCCCTTTACAAAGTGTCTCTTCAGCCTTGATGATTTCTGATTTGACTTCAAAACTGACTACTGATGATCCTTCTGTGTCAGAGAACATTTTAAAACTATTGACAATAGGACAACATGGTATAACCATGGGCCCCACTGAGATACTGAATCAAGACAATTTATTGGGTATGCGAGAGAGTAAAGGATCTCATAATCAGTTCAAACTTCACACACGACAGTTCTCTAGATTTTGAATTAAATTTACAAAATCATCCAAAAACTATATATTCAGGTGACTTCAAAAACAACCTGCCACCTTATATAGACTCTGTGTCTGACTTTTCAGAGGTAACCTCTAATATCGCATTTTATGCAGTTTCAGGAACTCAGTCATATCCAATACAGGCCTCTTTTCCCTTGTCTGTTCTTGCGCCAGGTTGGACATATTATACAGATTATCTGACCTTAACATCTGATTTAAAAGAAGAGCTTACAACTTCTTCAGAGTGGCCCAAATGGGAACTTCAGCCTAGTGTGCGTGATTGGGAATCTTCTGCTGCAAGCCAGAGGCTTTCCATCACTAGTTCGCTTACTTTGTCTTCACTGGAGTTCATTCCAACACCTCTTCAGCTGACGATTTCTGGTGAGTTTCTCAGTTTCAGTTCAGTAAACTTTTGGAAATGAGTTTCTTTTCTATAGTGAAGAAAGAGCCTGTCGTGGTCACCAGGTGCTCTAAACAGCCTCTTTGTAATCAGGGTAGCAGCAAGTTCAATGTGGATGGCACCTTGCTGTTGTACCTGACACAGATGTTTATTCTTTATGCACTGCCACAAAGGCTACCAGATCAATACAGGAGTATGTTGGAGACAGCTACACTGCTGGCAAGCAATCAGAAACTGAACTAGTTCAATTCATTACAATAGATCTTTCAAAGTTTAGGAATAACTTTTATTATTCTCATTTCTTGAAATAGAATCTTTGTCAGGTGGAACACAATATAACATGCACTTTCTAACATTTTTTTTTCAGTGCTGGTATTTTTTTTTTAACGGGAAGATGAAGCAATCAAGGGAACTTTATTGAGTGTTGCCATTCTACATAGCGTGGTTTATCATTATTTAATGCAAAGCTGTGATGCTTTCATTATGTATAACTCAGAATGTAAATGAAACTCATGACCTTTACTTAACAAAAAAAAATATAAAAATTGACACAACATAGTATCCCATGTGTAAATTTAAATTCAGTCTTGAAATAATTAATGAAAAGCAACTTTTCTTAGATAGCTATTCTTACTTTAAAGCATTTTAGAAATTATTAGTCTCCTCTACCCTTGTAATTACTGTCAAATCGGGAAACATGCAGAAAAAAAAACCTTCAATAATTATATTTAGCAGAAAGAGAAGGTATTTTCATTATTTAAAGAAGTTCTATCTTGTGGAATTTCAAGTGTAATTGTGGTTGTGAAGTTGATTTCCCCTCAATAAGAAATGTATAGGTTTCATGTGTTATATATGTATATTTGTAGATTTTGTGTGTATGATTCAGAAGAATCACATATCAGTGTTTAAAATGTTTAGGTGTGTAATTTGTGGCTGGCAACTCAATAATACAAAAGACCAAATCTTATATTTGGTATGTGTAGTGTGAAATGTTTCTAAAAATAACATAAATTTTAATTACAAATTTAAATGTAGTATTTTCCGTGTGCTTTTACAAGACAATAGCTTGTTGTATAACTGTTAAGAATCATCAGTAATACCTAATACATCACTTCTCGCATATAAGGTTCTTAACAAATTCAGCAGAGTTACATCTTCTCCTCTCATACAGTTAGTCCCATAGCTATCCCTCGAAAATAATCAGGACACAAATTCTCCATTTCCAGGAAATAAAACCCTAAGTTTGCCTTTATGAGCAAAACTTTCTCACATTCCATTTTTCCCATTCCCTCATTCCAACTTCAAACACTCTTTGGTGATTTTAATCTTTTCCAATTTGCCTATTCTTCTTCTAGTTTCCCTTGCCTTCCTAAATATTTTAGACATGTTAATCAATAATTTACAAGGCACTTGCCAGCATTTTCCAGTATGTTCATCCACTGTGTTGACCAGGGTCATATCAGGGAATAGATAGCACATTCCAGTTGAGTACTTGGGAGAATTTACAAAAAAAAAAAAAAAATTATTTACAAAGATATGGGTAGAGATAGTAGGATTCTGAAGGGACTAGTAACAGCAGAATGTCATCATTACCTTGAGTCCTGAAGGGACAAAGGAAAGAGCAGTCATCAAGACCCAGAAAGAGGAAAGCTACCAGTTCATAGAAGCTATGGCATGTTGGGAGAGAATATAGGCAATACAGTGCAAACCAATCAGGAGTAGACCAGGAGATATATACCCAGCTTCATTCTCCTCTTGTCTTTTAGTCACTTGCAGGTTCTCCCCATTGGCCAAACCAATCCAGTAGCTGAAAATGATCTTTAAAAACATAACTACACATCTGAAATAATCTCTTCATATAAAGAAAAGGTAGGGTAAGCCATAGTAGAATGGCCTGCCATGCTAAAATCTTGACTGCATTCCAAGCTCCATGACACTGCCGAAATGTAGAATAAGCATGTAACTGATAAGGGGAGGATTCATTTGTATGTTTCTAAAGTGAACCATTGAGTATTACTACTTCCTCTCTACATGCTACTTCCATACTAGGAAAGTATAAAAGGTAGAAAGCTTGTAACTCTGGGGTCCCTCACAGCTCCTAGATGGGTGAGAGAAAAATAACACTCCAAGAAAGCTTTATGATGAACAAAGTGAGGCATCATGGAGCTATGTCTATCAATATGCTTTTTAGGGTTTGGTGTAACTTTTAAAGTATATGATTGCTAGTTCTAAAATATGACATCTATCAATCTGAAGTTCTCTTTGTCAGTGGTCTGCTAAACCAAACCAGTCTTTATGGTTTGGTTTAGTTTATGAAGCAAATGAAGTTTAAGAGGAAAAAAAAATGGAGGCACTTGGCTGGCTCAGTCAGTAGAACACACAACTTTTGATCTTGGGGTGATGAGTATGAGCCCCGTGTTGGTCTTAGAGATTACTTATGGAAATATAAAAATTATTTTAAAAATAGAGAAAAAAAGAACATTCTCTAGCAGTTTGGTATTATGTTCCTATAGCAATATGACTCTCTATTGTTTCTACTAGTTCAGAAGGATTTAAGAGACAATAGTCAGAGCCTCCTGATCCAAATATTCTCTAATAGCAATGAATAACAAAAATAGAACAAAAATGAAAATTTATATGGGTTCCATTTATTCCATCCAGAGTTGTAAAATTCTAAATTAAAAAAGTTCAATACAATATTAGTAAATTTCTAAAAAATGACAATGGGATATTTTCTCTGGGAATAAAAGGGTCAGTCAAAGAAAGACATTTAATAATATAATTTACCCCATGGGATCTTAGATGAAAAGATATTGACAATCAATTTATAATTTGCTAAAGTTACTTAGTTTTTCTTTCCATTTTTCCCTACCTAAGGGATTTACATTATCTTCAAATCTTTTCAATATCTATTATGATTTTCAAAGATAACAAAATATAAATAGCTTACAACAATATTCAATACCATTTTTAAAAAATGTTTTCTTATTTAGAGAGGATGGGGAGGAGCAGAGAGAGAGAGAGGTGGAGAGAGAATCTCCAGCAGGCTCCACGCTGTTAGTGCAGAGCCCAACATAGGGCTTAATCTCACCAACTGTGAGATCATGACCTGAGCCGAAATCAAGAGCCAGATGCTTAACTGACTCAGCCACCGATGCCATTCTTAAAGTTGAAACATAAGAGGTAATTCCATTAAACTCATAAGTCAAAATGCCTTATATGTGTATGTGCACATATTTCTTACATACCATTTAGAAAATCTAATAGAAAATACATTAAGTAACCAAAGTAAATGAGATATGACATCTTTATTTGAGTTCTCAAAAATGTGAGCCCTTAATACTAAAGAAACACTACATTTGAAAAGTATAAAGCAATTTCAAAAAAATTCAAATGCAATAATATAATGGAACTTGATCAAGTCATTTAAAATTTTTTTAATGTTTATTTATTTTTGAGAGGGAGAGTGAGACAGAGCATGAGCGGGGGAGGGCCAGAGAGAGGGAGACACAATCTGAAGCAGGCTCCAGGCTCTGAGCTGTCAGCACAGAGCTTGACGTGGGGCTCAAACCACGAACCGTGAGAACATGACCTGAGCCAAAGTTGGACGCCTAACCGAGCCACCCCGGTGCCCCTGATCAAGTCATTTTAAAGTCGAAGAGCATAGCCAGCAAAATGTTGAATAGAAATGGTACTAAGAGCATTTTATGTTTAGGAAATATATTGAAATAAATTATAATAAAATATAGTATTATTAAATGGATGCAAATAAAAGGAAATAGAATAAAAAGTCCAGATACATATGTTAGATTACATAAGATTACATACAAAGAAGAGATTTGATAGATTTTCATATTCACTAACTTGTGTTGATGCATTCTGTTATTTTGAAAACTCTTCCTCTATACCCTTATAGCAGATAACCTCTATGAGAACTAACTAGATAATGTTACAAAATAAAACATTAAATAATCCAAATAAAATATAAGTTAATATTTATTTTGCCTCTAACAGGAAATTTTTAAGCCTAAAAGTAAAAATAGAAAATTATAAATAAAATGTTGATAGTACATTTTATGGTAGAATAAGTAAAATTAATACCTTTCTATGCTAAAAATGGTCATAAACATAGTTAAAGCAAATATATAGAAAAATGTGTTGCCTCATAACTATACATGGTTATAAATACCCTTTCAAATCAGAGGAAAAGCTGACCACTCAAATAGTAAAACAATTTGCTGTATACAGACAGTAAAACGATATTTAAAAATCATCAGAAGCAACTGAAGATATCACATTTAATAATTTTTTTAATGTTTGTATATTTTTGAGAGACAGAGAGACACAGAGCATGAGCAGGGGAGGGGCAGAGAGAGAGGGAGACACAGAATCACGCAGGCTCCAGACTCTGAGCTGTCAGCACAGAGCCCAACGCGGGGCTCAAACTCATGAGCTGTGAGATATGATCTGAGGTGAAGTTGTATGCTTAACCGACTAAGCCACCCAGGTACCCTGAAGATAACACATTTAAAATGAGACACGAATTTTATCCATTAGCCAGTGTTTTATTATTATTTTTTTCAATTGTAATACTATTTGTGAAGATATACCATTCTATTGGTGGGGAAGTAAGTTGGCACCATGCTTCTGGAGAATCATTTTCCACCAGAAATTTTAAAAGTTTTAAAATAACAGTCTTTGGGTACCTGGGTGGCTCAGTCAGTTGAGCATCTGACTCTTGATTTCAGCTCAGATCATGATCACAGTTTGTGAGATCCAGCCCTGCATCTGGCTCTGCACTGGCAGCATGGAGCCTGCTTGAGATTCTCTCTCTCCCTCTCACTCTGCCCCTCCCCCATGCTCACTCTCTCTGTCTTTCTCTCTCTCTCTCAAAATAAATAAGCACTTTTTAAAAATAAAATAACATCTCAATTTTAGAAAATTATTATTGATATACCAAAGTTATGTTATTAAATGCTATTAAAATAATAAATATCTGGAAAGAAATGTGCACTATAATGGTGGGTTTTTTAAATAAATCTTGGCATGGAAAATTGTTCCTTTAATACTATTAAGCTGAAGTTATAAAATCATACATACAACATATTTGCAAATACATGTGTACATGGATACCACACATATGCATACAAGGGATCCTTCCAAAACATTAATATTGCTTCCAATATTTATTTTCATTTTCTAAAAGTTTCATACTTATTATATATTTTTATAATCAATAAAACATTTTTGTAAATATTTGTGCATAGTGAGAAATAAAGAATATTTCAGAAAATATATTTAATTATTTATTATATCAAAAAAATCAAGTTTTTATGAGAATTTACAATTATCCACATAAGGATAGAAAAATCATTGATAATTAGCATTATTAGAGTGAAAAATCATTTAAAAATGATAAAATATTTTTCTGAAGTAACACAGCAATCTTATGTTCAAATATTCCATCCACATACTTTAAACTAAATTACTATGTACATGTTGAAATCATTAGGTATATTTCTTCAGCATTCTTTACTTTTTAGTAAAATGAGGAAAAAATGGAATGGAATTAATCACATCATTTTATTCGATATTCACATATATTTCAACTGACTACTTTGTGACAAACAGCAGGAACTGTTGTAACTTGTTTGGTTGCTTACCTGTTGCTTTGGACCTGCCACTCAGATATGCCCTTTTATTTTTTTAAATGCTTATTTATTTTGAGAGAAAGAGAATGGGAGGGAGGGACAAAGAGAGAGGGAGAGAGAGAATCCCAAGCAGGCTCTGAGAGTGTGGACAGTGCGAAGCCTGACACACGGGGCTCATACTCACAAACCACAAGCCCATGACCTGACCCAAATCAAGAGTCGGATGCTTAACCAACTGAGCCACCCAGGTGCCCCAATAAATTTTCCTTTTGGTGAAACTACTAAGAACCAAAAGAGATGTCCCCCTTTAGCTAAAACATGAGACCACCTACTTTACCTCCCCAAGTTACTGCAAGTTTATTGCGGAAGGAACCACTCTAGACCCTGTCCCTTGTGGTAAAGGAAGTATGTGCATAGTAAGCAAAAGCTTCTGTCACAACACCTAATAGTCACTTTTGTTCTATTTACTTGCAGTCTGTAAAACATCCCATTTAGAATTGACCCATTAATGCATACAACTGGTTCTGCAGGTCAAACTATATCTGCTGAAACTAGCACACAGATTTTAATCAGAAGTAAAATCCTGACATTTTGTTTCCTGTATATCTCTCAGTATCATTCACAAAGGAATGCCTGTGCTTTTTTTGCTAGTTTGCAGTATTCAAGACTGTTCATTATTGGGCGCCTGGATGGCTTAGTCGGTTGAGCGTCTGGCTCCTGATTTGGGCTCGGTCAAGATCTCACAGTTTGTGGGTTCGTGCCCTGGACTGGGCTCTGCACTGACAGTGTGGAGCCTGCTTGGGATTCTCTCTTTCTGCCTCTTTACCTCTCTCACTCTGTCTCTCTCTCTCTCTCTCTCAAAATAAATTAAAAAAAAGACTATTGATTATTTGTACTTAATTCCCACTTATCACTAAAATGAATACTAATATCAATGTCATATGCAAAACATAGTAGAGTAATATAGTTAATAATACAGATTTTTTTTTTCCATGCGTGTTACAATTCTTTGGTTTCAAAACACTTTCACCTTTGTTGTTGAATCACAGTAGTATGTGACCTTGGGAAAATTCTTAGTGTAGACCAGAGATTGGCAAGGTATTACATACAGGTCAAATTTGGCCCATCATTTGTTTTTATAAAGAGTTTTACTGGAACACAGCGCTACCTATTGGTTGCATACTGTCTATGACTGATTTCATACTATGACAGCAAAGTTGAGTAGTTGTGATGGAGGCAAAGGTAGAATACTTACTAACTTGTCCTTTACAGAAGTTTGATAATTCCTGGAGTAGCAATATGTGTGAGGTGTTTATAATTCTCAGGTTAGTATATTTTACTTTTTTGACCAACGAGTAAATATCAGCCTTAAATAGACTCAGAAAAGTTCATATTTCAGACCTGATTAACTCTTATTATGCTACCCCTGTCTTCTGTACTATGCTGACAGAGCCACAGACTATGGTCAATACCCACAATCTCTTTGCGAATCTCTCAGCTCTGTGTCCAGGGCTGCTTTCAGGGGTGTAAACTGTGCAGTCACAAATGCCCTATACTCAAAAGGACCCTACACTTGATAGAGCCATACTATACTTCATGGTATACTTCAAAGGAAGTACAAAGTAAGGATATTATGGAACACATCTGGTTCCAGATGGTATTAGAATATGCATGTAGTATAATGATTAAGCATCCAGATTTTTATTTTAGATCAGGTGATGATCTCACAGTTTGTGGGATCGAGCCCCACATCGAGGCTCATGTAGGGCTCTACCCTGTGAGTGTAGAGCGTGCTTGAGATTCTCTCTCTCCTCCCTCTGCCCCTACCCCTGCTCTTACACACACACACACTCTCTCTCTCTCAAAGTAAATAAAACATTTTTTAAAAAGAATATGCATGTAACAAGAAGAGGAATAAAAGCAGCTGAGTTTATGTCAATGTTTGGTCAATTTTTGCTAAGAAAAAAATGCATGTACTAGCTATGATATATGAATTATGTGAATTTGATGATGTCATTATAGAGTTAAATTCTCCTATATTTGCATTTAAAACAAGCATTGCATAATATAAAGATGAATGGTAAAATATATGCTAATAATTGAAAATCTTAAATTTTCTTAGAATGACCTTAAAGAGCAAGTAAAAAATACCATGAAAAGATGAAAAAGAGAACAAAAAAGAAAGAAAAAGCTTTTATTTTAGGACCTTTAATGGAACATTTGTCCTGCTTTTTTTCCCAAACAAAAGACCTGCATTTTCATTTTGCACTGGGTTCAACAAATTATGTACCTGGCACTGTCTGTGCTGAGGCTGTTCTGGAATTCCCTTCCCACCTCTGCCAACCAATTTAATGCACAGTTTCATGCTAACCATTTAACTTTAGAATCCCTTAGGGTCCATTCTTAGACTCCCTCCCTTCCTTTCTTTCCACACCCTTCACTCTTCTATTTTTTCAACTCTTATTTTTTTATTCCACAGTTTGTCATTGGAGATGTAGTACCTACACTCATGGCTTCAAATACATTCAGAGATACACTTTCTTCTATCTTTATACCAAAACATTTTGCATGTTAGCCCTTCAAAAACTTAAGATAAAATTTTTATCTCTCCAACACCACAACCTCCATCTCTCTCCCTACCTATGCTTTCTTCTCCATTGAATTATATCTCAGACATTAAATTTACATCTATGAAGATTTCCAAGCTTCAGTGTTAACTTTGCCAAAAGTACTATGAATTCTATCTACCAAGTTCTCTCACCCCGCCTCTTAGCTCATGATTATTACTCCAGTTTAAACTCTTACCATCTCTTTTGGACTAACGCAGCACTCTCTGAAATGGGTGACCTATTTCTAGTCTTTATTCTCTCTGGTCCCTCTTCCACATTACTTTCAAAGTTGTTTTTCTTATGTGATTTTCATTCCTCTTCTTATAAAGTTACAATGAATCTTCCTTTCCTATAGGAAGAGGTTTAAAACCCTAAGCATCCCAACTACAGTATTCAACCTCCATTCTCTGCCACCCATCCCTACACTGTTTTATGACTAACCACTTCTCAGTACTGTTGTACAGTTGCACAACTCTGCACTTTGGTGTTCATAGTGCTTCTCCCTAAATGCCCTCTGTTGGCCATTTTGTCAAATTCCTTTCCTGAGGCTCAAATCAAATGTCACCTCCTATTGTAAGACTTTTGTAAAAACAATTAAAAAATAATTTTTCCCATTATTTTTACTCCAATAGATCATTACACATAACTCAGTGTCACCTTGATTTGGGTCATTTTTTGTTCTGTTAGCTTCCCTCAATGTATTTATGCTCTTGCAGTACAAAAGCATGTGTTAATAGATATAATGCCTTATCCAAAGCTTTGCCATAATTGTAGAGATTCCAGGAAACAGTGTAAAATACCTATCTTAAAAAATGTCACAAATATTGTCATCAGTTTATTATAAGTTAGGGAGGCTTAGCTGTGAAGGCTGTTATGACTGAAGCAACATAAGCTGTGGGTGTGTGGAAGCTGGGGTGGGGTCAGAGAAAATATCCTATGATTAAGAAATAAATATGGCTGAAGGGTCAGGACCCTAAGAAAGAAGCTGGGTCACTCAATACATAGTAATCTCAAGGAATTACCAATTTAATCACGATCAAGATGGCTTTGTATATGCAAGTGACTTGATACTAGGAGATTCTAGGCAACGAGGGAAACATGTAAAGATGGGGAGGTCATGGTTTATTTCTGGGTTATCAGCCAGCATAGAGCTTGATTCCAGATGTCCACAAAGGAGAATCCATTTAGAGAACAACTATCAGTTCTCAAGAAAGGATCTGGCACAGCTAACATTCAAGGCAGAGTATCACTTCTTCAGTGAGAATGAATGAAAGATGGGCATTTGATGTTCCAAGCAGAGGATGTAAGCAGCCTAAATAATCTAATCCTGTAATCCAGCTAATGTTATAATAAGGTTTACAGAGGACAGTCACAGGAAGGAAACAATTTGGGCAAGAAACCACACATATATTCAGTGGACATTTCTGGATATTAGGGAAATGAAGACAAAGACAAAATCCCTTGTTTCTAGGATAATTATAATAATAGCAGCCACCATTTATTCAATACCACTTAGTAACTAATACTGCCCTAGGGTTGAAAATCTAGTCCCTGCACAACTTTGCAGGGAAGAGACTACCTTGTCTCAGATCCCTCAGCTAATAAGTGCTTGAGTTGGGATTGAAATGTCAGGTTGCAAGATCTAGATATTATGAATTTTAAGGACAACTTATTGTTCAATGAAGGGAGTGAGGCTCTGCTTATTCTTCATGTCCTTTTGTCTTCACTGGCTCCCATGTTCCATGTTGGGACAGATCTCAGCTGAGCCTTCCAGTGAATGGCATCCCTCACTCCAGAGAGGCCAGGGAAGAATTGAGGAACACAAGGGAATGAGGGCTATGGTCTTTTGCCCATTGGTCAGACCTGTATCAATTCTGCCAGTAAGGAGAATTACTTCCCTCTACACAGAGCTAGTTTTTCTCATTTCTGTTTACTATCACCAATCACTTATACATAGGAACTTAAAAAAAAAAGATTATTTCTGTCACCTCCTAAATCTATTTATACTTGAAGCATATGGTGTAGTATGACAAGTTGTCACTTTTATGAACATCAATCAACAATATTTTGAGATGCTATTTTATGTCAATAAAGATATTATTCAAACCCCTTGACAGTGTTATTATCTATCTATCAGTGATTAGCATAACATATGCCCTCCTTAATAACCATATTTCACTCAGCAACACATTTTATTGAGGAAGCCCCATGTCCTGGACTCTATTTATGGTTTGAGTAATGCCCTACTAAAAATAACAGATGCTTCCTGCCCTCCTAGGGCTTAAGTTCAAGTGGTGAAAGACAAGAAATACTAAGCATAATAAACCTATATTTCTGTATGATATGGTGTATATAATAAAGTGTACAACTGGATATTTCTAATATATAAAGAGAGTATGTATGTGCATATGTATAACCTGTATGCTTAAAGTAAAAAAAATTGGAGCAGATTTGGAGGGGAGGGTATCACAAGTTCAGAGCTGGTGGGTAGAAGACAGTAGAATGGTCATGTTTGATCTTGCTGAGGAAGCCAAATTGAAGAAGATGAGAGCTGTGTAGATAGAAGAGGAAAAATATCCCACAAAGAGCAAATAGCCAATGCAGTGTTAAGGTAGGTGTGTGTTAGACATTGTCTGAGAACATCAGGAAAGCCAGTGTGATGGAGTCGGTAAGTAAGAGGGAGACAGATAGAAGATGAAGTCAGATAGAGAACAAGGCAGAATGAATAAAATCAGATTCCAAGAATTTTAGGCCATTTTAAGGACCCGTCTTGTATTATGAGAAACAAAATTATGCCAGAGGTTTAGGCAGAGAAGTGATATGATCTCAGTGATCACTCTGGCTGGACTGTGGAGAACTGATCGGTGGGTGAGGTGAGTGTGAGGCAGGCATAGAGGCAGGGAGACCAGTTAGAAGGCTAATGCCCGAGTCCAGATGAGAAATGACCATGGCTCAGTGCAAGTATCAGCAGTGAAGGCTTAGGAAATGCTCGGAATCTGGACATATTTTGAAGGTCAGGCCAACAGGATTTGCTAAAACATTGGATTAATTTTATTTATTTTGCAATCAGTTTTATTAAGCAGAGAGAAGTATCTTAAGCACCCTCTGAAGACAAATAAGGGGAAATTATGCAAACCAATTTTTCTAGACATGCTACAAATAGGTTTATCTGAAATTTTATCAACTATAAAGCTGTGTCTAACAGCAGCTCTATTGCAATGCAGAAGTCTGATAAGTTTATAATGACTTTCCTGATGATAGCCCTGAGGCACAGAAAGACCATATGACTTCTGCATCTACCATGAATTAACAAGTTATGTTCAGCATGAAATATACGTTTAGTGTTTTCTATTTAGACTTATTCTTGGAAATTTATTTGTGACTTCATGTTGAATGAAGGAACTCTCAATTAACCATAATATTTAATAATTCAGGTTCTCTGCACCCTGATCATATGATAGTATAACACATGTATGCTTTTGTGTTTATGTGTTTGTATGTGTGTGGACTTGGGTATGGATTTGTGTGTTTGTATGTCACAGGAATTCAAAATACAACAGAAGGACCTAATGATACAGTATGAACCATTGAGAGAGTAGATGGTAGAATTAGAAAATACTGAAAGAGAAGAAGACACAAGCTAAGGACATAAGATTTGATAACATTGACTCTGAAATTTTGTAACTGTGGTACAAATGCTGGGATTATGAATGTATGTTGATGAACAGTGTATTAGTTTTCTAAGGCTGCAATAACACTGGAGCACAAACTGGGTGCTTAAGACAAAAAATGTGTCATGTCACAGTTCTAAAATCTAGAAGTCTAAAAAAAGTGTTGGCAGAGTCATGCTCTCTCTAAAACCAACAGAAGTAAATTTTTCCCTGCTTCTTCCTGGCTTCTAGTGGTGGCTCTCCATCCTTAGTGTTCCTTGGCTTAATTATATCACTCCAGTTTCTGCCTTTGTTGTCACATGGCATTCTCTCTGTCTCGGCATTTTCCTGTAAGGATACCCTACCGCTCTAAAGCAAACTGTTGGTTCAGAGTCTTTATTCATTTTCTAGACTGTTTACCTATATCTGTAAAAACCTTGAGTTATACTATTGTATTTTCTGGTAATATGGAAGAAGACTGGAAGATGGACAAATCCTAGAATACCCAGTCTGTGACTTACAAGCTCTTTGGCTTTAGAAAAGTTATCTGTGTTAGCTCTATTGAGCATCTGTAAAATGGGACTACCACTAATTTTGTGGAGTAATTTTTGAGGGAATATATGAATAAGTATATAAATTCCTGTCAGAGAGTCACCTAAATGTTAGCTTCTCCCTAAACGTTTGTTTGTTTGTTTTTTTGTTTGTTTCACTCTTTAGTTTCTACACTACTCTCTCAACCACATTTAATACCTGTCTTGTCTTTAAACTTTGAATATTTGAAATCTAAATTTGGTATTTGCCCTGAATTTTATTCTTATATACTCTACTTTGACTTGTTCACTTACTGTTAACAAATTTACCTAATCTGACATTTGATTTCTGGACATAGCCACACTCTTGTGTCTCTCTTGGTTCCAAATGCATAGCTGTAGTTCGTTCAGGGATTTCTAACCCTTTCCTGGGTCTCTTTAATTCCTATTTATACTTTTTAATATGTACCAGTTACAGAAGATTCAATAGCTAAGGCTCTGAGGCAATCACTACCAGTTTCCCTGGAGTCCCTAAATTTCATATGGGAATCTGTCTTCCTTTCTTTGTCCTGCATTCACAAACTTGATAGTACACAGTGTCTAACCACTATACTCTCAGCTTTGAATTGCAAGATCTTTTAAGTATAGAAACCACATTATTTCCTATATTCCAATGGTATCTCTCTGCTCTTTCCCTTCCCTTTCCTCTGAATTTCCCATGACATTTTGCTTTCTAAGTACAATTTAAGACTGAAAAAAAAAAAAAAAACCAACAAGATATGGTTCAATCCATATTTGCAATGGATAAAATTCTGTATATGATTTGGGAACTTCAGATGGTAAGGTACAACTGTTTTGATTTAAGATTGTAATGTGCTATATTTTTCTATTTGATTTTTCAGTCTATGTTCTTTTGAGTGAAGTTGCTCTAGGTACCATTTCCCTTAGACTTTGGATAAATTTTTATTTACTCTAGTGTTTTTTCATCTCTTCTCTTGATGCCAGTGCTTCTGTCACTCCTTGCAGCAATGATGAGCATTCTATAATGGAAGGAAATAAAATAAAGTTGTATTTTATCATTTTGACAGCTGAAATCAATAAGAGTGAAATTTTGTTCTTTTAGACTATTTAATATTTATACCTGAAGGTATATAACTATCATTGTTTATACTTAAAAGGGCTTCTAAAAAAAAGCAATAGGGCCTACAAATAAAATTATATATTTTTCACAAACTGGAGAAGATACTTATTTTATTAACCCCACAGGCATTACCCCCCAATTTTATGCTCTTTTAATTTTTAAAAGCATAAGAGATAAGGGCATCTGAGTGGCTCAGTCAGTTAAGCATCAAAACTTATTGGTTTTGGCTCAGGTCATGACCTCTGACAGCGTGGAGCCTGATTAGGATTCTCTCTCCCTCTCTCTCTGCCCATCCTCCACTCACACTCTCAAACAAAATAAATAAACATTAAAATTTTTTTTTAAAAGCACAAGAGATAAATAGTGTCAGTTTTGATTCCACAGAGTCAGAGTGTAAACTGAAACATGCACGTTTTTAATTAATGCCCCATAGAAATTAGAATATCATTTTCCATAGTGTCCTTACTACAGTGTGGGGGTTTTGAATTTAGGCTGCATAGTCAAACCATCTAATTCTAAATCTACTTAGTAATGGTATGATCTTGGGAATACTTAACTACTCCCTGCCTCACGTTATTCCCTTTAAAATGGGAATAATAATCATAACCACTGCAGATAGCTCTTGTGAGGATTAAACTAGACCATGCATGTGCTGTGCTTAACAAAGGATCTGGAGGTAGTGAGCCTAGATAAATTGTAGTGGTCATTATTTTAACAGTACAATCAATAAAAGTGCAAAACAAATTCTCTGGACAACATTTAATCAAATTAAGAGAAAAAAAAATACATGGTGAAGAAAATCTGTCCACAGTTGGCATGGGAAAGAAAGTATATATATCTCCTGGTGTCCCCTACAGTGGCTGTGCTTCTCAACCCTGCTGGTATCATAGGGTCATAGCAAGGAGGACTAGGTGTCTAATACAAACACAGAAGATTGGAATGTTTCTTTCTGAGTCAACTGTATTTCAAGCCAGAGACTGTGGTAGACATTACTAATGATTAAAACAAACAAAATTAAGGAAATAATAGTTTGGAAAAAATATGTGACTTTCCAAATGAAAAGAATCTAGGAAAAATAAATTTCTAGTATAAACTAGAAAAGGCATTATTAGAAGTACCAGCCATTAAATAAGGAAGCAGGTATAACCTTTGTAGTGACAATTAATCAGCTCGTCTTATCCCCTCCCCTGTGAGAAAACAGAAACAAGAAAACAAATTATTTCTAAATCATCCCCACTTCTAATTCATCACCTAAATATCTTTTGCAGATTTTTATATAACGTTTACAGAATTTATATGCATATAAATTCAGTATTGTAAAAGATAGGGATTTTTGTTTTGTATAAATTATAATTTTTCTAAGAAACTTAAATGATTTTATTTGTATTTTATTACCTTGGTTCTTATTGTCTTTATTCCCTAGTGATAGAAATCAATATTAATCCATTTTTTCTGTTTAGTTTATTTAAAAAGGACATTTATGGAGAGGTTTCATTTTTTTTAAACGTTTATTTACTACTGAGAGAGACACAGAGAGTGAGCAGGAGAGGGGTAGAGAGAGGAGGAGACACAGAAGCCAAAGCAGGCTCCAGGCTCTAAGCCGTCAGCACAGAGCCGGACGCGGGGCTCGAACTCACAAACCGCGAGATCATGACCTGAGCTGAAGTCAGTCACCCAACCGACTGAGCCACCCAGGCGCCCCTGGAGAGGTTTCATTTTAATTCCAAGCCAAAAATTACTAAATCACAAGCAAAAAATTAAATTCATATTAATATTCTTTTATTTATTTTACCATATAGGCAATATCAAGACTCCAACTTTTATATAATAAATATTTGTGTGCCTAGATTTTGAACAGAACCATTAATAGTAAAGATAAAAGTAAAACACAAGATTATACTTTAGTATGTGTAACTTCTCTAGGATAGAACTAATGTTTAAACATAGTACAAGTTTTGGAGGAATTTTTTTTAAGTTATGTATAACTAGAGATGTGGGTAAGAGTAAACTTCTCAATGTGCTCTATGTGTCCAAATTTTAATAAGAATTATTAGCTTTTAATAAATGTGTAAGTAAAACTACATTTATTGGTTCTTGAAATTGACAAATTATTCTTCATGCCTTTTTATCAGTATCATTCTCATGAACAAAGAGCTATTTGACCCCTTTATCCCTTTATATATGATTCCTGTTTGAAGCTTTCTACTGAGTACTATCAATTTTTTTCTTCAAAAACTGCTTAACTGCTAATAACATATCAACCAAGCTAATATCCATGATTTAATGATGCTTTGAAATATTTTGTTTGCACCAAAGCATCTATTACCTTTCAAAGCTAACTTTGAGTTATTTCTTGGAGGAATTTATATCTTAGCACTTACAGATTTTCTAGAAAGGCAGATCTAGATTGAAATGGTAGACCTAAGTCTCCAGTCTCCTCACTTTGAAACTTGCCCTCATCCTGCATAATTAATTTCAATTGAATTCAAAGCAAATTTTCTCAAATACATTTTGATGTTTTTCTAAAAATGTTGGCATTTGAAATGGATTTAAGCTCCTTAGCATTTCTAATTTCTACTTGCCTTGGTATGAAATGAATTTAGGTAAGGAGATTGAAGAGGCATGAGTGTCCTAGGGAGAAAAATAATTGATTCCCATAAGGGAAATAAGTATTCTAGTCTACCTCCACACTTTACCTTTGGAAATGGCATTTTAAGCCAAGTTTTTAGTTCTTATGTCATCTATTGTATTTGCTAATTATTAAAATATTGTTATACTTTCAAGGAAGAACTTACATGCTTTTCAAATATTGTTACTTCACATACTTTTTGTTCAGAAAAAATGTAATTCTAAAAATAAGGAAAAAAATAGGAAACATCTGAAAACATAGTGAGGTTCCACTAATCTTCACACAACTATCATACCCTCTTTAGACCTGGTCACAATTAACTTGAGTCAACTACAGGGAAACTGGCATAAGTTATAAATTCAGTTCAAATTTGAGAATTAAAAAAAACACATTCGTATTAATTTATAGATCATGACAATGTGATTTGAAGACCAAATGAAGTCCAGGACCAGACCATGTAAGCCTCTAAAAATATTGGAAATATCACTTCTCATTTTTTTAACTCTTACTCTTTTTTCATGAGTAGAGAATCCCACACCTATGTTTTCTTCATTAAAAAAAATATCAACCCTGCTGTATGTCAACTTTAAATTCTCAAGCCTATCTGGGTGGCTGGCTGAAGCATGACAAGTCAAGGGAATTGGCATAAATGAAAGAGATCTCAGCTGAAAGATTAGATTCTGAGTTTTCAGATGCTAGGGAAGGAAAAGGGTTTTCACATAGCATGATGCCTTAATGATTTTTGTTTTACTGCTGTGTAACAAGTTACCACAATCTTGGTGGCTTTTAATAACACAAATGTAATACCTTACAGATTCTATAGGGTAGAGCCCAGGTACAGTGTGAATAGATTATTTGCTATGGTGCTGATTCCCATCTGGACTTCGGGTCCTTTTTCAACTTACTACTGAAGAATGAAGAATTCATTTACTGGCTCTTGTAGGACTGAGGTGCCTGTCTTCTCACTAGCTATCAGCTGGGTATAGCTCTCAGCTTCTAGTGGTCATTCTCAGGGTCATGCCCCATAACCCCCTATGTCAGTGAGAGAAAAACTCTCTGGCATCTAATCTGTCTCACCCTTTGAGTCTTTTTGACTTCCTCTTCTGCCACCAGTGGAAGAAACCTCTTTGATTTTAAGGGTTCATTTAATTACATTAGGCCCACATATATATTCTTCTCTTTCATAATAGCATAATCATAATCAGAGTGAGAGATTTTCATATTCACGGGACCTATCCACACTCAAGGGAGAAGATTATTCAAGAATTAGGGTCATTCGAAGGGTCATCTTATTATTCTGCCTCCAACACAGGATAATCCAGAAAACTGTGATGTCACAGTACAAAGGGGTAGATGGAAATCAAAAGACACAAGCAACAAGTAGATTTTCAGCTGATAAACCATTGTCGGTGTCCTACTTTCCTGGATCTAGTCTGGGAAAATAAATACAGACAGAAGTGGATTCTCAGTGTTCAGGCTGAGATCAGTATTTGAGTATTTATAAGTAAAAAAGGGGTAAGACATGAGAAGTGACCAGTGGCAGTGTTTGTGATTCTGACTCAGGGTAGCAGTTCCCAGAATAGGGCCAAGTGTGCCTCATGATTAAGTTATATGTTATTTAAAAACACTTTCAGCCATTTTCCTGAAAAACTAATGCATAAATATATTAAGTATTTTCCATGTGATAGGAGTAGGCTAAACACAGTGATTTTAACTTCTCAGTTTATCTTCCCAGAAATTCCTCAAGGTTCTGTGATAACCTAGAACAAGCAGAATAATAGTTGCTCTGTGATGGTGAGAACTTTTGCACAGTATCTTTACAAGGACCCTTCCTCTGTTCAGTTGTGTGCTTTTAATTATGTGTGATTGTCCATATGCCTTCAGCACACACTAGAAAATGAGCTGTTTAAAAACAAGACTTGGGGCACCTGGGTAGCTCAGTCAGTTAAGCGGCTGACTTCAGCTCATGATTTGTGAGTTCAAGCTCCACATCGGGTTCTGTGCTGACAGCTCAGAGCCTGAAGCCTGCTTCAGAGTCTGTGCCTCACTCTCTCTCTGTCCCTCCCCATTCATGCTCTCTTGCTGTCCCTCAAAAAATTAAAAAACAAAAAAATATATAAAAATAAAAAGCAAGATGTGTCTCATTTTTGTGTCCTTAGTATTGAGCACAGATGTATGTATTCAGTATAGATTTGATTCATTTTTTTTATATCTAAAAACATATTTTTGTGGTAAACTTTGTATGGCATGAAACTGGATTTATGTTTGGAAAGTTGAATTATATTCCAGTTCCCCTTAGATTATTCTGAGATTATGTGCAAGTTACTTCTTAGTGCCAGCCAGTAACCCCTACTTCTTCCTGTGACAAAGTGAAGACTTGAATAAGATTTTCTCTGATTTTAAACTTCTATGAGAAGTGAGTGTTGTATGTAAGCAATAAATAGCTAAATTCTATACCTGAAGCTAATCTTACACTGTATGTTAACTAACTGGAATTTAAATAAACACTTGAAAAACTAAAATAAAATAAGCTTCTATGAGCTGTTTTCTACATTATAAAATTGTTTTATTTTGACCTGTTTCAAATTGGAGTTTTCAACCTGACTCAAGTTTTAGAAATGTGATGAATGAAAACCAAATGGTCATTTTTCCAGTGCATCCCCTGTGTGGTTTGCTATTCATTGTTAGTACTTTTATTCAGATACAATGTGACATTAAAAAATAATTTCACCTGTTTAAAACAAATAACTTCTAACATGAAACTGGTAGTATTTTTGCCTTAGTTCATTTATCTTAAAATGTAATTGAAAAGTACCTGTGTTAAAGAGAAGTACTACTATTTGTTTACTATTCATTTCTTTCAGACACACAGCCAGCAATAGAAACACCCATACTTCTTTCTTCTGTCTCCTTAGAAATGGTTTCTATAGCAACCGAGTATATTGAGCTGGATACCCAAGGAATGCCACATAAGATTCTATGCCTTTATATTGTAACACAGTCTTTACATGATCTTTTATTTTTCAGCTTAAAAATAATTAATATCAAGTCAGTTTGAACTCTTTTGTTAACAAGTAATATACAAAATATACAATGAACAATGAAGCAAAATTTTGATTTATTTCTTTAATCTCAATTAAGTAGATTAACTCAAGCTAGTCACATCATTTTTAATCCATAAATGTTCCCACACTTTACATCTTTGATATCAATTTCAAGAATACTGCTAAATTATTTCATGAAAGTTATTACATTCAGTACAAATCTTCATTGTGGTTAACTATAAGACATGAAATATAAAGTCTGTCTTATTCATGTATATAACTATAAGACATGAAATATAAAGTCTGTCTTATTCATGTATATAAAAGACACAAATAGTCTTTTAAATAATTAAAAATATTCATGGTATAAATTAATAAACACTGTGTGATATCAAATGATCTTTCTGGAGCTAATATGATGCATAGCACTTGGAAATCATTTTTTTCCTACAATGAAATATTCAAAACAAGGTGAATTTTTATAGAAAGGGAATGTAATTTAAAACAGTATATAAGTAATTTATAAAATAAAAAGGCTCCATTTTATATATGATACAGTGTCTATTTGTGGTTTGTGCTGTGTTTCTTTTGTTTTCATTTAGGGGATTATCAACATTGATCTCTTCATCTGTTCCTGTTCTGGATCTACTTCATGATTTCTCAAAAACTTTTACTTTCTCTTAAAATATATCAACAGTTGTCCGTATATGCCCAGAAGAAAGGTTTTTCCTCTCATGCCAGAGTTATTTTCCTTAATGTTATACTCAAGCTGTTTCCTGAATTTAAGACAGCTTTCATCTTCAAATCCTGCTGTAGTCTTATTTTTGTTTCAAGGCCTTGTCAAAACTTCATTTCTCCAAGGAGCCATCCTTAGTGTCTCTCACCCTTTGACCCCCAATGGAATGAATCCTCATATTTTTTAGAACTAACTATATCTCTGTGTAGTCTTCTGTAATATTCATTTCCACATGTGATTTATGCCCCTGCAAACTTTCTGTCTCATGCCTTTATTCCTCCATAGCACCCCACAGAGTAAATTCAAACCAGTGTCCAACAAAGGATTTCTGAATTGAATGGACTATCCTGAGGAAACCATTTTGTTGTTTCTATGTCAATGGATAACTTTTGTACTGAGGTAGGGAGAGTTTCTTATTAGTTATTTACATTAAGTTCAAATGCTATAGAAACTTGAAAGGACATTATAAGCTGTTTTTAAAACTATTGGATTTGACTAGGCGGAGGTCTTGGCACTTCCTCACCAATTTCTGCCTCTCTTTGGATGCTACTTCTTGGTCTCTTTTGTAGGTTCATCCTCCTTCACTTGATCTATCTTTGCTAGTCCTTTTCAGTCAAAGGAGAACTAAGGTCTTAACTTTCCTCTGCACACATTTCTTGAGCAATGTGCTTTCTGACATTATCAGATCCTTGTTGGGATTTCCCAACCTCACATAGTTATAATGATTAGTATAATCTGAAGACTTGAAGACAGACCTATACAGATCTCTGGAGGTCTCTGTGAAGCTCTGTTTTCTTTGGTACTGTGCTCAGTTAATTCTAGACTTCCTGGCACCCCTGAATTTTCAACTCTGTCTCCTCAACTCATGGATAATGCTATGGCAGGTTCAAACTCGTGCACCTATCCTAAAGTCCAAAGATTCTCTCTGGGTAGTATGATGGGATAATTAAAGGGATCTCTGTCATGAGTCACCGGTTGTCCAGTGTCTGAATACCTTTGTTTTGTATGTGTTATCCAGTTTCTAGTTGTTTAGAAGGGACAGTTAAATTTTACCTTTATTACTGTATTCATGGCTGGAAGAGGAAATGAGCCTTATTTCTTACTGCTATTTAGGATATCTTTTTCATAAATTATATTTTCTTTTTCATGCAAAGCTCTTAGCATATATTTCATTTTTCTATTTCTTTTTTTGTTTATTTACTTTTCTAAAGTTATTGGGTGTTCTGATTTTGTTGCTGTTGTTGTTGTTATTGAAGTTTATATTTGAAGTCCAGTTAGTTAAATACAGTGTAACATTAGTTTCAGGTATAGAACTTAGTGATTCAATATTTACATACAGAACCCAGTGTTCATCACAAGTGCCCTCCTTAATATCCATCACCTATTTAACCCATCCCCACACCCACCTCCCCTCAAGTAAGCCCATTTGTTCTGTATAGTTAACAGCCTGTTTCCTTGTTTGTCTCTCTTTTTTCCCCACCTACATTCATCTTCTTTGTTTCTTAAATTTCATATATGAGTAAAATCATATGGTATTGTCTTTCTCCAAATTTGACTTATTACATGTAGCCTAATACTCTCTAGCTCCGTCCACATCATTGCAAATGAGAAGATTTCGTACTTTTTTATGGCTGAGTAATATTCCAGTGTGTGTTTGTGTGTGTGTGTGTGTGTGTGTGTGTGTGTGTGTGTGTGTATCAGAACTTCTTTATCCATTCATCTGTTGATGGACATTGAAGCTCTTTCCATTATTTGGCTATTGTTGATAATGCTACTGTAAACATTGGGGTGCATGTATCCCTTTGAATCAGTATTTTTGTATCCTTTGGGTAAATATCTAGTGGTGCAATTGCTGGATCATCTCTGCAATTCTTAACAATATTCTATTTTTTCAAAGAATTTATTGACCTGAGCTTTATTTCAGACAGCTGTTTCTTCTACCTCCAATGTATCTTAGGTGTCTTCTAATTATGCTAGCAAATTTTTTCCTCATTCTCTACAATATTACAGTCACTATATTGCACCATAGTCATTTTATCTGACTCTCCTTTCACTTGACAGTGAGTTCCTTGAAAAAGGGGTCAAGTCTTATGTTTATTTGTGTCTGCAGTATGTAGTACAATGTTTGATACCTGGCATGTCTTCAACAGCTATTTGTTTAATACATATTATATTATTAAATTGGTAAATTAATGGCAAGCAACCAATTATTCTCAATATATAGATTTAAACTTATGCCTAGAAAATGTCAAGTTAACAGAGAGATCTTTGTTATTAAATTATAATATGTTGACTGCTTATAAAATTCATTTTACTAATTTAGCTCTGAGGTATACTATAGCTATTTATTGAGGGATATTGAGAAAAATCATTTTCTGAGATTTTCTGTTGGATTTATGCTAGGAATTTTTTGGGTAAAAGCTTTACAAATAAAGGATCTATTGAAACAAATAATTTTTCCTTTTAGTAACTGTAAAGATTAGAGTCAAATGTGTGCCCTCCTCTGGTAATACATAGGATCCAATGCTTTGTAATTCCCCTACATGTTTCCTTTTTTATACGTGATTTTAACATTTGCTTTATATACCACTTCATTTACTTGATGTCAAGAGCAGACTGATGTAGATCACATATAATGCATAACTACACAATTTAAAAAGTAGATTTAATTGTTAAACGTTAGCTAAAATGTGTAGTGCCTGAGATATACCCACCAGTACTGATTTAGAAAAGAATGTGAGCTAAGTGCCCATTCTTATCAGCTCTACCTTTTGACATAGACATTAGGGAAGAACATACTGCTTACTCTTAATATCGCTAATGATGATAATGGTGATGGTGATAATGATAGCCATCATTTGTTTTATGATTACTACCAGTGGAGGCACTGTTGTGAACTTTCCAAGTCTCACAAACCTAGTCACCATCAGAGTCAGGGTTTGAACCTAAGTCTGCTCCCATATAGTCTATTTCTCTTACTTACACAAAGGAAAGTATTTCCTTTCAATAGAAATAATATTGTTTTTTCCACTGACCTGTGAATACTGTATTATTAGTAAGGTAGGGTAGACTAAAGCACTATCTCATCATAGATGAATTGGCATAAGTTCTATTCCTTCTAGTGCAGAACATTACAGTTTACTGAGAAAAAAAAAGGTAAACATTTTTTTAAATAATATTTTGAAAACCAGTATTTAAAATTCCAGATGGATATGACATTTATTTTTTGAAAGCAGGAACAATGTTGAATCCATACTTAGATAGTAATTGTAAATTATAAATTTAAAAAATAAAAACTGGTAGGTTTCTTTTTTTTTTCATTTTCTGAGACATAAATCAAGATTCTTGAGAGCACTGGGGGGCCTGGGTGGTTCAGTCAGTTAAGCGGCTGACTTCAGCTCAGATCATGATCTCAAGGTTTGTGGGTTCAAGCCCCATGTAGGGCTCTCTGCTGTCAGCACAGAGCCTGCCTTGGATCCTCTGTCTCGCCCTCACTTTGTCCCTCCCCTGCTCTTGCTCTCTCTCTCTCTCTCTCTCTCTCTCTCTCTCAAAAGTAAATAAACATTTTTAAAAATTTCTTGAGAGCATTTTGTTGATTTTAAATTTTTGTTCTGATAATGTGCCATGTACATTTGAATCATAACCTACCTCAGTTGTTATATTGTTTATGATTATTAGATTAGTCTGTGGAATTTTCACTAGATGTCAACTCCTTGAGAAAAGGGACTATGTCTCTTTCATTAAGTATGGTAGACATGGTACTCAGCAAAGTGTGTAGTGTAGTACACAGTAGACATTGAGTAGATTGGTTGAATAAAAGAGTTAATTATAATGATGATTTATATAACATGCAAATATGTGACAAGTTTTCTTAGACATCACTATCTGGTTTAGATTTAGTGGAAATAATGAATATCATCCCTGCACTAATTATAAGAGGACAGTGAGAGTCCCTTTTAATTCCAAAGTCAAATTTGGTCTCAGGATTTTAAATACATGAGATTTCTCTATATAGCTTAATTATTGATGATTATATTAGTGTTTGTTTGAAAAGGCTCTCTGATGTTCTTTAAAGACCAAGAATTCTTTTTCATCTGCTTCAAAAAAGAAAAAGTAAAAAGAACACTATAAACTAGTTTGCTAGATCAGAGAATAAATATTGAATGCCAGAACTTTAGACTATGCATCTTTAATGAGCTCTAAGTCCAGAAAAAATAAGTTCCAGTAATAACCCAGAAAATGTGAAAACTTAGATGGTCATTGACCTTTTCTAGCCAACCAAATTAGGCATTTTGAGTATATAAATTTTTAATTCCATATGTAAAACTCAAATCAGCCATTTTAATATTAAAATCCAATTTTATTATTGTTTTACCATTATTGACTATGAAGTTAAAATGTTGGCATTATGCACAACCTTTAAAAAGTGAAGTATCTGTAGTTTACATATTGCATAGATTTGTAGTCAGAACTAGTTTTACCTTTGACAGTTGTACAATGTATGGAGAATAATTCATTTGTAAAACTCCAGTTAATGGTTGAAATGGATGTAAAAATTCAGTTAATGGTTACTTAGAAAAGTATCTGGCACTAAAAAAGACATAGAAAATGTTTTAAATGAAAAAGTGTATATTATATGCTGAAAATCATGTTACAAGTGCTAGTTATTAATTTTAAAGCTAGGATCCTAAACATCTACCCATCAGTTATTAAAGATATAAATAAATGTATTGATTATCTAGGACAACCTCTTCACGTTTTCACATTAAAAAGATCCTCTCAGTTATTTGTTTAAATCTCTCTCCAATAAATTAGAGGCAGAGAGAAAAACAGACTGAAAATTAGATACTTTTTTTATATATATAATTTATTGTCAAATTGGTTTCCATACAACACCCAGTGCTCATCCCAACAATGCCCTCCTCAATGCCTATCACCCACTTTCCCCTCTCCCCATCCCCCACCAACCCTCAGTTTGTTCTCAGTATTTAAGTCTCTTATGGTTTGCCTCCTTCCCTCTCTGTAACTCCCCCCCCCAACTTCCTTTCCCCCATGGTCTTCTGTTAAGTTTCTCAGGATCCACATATGACTGAAAACATATGGTATCTGTCTTTCTCTGCCTAACTTATTTCACTTAGCATAATACTCTCCAGTTCCATCCACGTTGCTATAAATGGCCAGATTTCATTCTTTCTCATTTTTAAGTAATATTCCATTGTATACGTAAACCACATCTTCTTTCTCTATTTGTCAGTTGATGGACATTTAGGCTCTTTCCATAATTTGGCTATTGTTGAAAGTACTGCTATAAACATTGGGGTACAAGTGCCTTTATGCATCAGCACTCCTGTATCCCTTGGGGAGATTCCTAGCAGTGCTATTGCTGGTTCATAGGATAGGTCTATTTTTAATTTTTTGAGGAACCTCCACACTGTTTTCCAGAGTGGTTGCACCAGTTTGTATTCCCACCAACAGTGCAAGAGGGTTCCCATGTCTCCACATCCTCTCCAGCATCTATAGTCTCCTGATTTGTTCATTTTAGCCACTCTGACAGGCGTGAGATGGTATCTGAGTGTGGTTTTGATTTGTATTTCCCTGATGAGGAGTGACGTTGAACATCTTTTCATGTGCCTGTTGGCCATCTGGATGTCTTCTTGAGAAAAGTGTATATTCATGTCTTCTGCCCATTTCTTCCCTGGATTATTTGTTTTTCGGGTATGGAGTTTGGTGAGTTCTTTATTGATTTTGGATATTAGCCAATACGTCATTTGCAAATATCTTTTCCCATTCTGTTGCTTGCCTTTTAGTTTTGTTGACTGTTTCCTTTGCAGAGCAGAAGCGTTTTATCTTCATGAGGTCCCAATAGTTCATTTTTGGTTTTAATTCTCTTGCCTTTGGAGATGTGTCAAGTAAGAAATTGCTGTGGCTGTGGTCAGAAAGGTTTTTTTCTGTTTTCTCCTCTAGGGTTTTGATGGTTTCCTGTCTCACATTCAGGTCCTTCATCCATTTTGAGTTTATTTTTTGTGAATGGTGTAAGAAAGTGGTCTAGTTTCATTCTTCTGCATGTTGCTGTCCAGTTCTCCTAGCACCATTTGTTAAAAAGACTGTCTTTTTTCCATTGGATATTCTTTCCTGCTTTGTCAAAGATTAGTTGGCCATTTTTCGTGGGTCCAGTTCTGGAGTCTCTATTCTATTCCATTGGTCTATGTGTCTGTTTTTGTGTCAATACCATGCTGTCTTGATGATTACAGCTTTGTAGTAGAGGCTAAAGTCTGCGATTGTGATGCCTCCTGCTTTTGTTTTCTTCTTCAATATTACTTTGGCTATTCAGGGTCTTTGTGGTTCCATACAAATCTTAGGATTGCTTGTTCTAGCTTCAAGAAGAATGCTGGTGCAATTTTGATTGGGATTGCATTGAATGTGTAGATTGCTTTGGGTAGTATTGACATTTTAACAATATTTGTTATTCCAATCCATGAGCATGGAATCTTTTTCCATTTCTTTGTATCTTCTTCAGTTTCCTTCATAAGCTTTCTATAGTTTTTAGCATACAGATCTTTTACATCTTGGCTTAGCTTTATTCCTAGGTATTTTATGCTTCTTGGTGCAATTGTGAATGGGATCAGTTTTTTTTTTTATTTGTCTTTCTGTTGCTTCAATATTAGTGTATAAGAATGCAACTGATTTCTGTACATTAATTTTGCATCCTGCGACTTTACAGAATTCATGTATCAGTTCTAACAGACTTTTGGTGGAGCCTATCAGGTTTTCTATGTATAGTATCATGTCATCTGAAAAAAGTGAAAGCTTGACTTCATCTTTGCCAATTTTAATGCCTTTGATTTCCTTTTGTTATCTGATTGCTGATGCTGGAACTTCCAACACTATGTTAAACAACAGCAGTGAGAGTGGACATCCCTGTCATGTTCCTGATCTCAGAGGGAAAGCTCTCAGTTTTTCCCCATTGAGAATGATATTAGCTGTGGGCTTTTCATAAATGGCTTTTATGATGTTTAAGTATGTTCCTTCTATCCCGACTTTCTCAAGGGTCTTTATTAAGAAACGATGTTGTATTTTGTCAAATGCTTTTTCTGCATCAATTGACAGGATCATATGGTTCTTATCTTTTCTTTTATTAATGTGATGTATCACATTGATTCATTTATGAATATTGAACCAGCCCTGCATCCCAGGAATGAATCCCACTTGATCATGGTGAATAATTCTTTTTATATGCTGTTGAATTTGATTTGCTAGTGTCTTGTAGAGAATTTTTGCATCCCTATTCATCAGGGATATTGGCCTGTAGTTCTCTCTCTCTATCAGTCTCTCTCTCTCTCTCTCTCTCTTTTTTCTGGGTCTCTATCTGGTTTGGTAACCAAAGTAATGCTGGCTTCATAGAAAGAGTCTGGAAGTTTTCCTTCCCTTTCTATTTTTTGGAACAGCTTGAGAAGGATAGGTATTGTCTCTGCTTTAAATGTCTGGTAGAATTCCCCAGGGAAGCCATCTGGTCTTGGACTTTTATTTGTTGGGAGATTTTTGATAACTGATTCCATTTCTTCACTAGTTATGGTCTGTTCAAATTTTCTATTTCTTCCCATTTGAGTTTTTGAAGTGTGTGTTTAGGAATTTGTCCATTCTTCCAGGTTGTCCAGTTTGTTGGCATATAATTTTTCATAGTATTCCCTGATAATTGCTTGTATTTCTGAGGGATTGGTTGTAAACATTCCATTTTCATTCATGATTTTATCTATTTGGGTCATCTCCCTTTTCTTTTTGAGAAACCTGGCTAGAGGTTTATCAGTTTTGTTTATTTTTTCAAAAAACCAACTCTTGGTTTCATTGATCTGCTCTACAGTTTTTTTAAGATTCTATATTGTTTTTTTCTGCTCTGATCTTTATTATTTTTCTTCTGCTGGGTTTGGGGTGGTTTTGCTTTTATGCTTCCTTTAGGAAGACCTGTTCCTTTAGGTGACCTGTTAGATTTTTGTATTTGGGATTTTTTTTGTTTCTTGAGATAGGCCTGGATTGCAATGTATTTTCCTCTCAAGGCTGCCTTCGCTGCATCCCAAAGCGTTTGGATTGTTGTATTTTCATTTTCATTAGTTTCCATATATTTTTTAATTTCTTCTCTAATTGCCTGGTTGACCCATTCATTCTTTGGTAGGGTGTTCTTAACCTCCATGCTTTTGGAGGTTTTCCAAACTTTTTCCTGTGGTTGATTTCAATTTTCATAGCATTGTGATCTGAAAGTGTGCATGGTATGATCTCAATTCTTTTATACTTATGAAGGGCTGTTTTGTGACCCAGTATGTGACCTATCTTGGAAAATGTCCCATGTGCACTCAAGAAAGTCTATTCCGTTGCTTTGGATGCAGAGTTCTAAATATATCTGTCAAGTCCATCTGATCCAATGTATCATTCAGGGCCCTTGTTTCTTTATTGAATCTCTGTCTAGGTGATATATCCATTGCTTTAAGTGGAGTATTAAAGTCCCCTGAATTTACCACATTCTTATCAATAAGGTTGCTTATGTTTGTGGTTAATTGTTTTATATATTTGGGTGCTCCAAATTCGGAGCATAGACATTTATAATTGTTAGCTCTTCCTGATGGATAGACCCTGTAATTATTATATAATGCCCTTATTCATCTCTTGTTACAGCCTTTAATTTAAAGTCTAGTTTGTCTGAAATAAGTATGGCTATTCCAGCTTTCTTTCGATTTCCAGTAGCATGATAGATAGTTCGCTGTCCCCTCACTTTCAATCTGAAGGTGAGAAATTAGATACTTGATTTCTTCACTCTAAATACCAATACAGGATAGTTCCACTCATCTATCATTAAGTGGTTAAATACCTGGTTGTTCGAATTTTAGTATTATCATTATTGATAATTAAAGAATTATAGATGTCCACTTTTTTTACATACTTTTAAACAAGTTTCTATAATATGTGAACTCACTATGTTTCTCTAAATCTCTACTTTAGAACTCACTTTTCACTGAATTTTATAACCAGTATAACCAGTGAAAATCTATGAGCTGCCTTTTGGCTTAAAAAACTAGATTGAACAAAATATTGATTAAAAATATTTTCAAGGATATTTAGCAAAAGATCGAAATTCATTTATAATAGATTTCCAGAATTTCAGAATTATTAAGGAATGAGAAATTAATGATAAATGTGAAAAAGGTAAGAAAAACATAATACTAAAATAATAAATCCTATAATAACAGATGATGAATTGAATTCTGCTAATAAATGTACATTTTAATTACCTGGCACTTTGATTCCATTCAACTGATACTGTTTTGGATAAAACAGCAAATAATACTGTATTTTCCTATGTACTGAATAGTGGCATAACCTCACAATTTTGTTTCAAGTTACAAAAATATAACACTAGTTTTCTAGGGTTATAATACCAAGAAACAAAAAATAAAACAGGGACTTCTCTATTTTATTTTGTAAAATAAAACATTTTGTAAAATTCAGTCAAACTTTGGGCACTTAGCACTTATGCTATAGGAGAAAAGTAATGATTGTGTCTCAAGAATATTGTATTAGACAACAAGAGACATAATAATTATGGACATCATAAAAAAAAAGTTCAAATAATTCCAGTTCTCAAAGTAATTGGTTTAGATTTAGAAATTTCAAATTTCAAATTAATAATAGGGGCACCTAGGTGTTACATGTTTATACAAGGAATTCAAACAAGATGAGAAAGCAAGACCATGTTAGAAAAAATACTTGAAAATGTGAAAGCCTTAACACTGTATGCTATAGATGACAATATCAACATGCTAATAACCAATTTTGCTTGCAGGGAAATTGTCTCCTGAAACTTGGTGAAAAATTCCTAAACTTATATTCTTTGTGATTGCACATTGCTTATTACATGGTATCTGTTGTAAAGATTCTCCTGTCATTTTACTTCAGGGAAGATGCTGAAATTGACACATATGCAATGAAAGCTAAAATGGAGATAGCAATTCTAGGGTAATTTTATTACCTTGAAAGCTAATTACTTTGTTTATTGCCATATCTCTATAGGAGAGTTTCTCAGTCTCCTCACTATTGACATTTGGAGCAGAATAATTCTTTATTATAGAAAATGTCCTGTGAATTGTAGTATGTTTAGCAGCATCCCTGTCCTCTACATGCCACTACATGCTGGCGGCATGTCCCCTTTCCCCCACTAGAATTATGCCAACCAAAAATGTCAATAGATATTGCCATATTTCCCCTGGATGGACAGAATTGCCCTGGTTGACTACTCTAGAGCAAAGTTATAAGGACATACAATATTTTTTAAAAATGGTTTTGTAAAGCAAAAGTTTATGATTAAAACATTGGGAAAAATTTTCATTCAAATAACAATCTCAAATTTAAGTCTGAAGATATTCAGAAAGTATTTTATTCAACCAATACACAGTTTTAGTTTTGGGAGTTCTTTCTGTAAAACTGCATCATCGCCGTCACCCAAATCTTTAAGTTCAGGAGTTGAAGAAAGAGCTTTACTTTAGTCAAATAGTTTTAGTAAGTTTGACAAAAGACATCTAAAATGGATTTGTGATGACATAAAAATGGGCAGTACACTATACTGGAAAATGGTAGTCAAAAAAATCTTGCTCCTGTTTTTAAGTAATTTAATATATTGGATGAGTAGAAAATATAATAGTAATATATGTATTTTTTATTTTTTAAAAAATTTGTTTTAGCATTTATTTTTGAAGGGGGGAGAGAAGAACACATGGGGGAGGGGGAGAGAGATGGGGACAGAGGATCCGAAGTGGGCTTTGCGCTGAGAGCCCAATGTGGGACTTGAACCCACAAACCACGAGATCGTGACCTGAGCCAAAGTCGGATACTTAACCGACTGAGCCACCCAGGTGCCCCAATAGTAATATATTTCTGAGAAAAAAAGTATTATTCCTCCTCCTAAATCTTAGTTGAAAGTGAATATATCTGTGGTATCACAGATATATATGTCAAGGCTATAGTAGCAATACAGAAACTGTTCTATAAAGAGTGACATAGTAAATATTTTTAAGTAAATATTTTAAGTAAATAGGCCTTGTAGGCTATTAAGTCTGTCACAACTACTCAAATCTGCCATTGTAGTGAGAAAGCAGCATTGTATTCCCAACAGCATTATGTGAGAATTCCAGCTTCTTTGCGTTCCTGCCATGGTCTGTTTTTGTTTTTTCTTTTAATTTTTGTTATTCCCATAATATAAAGTAGGATCTCAGTGGGATTTTCATTCTCATTGTTATAATGACTAATGACTGAGTATCTTTTCATATGTTTATCTGCTATCTATATCTTTTTTTTTTTGCATTTTATGTTTTTATTTTTCAAGTCCTTTATATATTGTGGAACTAAGATCTGTCAGATGTGTGTTTTGCAAATATTTTCTCCAAGACTGTGGTTTGCACTTTTATTTTTTTAACAATGACTTTTGAAGAGCAGAACTTCCATGTTTACTGATGATAACTAATTCATTGTAATTATTTTTTAATCTTATGATTCATTCTTTTATATCCTATAAATATTTATATAGAGAAAATATTAGTATGTTAGTATATCATAAAATCACATCTGAGTCTTCGAGCTTTTTTTTCTTTTCTTTTTTCAAAATCATTTTGACTATTCTAGGTCCTTTTCCATATAAATTTTGCAGTCAATTTGTCAATTTCTATTTGATGAGATTATCTCAAATCAATAGGTCATTTTTCTTTTTTTACAAATGATTCTAAATGCATATGTATATAAAATATTGTGTCTATCGCTATATTTTATGTACATATGTGTATATTTGACATATTTATCAAATATTCCTGTTTCTAGAATAGCAGACGTAGAATTTTACCATGTGATTCCTTTACTTAAGCCTGACAGTATAATTTCCATTCTTAGAAAATTTGTGAAAAATAACTTTTAATGAATATTCTATTATATGTGTCAATTTTGCCTTCCAAAACAACATTTTGTTTATATGATTACTAAATGCATAATTTTAATTACCTATATGTTTATAATCTTGGACTTCTCCCTCCCTTTCTATAGTTGCATACATCCCCTAGGTGATTTTGTGTTATGTAGATTTAAAAAGCACTTGTATACTCAAAACTCCTAATCCACATCTGAAGCTCTTATTTTTTTCCACGAACTTCAGACTTAGACAAGCTTCAGACTTAGACTTCAGACTTCAGACTTAGAAAGCTCTATCCCTACTCACTTCTGCTTGAAAGTTTTATTGGTTTTCTCCTGAAGCCTATTCTTTTCCAAGTCTTCCCTATTTCAGTGAATACCAAATGTATTCATCGAGTTGCTCATGACAAAAGTCATTCTTAACCCTTTTTTTTTGCCGTTACAATATTTATTTTATTTTTTTAAAATATATGAAATTTATTGTCAAATTGGTTTCCATACAACACCCAGTGCTCATCCCAAAAGATGCCCTCTTCAATACCCATCACCCACCTTCCCCTTCCTCCCACCCCCCATCAGCCCTCAGTTTGTTCTCATTTTTTAAGAGTCTCTTATGCTTTGGCTCTCTCCCACTCTAACCTTGGGTTCCTGTTAAGTTTCTCAGGATCCACATAAGAGTGAAAACATATGGTGTCTGTCTTTCTCTGTATGGCTTATTTCACTTAGCATAACACTCTCCAGTTCCGTCCACGTTGCTACAAAGGGCCATAACCCCTTTATTGTTCTCATACCTACATCTATGTATGAGATAATTCTATTGGCTTTACTTTCAAAATATGTTCCAAATCTGAATATGTTTCACCACCTCCATTTATCCCACTGTCATGTAAGACACTATAATTTGTGGCTCAATTACCGCAATAACCAATTAGCTGGTCATCTGCTCCAGCTTATATTTCTTATCATCATTATCCCTCCCAGAAGTCATTATTATTATTATTATTATTATTATTATTATTATTATTAAATATTACATTCAGAATTTAATCCAAAATATTCACTGTGAGCCACACTTACAAGATTTAACCCTCAGGGGCTGCACTGTTCTTATTGACCCCATCTTTTCCCTTTCTCTCCAGCCACAATGGCCATGTAGATATACCTTTGAGATTTTCTTTTCTCATCTCAGGATCTTATTCATTCTTTTGTCTGTAAGCTCTTATGCAGGTAACTGTAGGACTCATTTCTTGACTGCATTAATTTCTATCCTAATTTTAATTTCAGAGCAGTGTTTCCTAACCACCCAATCCCAGTTTAAAATAGCACTGTCAGCATCCTGATTAATTTTTTTCTTTGTGCTTACAGGCAACTGACTACTCACAAATTCACACATAAATACAAAAATGTGAACATATGTTTACTCTCCCAGTAGAAGGCAAATGCCATGAAAGCAGAGACCTTTTGATTATTGAAATATCCTCAGCAATAAGATTAATACCTGCATAATAGCAGGTGCTCAATTATCTATCGGTTTAATAGGAAGGAAGGAAGGAAGGAAGGAAGGAAGGAAGGAAGGAAGGAAGGAAGGAAGGGAAAAAAAGCTGGAACAAAAGAAGGATTAATTCTTGAGCTTTTTTGTATTACAAATTTATGCTAAGTTCCCAGGAAATAAATTCCACTGGCTTCCTATATAATTATGTTATTTTTAGTTTAATATTTATTGTGTGTTTTTACCTATACGCAAAATATAAGCAATCTATTCTTTTGGAAAAATGTCATTACCAATAAAAGGTGGATATTTTCCTTATATAAATAAGGTTAAATTTGTGTTCTCTTCATTTGTTGATCTGTAAACTAATCACCTAAAATTTGAATGGATTTCTCGGGCATATTGAAGATATGCTGATTTGAAATGCCAGATATACTAATTTAAAATGTCATTGATGGCATAGACAGTGTCATCCTGCATAGCAGCTTACAATGAGATATATGAAGCTTATGTGAGATGCCATCCATGGTGGGTGACATGGACAGAGAAGACATAATGAGTTTCTAATAAGAAGACAAAATTGAAAGTCACAAGGGTAGACATTAAACTGCCTGCTTTATTGTGTTTGGCTACATCATGGTCATTTTTATATAGCATGTTCTAGGAGGAATAGAAACAAGGATTTATTTAAGGAAAGTTAACAAGCCTCTCAAGCCCTGTTTAGGCAAGCCAGATAGTCTAGAATAATTTGGTTACCTAGTTCTTCATAGAATAAAATTCAATTGCTCAGTATATAGCCAAGATGCTAATTTTATTGTAAAATATTGTCTGGAATTAATGCCTTTAAATGATTTTTATGATCTTACTTGGTGCCAAAATGTAAGTACTCACAAAGCAGCTAAGCAAATAAAAATGTTTTAATCACATTTATTTTTAAGGGTGCTTCTATGTAGCTTAAAATGGGTCCTTCAATTTTTAAAAAGTATCATTTGTCTTGATGTTTTTAAATCTTGTAACTTATTCTAATAGACTTTAAAGAACACAACCCTGGAAGAGTTTTAATGTCTTTGAATTCCTTCACATTACCTATACAAGGTTTTTTGTTGTTTAGGGTTGGAATTACCTAACTATTAATAACTACCTACACAAAATCTAACTTAAATTTGATGTCACCATATTTAGTAGGGAATTTTCAAAAATCCACCACCGAATCTTTTCAGAATGAGCAAAATTGCATGTATAATTACTTGTAACCCACATTGGCCAATTAGTGTGTCAAAATAATTGGCTGGCTACACTGAAGTTAATCAATAGCAGGTGAAATTCGCATAAAATTATTTAGGTTTAGCCCAAAGTTTCTCAACCTTTAAAATGAATACAAACCACTGGGATCTTGTTAAAATACAGGTTTTTATTAGGGTATATGGTGGTCCCTGGGTATCTAAACTTCTAAGGATCTCTCAGGTGATGCTGGGCGCTGTGCATTGACTGGACATGGCCTAGTGGACAGAGTTTCATCTCTTCTGGGTTTCTGGCTAAAAAGTTACAAATATCTAGATATTAAGTATAAAATCTACATAGTCAGATGTTTTCCAAAAAACCAATCATTTAATATCACCTAAAAGATGGGTTAATTCATCATTGTCTATTGCCAACTTTTTTTTTTGAGAGAGCAAGCACATGCATGCTTATGCACAAGAGCAAATGGGGGAGTGGCAGAGGGAGAGAGAGCCTTAAGGGAGAGAGTTGGGGAGGGGCAGAGGGAAAGGGAGAACCTTACAGATCATGGGGCTTGAACTTACAAACCCTGAGATTGTGACCTGAACCAAAATCAAGAGTCTGTTGCTTAATTGACTGCGCCACCACCCAGGTCCCCTACAACTATTTTAAAGAAGCTAGATATATTTATGACTATTCTAGACCCCACTGCCTTATTTTTTCCACCCTAGAAGGAAACATACCCTTTTCTTCAAATTGAGAAAGAAATGACTGTGCACACTTTCAGCACTTTCCTTTTTATATTTTAGTATTTAGAGCTATTTCTATGGTATAGCAGAAAATGCAAACAGCGTTACAATGTAAATTCATAAGCAGGTTGGTGTTTTATTTGGCTGAGATGAAAATAAGGGACGTCCAGGGAATACAGCTATTGGAAAGTTGAATTTTTCATGGGGCCTGATGCATAAAAGCACTAAGCACCTTTCAAAATATGCTAATTGAATTGAACCTACAAAATGTTTCAGGAATAAAAAAATGCCGCATATGATTCCCTTTGGATGCCATTTCACAATCTTACCACAGAAATACACTAAAAGATGTGAATTCATTTTCATAATAAGTCTGTATAAGGTAATTATAGGGAAGCAATGAAAACAAGTGATACAAGCATTGCCTTAAGGTCTTATTTCTACAGACAATGCATGTATAGAAAAAGTTATGAATATAGAAATGATACTGGTTTGCCAGTCATTCCTGGACAGATGGAAAATATATTTTTGATGTGTTTATGTTTTTCTGAAATTTCAAACCAATAATTACAAAGCTGTCATTATTTTATTACAAGAACCTTCCATTAATGAACCAGACCCACTAATGCTTTGTTGACATAGAGTTAACAGTGGATACTTAAAATGGTATCCACAAAGGCACCTTTTGTTTTTAAATGCAATTACCTGGTTGTTGCTATAGTGATTTCTAGAAGAGTATGCACATTTGCCCTGTAACCGCCTATGGGTCAAATAAACATCACAGATGTTCTTGATTTTTATTTCTAAAATTGTTAAAGTAAGTCTCAGATATAAACAAGATGCTACAATGCTGTGGAGTGTGCAGGATGATCCCCTAGGTTGAAGTGGGTAATAATCACTGCATTATGCTTCTTACTTTAAGTAGAAAAATTTAAATAAGGGGTATGATACGGTTTATGTAAAAATATATTTGATGTAAGGTATCAATAAGCGATTGATAAAATGAAAACTGAACAAATATATTATGTAAATAGTAAAATGTAGCTGGCCAACTTTGTATTAATGCTTTACATTTCCAGAATAATTTTATGGCTTCATTTGATACCCATGTAGTTAGAAGAATAAACAAAGTAATCAGATACGAAGCAACAGCTTCTAAATCCCCTTGAATCAGACTCCTCCTACCCCTCACTTCTGCAGTCGTTGGTTTGATATTTATCTACTATTTCAAAAAAGTACATTTATTTTGTAGTCACCTAAAATCAGATAAAATCTAATAAACTTATGAAGAAGCTACTGCATATATACATATATATATATATATATGTATATGTATATGTACATATATATATATATAATTTTTTCAAATAACATGCTGTTGTTCCACATTCAGAATAAGTTTTTAATTGCCTACAAATAGAAAAAGAAAAGGTGGCTACCATGGAAAGAGTTTTCTGCTAAGCATTTAAGGAATTTCCAAGTTTCTGGCCTGGCCAATCAATATAAGCAGTTATTAGTAGAAATAAGGGATGTATTACAAGGAGGATTTAGCATGCCATAGGAAGGCATGAGGAGTTTATATTTCATGTTTGTAAATGTGAAATCACGTCAAAGAGCTACATTTTAAATTTTACTTTCCATTATTTTAATCATGAAACCAGAAGAAAAGGAAACACAAATTTATCAGTGGGCAGGGGCAAGTTATCCAGGAATATAAAAATGTGTGTAAGTGATATAGAGGGAATCTGTCTCATTTGTCACAACGTGCATTAACATTGCCTTTCCTTAACCACATCACACTTAAGCTCCATTTCTTGGGGAGGATGATGAAGGGGCTGCTTGTTATTAAAATTGTGACAGAAAAGGAAACTTGACGCTTTTGAAAATCAAGTAATAAACTGAGAAACATGACATAGATTTCTCTCTTCTGTAACATTTATAGCAGTACCATTGGCATCTTCCACTGATATGTCAGTTATGCTTCTTCCATTGAGATTCTTCCGCTTGTGATATGAGAGGGCAGCGTGGAGGTCAGGTTCTATGGTTTGAGTACATGAATGCTGTGTGTGAGTCTGTGTTGGGGGAATGTGATCACGCATATGCTCAGTAAATAATAGCAAGCTGCTCTTTCTGCCTCGGGAGTGTAGTTGTAGCTGATGAGCTACATACTTTGTCAGAAGACGTAAGGCCTTGTTTTGACAAAATAAGTGGATAAGGTTTCTGACAGCCTCTGAAATCAAACATGTAACGACTTGTGGTGTAACGGTCGTAAATTAAGAAGGCTAATCCCTCTAGGATATGTTCCCCAGGTCCTTTATTACCTGAACCCCGGCTGAGACTGTCTGGAGACTGGTAGCAGGGAGCTGCTTCCGCAGCGCAGGTATTTCTCCTGTCAGTCTGTCTTAGCCGCTCTTCTGGAAGGGGCCTATATCCCCTCCATGGCTCCAGATCCCATGGAAAACATCCTCCACGCCCCCAACTTTCATCCAGGGTCTGGGCTACTTCAGAGGACACTATTTCCCTTTACCTCTCCAGTGTAGGAGTGGTGGGTGGTTTCCTGCAGTTACTAATATCTTGGCTCCCTTACCCTCCTCCGGTTTGTCCTCAGCTCCTTTTTTATATTCTTAACCAACTCGCTGAAATGAGTTCCCTTTTTGCAACCCTTTGGTTTCCTGGCTGTGCCATGACTGCAATAGTGAAAGTTCAACTAAGTATTATAGTATACCTGTTTCTATCAATTTGTTTCAAATCGCATATTGTCTTAGTGTACAAATTAAAAAGAAAAACTCTCAGATTGAGTGGAAAACTGTAATTTTGCCTCAGAGTCTGAAATGGCCATACTCTGCAAATGTTACCTTAACAGGTGAATGATCCAACACAAGTCAACATATTACCTGATGGAAGTTATCAGTATTTCAAACACAGTTTTAGAGATAATAATCCCTAGGAGATATGCCTTGCACATGTAATGTATTCTGCTCATGAATAAGAAATTAAGAAATCTAAAACTCTATAAGTGGATACATGCTTATTAAGGGCAGCATTATAGCGTTTAAGAACATGGATTATGAAGTTCGAGTCCTAAACCAGCAACTTTTTCTTTGTGATCCTTTGGGTCACTTAGCCTCTTTAGATTTTGATTTCCATGTAAATAAGGAGGGATAATCCTCACAAGCTCCTGTGATATGATTGCTGTTATTTCCATCTTACCGAATAGGAAACTGATTAATTATTTTCTTCTCTGAAACTCAAAGTCCAATAACTAGTATGGAGAAGAGCTGGATTTTAAATCTCCAAAGTACTTGTGTTTATAAATGTTTATTTGAAAATAGTGCCTTATAAAGTTGTTCAGATCATGTTCTGCTAGCTAGATTTTATTAGCGCTATTAATTTTACTAGCAAACATTTGTCACAGATCCATCGAGCCATTTTCAGAGGTAGCAAAAATTCAAATGAATAGAATCCAAATTTATGATGCCACAAATGTCACTTGAAATTTTAATTTTGAAAAAAAAATGTAGATCCAAATAAATTTCCAATGAGATTCTTTCCTATAAAGTGAAGACATCATAAATCAAGGGAAAAGTCAGTTTCTTTAAGTGAGTGTAATTTAGACAAATCTTTCTAAAAGAAATAAGTAATGAGATGATTAGCCTGTATTTTAATAGTGAGTCATTAAAAGCGTGGTTTTTTTTCCAGAATTAATTATAGAAATTATTTCTTGGATTCTTCTCTAATCTGAATATATGTCAAGATTTAGATAATGCTTAATATTCAGAGAAGCTGAAACTTAAAAGTCTCTGGATATTGTAGTAACATAATTTGCCTTTGAATCTTAAAGCTATAAATTAATGGCAATTAGAAAACCAATAAATTATCTGTTCTTTGTAACGATATGGCAGGTGGACTTTAAAGAACAAGGGCTAACGAAAGCCCAATTCACTCAACCATGGAAAGTATATGGCCCAATGAAAGAGCTCTCACAGCATTTCCTTTTGAACCAAGACGTCAAATTCTTAGGACAGAAAGGTTCATGTACCTAAGCAGTTATTTGCTATGGTATATGATTGTAAATATATAGAATAATATATATATAATATATATAATGTATAATGTATATAATGTATATATTAATATATATTTATATATAATATATATACTTATATATATTATATATTATATATATTATATATAATATATAATATATAATATATAATATAATATATTTATTATAATATATATTATATAATATTATATATAATTATATAATATTATATATAATTAATATATATTATATTATATTATATATTATATTTTATAATATAATTAATAATTATTAATAATAATATAATAATAATTATAATAATATATTATTAATTAATAATATATATTAATAATTAATATATAATATATTAATTATATATAAATATATAATAATAAAATATATAGAAGAATGAAACAGAAATCTTGCTTTAAAACCTTTTCTAAAATATAATAGTGAAATCTTTCTTAAGGAAATTGCTTTGTGGCCACTATTATTCCGTATTTCCTTAGAAGTACAGTCATTGCCTCTCCTTTCCTTTCATGAAGGATATTCTTCCATCCTGTTCATTAAACATCTGAGCTTCTTGAAAAGTGCTCAATTATTTTTCTGCCTGCTTATACATACTCTCTTACAATTGTGCTTTTCATTCATCTTAAATGTGAACTTGGGCCCTTCTTTAATCTCAATTTTGGAATGGCAAAGGGAACAAAGCTTGGAAAGCTATTCTGACAAAATTTGTATCCAAATGCAAGGAATATTCAGCAGTAAATCTTAGGTGTCCAAAATCCTCATTAAAGTTATATCTTCTCAATTCAAATGCTTTAAATTCAGGCCAATGCTACAACTTATGTTTTAGCTAATAATATAAGATGACTGAGAGTTTTTTCCCCCCTGAGGGAAGAAGTATCATATAAATATTGGTAATTCCAGGGCTTCTAAATTGGATAGAAAAATAAATTGTTAAGCATAAAACACAATTCTGGGATACACTTTGGTAGATAATGTTTACATAGATTATTTTAAGGCTGAGTCATGAAGACCACTGGGACAGCAATATTAATTTGATCATATAAATGACAAAAGGTATTTGAGTGAGACAGCTATTTTTCTTTCTTGATGGAAAACTGAACATGTTGATTTGTTCATCAAAATTCAGAGGTGGGCTGTTTCATTATTTTTGACAACTAATATTCAAAGCTTTCTGTTTTCTATTTATCTTTGCCTTTTAACAAACTATGAGTACTGGCTCAGAAAGAATATATTTCATAAGGTAAAAATGTGATGACACTCTTTAAAATGGTGTGTGACTGAGTAAATGCAAATGAAGGACCACCTTTCTAAATGCAATGACCTTTCTTTATGAGAGAAGTTCACCATTTAGTAATTTGTTTCTGACTGTGTAAAATTAAAGTAGGATAGTTCTCCAGGTAATATGCAAAACTCATGTAAAACTTTACAATTACAAATACCTCTATATAAATCATTATCTTCCACTCTCACAAATCTAAGGGAAGTAGAAAACGCAGGCATTTTTAATCCCCATTTAAAAATGTAGGAATTATGATTCAGTAGGATGGAGTAAACCACATGGTAATAAATAGCAGACATAAGAAAAGAACCTGATTCTTCTGAATTATCAATGAGGTGAGAAAATGAATGACTGAGTTGGAAGTATAAAAAGCAAACATCGAAGAGAGAGAGAAATATACAGTAGTAAAATGAGAAGAAAGTATGGAAAATGCAGTATGTCTAAGGCTTCTGGAAGGATGAATTGGAGAGGGAGGAATACCTAATTCTCAAAGCAGATGTATGGACTGGTGGTAGGGTATAGTTTGGAGAGGCGGATGAACACTCTTTCCTCCAAGCAAATAGAGACAAAGATAAGTTTAGGAATTTTCAAGAATTACCCCTTGATTGGCTACACATACATTTTTTTAATGCTTCTGGGGACCTTTAATAGGAATCATAAAAATAAGTATTTGAAATTTCTTCTTGAGAATGAAGTATTTCTAAATACAAAATATAGCTGCCCTTGAATACAGGTGCCATGAAAATTATAAAGGTGAATTAATAAGATAAAAGGCCTGATCTGACCTCCAATGGCCAGGTCCATCATCGATGGTGTAGAAACCATAGGCTTAGACCAGAATCTGTCAGAATTATTAAAGCTTGATCATCAGGTAAGAATAATTGTGCATTAAGAATTTTGGGGTTGCAAGAAATCAAGATTAATTCAGGATTATTCAAGTTAATAGGGATATATTGAAACAACACATAAGAAAGTAACAAAAAACAATGGGGCGCCTGGGTGCTCAGTTGGTTAAGCATCCAACTTCGGCTCAGGTCATGATCTCACGGTTTGTGAGTTCGAGCTCCACGTCGGGCTCTGTGCTGACAGCTCAGAGCCTGGAGCCTGCTTCGGATTCTGCATCTCCCTCTCTCTCTGCTCCTTCCCCGCTTATGCTCTCTCTCTCTCTCTCTCCTTCAAAAATAAATAAAAAACATTTTTAAAAATTCAAAAAAAAAAAAAAAGAAAGTAACAAAAAACAAGAAGCTCATGAACCAAGGAGTAACACTTCAGTTTCAGGGTCAGTACAGTCCTGGGAATCATTTTTTTAAGCAGCAAACATCTTTTTGATTCTCTGCTTCCTTGCTGCTTCCTTTTGTATCACATTCACACGTCCTGAGTCATAGAATGTTATTGGCAGATCTCATCACCTCGCGGTCCAGAACAGTCCTGTCAGGCCACTTTAATGAGGTGTTAGAAAAATTTGTAGATGGTCTCTTGTATTGATTTCTATTGTCTTTATATTATGAGGTTCTGTTCAAAAACAGAACAGGTTACAAGTAATAACTTTATACTGTTTCCCTGAACAAATGGCTCTTAGCATGTTTTCCTCCAGAGAAAATGTGGGGAGTATCAGTGAAGGTGAGCCTCACAGCTTCTCCTGCTCAGTTATGGTGAGCTACTTGAGCAGAGAGAAGCAATTGGACATAAGGCAGAGGCTGGAACTTGGGACTGAGACTGCAGTAGGAATTCCCCCCGCAGAATTTAAAGCTGCTCCATCAGCTGCAGGCAGCTGACAGCAGCTTTTTATCCGGAAAAGATTTTGCCTGATGTTTTCTAAAACTCTGGAAAATCATTCAACTTGTCAGTGAAGCTGAAAAGACAGGCTCTTTGATATGTAGCAGCAGTTTGGAAACTCTTCTGCTCTTCTCAGCTGTCAGGGTGGGAGGGAACTTTTCAACGTGCATCGTCATAGAAGATATTTCAGGACATGATTATCTTAGAAGTTTAAGAGTAAGATGCGTCCAAGGCCAAAGACATTGTTAGACTCTGAGATCTCTGGTGAATTGAAGGGCATCAGAAGTGATGGGCACTTATGCTCACTCACCCCACTAGAGTGAATGAGGATATATACATCAGTTGGAAAGGCAGTGTAGTTGAGAGTAAGGACTTTCAATAGGTTTTGTTTCACATGTCAATTCAAATCAAATGGCAGTGACTTCTTAAAGGTATTCCTGGGGAAAAGTATCTATGCTCTCACTATTGCAAGGGTCATTTATGGACCAGCAGCATCAGCATCATCTGGGCTGCACCCACGACCTATCAAATGAGAATCTGTACTCTCAGTTGTGGCAAATATGCATAATAGTAAAATTTATCATCTTAACTATTTTTAAATGTTCTGTTCATAGTGGTGAGTATATTCACAGTGTTGTACAACCAATCTCCAGAATTTTTTCATCTTGCAAAACTGAAACTCTATACCTGTTATACAACAACTATAATTTGGATGAATCTCGAGGACATTATGTATGCTAAGAGAAATAAGCCAGTCACAAAGAGACAAATACTGTATAATTCCATTTTTATGAGAATCTATGTTTTAACAAGATCCTCACATAGTTAATTTGAGCATTAGGGTACTAATTTAGATTGTATCTCTGAGCTCAGTAGGTATTAGCATCATAAAAGGTTAACAGCACAATTATTGGACTTTTATCACTGGTAGAGTAGAAAGAACTTGGATTTTGAGTTCAAATAGATCAGTTTATAATCCTAGCTCTATTGCTTACCAGCCATTTGATAGTGGATAATTTAAATACTCTAAGCCTCATTTTTAATAATCTGTAATATGGTCGTGATAAAAACCCATTATGGATTTTCATGATGGTTCAAGGAGATGCATGCTGAATATTTATTGCAGCTCTTGGCACATATTAAGAGTACTTAATAAATAATTTACTATTATTGTTACCTGGGTCAAAAACACTCCAGCATTGCCCTTTTAAACATATTTGGTATTCTAGAGGTAATAAGTCCTTGAAATTTATAGAATCTTGACCTAAGAGAACAATTTCAAATAAACATATGGAAGATGATTTAAGGACATGGGAATTATGAAAGTCAAAAAGCTGTGTAATTTCTAATAACTTTGAAAGCTATCATTAGAAAAGACTACATATAAGGCACCCCAATAACTACAGAATTTGCTTCTTTCTGCCTCCAGAAGGATTTTCACAACCAATCCAGGAATCTATTACTATTATTCAAAGTTATCAACTTTAGGGGCACCTGGGTGGCTGGGTTGGTTGAGCACCTGACTTCAGCTCAGGTCATGATCTCACAGCTTGTGAGTTCCAGCCCTGCATGGCCCTGTCAGCACAGAGCCCGCTTCGGATCTTCTGTTCCCTTCTGTCTCTGCCCCTTCCCTACTTCTGTGCTCTCTCTCAAAAATAAATACATCTTAAAAAAACACACACACACAAAGCTATCAACTTTAATTATGAGAATATTTTAAGTAATGCTGTTTCTCCTAATGAAGTTTGAACTAATTCATTTCACCTTTTATGCCTGGAAAAAAAAGTGTGGTAACTATTAGGTATGATACAGACACACTCAAGCTTAAATAATGATTTAATTCCCTTAGACCATTTTACCTAGTTTAATTCTCTCAGTCATTTTACCATGAACACCAACCAATCCTTTTATCTTTCATTATGGCCTCAAATGAGTGATGCTGGATAATAGTTTTCTCACTAAATTTCCTAAACCAATTTTTTTAATGTTTTTTTTTTTCATTTGTTTTTGATACGGAGAGAGAAACAGAGCATGAGCAGGGGAGGGGCAGAGAGAGAGAGGGAGACACAGAATCTGAAGCAGGCTCCAGGGTCTGAGCTGTCAGCACAGAGCCTGACGTGGGCTCGAACTCACAGACTTGCTCAAACTCAGAGACTGTGAGATCATGACCTGGGCTGAAGTCGGACGCTTAACTGACTGAGCCACCCAGGTGCCCCGTGAGCCAGTTTTTAATGCATCTCAGCTTTACACCTAATAGCTTGTTTAGTCATCACATCCCTAATTTATTATTTTTAATTTTTTAATGTCTTATTTATTTTTGAGAGAGAGAGAGAGAGAGAAACTAGACAATGAGTGGGGGAGAGGCAGAGAGCGAGGGAGACACAGAATCTGAAGCAGGCTCCAGGCTCTGAGCTGTCAGCACAAAGCTCAATGCGGGGTTCTAACTCATGAACCACAAGATCATGATCAGAGTAGAAGTCAGATGCTTAGCTGACTGAGCTACCCGGGCTCCCCATCACATCCCTCATTTAGATCTGAGACTTATTATGTCTCTGATCCAATGTGATATATTAGTAGACAGCCTGCATTTTCTTAATCAATGACAGAAGCTATTCTTAAAACACAGAATCAAAATATGTTATTGTTTGTAAGTAGTTCAATTTTTATTTTCTTTGTAAAGATTACTGTTTAAAAAAACTATCCTAAAGGTGGTAGCAATGAAAAATCAGGGAAAACATTAATGTTGGAATTAGCATGGATAAGGAATTTGATTCCAGAGGGTTAGGAACAAGAAGAAAAATAAAAGTTAAAAAATGAAATTACTAGAGAGACTTCTTAGGAAAGACTTCTCATAAAAAGCAAAATTAAATGTTATGGTGACAAGCTATGTGAAAAGCCAAGGGAATGAAAATAGATGCTTTATTGTCAAAGAAATAGATCCCACGTAATGGAAGTAAAAACTGTCTTGTTTTGTTTTGTTTTAAGTCAATGTATATTGATTAAACTATGTGTTAAAGCAAAACAAATTTTATAAAAGGATACACACATTTAACTCTAATGTGTATCAATTCGAGAAGAAAGACTCTTGAACAAAATAATATATTAGATTAAAAATTATGCAGTCTAGGGTTCCTGGGTGGCTCAGTCGGTTAGGCATCTGACTTCAGCTCAGGTCATGATCTCATGGTGCACGGGTTAGAGCCCCACATGAGGCAAAGGGCTTTGTGCTGGCAGCTCTGAGTCTGGAGACTGCTTTATGGATTCTGTGTCTTCCTCTCTCTCTGCCCCTCCCCTGCTCATACTCTGACTCTCTCTCTCAAAAATAAATAAAATATTTTTAAAAAATTATGCAATCTGCTTAGGTAAAGAACTGTATTTACTTTACAAATTATATACACTTATATATGTACATATATACACAATATGTGTTTATGTGTAAAGAAATAATAGTAGCCTTTATAATTGTTTATATATAAGTAGAGCTTTTTAGCTATATCCCATGGATAAATGCCTAGTAGTGCAATTGCTGGGTTGTAGGGTAGTTCTATTTTTAGCTTTTTGAGGAACCTCCATGTTTTCCAGAGTGGCTGCATCAGCTTGCATTCCCACCAGCAGCATAAAAGGGTTCCCCTTTCTCTGCACTCTTACCAACATCTACTGTTTCCTGAGTTGTTAATTTTAGCCATTCTGACAGGTGTGTGGTTTTGATTTGTATTTCCCTGATGATGACTGATGTTGAGCATCTTTTCATGTATCTGTTAGCCATCTGGGTGTCTTCTTTGGAAAAGTGCCTATTCATGTATTTTTCCCATTTCTTTACTGGATTACTCGTTTGGGGGATATTGAGTTTGATAAGTTCTTTATAGATTTTGGATACTAAATCTTTATCTGATATGTCATTTGCAAATATCTTCTCCCATTCTGTTGGTTGCCTTTTAGTTTTGCTTATTATTTCCTTTTCTACACAGAAGGCTTTTATCTTGATGAGGTCCCAATAGTTCATTTCTGCTTTTGTTTTCCTTGACTCCAGAGACATGTCAAGTAAGAAGTTGCTGCAGCCAATGTCAAAGGGATTGTTGCATGTTTTCTCCATTAGGATTCTGATGACTTCCTGTCTCACATTTAGGTCTTTCATCCATTTTGAGTTTATTTTTGTGTATGGCATAAGAAAGTGGGCCAGGTTCATTCTTCTGCATGTCACTGCCCAGTTTTCCCAACAAATTTGTATACTTTCTATTGAATATTTTCAAATTCACTGATATTTTCACTATTATTAACCTTTTAAGCCCTTCAGATACAGTTTTCAGTTCTAGTATAGTATTTTTTTATTTCTAGCAAATCAGAATTTATTTTATAGTTTTAATCACTGTTGACATACATTTTCTATTTATACATGTTGTCCACTTTCTTCCTTTAGATCTTTTAACATATTACTCATAGCTATGTAAAAGTCTCTATCAGAAAATTTCAGCAAATGAGCCCACCACAGGGTTACTTCAGCTTATGTTTTCTCTTTTGACCATGGGTCACATTTTATTGTATCTTCACATGACTCATTTTTTAAAATTATATTTTGCACATTGTGTGTAAAAGATACCAAATATATATTAATGTATTTTCTCCTCAGAAAACTGTATGTGTTTTTCTGTCAGATTCCTAGTTTGGCAAGGTGGGGGGAGGTTGAGTCAATCGTATGTACAAGTATGCGGGGTCTGAACTCTCTTGCAACATAGATTCAGTTCCCCACAGCCCTCAAATATTTTGAGGGTGAGATTAAGACTTTGTTTTAGCAGGGCTAAGGATGTGAACAAGACGAAACTTCTCAAGACCTCATTATGTTTTACAGATAGCTTCCAGCTTTCCAAACTCTGGAACGTTATCTCTGTTCTGGAGCCCAGGTGATGACTTTTGGGATTACTGGAGAATTCTTACTGCTTTCCGGTCTATCTATCTGTACCTCAGGAGATCTCTCACTGCCCTGCTGCTTTGCCTTGAGGCTTTAGAGAATTGCTGCAGTGAACTCCATGTAAACCTGGGTTTCCTGGTGGAAATTATGTTAGCTCTCCTGCTTGATCCCTGTCTTTTTACGACTGCAACAGTGGATTCCATGAAGCCCAGAGTGCCTTGAAAGATTTTTTCTCAACTCTGTCATGACTCCACCTTTTTCACACTCTCAGGCCCATGAAAAAGAGTTGTGAGTGGAGATGGACTCACTTCATGACCAGTATGCTTCAACATGTTAACCCACCGAAGTTCCTGCATGGACATCATACATCTGTTAAAAGTTCAGTTAGTTTGTCCTTATCCATGGCTCCCACAAATTCTTCCTTATGCTTTCTGCCAGGAATGAAAGCAATCATTAGTTCATTTATTTCTATGAATTGGTAAATTTTTCAGTTTTTTCTTAAGCTTAGGATAGGAGTAATGGTCTCTTAAGACTTTCTACATACTAAGTTTTATTTTTTTCTTTGACTTCTAAGAGTGACAAATAAGTCAGCTTAGTTTTGAAATTGTGCTTAATTACAAAAGTGTTTGGAAATCTCTTCAATTTTACAAGTATATAAAATGCTAAAGATGGAGTGTCAGAAGAACCAGAAAGTGACAGAGATAGTTCTGAAAATGAATATGACTAGAAAGTTTCCTGTGACAAGTTGTGGATTAATTAGATTTGAAGTAGATGCACTTTTAGTTTTCAGAGTCTCCATATATTGTGTTCTACTTGACTTTGAAGAAAATAACAAAAGCCCAAATGATGATATTTCTTTAATGAGTTGTTTTTAGACACCCTTATGTCTACCAAGGTCTTGTTTTGCAAGATGATAAGTTTAAAAGCTGTAGCATGTCTTATAGCTTCCAACTAACAAATTGAAAGAAAAAACAATGAAATAAGGTCACTAGTTAACATTTTTATATTAAGTGATACTTTTTAACTTAAGAAAATAAGTTTTTTTCTTATAATAAAATCATTTTATAAATCTCCAAGTTATTAAATCAATGTTATAGTCATAAGAGATTGTGCAAATTACTGCGTACATTTTCATTTCCTTTTTTCTTCTGAAAAATATTTATTACCAAAAAAATTCAATATATTTTATATATCTAGGATAAAATGCCTACTGACATAATCGTATAGGAATAACATTCTGGAAAGAGCTAATAGAGAAATAAATTTTCATAGATTTAAGCTATACAGACACATTTATCACTCTCTCCTGGGATCAGGGTTTTCAAGTCTTATGTTTATTAAATACAAATATTTTAGTACTTTTTTATTATAACTGTTATTTAGGTATCTGAAACCATTAATATACTTGTTTTAACTTTTTTAAATTAATGGTTTACTTATTTTATCTTTCAGTGTAATTATTATACAGAAGTAGTCACTGTACTAAGAAGTATTATAATAAGTACTGGCTCAAAGAAAATAAAGACTAGAATATTGTTGAACATGAAGCGTGGACTACATATGGAAATAAATGGATTTTTTTCATATGATGCTAGAAATGTATATTTCTTGTTTCTCTTCCTCAAGAGTAAAAATATCCATGCACAGATTTCAGTGACCAGACACTCTCAAACTGACTTTCCACTCACAGAATAATTTTTTTTTTTAATTTTCTCTTTTCTTTTTTCTTTTCTTTCTTTCTCTCTGGCATTGGATTCTGAGATTCCATCTCAATTCTTTCTTCTGGAATTTATTTCATCTTCTGTATTTCATACATTTCAAAACTTTTTATACTACTCAGGTTCTGTCTAGCATAATCAGTAGCTCCACACAGTTACTTTCTGCTTTTGCTTTGTAAACTCCTTGACAGCTGAGTCCTAGTATTCATGTGTTTACTTTATTTTAACAAAAATAAATATAACACTAATAATATGTCAAGTGATGTTCTAAATGCTTTATGTTCATTCATTTAATTACTATAACAATCTCATTAACTAGATACTGTAATTATCTGTATAATAAAAGTATCATTCATCTTCTAATCCTTCTAGTACCTAGCACATGAGAAATGTCCATTAAATATTGAGTTAAACTTCAGCTGTTAGTTTAGTGGTACGCATTTACTTAATGTCAGTGTTCTTGGAACTCCATTACATTGTGTGGGTTACAAATATGACTAATCCAGTTCTTTACTCCACAATCAAATCTGGGAAAATGACATAAAGAGGATAATGACTTATTTTCCTGGAGAGTACAGACACATCAGGGTATGATCAGGAAATTGTGCATCAGTTGGTCATTTAATAATATGTAGGCATACAGAAAGCTGGTAGGAGGAATTCAAGAATTCTATGCAAAGGGAAAATAGAGAAGTTTGACATACTTGGAGAACTACAAAGTTTAGTGTGGTCACACCACATAATGAAATATATAAGCAGAGTAAAAAGAATTAGGTGTGAATTATTTTGTGTATCCCCTTTAATGCCATACAAAGAAGTTCAGATTTCATCCTGACCTGATTTTTCCAAAATGCATTATTAGGGAGCATTGGTTCTGTGTGGTCTTCCATGGAACAACAAATAAATTTGAACAAAACAGGTAGATTTTTAGGATAAAATAATTTTGAGAAATTGTGTGCTGTAATATATCTTGCACTTTGAAAGACAGAATATATATTAAAAATTCTTAGAAGCATTGCAGTATAAAAATCTGTTTATTGTTATTTAGTACAGAAATCTCTTTATATATTTGATGACAGAACTCTTTTTTAGTGTAACTTCAATTAATACCTACAGAACAGATTTGAGAAAACAATGTTATATTTTCACCAATGTTACAGACTTTGTATAGAAGCTTCTATCCGGTGGCAGTATATAAATGGATTGAAAGAGACAAAGTGAAGGTCTCTCGTAGGAGTTTTTTGTTTTTTGTTTTTGTTTTTGTTTTTCCTTTGTTTTGTTTTTCTTTTGTTTTGTTTTGTTTTGTTTTGTTTTGTTTTGTTTTGTTTTGTTTTACTAAGCCACACAGGAATAATTACCAAGAGAGAGAGATACTGAGATGCTGAGAACTTTAAGGTAGCTGAGATGGATGGGTATAGATACTTTTAAGATAGAGTTCAGAGTAAAAATTACCAGACAGGTAAAAGGAAAATCAATAACTTTCAGATTTTTTTTTAGAGAGTGTGCACATGTGAGTGGGTGAGTGGGGAACACAGAGAGAGAGAGAGAGAGAGAGAGAGAGAGCATCTTAAACAGGCTGCACACTTAGCTTATAGCCCAACAAGGGCCTCCATCCCAATACACTGGGATCATGACTTGAGCTGAAATCAAGAATTAGACACTTAGCGAAGCCCGGGTGGCTTGGTTGGTTAAGCATTTGACTTAGGCTCAGGTCATGATCTCGCTTTTCGTGGGTTCAGTCCCCGCATTGAGTTCTGTGCTGACAGCTCAGAGACTGGAGCCTACTTCCGATTCTGTGTGTGTGTGTCTCTCTCTGCCCCTCCCCTGCTCATGCACTTTCTCTCTCTCTCTCCCTCTCTCTCAAAAATAAGTAAACATTGAAAAAATTAAAAAAGAAAGGGCTAGACACTTAACTGATTGAAGCCACCAAGCACCCTATCTTTCAGATTTTTGATACGAATGACTGAGTAGATCTTTGCCATAAACAAAAATAGGAAATTCAAGGCAAAACACAGTCTAGGAGAAAGGTAATGATTAAATATTCATATATGAATTTGAGTCCTTGTGGAACATCTGGGTAGAACAATCTAGGAGACAACTGGCTTTTAAGGAATAGGTGAGTTCTTGAGAGAGATAATAGAAGAACCCTGGGATTAAGAGCCATAAAAGAGACTATTCAATAGTCTCTTGTAACACAAAAGGAGGTACAAGAGCATATGGAGATGGGGAAGCCAGGAGGGAGATAGTTACTGAAAAGAGCAAATCAAAAAGTCCCTAGTAGTTGGCTGATCATGGGGAGGAGGTTTTGGAAGGAACAAGACAGGAACACTTGCCAATGAATGACCACAAGTGATGAAAATGAAAACACAGAAAAGCATGAAAGATATAGCAACTAGTTTTCACACTTGAGAAAATATTTTCAAGATTTTCTTCTTAGAGTCATTTAAATTTTTGATGCATTGTTGATTGATATTTTATAATATGAACTAATTTTTACAGGCTCTAGAACTGTGGTTCCATGAGTCTATACATGCTTCCATATACATTTACTGGGATCTGTGTGGAACTTCATGTTGCTCAAAGACGCCTTAAATGAAAGAATTCTCAATTTGAGGCAAAACAGTGTTTTGAGAAATACTGAAAAATTATTACTTTTCAGTATCTTTGTACGCTTCTTGTTATCTTCCTATTTTTACCCTTTCTTTAGGTGTAAAATTTCAAGACTTTGTATCTCTTCTACTGGAGATATAGGTAGTGTTGCACAATTAACACATATCTTTGTATCCTCTTAAGTTTTTATTTGTTTGTCCTTAGTGTCTTATTATCATATGTAAAATAAGAAGTACCTTATGTTATTTTTTATGAATAGGAAATCTTAGACTAATCAACACATTACCTCTTTAATTACCCTAAGCATTCATTTCATAGTCACATTCCATTGAATTTTACCCATAGTTTTAAAAATAAAATAAAATAATTAAATCTTGTCACTCTATTGTATCAAGGTGTCAAAAATAGTTATATAAATGATAAACTGTTTCAAATATATATATCAGGAAATAAAAATGCCTCAGAACTTCTACTGCATTTTTTATTTGCAGAAATTGGCTTGCAGGCATCATCTTATTTTATTAAAATTATTGCATAAAAAAGGAGCAGAAGAAGACCCCTGGGCCTGGCATATCAACTACATTTTGTCTTACTCTTTTCTATTTTCTCTTCCCCTTTTGGTTGTTATTTAAACCAGACAATAGAGCCCCGCCATATGTTGAACTCAGCAGCTCTCACCTAAATGTGTTTCTGTTTCAAATATAAGATCATTTGTTGACTGTTGAAAGATTCAGTAAATCTCTATATTTTGTGTGGCTCCTGGGCTTGTTGTACTTATTTCTCTTTAATCTACGTGTTTCCACTTATCTCTAGCAAAAGCATTCAAAATTTAGGAAAGAGTTTTAAACAGTTTTTGTTTATCTCGTTTTTGTTTGTTTGTTTGTTGCTTCACTTAAAGGATAATCAAGTATTCCCAAACTATGATCCCCAGCATGGTATCTGCTTTCTCGAGATCTTATGAATGGAGTGTGGTATATAAATATCGTCTGGCCACTTAGAACTTAAGAGTCAGTAAGTCAGTATGATTATGTAGCTCAGTATTGGGACAAAAATCTGGATGTTGGGAAACTTGGGTTCAAGTTCCAGGTAGGCCACTAAATACTTGATAATGTAAGTTAGTTAATTCTTTCCATTTATTTAGAAACCTATACTGAAGAATAATTGTACATGCCTTCACTTTTTACCTCCCAGATCTTCCTCTTTATCCCTTCTTCCCAAGATGGTCAGTAGGCAGGATGTAATTTCAGATGTGATGATACTCTAAAAAACAGAACTTCAAAAATTTATTAAAATGTGGGATCCTATGTACATTTTGTACATAGAAAATAATGTAATACATATGGTACAGCACATATTATATTGTCAACATATAATTTGGCCATCATATAATTTTAAGTACCTGGAAAAATAATTCTTTTAATAACTTAGGCCTATTTAAGTTTTATCCTAGTATTTTTAACTTTGAACAAATTTAGAGTTGACATAATTGAATAAATATATGTGGAACCACCTTACAAATCCTCTATATATACGCTTTAAAAATTAAGATCACTGTGGCAAAAATATTGATCAGAGAATGTGTACCGCTATGTATACTTTTTTTGGACAAAAGTATGTATTTCCTATTTATAAATTGGAAGAAGCTATTTTATTAGCCTTTGTTATGGTGACATCCCAGAAAAGTTAAGCTTTTATAAGTGATCTTCAGCTCCATATCTCTCTCATCATATTTCCTGGATTATAAGGAAAGAGTATAAAGATACAAAATTAAATAACACAGATTAGAAAACAACAGAGAAATAAATACTAGAAGGAGAATTAAGCAAAAACACTATGCAATCATGGAAATCTTTTGTGTTTAATTTGATAAATAGTTAATCTCATAATTTTGGCTTAATTATTTAAATGGATGGCTTGCGGGGCGCCTGGGTGGCGCAGTCGGTTAAGCATCCGACTTCAGCCAGGTCACGATCTCGCGGTCCGTGAGTTCGAGCCCCGCGTCAGGCTCTGGGCTGATGGCTCGGAGCCTGGAGCCTGTTTCCGATTCTGTGTCTCCCTCTCTCTCTGCCCCTCCCCCGTTCATGCTCTGTCTCTCTCTCTGTCCCAAAAATAAATAAAAAACGTTAAAAATAAATAAATAAATAAATAAATAAATAAATAAATAAATGGATGGCTTGCTAAAAATTTCAGAAAGAAGGGTGGGCTTTCCTTGAACTATCACAAACATCAAATAGAAAAATCTTACCACATTAACCTGAATTTTGCCCTAATCATTCAGGGAGTTTCACCTGACCTATTCACACCATCTCTTCATTTCTCTGGATCCTTCCTCTCTTTTATTGCCTTTGGTCATAGCCCATCCTTTGTGAAGAACCAAACAGAATTTTTTTTTCCTCCTTACTTTTTTTTTTTTTTTTGAAATTTATTGTCCAATTGGTTTCCATACAACACCCAGTGCTCATCCCAAAAGGTGCCCTCCTCAATACCCAACACCCACCCTCGCTTCCCTCCCACCCCCCATCAACCCTCAGTTTGTTCTCAGTTTTTAACAGTCTCTTATGCTTTGGCTCTCTCCCACTCTAACCTCTTTTTTTTTTTTTCCTTCCCCTCCCCCATGGGTTTCTGTTACGTTTCTCAGGATCCACATAAGAGTGAAACCATATGGTATCTGTCTTTCTCTGTACAGCTTATTTCACTTAGCATCACACTCTCCAGTTCCATCCACATTGCTACAAAAGGCCATATTTCATTCTTTCTCATTGCCACGTAGTATTCCATTGTGTATATAAACCACAATTTCTTTATCCATTCATCAGTTGATGGACATTTAGGCTCTTTCCATAATTTGGCTATTGTTGAGAGTGCTACTATAAACATTGGGGTACAAGTGCCCCTATGCATCAGTACTCCTGTATCCCTTGGGTAAATTCCTAGCAGTGCTATTGCTGGGTCATAGGGTAGGTCTATTTTTAATTTTTTGAGGAACCTCCACACTGCTTTCCAGAGCGGCTGCACCAATTTGCATTCCCACCAACAGTGCAAGAGGGTTCCCATTTCTCCACATCCTCACCAGCATCTATAGTCTCCTGATTTCTTCATTTTGGCCACTCTGACTGGCGTGAGGTGATATCTGAGTGTGGTTTTGATTTGTATTTCCCTGATGAGGAGCGACGTTGAGCATCTTTTCATGTGCCTGTTGGCCATCCGGATGTCTTCTTTAGAGAAGTGTCTATTCATGCTTTCTGCCCATTTCTTCACTGGGTTATTTGTTTTTCGGGTGTGGAGTTTGGTGAGCTCTTTATAGATTTTGGATACTAGCCCTTTGTCTAATATGTCATTTGCAACTATCTTTTCCCATTCTGTTGGCTGCCTTTTAGTTTTGTTGGTTGTTTCCTTTGCTGTGCAGAAGCTTTTTATCTTCATGAGGTCCCAGTAGTTCATTTTTGCTTTTAATTTCTTTTTCCTCCTTACTAAATAGCCTTGGAACCAAAAATATAACTTTGGGGTTGTGCCTTCCATCCTAATTATTTTTTAAGGAAGTGTTCTCCATACACTGTATCTGGCCAAAAGAAGATATAGAAGTTTCCTGATTTGTGGTAATTGAGAGAAGGAGTAGTAATAAGTGAATGAAAATCCTACAATCACATGGCTTTGGAGATACTTATATGAATCTAAATATACATTCATAATTCAATTTTTCAAAAAAGACAAAATGAGGAATTCTTGGGTTGGATAAGCGACAGACTTCAACTCAGGTCATGATCTCAGTATACGTGAATTCCAGCCCCACATAGGACTCTGTGCTCACAGCTCAGAGCGTGGAGCCTACTTTGGATTCTGTGTCTCTCTCTCTCTCTCTCTCTCTCTCTCTCTCTCTCTCTCTCTCTGCCCCTCCCCCACTCACACTCTGCCTCTATCTCTCTCAAATATAAGTAAATATTTTTTTAAAAGTTAGGGGTGCCTGGGTGGCTCTGTCGGTTGAGCATCTGACTTTGGCTCAGGTCATGATCTCACGGTTTGTGAGTTTATGTCCCTGAGTTTATGTCTGAGCTGCTGACAGCTCAGAGTCTGGAGCCTGCTTCAGATTCTGTCTCCCTCTCTCTGCCCCTCCCCACTCATGCTCTGTCTCTCTCTGTCTCTCAATAATAAATAAATGTTAAAAAAATTTTAATAAGACAAAAGAAAAACAGGACAATCAGGTGACAAGTGTTGACTAGAAAGGGGCAGAATGGAACAAACTTACTGACATAGTCTGCTTATTGCCAAAAATTAGAGAGTCTTACAGATAGTCTTTCTTATTTTTAGAGGTTCCTTTTTAATATTTCTTTATTTTTGAGAGAGACAAAGTGTGAGTGGGGAAGGGGCAGAGAGAGAGAGGGAGACCCAGAATCCAAAGCAGGCTCCAGGCTCTGAGCCGTCAGCATAGATCCCGATGAAGCGCTCGAACTCAGGAGCCATGAGATCATGAGCTGAAGTTAGATACTTTACCAACTAAGCCACCCAGCTGCCCTAGTGTTTCTTATTTTCAATTCTCTGAACATATCTGTTTAATTAATCAGTTTCTAGACAGATGGAAACTATCACTAGTGAAACAAGAACTTCATGTCTAGAGGATTTAGTTGGAAGCTCAAATAGCCTTGTTTAAATGCTAAAACTGTTAACCATTTCACCTATAGAAAAAAAAACAGCTTTATAAACCTTAACTAAAATTATATGTCCTGCCCTGACATTTTGTTCCTTTGAAAAGATATTGCAAAATAAATGCCTCCTACTATCAAATATGTAATTGATCATCCATATATTCTTTTGACCACCCAAACAACTGAGTTATTTTCTTTTCATCTTTAAATGTGTACTTCACATAGCTATCACCTGGAGAACTTAGCATTCAGATACACTTAATGATATTTTATGCTTTCCTTTGACATTCTTTTATTTATAAATTGTACTTTCCATTTTTAACCTTCAGAGATCAAGTATATTTGAAATTGAAAAAACTTGAACAAGTGAGGAGAACAGTAATTCAGGTCAGAGTCCATTAGAGCACATTTGGATGAGAGGTATTAGTGAGAGTCAGATACTTCCTGCTCAGCCTCTGACACCTAAGTTCCCACCTTCTACCTACCTACCCAGTTGAGAGATTAAAGAGACCTTAGGCTTATCGGGACATTGTTTCTTTTATCAAGTTTGTTTTTTAAAAGACCATGAGATATCTTCAATTTGTCTTTAAACACCTCCTAGGCTGCCCCTTTTGAGCACATTTCCTTGTTCTGGCTCCATGTTGGACACTTAAGATTTCTTCCCACCTACCTCTCTGCCTCTCAAATCTAAGTTGACACTCTTTTTAAAATGATCACAATAGTTGAAGTAGTGGGTTATTTATCACATGTGGTGTATAGCATAGTGGTATTTTCCCTATAAGTAGACATAAAATGAAATTATTTTTCTTAACCCCATATAACTAGGAATCATCAGTTGAAGTGAACACCCACTTGTATGTCATACAAAGTCACCCCATATGTGAATTTATGTTCCCAATTTTTCAGTTTGCATATATTGCACACCAAAGTCAGAACCTCACCCCAAATATCTTCCAGAAGTCTTCCTTTAGCTATAATGTTCTTCTGTCCCAAAAGTAAATAACTTTACTTCCCACATATGAAAATACATGTTTATGTATTTCTAATGTATTTGTTCATTCATAGGCTCACTCGTTCAATGAATATTTGAGCATTTCTTATGTGCCTATAAATGTGGAGGATAAGAAAAATATTCTTTTAAGGCAAAACTATCTTCCCATTCCATGTGCTCAATGACTAACAGAGATTAAAGGACAGCCAAAGCTTCCATTATATGCTAAACGAATGAACAAGTGATTGAATCAGTATAGTTTCTGTTTTCCTGAAAAACACACTTACAAATGGAAAATAAGAAATTGATGGGAGTAAAATGGTAAAATGTGTCACTACAAAAAATATCACAAGGAAAAAGTTACACTATTAACGTAATAATAAAGTCCCATATTAGTCGTGCCACATTGCCAGTTGGGAACTTGGAACATCTGCCACCCTTTTCAAGAACTGCATGTCTTAGCTGCTCCTGCCCTTAGTCATTCTGTGTTAGAGTCTGTCAGTGAGAAACACTGTGGCTGGGTCTGAAGGTGGAATGGAAGAAGTAGCCATAATTTTTTCAGCTGCAGGCTGAGGTATGGGCAAGATCCCTGAATCATTCATTTCAGGTTGTACTCGGCTGAGAGAGCAAGACTGTGGTCCTTAAGAATTACCTCTTTTGGGGGTGCCTGGGTGGCTCAATCAGTTATAAGCATCTGGACTCTTGGTTTCAGCGTACATCATGATCTCACAATTCGTGAGTTTGAGCCCCGCATTGGCTCTGTGCAGATAGCGTGGAGCCTGCTTCGGATTCTCTCTCTCCCTCTTTCTCTGTCCCTCCCCTGCTTGTGCACTCTCAAAAAAATAAAAATAATAAAAGAATTACTTCTCTTTGTGTTGCAGACTGAAATCATCTGTGGTAGCCCTCCATGGGTCCTAGCTTGTAGGCAAGTTCTTGAAACCTATCTGATCAGCTGAGATCCTGACCTTCACTGTTCTGTCACACCCTTAGTGGTGTAAGCCTCAAATTCCCTGAACTGAAATCTTTCATACCTGGAACACAGAGAGTGACTTCTATTTTCTCAACCAAATCCTAATTAATATATCAGTCTTCCAGAAAAAGAGAGTTTTAAATACCAAAGCAAAAGATGATATCAAACTAAATAATTTTGTATGTGCTATGAAGAAGGTCACAGTGCCTGAAGCAAAGTTAATAGGTTCATTGAACAAATGGAAATCTCAGGATAAAGTTTTGAAAATGTAATACCTGTACATCCATCCCCCCACAACCCACCCACTTGTATGAAATAGACTTTTCTTGTCACTCTCAAGTAATAAAAATATCCTGCAGTAAGTTTATTCCCCATGGTGTCTTAATCATTAATATTTATATAAAACTCACTATTATAATAAAAATTCAAATTCCATTCAAAATCAAGTTCTCTTGCATAGCTCAGGCACCCTGCAGGGAAGAAGTCTATAAGTGGGAAAGAGGTCCTTGGTTGGATTCTTTTACTGTTATTTAGCTGATATCAAACCCTTCTAGGGCTGGAAGAGGTGGAAGAAAAAAATCTGATATACGACAGATATTATATTATAGGAAAAAAAATCTTACCTAAAAAGTATCAATCAGGGATATGTTTCTTATGAATGTGGCTGGACAAGCCTGACTCATATGGATAGTTTTGTGACTTATTCCAGAACATCCCTTTTCCACTACTGGGTCTCTCCAGCAGTTCTCAAGATGGGTTCATACCCTCTTAGCCAGCTTTGGACCTCTATGGAGAGGCTTGCTGAATCTCTCTCTGTTGGGTCCCATCAATCCTCCAAGTATACCTCTTGACCAGAAGTTCTTACAGTCCAAAGCTGTTTTTCCTCCTTCCTCTCCTTTGATAAAGGTCTATATTAAGTCCAGAAAAAAACATATAACATGGAACCACTCTTTCGTGGGGGTATGGTTTCTTTCCAAGCTCAATTCTCTTCTCATTTTGCTGTATGGTGATAGCTTTAGCCACTGTCTCTTACCCTTCAAATTCCTTGGTGTGAGTTAAGACACCAGTCCATCCTTTTATAAAAATTCCAAGAGACACATACAAAACTCTGTGAATGGTTCCCTTCCTCCCCTGCCTCCCAAATTTGATTTGAGGTGGAGATAAAGCACCATTCTTTCCTTATGGTTTGAAGGACTCACATCACATGGACAATATGTTCCAAAGACATTGTCTAACTTTTAACCTCTTGTCACCTTTTTTATTTTAACCCCTTCACTTCTTCAGATTGGTGAGGAGACAAGAGGCACAGAACTTGTTTATAGCCATTTCTACCACAAAGTTAACAAAAATGACCAAACAGCTTCCTCTAGTTTGTTAGGGTAAGTAATAATTATTTGGGGGAGGGGGTTCTCTGCTAAATGTGAAATAAAACCACAGTTTAATATCAAGTCACACATAAATACATGTAAAAGACCACTAGGATTCTTAAACTCTTCATCAAGGAGTGTTTTCTACTTTTCACTTAGCACTTCATGCTTCTGAGTAGTTTGCATAAACTTCAAATTAGGAGCAGGCCAATCTCCATATCATAGACCTTCACAAAAAAGTGTAGAATTGATTGTACCATTTGTTTTGTTTTATTTTGTTTTGTTTTTTTTATCAAGAAACTTTCAAGGAGCCTGGGTAGCTCAGTCAGTTGGGCATCTGACTTCAGCTCAGGTCATGACCTCAGGGCTTGTGAGGTCAAGCCCCACGTAGAGCTCTGTGCTGACAACTCAGAGCCTGGAGCCTGCTTTGGATTCTGTGTCTCCTTCTCCCTCTGCCCCTCCCCCACTCACGCTGTCTCTCTCTCAAAAATCAATGACCTTTAAAAAAATTATAAAAACAAAAAAGAAACCACTCATGTCAAGGCTTCCCTTGGATGGATCTTGGCCACTCATAGTCACTCAGCTGGGCCTTCCTACTGCTCTGAGAGCTGAGCCACTCCTCCTTCCACTGCTGGAGGGTGAGAGCTTTCTCCTCAGCCCTGTCTGGCCACTGCTGCCCCCCACTAATGCACCTGTTCAACTTCGCAGCCTCTTATAAAAGTGTACCCTCCTTGAAGGCTCTGCCTTCAATACTCATTAAACAAGGTGCAGGTGTTTCACATCTCTAGCAGCTCCTTATTTCCTCCTCCCCAATGAAGTATTTCCCCCAGACTTTACGGTAAAAAGTGATTTTAGGTTACACTTAAATGTGATTATCAACTAAAGGCTAATTTTAAAGATAAAATATACTTTTTATGTATAATCATATCATAGAGAGAGAAAATTTAACTTGAAGGGCAGTTTTTCCATACATGGATCATATATTTCAATAGACATAATTAAATCAAACCTGGACAGATACTGCAGAATATATATGAGAAAGCAGAAACTGCCATGAGCAGAATCCAATGAGATCCAACCAGGGCTGGATTACATGATGGAGATCAACCATAGGGTAAAAGGGTAGAACAGGGCTCTGTACTAGTCTTAGACTTTTGTTACCAGGTAAATGTTCTTTTTTTATATACACAAAGTTGGTTGGCTTTATTTCTTGGAAATATACATGGAAAGAAAGTAAGTTTTGATAATTCCTTTAGGGGGTCACTTTGTTAAACTGACAGTGTCAGAAATTTGGATGATGGGTTTTTTTTGGTTATTAGACATCAGCTTTCTAGCACAGATGAAATTATTGTTAATAACATATACAAATTTGAAATGAGGCCAGGTTTATAGGGCACTTTTGCTTTGTTAATGAAATGAGTGGATTGGACAGAAAAGGTAATCGCCTATTGAGGACACAGGAATGAAACACAGGCAACACTGTTTGGAAGATAACAAAGTGCTTAGTGTGTGTTGCCAAGTAAGATCTTTCATGGTTGGAGCATAAAAAAGAAATGAAATTTTAATTAATGATACAAATTGGTTTACTGGGACTTTTACATGGACTCTTCTTGGAAAGTGTTGAGGTTCTCCAAGAATGTGTACATTTCTGTAATTGGAAAAACATCCACCAGAATATACTAGTGAATGTAAACGTTTGCTTGATTTTCTATTCTGAGAATGAGGTATAATGTTCAAAATGAGCATTAATTAACCAGAGGGATTCACATGCCCCACCCCAGCATGTAGACCCATTCTCTTTGCAAGATAAATGTGAGAACCATTTCCAGCAGAGAGGTCTCTGACCTTGTGTCAGCCACCTAGAATCCTGTACTATTCACTATCAATTGTTCATGCATTTCATCTTTTCTGGTAACTGAGGAATTGAGTTGTCCTATATGTCTCCATTCAGTTCTTGAAATTTCAATTTACACCAAACTGTTATTAATTTCTACTCCACCCATTTATTGCCTTACACTTCTTGTTTCCATGATTACCACTCCCTACTGCCTGGTTACTAAAACCTTCTACAAATACTTTACTGTCCTATCATTCCATCCTACAACATACAGTTAGATGTTCTTTAAGCTCTCTGCTTCTATTCCCAGGCATAAATCTTGATTGTCAAATCCTACTGGTGACATGGCTAATTGCCTTTATGTACCATTTCATTTTGTGGGATCTGTTTGTCTTTTTGCATCTTTGCATTTTGTGAGGTTCCATTCATAGTGACTCAGCTGTATTTCCTCCTTACTGATTCCAGAAATAATCACTGCTGTACTACAATAATGAGAAAGATGAGTCAAAATTTATATTTTTCAAGAGTTGATAGTACATAATCTTGTAAATGAAGACAAAGATTATTTAATTAGCTTTCTCCAATAAATTTGTAACAGTTTATTTTTTTCCCCACAGATAGCATAGCATAGTACAAAGAGGTACTTTTTAATTAAAGGGCAGATTTACTATTAAAATTATTGATGTTTGTAATCACATGTATTTATATAAAGTAACTTTGTAAAAATTTTCAAATAGTTTTAAAATTATATTTAGCCCTATATTTCTTCTAATTGAATTAAGTTAAAAACTTGTTCTTCTATGTAATTTTGGAGCTAGGTATCATACCAAAGTGAAATGTATAACTATTAAAGGTTAAATATTTGACAGAAAAATAAATAAATTTGAATAGACTAAACATCTATTAAGCGATTATAATTTTCTATTTCACTAATTATATATGTGAATATTTTTCTCAGTGTTCTGCCATAGTAGAATACATCTAGGGCTATACTTGGGTAGAGGAAAGGGTTTAGGATTCGGGAAATCTGATATTCTAGGTCTGATTCAACTCCTGGTTAAGTATGCAACTTTAAGATAACCCATGATTTATATATCTGTTACACAGTTCTGTTTGTAAATAGAAGTAATTTAACACTGTGATTTTTTAATAAACTTTAAAAATATTTTAAGTGTTTTTGATCTCCAATATTTGATTTAATGTTTAGAGGTTCATTTAATAGCATGGAGATTATAAATTCAAAATGTGTGATGCAATTATTATAAATTAATTACAGCTTAGGTGACTTTTAAAAGCTGGAATTTAATGCACATATATAAAAGGGGAAACCTAGTTAATATACAATAAAATTATATGAGAATTACTTAAACTTAGGCTATAAATGTAAATTACATTCTTATTAGCATATAAAACTTTCAGTATTACTGTTCTCAAGATATTTAGGCATAGCAATAAAGCATAGTTGCAGCTAGAGTTAATTTAAAAAAAAAATAGAAACAGGATTCTCTTTATTATGTTTTCTGGTGGTACTAAAAAATGTATTTAATTAACTTCTTAAAAAAATTATATGAAGTGGAAATTAAGAAATGGACATTATCAGCACTGCCTAAAGATCTTATCACACACAAACGTATGCCAATATATGTCTGAACATAAATACAGATATACATATATGTCACTCATATAACATCTACACATAAAAATTGATTAATATATTAATATAAATGTGAAATAAACTCTGACACTTAACAATTATGTAAATTAGTACCTACTTCCAAAAGAAATACCCACGTGGCTAAAACAGGACATTTGAGATCATAAGGTTCTAATGGTACTGAAATTTAACAGCAAAATCCCATAAATAGATATTTAGCAATAATTGAGGAATTGAACATGAGAAACTTACTTAAAATAGGCATTTTATATGAAATATATAATCATTAACACACTTAAAGCATTTATATTTGTTTTTATAAATCAATCTATATATAGATAGGTATTTTCTTACTCATATCAAAACTGAGACTGTATTTTGCAAATTAATTAAAGAGTAGAAAAATTATTCTAAATATGTATACAATTTGAAGAAGAAATATTGCATTTATCCTTATTACAGAATATATAGTCAAAATGTATTATTCTAATTACTAATTTATATTTCAATTTTGCTTTTAAGTTTTATCTTCATAGCTATAACTAACTCAACTGAAAGCAATGGAAAATAATGTATCAGTAGCCTCTTGAGCTATAGATTCTGTAGACCTTTCAGGAAAATAAAATGTAACAAATCTATTAGAGTAGAGAAAAACTGTGCAAATATAATTCAAGGTAGAGATGTCTTACCCTTATTTGTAATGTGCAAGGCAAAATTTGCAAAGCTCAGATATTTAAGATACCTTTGCTTTTGTGAATAAAACTTTCCTCATTTCTGCCTTTCTTACCTAATCAGTGTTCCCTTTTCTATTTTTCTCATCCTCCTACCTCTTTGATGTCAATATATTCCAGGTTTGAGTTCCATATTCCCCTCTCTCTATAGCTCTTTCTTTGTCATCATATCCACTCTAAAAATTACATCATTAATGTTGTGAAGAGGTTTTGCTTAACTAGTCAGGATTAAACTGAAGCTGACTCTGTAAACAGTTATGCACAGAACCTGCAGAATTTCTGGAGAACCAACCCTTTGCAAGAGAGGACAAATAAAAAGAAAAATCTTGACACAGCATTTACTTGAGATGTCACTACGCACCCTGCCACAGCTGCGCACTGGTGAACAATGCAATCACTATGAATAATATTTTAAGCCTTCTGCCTTTGTAGCATTCTCTCAAGATTTAAATTCTTGTGCAGGAGAACTCTGTAGGTCATTCTTGGGTCCGTGGCCATTCTTCAACTGTCTAGGATTGATACAAGAAAAGTCTTTGTTCTCTCAGAAAAGGGGGTTCCATGTAGTCTCCTAATTTTCAAAATGCCTATTTGTTTCCTCCTGGACCTCCTAACTAGAATTGAAATTTTTCATCTTATACAGATGAGATATCCCCTATGGCTTTTTTCTTTTGAAATCTTCATTTTTCACTCACACTCGAGTTCACATATTCAAATAACATTTACATGAGGTAGGTATGGGGGACGTAATCATAAATAAGGAACTGTCCTGGCCAGAGAGGAGATTACAATCAACAAGAGGTCTCAAACAATGAACTGTGCTCTTATGTGATAAACACTATTCTAATCATAGAAATAGTTCTATGCAAATTCATGAGAAAATGATCCAATGAAAGAGATTTTAAAAGGCATCATAATTCTTTCCACTCTGTTACCTCCCTCCATGATCTCATCGCTTCCAGTCCAGTCATCTGACACTTGCTTCTAAGAATGTTCTTTCTAAAGCACAGCAACAATCACACTATTTTCTGTATTAAGAACTTAATTGTTTCTCTTTTACAATTATAGACTAAAATCTATAGTCTTTCTCATTGGAAGTAAAGGCCCATAGCATGTAAATCTCACTGACCATTATAATTTTACTTGGTGCTAATCAAAATTCTTAATCTTCAGGCATACCAAAAACTTATATTGATTATAATATTCACTGAATCAATACCTTTCCTCACAATCTGCCATCGACCTATAACACATTTTTCAATTATTTGTAAAATTCCTATAATATTGATACTTCAAATATCCATGAAGATTTCAAGCTTTCCTTGCTTGCCTTGGCCTGAGGAATTCTCTTTAGTAGTATTCATGAATGATCAATTTGTTATCCGTTATCCATTATATGCTTAACATCTATCCATTTATTATATAACATATTTTCTTCTTATTTTCTGCTCAGTGTCTCATACACAGAGTAAATGCTACAAGTTCATGTGTCTCAAAATTCAAAACTAAACTAATACTTTTCTCCCTGTATAACATACTAGTTTATCATTTTAGTTATTTTCATAGAATAATATAAATTTAAAATATAAAAGTAAGTTATTTAATGAAGAGCAATAGAATATTTTGATAAAGAAAATAACAGTACGTTAATGACAGTTTTATCAATTTGTACATTTTTGTGGGTAGAGAACAGAACATCTCATACATAGATAATCTATTTTTAATTTAGTTATGTACTCGTTCATGAATTTTATATTACCTATCATAAAAGCGTCTACCTGGCTATTTTATAATTAAAATTAAATTGAATTTTCTAGTAGGTTTTAGACTAATAAGCACCTTATTGTAAAACTATATCAAAGTATTTCTGTAAAAGTATAAGTAAAAAAATATATAGTATGTAGGGATATCTGGGTCATTCCTAGATTTCCATTTTTTTCCCTTTAAGTAGAATCAGAGTAACACAGTACTAAGAGTTATATTTCTATTGCACGTTAAAGCTTTATTTCTTTATTTTTTAAAAAAAAACTACAAAAAGTTAACAAATGATACGTAAGTATACCATTTAAGAATGCGTGAAAAAGAGTGTGTTATTATTTTTCTTAGAATTATTCACACATCATTTTGGATAACTTTGGACACTAAAAACCTTTGTGTTCTAATAATTTACACACCTGTAAATCTAGGCTGTTTGCACTTTCTCACTTCTGTGTTTATTCTTTTCCTAGGCAAATCTCTACACCTGTTCTTGTTCACTGCTCTTTTAATCTTTTTACACTCTTTTAACCTCTTCTATATACTTGCTGTGTCTTTTATGAGCTATCTTATCTTCAAATCCTTCCTTTGCCTTTTTTTCTTTTCATTTACTAGAAATATATCAGATCGATTACATGCTAATCTTCAGCCCTGCCTCTTCCCCAAGCTGCTGATTTTCTCATTTCCTTTCCTTAACTTTCTCTTCCTCCTTTCGTACCTCAGTACAGGGCAGTCTAGGTGACCACCTCTCCACAAAGCATCAACTTACACAGTTTTCTCTGACAAGGATCATTATCTTCATTCTTGATATCAGTGGTCTTTCCTCATCCACTTTCAAACAACCTCACCACAGTTACCTATTGCCCTTATACTCAACTGCTTTTTAAACCTGTTGCCTACTTTGGCTGGGACTATCCTTTCCAAATCCTCTGCCTATCTTTTTGAACATGATTTGTTGGTGATGTTTTGCATTGACTCCACTCCTACAGAGTAAAATATATTCTAACTCATTAGAATTTGATTATAAATACAAGTCTGTGGTTATAACCAGTAGAACTCAACTCCAGGTAATTTAGAAAATGCATGCATATATTTCATGTGTACACATATACACATATGCACATATATGTGTGCACACATATGTAAATAACCACACACATATACACAGAAGGAAATGGGGCTTTTATAAGAAAAATATTGAGAGAAAAAACTGAAGAGATTTCAGAAGGGACAAGTTTCAAAAAAGTTGGGAAAAATCAACATGAACTAACAAAGATCTCTTTAGGTACTGCCATGGCTGTGAGCGTGTCCCAAACATTTCTCGGTTTATATGTCCTTTAGCTAAAGATGCAAATGGAGGAAGCTACCATCTGATCTGCATAGTTGGGGTCAGAAGAGGTGATATACCTGAACACCCTCCAAAACTTAGTATCTGACTGCTCAGTTATAAAAAAAATCAAGATAGTATCATGAGAATAAAGAACAATTAATGCTAGGCAGACAGAAACAGCAGTCATCCACTGTGTGTGCCTTTCTTGTCCTCTCAGAAAACTGCTTTGCTCTGATGGAATGTGTAGGAGAGAAGTCAGAGAAACTGAATGATACAGTGGTTATGTCCTACCATGTCTACAATCCAGAATCATGTATCCTTCCATCGCTAATCAGAAGCACAGCATAAACGTGGCTAAAAAAGCATAAACTACACAGTATTAGTCTCATATTGGATACCTAGTTATATACCACACTAAATGTACTGAGGTAGTATATTCTCCAGGCCCTTTTAGATGTGCACTACTCTTATTCTTAAATCATCCTGAGATTTACTCATGAGACACATAGCCACAGACCAGTAAGAAGGAAGCAAACAATACTTTTTGTAAATATTGTTTGTATTATGAAGGACCCCTCCATTTGGAGCATATGCTCAGCCTTTTTATACATATACAAATACATATACATGTATATAAATATACATGTATACGTGTATATATATGTATGTATGTGTGTGTGTGTGTGTGTGTGTGTATATATATATATATATATATACACAGTTGCCATTATAGAACAGAATAGCCACCTTTTATTATTATTTTGTATGATAGAGCATTGCTCCTGAGAAAGACTGAGACCATTTTGATTTATACAATTGCACAATATTCTTTCACAACAGGAAAATTATATCACATCATATTATAGTCATTATTATGCACCCTGTAGAACTGAAATTGATTATTATTTTAATGTAGCCATGATGGCAGTTTTTATATTTTCCTAATCACATCAAATCCTTTAGACACAATTGAAAATTTTTTCCCATAACGAACATGAGCAGAAGGAAAAACAACAGTACAGGTGTATGCCACCTTCTAAGGAACATGGAATTTGAAAGAGAGGGTAGTAGTAAGAGAATTCTAGAATAGAGAATTCTGATTTAGTAATCTCAGAGAGAGGTCTATGAGTCTGCAACCACGGACTCCACATTAAGAAACAATCTACTACATTGTCAGGCAGGCAGGTCATAAAGAATCAATTACTTCCAGAATAAAATTTTAATGTTTCAGGAAATACAGTGCCTTCACCCTTCATACCAGTTTAGAAAACATTTTAAAATCTAAAATTTGAGGATGAAAGAATACTGTCACTTTTAAAAGGGTCTTGCCACAGCTCTCTAACTGTAAAATGGTAAATGTTGTACATTAAAATTTCTGCAATTTAAAAACAAAACTGATTTAAAACCAACATTTTTTTTTCTTTTCAAGTTTCCTGAACAAAAGATTTCCAGCCTCTTCTAGCAGGAGAGGGTAGATAAGGGTTATGTAAGAGAGTCAGGGGAAATGGTATTTTATTGATCTGTTTTGAGAAGGTTGCAAAGATCTGCCTGGAGAATAACCCAGGAAAAGGTTCTAAGCTCTGGATAAAAGCATGAGAATAGCTATTGAGGTCACAGTGTTTAATCTGAAGGATTAAAGATAAGGAAATGAAGCCGAATCTGAAGATCAAGCTCAATCTTACTGAAACTGATGAGACCTGAGACTTGGAGGAGAGCCAAGGTAGCAATCGGAGAGTGATACATTACTGATCACTTAAACTTTAATGCAGTGTAATGTAATCCACATAAACAAAAGCTCTTTGGGGTCTTCAATAATTTTTAAGAGCATAAGAGAATCCTGAAACCAACAAGATTGAAAACCACAGGTCTAAAATCTTAAATTTTATGAAACTGCCACAACCACTTAAGCCCAAGCCTAAAGAAAAAGCATACATGGAGAAACAGGTCACGCCAGTCAGGTGGTCACCATTCTTTCCAGTCATATCATCTTAGGGCTTGAGTAATATTTAGAACTCATTCTTCTATAAACAACTTATTTTAAGGATAGGAAATTGAGACTCAGAATACAAACAACTACCTAGAATTTAACAATGAAAAAAGAACCCCAAGTTTTTGACCCTAGGGAATACTCTTTGTTATTCTACATTGCTTTATGAGAAATTTAGCAAAATATTTTATGAAGATTATTTTGAAGTGTTAGAATCTTATTTGTCACACCATAGAGCTATGAAGACTTCAACTTCTTCTCTTGATATTTTTTAATCAAACATTCCCTTTAAACAACATAGTCTTATATTATTCCTATCATAAAAAAATATGACTTATTTTCAAGCATTTTTGTAAGAAGATAAATGATCACTTTGGTTAACAGTACCATTTGATTCTTTCTTTAAAAGTTTAATTTAATTGAAATTTTTGGAATACTGTTTGCAATACAGGATTTTTACAAAATTCTAAAGATCTTTCATATTCAGGTGAAAGAAGTTAGTCTTAATGGGACTTACTTTATAACTGATGGACTAGCTATGCATTCAGCCTTGAACTTGCTATGTAAAGTGAGGTAGGGGTCATAGGAAAAGAGGAAAGTGCTTTTGTTGAAGCTGAATATAATTTCCATGCTATGTCCAGGTTTCATCAGTTTATAGGAAAGAAGATATTTTAAAAATACACAAGAAGGGTGCCTGGGTGGCTCAGCCAGGTAAGCGCATCCAATGTCGGCTCAGGTCATGATCTCGTGGTTTTGTGGGTTCGTACCCTGCATCAGGCTCTGTGCTGACAGCTTGGAGCCTGGAGCCTGCTTCATATTCTGTGTCTCCCTCTCTCTCTGCCCCTCCCCTGATTGCGCTCTCTCTCTCTTTCTCTCTCTCTCTCAAAAAGAAATAAACATTAAAAAAATATGAGAATAAAATTATAAGTGAGGTAGAACCTGTGGAATAAACAACAAATTTAAATACTGTGCTCCTAACTCTATTTACAGAAATTAAGGTAATAGTGTCTCATTCTGTATGTCCAAATATTCTTGTATTATTAGCATGCTCACTGCAGTAGAGACAGGAAGCAAACAGGAGTAGGAGAAGAATTTTGCTTCTAACTCCTACTCCAATTTCAGCCCATTGGTCCAGGATATTTCTCCTCTCCTTATTAGTTAGTGGGGAGCATAAGGAATACTATTTCCACAACCCCCACTCCAACCCCCACTATTATTTTTCTCTCCACATGGATAGGTAAAATCGATAAGAATCTAGCATCCATTGGTCTACGTTCCTCTATAATACAGGTTATTACTTATATAAACCATGCACTTGGACTCTACAGTCCTTAAATATAATAGCCCTCAGTCTCCAGGCCAAAAGACTTTCTGAGCATGCCATCTTCTCAGGCAGGCTATACAGTAGGAATTAGATGGATGATGGGGTCAGGCACCATTTTTCTAGCTTCTTTACCTTCAACTTGAAGGCAAATAGAATTCAGTGAACCTGGTTATCATGAATTAAAGTGGGAAGTCAGAGATGTGACTGTGACCTCCAATAATGCTACCTGGACTTAGGAGGAAATCTAGTACTGTAACAGAGACAATTCTTAGATGTCTTTTTATCTTTTGAGTTTCTACTAAAAAAGACAGAGGGTAAAAGGAATATGTGATTGGACCCCTAATATCTGGCAGCAAGTAGATAATCAAATTAGAGAGGAGAACAAAACCAAGTGGTGTTTTTAAAGTTTATTTATAATATTATTTGAAAATAAGTTAAAATTTCAATTCAAATGAAGTAATATAGAAGTCTAATTTGTTCCTGGGTGCCTGGGTGGCTCAGTCAGTTGGCATCTGACTTTGACTCAGATCATGATCTCATGGTATGTGAATTTGAGCCCCTCATCAGACTCTGTGCTGACAGCTCAGAGCTTAGAGCCTGCTTTGGATTCTGTGTCTCCTTCTCTCATTGCCCCTCCCCTGGTTACACTATGTATCTCCCCCCCCCCCTCCCCGCCTCTCTCTCTCTCTCTCTCTCTCTCTCTCTCTCTCTCTCTCTGTCTCTCAATAATAAACATTTAAAAATTTTTTTGAAAGAAGTCTAAATTGTTCCAATTAACATTTGACCATTATATTATAAAACATGTCATAGTTAAGAGTTAATACTTTTTTATCCTTGCCTATAATAATGTGAAAATAAGAAACAGAACAAATATTTCCAATTCACATCAAGATTTTTTTCTAGTGAACATTATGGTGTATAAAATAACTTTGTACATGCATTGATTCTTAGGCTATCTTGACATTTATAGAAAGAAAATCGGAATTTCTCTTCCCAATATGCAGTTGTTACTAAGGCTTTCTCAGTTAACTTATTTAATGTGGTAGAAAGCCCAATTATTGTGAGATTTGACAGAAAACAGTCAATATGCTGTTCTCCTATGTGGTTTAGAGCAGCATTAAATAGGTTTCTAGTAAATTATTATTCATCAAACACTGACATGGTAGGTTTAGTGTTTCAGAGCTCCCACATCACCAATCTGGAAAATCAACACGAACTTCTTCATACAATGCTAGAGAGATAAACAGGGAAGAGCAGGGACAAATGATTTCAAAAAGCAGGGGCCCAATCTTTCCAAGGGTACCCATTCAAAATAATTGTGAGGTGATATACAGGTGTATTCAAGGCTATATTGCTAAATCATGTGGCTTTAGGCACAAATGTGTGGTCATGTGAGTTTAAATATGTTCAAGATTCTGTCATCAAAAACATATTTTTACCTGTTAGGTTTTAACTTCATAAATACTTTGGGACTGAGGAGAAATACCACATAAATAATTTAGGAATGAGCATCATAAATACTTTGAGAATGAGGGCAAATCCCCATGTAAATTGTCCTCAATGGGGCCAATTCAATAATGTAATAAAATTACTAAAATAATCATGAAATGTCCACTTTATTTTGAAACATCTTAAAAAGTTACATTAAGAAAATAGAATTATTTGGAAATTTAACACCAGAAATTATGATTACCCCTGACAATTATAACCTATAAATTATATAACTTATTCCTTTTTACACTCAATAAAACTAGAGAAATTCTCCAGTATTTATTAGGTAAAGCAGCTTTAAATCAGGAAAACTAAGGAAACTAACTCACTTTGAACTGATGCTTTGACAAGACATTAACTCTTCAGCAGACTGCTCTGAAGTGTTTATAAATTATTAAATTTTATCGTGCTAATGATGACAAGAGTTTTCAAATGTGAATAACAAAATCTGTCCCATCAAAAGCATAGACATGCATGCTTCTCACTTTGACATAAGATCAGTAATAGCTCAGTTTTATCATTAAACTATCACATTTAGGAAATAGTTGATTTTCAAACCCAGTATCAAATGAGAAATATTTTTAACTTCTGTCAGCCTGAGTTCAATTCAGGAGAGATGGATAATGGGCATACAGTGGTAAAATGTATTGTTTCTCATAATGAAAATAAATATTAATTTTACAATAAAGTTACTGGCAGTGTGTTAAATGCAATGTCCCATAACTACAATTTCTGTATTTTACTTATGTAAATGTTAATACATGATTCAATTGAGTATTCTTTATTGAGTTACTTTATGTATTGTTTCAATTTTCATAATAATTCTGTGAGGTCATTATTTCTATCTTAAATATGAGGCAGTAGGGTGTGAGGGAATTGTGTGGCTTTGCCCAGTGAGTGAGTTGCTATGGTGATGTTGGAAGGGCCACATTTCCTGCTTTGAAACCTAGTGCTTATTTCATAGTCCTCCTGCATAGTGATGACTCTAAGGCAAACTTGAATACTGAGGTGTCTTCTACAAAGCCAAATAATGGCTTAGGTTACTTTTTATGAGTTGTTTTATTGTATTAACAAGAAAGTTCAAGTAGCAAGTGCTGATAATTAAAGTTTTATGTGGTTATAGTTCAAGGAATAGTTCATGGAAATCCAATATTCATAGATTGCTTTTAAAACTTCCTAAATTATTAAAACAAAGTTAGCAGAGAATCCCAGAAGGCCAAAGAGTTTAAATGATACATACATCCTTTTTTTCTGAACTAGGTTTAGAAATTATACTCACGCAAGAAAACTTAATGCTTATGTATTTATGAAAACATGAGAATTAAAAACAGACACCATAAGGAAGATGTAGATAATTGTAGTCTTCCTGAAGTAAGAATGACATGGAGACTTGTTGGAACTAGCTGCAGTTCTCCAGAGGGTGCATCAAAGGAGCATGGGCCTATGGCTGTGTGGCTATGAGGATCCTTCCCTGTCATCTGGGGGTAAATAGTCCTGAAATACATGAGCAGTGTTTACCTAGTAAATTTTTTAATAAATTTGGATTAATGTACACCCAACATATTCTCAAAACCTATTTTGAGGTGGCTTATAAATCATGAAAGAGTTAAGGAAATTGAAACAGAAAGTAAAATCCTAAAAAGGAAGGAGCATACATGTCAGCTCTGAGGACCACATGTAATTATCATATAGCCTTCAATTTCCTAGCTTTCAGATAAGGAGGAAAATGTATGGGAATGTCAATAACCAGAAGAGGACTCAATAGTAAAATATACCCCAAATCCAACATTGCTCTTCATCTTTACCTTACCTTCATCTGGCAGCAGCCTCATAACTGAGCATTCAACTCAGCAGATCATAATTAAAAACATGCTATTTGTCTCATCACTTGTGCTAAGTGCTGGAAATACAGGAATCTTCAAAGCACCAAAATAGCCTACTCTATCAAGAAATTCATGAACAGGCTATCTCATAAATTTGATCATGTCCTTCCCCTGCTTAAAGTCCATTATGAAGTGTCCAAGAGTGAAATTAAACTCCTTAGCTTAGCATCCACGTCCTTTATGACCTACCCTGAGAGTGCCTGTTCAGTCTCAAGTCCTGCTAGCCTTTCATCCTAGATGCATAGAATTTCTCCCTGTATCTACATATACTTACTCTGTTTACCTCTCACACCTGTACCTTTGCAAAAGTTATAATCTCTGCTCCTAAAACCTTCTCCTGTTCTACCTACAGATTTTATTTATAGTTAAGCACCATGTCAAATGTCACTTCTTCCTATGTAGACCTCTTCTTGAGTCTCCCAAGAAATAGATCTATGTTCCTCCTCCAGTGTTTCTCACAGCTGTTCACAGCATCGCTTTCTAGTCAGGCTTCCTGGCTTGACAGTAAGCTTGCTTGCTTGCTTGCTTGCTTGCTTGCTTGCTTGCTTGCTTTCTTTTAAATTTTACTTATTTATTTTAAAAGAGAGCACAAGCAAGGGAGAAGGAGAGAGAGAGAGAAAGAGAGAGAGAGAGAGAGAGAGAGAGAGAGAGAGTGAGAGAGAATCCCAAGCAGGCTCTGCACTGTCAGCACAGAGCCCGAGGCAGGGATCATACTCACAAGCCGTGAGATCATGACTTGAACCAAAACCAAGAGCCTGATGCTCAACCAACTGAGCCACCCAGGCACCCCTGACAGTAAGCCTTCTGAGAATCTTACTTAATATCTAGCATTCAGCACAGACTCTGACCTCTAATATAGTCAGTCAATATTTCTTTAATAAATAAATGAACACAAAATGTACAGCAATTTTTGAAAAAAAATCTGTTTTCTTCATGCTAAGTTCTGCAAAAAAATGTCATCTGGGACCTTACATTGGGGCCATTCAGCATAATAAAGTATCAATATGAGTTTTCCTGAAATGTAAGAGTAATTTCCAAATATCTTAATTTTAGAAAAGTCTTCTAAAATTTGAGAGAATAATTATAAAATCAAGAATGATAATCATGCTGAGGACTGAGATAATTAATTTCAAGTGTGTAGCTTTTCAGAGATATAAGCATATAAGGACAGAATTTAGCATATGTGCAGGAGGAGATATAAAGGATATAAAGGACCTTGACTTTTTCTCTTAAATATGACTGGAGTTTTGATGATTCAGAGCCAAAGTCATTCTCGAGGTTGAAGGACAATACATTTTTAGTGCCCCTTGTTGCTGTTTCAGGATGAATGGTGGCCAAACAGTTTGGACACTGCATTTTAAGAATTAGAAAGCCTGGGAGTGCCTGGGTGACTCATTCAGTTAAGCATCCGACTTCAGCTCAGGTTGTGATCCCGCCATGGGCTTGAGCCCCGCCTCAGGCTCAGTGCTGACAGCTCGGAGCCTGCTTCTGATTTTATGTCTCCCTCTCTCTCTGCCCCTGCCCTGCTTGCGCTCTTTCTCTCAAAAATAAATAAACATTATTTTTTTTTAAGATTTAGAAAAACTGATCTGTGTCCTTGAACCCAAATACTTGGCTTTTGGAGTTACCTGTAAATCCATTGAACCCTTTCTGAAATTTTTGTATTAACATTAACTGGAACATTTTTGGTCACTGGGGTGGCTCAGTCAAGTTAAGGCTCTGACTTGATTTTGGCTCCGGTCATGATTTCCTCGTTCATGAGTTTGAGCTCCACATGCAAGCATTCTCTCTCTCTCTCTCTCTCTCTCTCTCTCTCTCTCTCTCTCTCTCTCAAAATAAATAAATAAAAATTTTAAAATAAATAAACATTTTTAATTTAAAAAACCAGTAACTGGAACATTTAGATTCCTCAGAAACAATTTTATGAACACTTAAAACCAAGATTTTTCTTAGGAAGCATTATCAGATTCATCCAAGAATGAATAATCCTTGATTCAGACCCCCTAGAGTTTTATAGCATAAAACTTTTAAAGGATGATTTGACCTGGAGGTTTTTTTCTTCAAATCAAGCCAGTTTTCTCAGCCTTAGAAAACACATTCCAAGGACTGTCTGTCTTTGAACTACCTAGTGTGCATGCCAAGAGAATTTAACTGCCAAATGTTTCCACAGGTACCTGAAGAAATTGGCTCACTTTATAAAATTATTTCATACTGACTAATGAATTAAGTCAAATATCTAACAAAGGAAAAATACAAGTTTTGACAGAATGTATGTGTTTTATCTTGACAGACTGAAATATCTAAATTTTAAGCTTATGATAATAAAATATCAGCCATCTAAAGCAGATATTTATGTTCTGACCTATTATGGCAAGAAATAAGTTCATCTAAAAAACAGTGGATCATTAAGACTTACATTGCAGATAAGGGGCTAAAACAGCTCAGATTTATGCCATAGGAAATTATGCTTTAGTCTGCTCTAAGAATATTCTTCCCTATATTTGTTCTTGCAATAATTTTCATTCCTGTGATATAGAAATACCATCTATTTAAAGCTTATTTAAGCTTTAGATCTATTTAAAGCTTATTTAGTTTTAATTGTACATTTTTTTGTTGTTTCAAAGACTGTTGATAGATCAATTAATGTTGGTTTTCCTGCTAGAGTTCTGCACAGGATGAAAGAAAACTGCCAATAGGGAAAATTTTGCCTGAAATTGATTTACTCCTAACGTATGACTTAAACCTGCATTTTCTTCTTAGAAAAGGAGATGTATAAATAGAAAAGGAGTAATTTGAAAATTAATGAATTGTTAACATGGAAGGAATTAAAGTTCAATCTTTTAAGAAGACCAGGCTATGCCTGGTTCTCTCACTTTTAAACTTCTGGTCCTACCACTCATATACCCACCTCTGCTGCACAGGGCCATTAACACAAATAGAAAATAATCATAGATGTAGGAAGTTTCACAAGTGCTTACATAGTACTGTTGTATACCCTTAACACATATGAACTCATCTGATACTTGTGACAACCCTATAAGGTTGGTGCTGTATTATCACCTCTTTGCAGATGAGGAAACTGAGGCACAAAGGGTACATAATTTGCCCAAGTCCCAGAGCTAGTGTGTGCAAAAGTCACTTTGGCATTCTGATTTTCTGACATCAGGGTCTTCAGGGTCACATGAACAAGGCAGGTGAGGGTCAAGTTGAAGTTTTGCCTTCTTATCCTTTTATGCCAGGGATGCTCATCAGCCAAGTGATGATAATGTTAAGTCACTCCACACACATACTCTGGAAACCTGGGTCTCTACATATACCCTCAGAATCTTCTTAACAGTGACCAATGATGTTTATTTAGATTTCACTCATTAAAACTTGTCAAAACTTCTTTCTTTCCAAAGGTTGGATATCTAAGAGTAATACCCAGAAATCAGGGCAGGGACCAAGACCTACTCCCTCTTTCCCAGATGGCATATTCAGTTAACAGGAATCCACCTTTCTCTGGTCATTATTCTCATCTTTTTCTAATGAGGAAGTTCTTGGAAGCTTTTTCCCTCCACTAAATCATAATCACACATCACATAGAATATGGGACTGAGACTGCATTGCAGAAAGAAACCATGGACTTGGTTTTTAGGTATGATCCACCTGAATAATTCATTGCTGTTTTTTTAATATTTTCAATTGTCATAACTTATTTCAGTATTTAACAGCCCAAGATACTACAAGGTAAATGGGATAGACATTTATCCCCCTGGTTCATTAATGTTGAGCATTGTTTAGAAACAAACAGAGTGGCTCAGTTAGTTGAGTGTCTGCCTCTTGATTTTGGCTCAGGTCATGATCCCAGGGTCATGGGATCAAGCCCTATGTTGGGCCCCACTCTGAGCATGGAACCTGCTTGAGATCCTGTCTCTCCCTCTGCCCACTCTCCCCAGCTTGCACGCTCTCTCTCTCTCGTTCTCTAAAAACAAACATGCCACTATGCTACTCATTATTTTCTTAGAATAGGATATTCTATCATCATTTAGCCCCTTATCTTAATATAAGTTCTTAATGATCCACTACTGTTTTTAGAATAGATAGATATTTGGGACACCTGGGTGGCTCAGTAGGTTAAGCGTCTGATGTCAACTCAGGTCATGATTTCACAGTCCCTGAATTGAGCCCCGTATTGGGCTTTGTGCTGACATCTCAGAGCCTGAGCCTGCTTTGGATTCTGTGTGTGTGTGTCTCTCTCTGCCCCTACCCTGCTCACACTTTGTCTCTCTCTTTCAAAAATAAATAAACGTTAAAAAAAGAATATATAGATATTCTATCAGTGTTGGAATATTAATGACTGGGTTTTTCTAAATTTCCAAGCAATTAAATGAAGAAATAAAAAGTTAAAACTAGAGTTTAAGGTTGGCGGTGGGGGGGAGGAATTACATTTTGTTTTCAAGATTGTCCCCAAATAATGAGAAATAAGTTCTTCTTGAGCAACTCAAATTTAAAAAAATTCTGCCAATGTCAATCTGTTATTTTAGCAAACTTAATAAGCAAATTGGAGCTCTGCACAGTTAACGTAATCAATGTTATGCAATCAATAATGAAAACAGCCAAAAACACTGACAAAACCTTGCCATGGCCAATTTAGTCCCATCAGCTTGACACAATCACATTGGTTTTCTAAAACAGTTTTCTTTCTGATGGATGCTCTGAGAATGTAAAATAATCCATTTACGGCTCTGCAATAACAATTCACCTCACTTTGCCTTTGACTTGAAAATATTTATGCATCATTCACTAGCTCATTCCTAGGGAAAAACGTACTACTTGAAACATAACAAACTGGGGCTAATCGATATAATAAACTTAACATCACAGGCCCTTTTTATATGCATGGTGAAGATATTTTAACAACCATTGGTATTTAACTGACACAGTTCAATTTTGCCATATTTATACAATACCTTCTCTGAGAAATGCACATGATTTGAATGTGTGATTAAGCTTTTTAAAATCAGGATATTGGGGCACTGGGTGGCTCAGGAGGTTAAGCATCTGACTTCAGCTCAGGTCATGACCTCATGGTTGTGAGTTCAAGCCCCGTTGTGCTGATAGCAGAGAGCCCACTTTGAATCCTCTGTCCCCTTCTCTCTATGCCCACCACCCCACATGTGCTCTCTCTGTCTCTCACAAAATCAATAAACTTAAAAAAAAATAAAATTGAGACATTGATTAGCAAGGAAAGATAAAATCATTTCCATACAAATTCTAAGCTTGTCTTTAAATTTAACAAGTGCATGAATGCTAGCTTAAATGCAGTTTCATATTTATATTATGGATATTTTCTTGAATTTAGGGTTAATGTAAATTTGTTGTTGCTAGGGACTTATCAAAGAGTAAATAGGTAAGTATTATGAAGCAGGAAAACTGTGGTGTCTCAAAATTAATAACATTTTGCAAATGTCCTATTAAACAGAAGAGACCTAGAGTATTTATTTTAATTATTTTACATGGGGTACCTGGGTGGCTCAGTCAGTTAAGCATTCAACTTTGGCTTGGATCATGATCTTGTCGCTTGTGGGTTGGGGCCCTGTGTCGGGCTCTGGGTTAACAGCTCAGAGCCTGGAGCCTGCTTCGGATTCTGTGTCTCCCTCTTTCTCTGTCCCTTCCCTGCTCACACTCTTGTCTCTCTCTCAAAAAAAAAATAATTATTTTACATGAATATAAGCCATTTGGGATATTTAATTCAAAATTATTAAACTACTAGAACTATATAATATGGGTAACAAGTATACTACTTAAAATTACAAATAGAGTGAACATTGAAATATATGTAGGGACGCCTGGGTGGCTCAGTCAGCTGATCATCCAACTCTTGATTTTGGCTCAGGTCATGATCTCACCATGGTGAGATAGAGGCCCAGGTCAGGCCCCACGCTGAGTGTGGAACCTGCTTAAGACACTCCCTCTCTCTCCACCCCACCCCCCACCCCATTCTCCGCCCTCAAAAAAAAGAGGAATGTATGTACCTTTTGGATTGATTTTTATTACTTGAAGTTTTAATAATTGCCTTTCATAATTTTGAAACAATCGGTATAGTGGTTATTGTATGCTTCCCAGATTCCTCTTCAGGAATGCAAATCAGACTCCTGCATTTGCTGTGGGCATGGGGCAAAAAGCTCTCAGCTCTCAGCTCCTTCTAGAGATCACAGGGCTGCTTCAGCTAAGGTCAAGCTTCAGTCCTGAGGCAACCCTCATTCACTGAAGGGTTAATGCTTCTTTTCCAAGGTGTATGCACCTTGCCCAACTGGGTGCAAATCTAAAGAGTGATTCCGACTTCAAAACTCTCCATATTTTTTGTGGGGGGTTCTACTGAGAACACATAACAGCCCCCATTTTTTTCCTTTGTTTAGTCCTGCTTCCCTTTCACAGATGTTGACACCACTATCGCTCCCCAATAAACCTCTTGCATAGTCATCTCCATCTTAGAATCCATTTCCCAGGCAATCCAACCTGTAAGAGGTAGATATTAAGGTCATCACAAAATCATAAAGTACTTTTCCAATTGCATACTATATAATATGTATTTATACATAACAGTCTGGGGCTTGAAATATTAATATCATCAGTTATAGCAATATGTAAAATAATATAAAAATAGTCCAAATAATAAAATCAACAGGTTCAGAATAGTAATATGGTAAAAACATTAGATAATTTTTCCACATTTTTATGTCTACACGTCTTCCACATTCAAGATCTGCATATGTCACATGTGGTCAGTCCATATTCTACAACAATTCTAACTAGGCATAAGTTTATTTTTCATCTGTAGGTAGTAATCGATAGAATTCTTATACTTGTAAATGGAAAGTTATCTATCAACATGGATTCTTATTGACAGCTCATTGATTTTAAGGGCCATGAACTGATGTGTGTGTGTGTGTGTGTGTGTGTGTGTGTGTGTGTGTGTGTGTTCTGTATGTTATTTAAACATTTCTTGATAAACATTAAAAATAAAAATCTCCTTAATGGTCCATACCTATGAGTCAATTAATAAAGTAAATGTAGATAGCATATATCTATAAATTGCAATAAACAAATAGAATTATGCAATATTTTACAAAATTAATTTTTATAAAATGTTCCTTAATGACTATAGCTGTGTGGCTGATATATAGATCAATCTACTCTAGTGTAAACCCTCTTCCTAAGGAAACTAAGGCTACTGTATGAACTGATTGCTGAACTTAAAGCCAAGAAAGCCATTTTCTTGCTGCTGACCCACAAGAGTTAAGAAAAATAGTTTAATTGGTGAAATGATGGTAGATATTTGAAATAAAACGTATGCTGGGTTGAAACTAGAGTTGACCTCTATCTAACAAGACGAGGTAGATAAAAACCAAAGAGCAGAGGGTGACAGGAGAATGTATTAAGTCAGTAGCCCAGGGTCTTTTCTTGTTAGAGTCTCTAGGACCACCCATATTTTCTCCACTTTATGCCTGACTATTCATCTTTTCCTGGGTTTTTGCAGATCTTTACCAAATTCTATTTTACTTGAGCTTATCTGAGTAGGGTTCTCTTCTTGGTAACCAACCATCATCTGAAAAAGACAAATTACAAAATGAAGTTTACTGATAATGATGCAAGGCCAAATGTGAATGATAATTTAAATTATTATGCCAAAATATATGTGTAATTGAATTTTTATTTTCAAGTGACATACAACTTAATTCAAAATTGTGTAAATTATAGTTTCAAAAGCTTTGATAACTTTCAACTTTCTGTCCTCATTTGTTCTCCAGAGATTCAACTTTGAATATAATTTTGTATTATGGCTAATATGTCTTCTCATGCACAACCTCAAAGGAAATTGTTGGATGTGGTTATTCACATTTATCTACACCCACTGTAAACTTTTTTAAAAATTACAAATATTACATTTTGTGTCAACTTATCCTAATTTGTAATCACATACAAATTAAGAGGGGCACCTGGGTGGCTCAGTCAGTTGAGCATCCGACTTCAACTCAGGTCATGCTCGAGCTCTGTGCTGACAGCTAAGAGCCTGGAGCCTGCTTTGAATTCTGTGTCTCCCTCTTTCTCTGCCCCTCCCCTGTTCATGCTCTGTCTGTCTCTCTTTCTCAAAAATAAACATGAAAAAAAATTAAGAGGGGTGCCTGGGTGGCTCAGTCAGTTGAACGTTCAACTTCGGCTCAGGTCATGGTAGGTTCGGCTCACCATTGGTAGGTTCAAGCCCCGCGTCAGGCTCTGTGCTGTCAGTTCAGAGCCTGGAGCCTGCTTCAGATTCTGTGTCTCCCTGCCCTTCCCCCCACTTGCACTCTGTCTTTGTTTCTCAAGAATAAATAAATGTTAAAAATATGTTTTTTAAAAAATTAAGAAAACTCGTACACAGTATCTGTATACAGGATGTTCTGGGGTAAAAAAGAGAAATATTATGATTGAATGTAGCTAAAAAGTAAATCTATTTTCATCCTCTTATTCAATTTATTTTCATCACAGCACATTATTTCACTCAATGTGAACTTTCTTTGTCATCTGATTTTTAACCTTACTTTTTCTAAAAGTAGTGTATTACCTGTTGACTTCTTGTTATTAAATCACAGTAAATGTTACCCTGTGCAACTTTGCTGCAATAGAGCAAAATGACTGTGTTTACTGATAGTATCATAATTCCTCAAAGGCATCTTCAAATAGTTCTGCATTTTAGATGAGTTAATCAGATATTCAAATTGTAAGAAATAGCAGATTTTCTAATATACTCAGTAGCTAGGATTTGTTCATCTAATTAACATGTCACTAATTATGGTTACATAGCAAAAGTAGAGCTCTAAAGATTGGAGACTTGGACAATTTAATTGGAGAGAAGAGCCTAGAGACCTATAAAATTCTGAAGCCAAAGGGATTTTGCAGGTGGTACCAGGACCTCATGCAAAAGTCATACATGTAAGTACAAAGACAGGAGCCACAAAGAAGACAAACATGAGTTGGGGAATGTGAGCAGATTATTCTGGCTTGGCTCAAAAAAAAAAAAAAAAAAAAAAAGCCAGGAGAGACTAAAGTTGTGTGAAAGTCTCACTCCTAAATTGATGTAGTGCATTCTATTGCACAGGCATGGCCTGGCAATAGAGAATCCAAGTGAGTGTTAAACATACAAACAAAATTAGGCCCAGACAATTGTTGGCTCAAACACAGCATATTTTACAAGCATGAAAGTTGATCAGGGGTTTTCTAGTTAGCCATGGAAATAATCTGCTCAGTTGAATTAGTATATGCAAAAGCCAAGAGGTATAAAAATCATGCACAGCCTCAGAGTGGCGCTGAGTCTCTGCTTGGAAAGCAGACTTGTTGAGGGAAGTTTTGGGAAATTAAGTTAAATAGATGATAGGTAGATAGATAGATAGATAGATAGATAGATAGACAGACTATGATCTTACCTTCCATGCTTATTTTCACTTCATATTTCACTTCGAAGTTCACTGGATTGAAATAAAGTTTACTGGACTGAAAGTTTTTCAATGTGAGAGTAGAGCATGATCAGTTTTCCAGTATAGAGGATTCATTGAACTATGAAAAATTCAAAGGAGTGGAGATCAGTTGTGAGTCTGGTGTAACAGTATGAGTAAGAAATGAAGAGGAAATGAATGATGGAATCGTAATACTTAAGAAACAAAAGGATGTAGAGCTAAAAGAGGTAGAGTAAATGCAACTTAGTTATACTAACCTGGATATTTGGGGTGAGAGAAGCTGTATATAACAGTAGATAAGAGCAGAATCCACTTGAGTTTGAAAATTGTCCCCAGAACTTATTAGCTTTGTGACATTGGTCAAGGCATTTTATTCTCTGTATTTTAGTTTCCTTATCTGTAAAATTTTATAATAATAATTTAGTAACTATCTTATAGAGTATTATGAGGATAAATCGAGTCAAAATATATTAATCACTTAGAACAATATATAAATTAATAAATGTCAGTAATTTTTATGAAAGATAATGATGTGCTGCTTGGAAGGCAGAAAGGTAGAAAAACTGCCACAGATAAAAATAAAGAATGCAAGTATCTTAAAACATTTTTTTAAAAAGTAAATGTGTATTTGATTTCACCTTCAACTATACCCAGACTCTAAATAAATGCATTTCTCAATGCCCTTGTCTCTAGGTATATCGTTACCACTCTTGTTTAAGCTGGCTTAAAATCTGACAATTGTTTTGATTCATCTTCCTTCTGCTTACCTTTGACAAGAAAGGTACTAAGATTACTTTTATTTTATTTTATTTTATTTTATTTTATTTTATTTTATTTTATTTTATTTTATTTTATTTTATTTTATTTTATTTATTTTATTTTAGAAAGAGAGAGAAATTGAGCAAGAATATTAATCAGGCTCCATGCTCAGCAAGGAGCCCAAGGTGGGGCTTGAACCCATGAGTTGGGACCATGACCTGAGCTGAAATCAAGAATCAGATGCTCAACCAACTTAGCCACCCAGGTGCCCCTAAGATTTGTTATTTATGAAAACAAACAAACGAAAAACCCTCATCAGTCACTCCTTCACACTAGCACTTCCAAACCTCAGTCCTCGTCGCCATCATAACATGCCTATGTTGATGTTACAGGTGCAAGCTGGATTGCCCATCTGTTTATCACACCTGCTCATTTTGAGATTTAACATCCACGTCCTTTTCACTATGTTACCCTCTGCCTAAACTTTTCAGCATAATCTATTCCTACTTTCCATGCTATATTTTTCTTCTATTTTGACCTATGAATCCTTTCCCCAACCTTTTTGTTCACCCTACTCTTGCCAGTGGGTTCTTTTTTGCCTTGCAATCACACTTCTGTGTGATGCAATCACCATCCTGCTTCTGGGTTCATGTTTTTTTCATTTGCCTGAAATGCATTCTGTAACTCCTCAGCCATGCAAAATATCCAAATTCTATCTATTCTTCTAAAGTAAGATCATCAACTCAATTTAGAAGTGTGTAAAAATAGTTATGTATTTTGAATGAAGAATGCTGCTATTTAAATAGGCTCAAACAAGATTAGAGTCAGAATCCCTTTTGACTAGATAAGGCCTTCATGAAATTTTCAAAGCAATCATAGGACCCTGTGACAAGATTTTGTGTTCAGTATACACCATGTGCGAGTGGAATAACTATTATTGTGCTGCCCTCTAAATAAATAATAAAGCTTGAGGGTAGAGATTCTCATTGGGTTTGTTACTATCCCTGTTGCAGTGTTTGGCAAATACTAGTAGTACTTTACTATATATTTTATTGAACTAGAATTTAAGGCACCTCTGAGAATTTAGTGGAAATGGATGATGAATTATAAAGTGATAATTATTGAGCATAATAAAATAATCCATTTCAATATTCATTGTCTAACATGTTATAAATCCTTTAGAATATGCAAACAAACAGATTTCTAAGTTATGTGGGCAACTTTATAAAATAGAGAATCCAATCAAAAACAAAAGTATAGACTTGTTGGGAACTAAGAGTTTAAAACTAATAACCATGTGGCATAATTTTAAAAGGAAATTAGTAGCAGCCACAAATATCTAAAAATGTGTTTGGCTTCATGAAAGCTTATAATTATAGCATTGAACATTATAATTCCTCTGAAAATGGCAAAAAAAGGAACAATAGGTATCCAAAATGATTTTTAAATGATTGCTCAAATAATGACAAAAGCAAATATACAATAGGTGGCAAAAGAGGAGGGAGAAACAAGACGGAACTCACTTAAAGAGACAGATCTATTTAGAATTAGCATCAACTTACATAATAGTATGAGGCAGCTACCATAGAAGATATAAAATCACTTTTACAAAGAGACATTCTTTATGTCATCAGTGAAATGAGGGAAAGGAAATTAAATTGGAGCCGTTGTGCCTTAAAAATTAACTACTCGGCCTGCAATAGAACCAGTAAGCAGCAGCAAGCAGATAACTGAATAAACAGCAAGGGAAGGATGTTAGCTTTTTGAAATTTCATAAAAAAAGGGTGATTTTTAATTCAAAACAAAGAATTCCCTTGTGACCACTTTCTCAGTATCAAAAAACTAAAAATCTTTTACTGAATTTTCAGTATTTATAAATACCTCATGATGGCCATTCTACAAAGCAAATAAAGGAATGCTGATGCCACCGTAGCAGACATCTAGTTTGTCTAATTTCCCACTGGCTTTTCTTTTCTAAAGGTAGGATTCATTTAAGAGATTTTCTGACCTGGAATGCCCTTTAGCTTCCATTTTACTCTATCCAAATCATTTGTATCATTAAAGCCTAATTCAAGACCTGACTTTCCTGCCACAGATGCACATGTGATTCTAAGTTACTGTCATCTTCCAAGCCTACACTGAGATCCTCTCTTAGGATGTCATGTTAGGATCTATGATTACAAAGCACGTGCAGAAAAGCTAGCATAGAGCTGGAACTTGACAAAGATGCTGAGATGCCTGGCTTAGTACTCCTGGCTTCATGGAAATTATACTCCGACCTGTGTATGTGTGGCCCACAGCAGAGTGGAAAGGATTCCTAAGCAATCTGCTGTTCACTATCTCAGCATTAAAATTATATAAGAATCTGTTCAGCTATTGAGAGAAGCTAGCTACTTCTGCTGTCTTACATGTGACAATGATTTATAAGCACATCACATAAATCACATCAGGATTAACCAGTTTTAGAGAAGTAACAGAATAATCAACACCAGTGTCTTAGAAATTGACATATTTACCTAAGTTATCAAGAGTTCCTGCCTACATTAACCATATTTGATGCTTAGAACTCTTCCGTAAGGAAACCATTCATTTGGTAGATTAGAAAGTAGGCCCAGAGAAGACAAAGAATACAACACTCATGAGACATACAATGAAATTGGGATTTGAGGCCACACATCCTGATTTTAATAGGGCTCATTCTAATCCAGTTACACTAAGAGTAACTAGAGATATAAAAGGACTAAAGGTTTCATGCAAAACCAGGCCATAGTTAAAGACAGGTTTGTTTCATTCACTCATTCATTTATTCACTCAACTAATAGCAATTTATTTGGATTCCATTAAGTGCTAAATGTAAGAGAAAGGAGTGAATAAAAGGAAATTGTAGCAGAATGGCAAAAACAAAGAACAAGAGGGAAATAAGAATGACATAACTCTGTGGTACACAGTATAAGAACGAAGAATACGGTCCTGTAAGGAGTGCCTAGGATATCAGTAAAGACGTCCCAGGGGGACCAGGTAGTAAAAGTCAGAGAATATATCTAAGTATTTGGACTTTGTTCCACAAGAAGTAATGAATTAACTCATGGAACTCTTAATCAACTGAGTTCCATGATCAGATTTCATTAAAGAAAAAGATGACTTTAGCTGCTCTGTGGAGAATGACTGGAGGAGAGATAGGCAAGGAAATCAGTCCCCAAGAGAACAAGAGAACTTCTTTTGTTAGTAATGGGGTGAGGATGGAATGCACAGAAATATATTCAATTCACCAATTGAATTTTATACATAGAGTGCAGGAAATCATCTTTGTTACATGTGAGTGTAGAAAAATATTTAGCTTCACCAGATTCTGTTGAAGCGTCTCCTGGCCATGTATCTCACAAAATGAGCTGAAACAGCACCTTCCTTCAGTGGCAGCTCACCCCTCTGGCAACAGTGGACTTCCCTAGTATCCGGGTTCTGATTATGGGCCCTTTGTGTTATGGAGAAGATTGTTCTGGAAAGAAGTAAAAAGACCTATTTTGTTTTCAGTGTCTCTTGACAGACGTTAATTGGGAAGAAATGTGAAAGTTAAGTGTAGGATGAAAGGGAATTTTTCTGGTCATCTCTGCTACAATATTGACTATAATCAGATTGTTGTGATCCAATTCAGTGAAGATAGAATGCAATAGGATAAAGTACCTGGTCTCATAAATAATGTGGGGTTGTTAAAAGGGACTTAGCAATATTGAAATATTTGTTTCTTTTTTTTATTATTAAGTAAACTCTACCCCCAATGTAGGGCTTTAACTCACAACCCTGATACCAAGAGTTGGATGTTTTACTGACTGAGCTAGCCAGATACCCCTAATAGCTTTTTTTTTAATGGAGTATTGTTCATTAATATTGTCCACATTTCTATCATAAAGTAGTTTTTTTTAATTTTGTCTTTTATTATCTTGCAATTTAATCTACAGTTTGGTCTTTGCTTATACTGATTTATAACCTTGCCTCCCTTTTCTGGCTGTGAGATTTTTCTCTTTTTATGGGCTCCTGGAAAGTCCCTCTGGACTATTCCATACATTTAATTATTATGATTTGTAGCTCTGCTGATTGGTTTTTATATTACTTCTTATTTAGATTCATACCTGCTGCAGCTTGCTACTTTATTAGCTGTTTATTAAGTGGTAAAGCCTTCTGATTCAAAAATAAAAAGTTTAAACAAAAAGAAAGGTCTGTCTTCCTTTTTGTCTTCCAATGTTCAAAGTAGTCCTCTAGTCATAGATAGATTAGTGTGGCAAAATATTTTCTTAACACCAATTACAACAGAATTCTCTAGGTTCTCTATTCTAGTCTACTAATATTTTCTAAGTCTCCTTCCAATGCTTCTTTTTGTTGTTGTTGCCTTCATTTTTTTTCTTTTAAAATTTTTATTTAAATTCTAGTTAGTTAACATATAGTGTAATATTGGGTTCAGGAGTAGAATTTAGTGATTCATCACTTACATTTAACACCCATTGCTCATCATAACAGGTGCCCTCCTTAATACCAAATGCTTCTTTAATTTACTTGCATTATGACATTACCAGACAGGAGAGTAAGTTCCCTCCATTTTATCATTATATGCTCAGTTTCTAGAACTATGCTGAAAGCAGAGCATGCATTTACTAAAAACTTCAGCATGAGCCATATCAGTTCTTCCGTTTTGTTCTACGTCTGCAATATATCAACCATACTGATTTATTTGCCTTTCTCTACATCACTTCTCCATGTCTATTGTCACTCTACTTACCTGATGAAGTCCCATTCAGCCTGTAAGCCTGCACCCCAGCTGTAGGTCTTTCCAGTAATTCCCTGGATAGAGTTAAGTGCTCTTCCACATATACGTGGTACCTTGCACATTCTTCCAGATAATATTTAAGAAATTTAAAAGTAAGTCCTTGTCTCATAATGATTAAATTCTTGGCTTTTCAAACAGGGTAGCAATAGAGTTTATCATTCTGACCAGGACACTCTTGTTCAAGACAAATACTGAATAGAAAAGAACACAAGGACAGGCATGCACCTGGACTTCAGATTCCCCTGTCTAAGCAAAGGGGAACATCTTTATCTTTGTGTTCCAAGGGCCTAGCACAGTCTCAGAGACTTGATAGGCTTTTAGAAATGGCTACAAGAAGAAATTTAAACAACGATTTATGGGTATTTAAAGCTTTCCTGGAAGAGATCTTTAGGATTTAGAGAATGAACACAGGGTTTTAGCCACCAGCCCTACTACTTATTGTATTTATGACATTTCATCAATTCATCTTTCACATCCTTCATTTTCTCATTTCTGATACTGGGGATATCACAGTCTGTGTGCAACTAATTGATGTGTCAATTAAAAAAAAGTGAGTTTGGGGGCGCCTGGGTGGCTCAGTTGGTTGAGCGTCCGGCTTCGGCTCAGGTCATGATCTCACGCTTGGTGAGTTCGAGCCCCAAGTTGGGCTCTGTGCTGACAGCTCAGACCCTGGAGCCTGCTTCAGATTCTGTGTCTCCCTCTCTCTCTGCTCCTCCCCTGCTCGTGCTCTGTCTCTGTCTCTCTCAAAAATAAATAAACATTAAAATTTTTTTAAGTGAGTTTTATCTACCATAAAATAAGTAATGCAATAATGTTAGTATTCCTCAAATATCAAAGTTAGCATCTTGCTTCTCTTCCCGTGGCTGAAGTATTCCTACCTGTAAGATAAAGGTGGTGTACATTCCAGGACCAAAGCTCTGTGCTTTTCATCTCTTGGCATTAAATGGGTTAATAAATGCGAAGTTCTTAGAATAGAAATTAGCATGTGCCATATAAGTGTATATTTAATAACTAAATATTAATATTTAACTTTTGGATTAGTTTTATAAGAAATCTGCAGAACAGTCACCTTCATGTTATACCTTATTAAAATTTAAGAATACATGCTCTTGTTATAAATTATGCCTTTGGAACACAAGATATGTTAACTGAGGGAAAATACATAAGCTCTCTCTTTCTTGTTTTTATTGTGGTGGTGGTTTTTTACTGTTGTTGTTGTTGTTTTGTTTTGTTTTGTTTTATCTGTAAGGAGAGGATAATGGTACCTATCTGATGGAGTAGATTACCAATATTAAATTAAACATTAAATGTGAAGTTTGTCAAAAAAGTATTTAGAGCATACCTGGCAGATAAAAGTCTCAGTAAGTATTTGCTATTAGCTATTATTTGCATAGAAGTTTTAATAAAAAGGAAAATCATTTTCATATTATCATATGGGATAATTAATAATATTTCTGAAAATTTTTAAATATCTAAAAGGATTGAAGTTTGTTTTATACTCAAGGAAATGATAATTGCAATAAATTGAATTCTATCAGGTAATTAAATATTTAGATAATTGTGTTTTATTTTGTTACTTTTCATTTTAAGAAAACAAAACTATATGTGCAAACATACTCCTCTTTCTGAAACTAAATTGCATTGTGAATCTGTGGATATAATTATTTCTAAACAATAGTATAAATCCCATAAAAAGTATCCTCACATTGGATGATATTCTGAATAGCATTATTATCCACTTCACCCCGTCATTCAAAACACCAGTTAATTTTAATCATTTCAACCTAATAAATGATTAGTTCAATGTAGAAAAAATTATCGGGTTTCTGTAGATCAGATAAAAAAATGTTTAATTTAAAATGTTTTATTACTTTTGGTATTTTTTGATATAATTTAAAGGTGTCCTTTGTTAAAATAACTCCACCATATATTATGCATAATCAAAACAAAAAAGTGTAGATTTGTGTATAATAAAAAATGATGTTATTGATAAAATTTTTGCAGAACATTTGCACTCTTCCAAGCATTGTCCGTTTCACTGTGGTACAAACATTAATGCTAATCTCAGTTCCCAATGTTTTAGTCATTAATATTCCAAAAAGAAAAATCTAAGGAGTACTGTTGCTTTTTCAATATTTATAAATCTGTCATCTGTCTAGTGATTTCATATCTAGTAATACTACATACTTTATTGCACTGTCTTGAATTTTAAAAAGGCCTTGTATTAATATTCCTTGTAATCTTATGATTTGAAGCATTCACATCTTGTTTTGAATGCTAGAAAGATATACATACCAAACAGCAAAGGTTCCTGTAATCATCAATCACAAAGCAGTTAAAAGTGTAAATATTTGGAGTCAGAGTTATAGGAATTTGCCTTTGTTATCTAAGAGAAAAGTCACTTTCCGGATGTAATATAAAATATTGATATGTGTAGTAAAATTAGGCAGTTAAAGATTACCTTCTATTGCCAAATCACCATGATATTTTTTTTACAGATATTTACTCTGAAAGAAAGAAATACTTGGCATGTATTTTTCTTGGGGAAAAACTTTTAAAGCACATGATATTGTGCTTGGCACATAGTAGGCACTCAATATGTATTAGCTTTGGACTCTTCCTCTTCAATTTTAGCATATGTGCAGCCAAAGCAAACCCAGGACTATTTCTCTTCAGTTTTAGTGTATCATATTGTTATGTGTGGCATTAGTCTCTTTTTGCCCCCCTTCCAGCTTCCTCCTTCTCTTTTTCTTGCTCCTCTACTTCTCCTTCTCTTTCTAAATAATTCCTCAGAAGTATGAAAGAATTAAATGCAATCCCCATATGCACTTAATGATTAAACTGTTTTGCCCCTGCCAGCGTTGATAGGCAAATACACTAATTAAAAGCATCTACTTGGCTGTCCTCTATGTTCTAGCATCAAATGTCTTCAAATTCCTTTTCCAATGCCTCATGTCTGGATTCTCTGCATTGCTCTTGAGCTTGTTATGTATGACTTTTTAATTGCAGTACCATCACTCCCTTGATTTCTGTGGTACTGGGTACTTCAGCCCACTTATCTTGGCCAGGCTCCCTGAACTGTAATTTAGCTTGGACCCCAGATTCCCACTTTTGTGGGAAGGAAGGGTAATTATTGTTCACTTCTTAATTCATAATTTCAGTTCATGCTAGAGAGGAACAGGGATTTTTTTAAATGAATAAACATTCTAATAATTAACAGAATTCTGAGAACCAAATTAGTTCTGACATTAATAGCTTTGCTGGAAGACTGCCTTCCCTGACTGTGCCAAAGTGTGCTAGAGTTGCTGTCATTATGTTATTCATTAGTGAAGCTTCTTCATGAAGCATGTGTAGTCCAAAGATTAATCATGAATCCATAAAGGAAACAACCTTTCTAAGGAGATATACAATATGTAACCAGTGGTATATAAAAACATCTAATGTTAGGAGCCAAATCCTGAAAATTCTGATGAGGAAATAAATGGTGCATTGTATGCCTTATTACTTAATAAGTTTTCACATTTGATCTTAGCCAAAAGGCCGAGAAGCGATTAGTGTTTTCAAAAAACAACAAAAGAATATTAATTGATTAAGTGATAGTAGTCTATTAATCTAAGATGATAGAAGAAACATTGCATTAACAAATAACTAAAATGAAAGAAGTTAGTAGGTTCTAAATTAGAATTTTTATACTAAATTTTTATATTTTCAATATGTTGGCAAACATTTTTCTATCATGGGTAAATTATAAATGGATTTATTTACATCTTGGAAAACTATACAGATTTATGTGCATAGTGTATATACCCATGTTTGTGGGAAAAACGCTCAGTTATCTAACTACCAGATACCATTGTTTTCTAAATTTGAGTTTGAAAACTTTTAACCATAGTTGAAATCCATTTAACTTATAGTGTTATAAAGTCAGACTTTGTATTTCCATGGTCTATAGACAATAATATAAATTTAAGTAAAAACTGTGAATATACTTTCCTATACTGCATTTTCTATAATCTTTTTCTATGGAAATCTTTTTACAAGCAAGCAATATGTGAACACTGAAAATTAAAGAACAGAAATCTGGGTTCTTCACAGTTCTTTTTTTCTATAAAATAGAAATTTTTCTATCATTATCCCTTTCCAATCAAAACGTTCAAAGCATTACCATAATATAATTCAAATGTGCTCTACTATCCCAGGAAACAAATTAAAGCACCAGATAATATAGGAATAAATCTAATAATAGCAAATAATTCCTGAGAATTTACTTTGTGCCAGGACCATACAAATCACAATAACTATTATCACTTCTTCCAACCGCACTTGGGTTTTATCCTCCAGTTACAAAGAAGTGCGGAGAAGGTAAATACCTGAAACGATACCAAAATCTGTATGGGCACAGTGGTAAAGGATTGTAGTTTTAGTGTGCTCTGTGTTTCTTCTACAATGTTTACTTTCTGCCAGTGAGTGTTTAAGAAGGTGGTTTGGTTTACCTTAAATATTATTTTTGTTTTTTAAAAAGAAAGATTAAAATAAATAAGACTAAAGGATTCTCATATAATTGTGCATAATAAAACAAGGGATATATTAAGTGATTTCAGTTCAATTCTAACCAATAAACATGTGCATTCTATGGCTTAATATAGTCATAGCAAATGCAAAGAGGATCAAGAGGCCACCACTTTCTGGCAATGCAATATTTATAGTTTTTAGAATAGAAGTTTAGAATATAGTTTAGAATAGAATAGAATAGTTTTTAGAATCCATTCTCATGCACTCTAAAATGTACTTTTATTATTAACATTATCAATCTGCCCTGTATTATTTATGTATGGGAGTTTTCTCAAATTTGGTTTTGGGATCATTTCTTGTTCAATTATCTATTTTCCAACTGCATATCGCATAGTACCTTACAAATAATAGATAGTAAATACATGTTTGTTTAATTTATTTTTTTTTAAATTTTTTTTTTAACGTTTATTTATTTTTGAGACAGAGAGAGACAGAGTATGAGCGGGGGAGGGGCAGAGAGAGAGGAGACACAGAATCCGAAGCAGGCTCCAGGCTCTGAGCCATCAGCCCAGAGCCCGACACGGGGCTCGAACTCATGGATCTCGAGATCGTGACCTGAGCTGAAGTCGGACGCTTAACCGACTGAGCCACCCAGGCGCCCCTTGTTTGTTTAATTTAATTATAATGAGAGTCTGTTACAACAAAGTAATCTGGGCATCTAATGCTGCAAATCACAGTAGAACTGTACCTGTAAACATTTACTCCTCTTTTTGACTTTATAGGCACTCTTCAGGTAAAAGGAGAGAACCTACCTTTAGCATAGAGTTATGATGGCAATATCTGTCTGGATCTGGAAGATAAGCCTTGCTAAGTTAAGCAATGACACTTGATACTTGCTTGACTTTATGCCTTAGACTTGAGACTTTACCAAATCATGGTAATTGAAAATTCCTCTGGAGAACAAACTGATAATTTTGGATTATCATGAAATTATTTTTTCAAATGTGGTATCTAAAAATGTCACATTCTTAATAGTATTTTATTTTTTAGAAAAAGGTCAAAATAATTTTACAGCTTTTTAACATATTTATAACCAAAATGAATCAACTATGACCGAGTTAATTTCATTTTTTCCCATACCATCATAAACAATTATGTTTTGTACAAATAATTGGTTGAACATACAAATATCATGGGCAATAAATGTTGAAAATCATATAAAGCCTTCTGATAATTTGAAGTATTCCACTCAATTGGAAACGGAGTACATAGGTAACTATAGATTTAGATTTTGCATAATTTATTCCAGGAAAACTGAGACATGACTAAATTTCATGAGGCCTAGAACTACTTTGCAGTTTCTCTTGGTTTTGACTCCTTGCATTTACACATGGTAGGTATTAAAATTATTTACTGACACATATAAATGTGATTATTATAAAGATATAATTTTACAGTCTAGTACAGAGATATATAAAATAATTTAATATATATATATATATATATATGTTTTCTGGAAAGTGCAAACAAGAATTATAGAACTGTAAGATTATTTATGGTAGTTCCCCTTTAAATATGTTTTAAAAATAAGAAATGAATAAGATAAGGATTAATAGCTGTGTGTTCTCTTCCTTTATTTCTGATACATTTATATTGGGATACACTGATTATTTTGTTAGGAAATACAAGTGGTATTTTAATATCCATTTTAAAATTGATATTAATTAAAATATCCTATAATTCAACTGCTGTGGTACTAGGGAAATTATTCAATTAGATTAGAAGTGGTTATAGTTTTCTATGGCATAATATTTCCCAAAGATTCACATGCCTTTACTATTTCAGGAAATAGTAAAGTTTCTTTTTTATTCCCTTTTTGTTTTAGCCATTTCTAAATAATTTCAGATAAAACATGAACAGTTTATAGTAACACAAATAATGGAAGTAATAAACTGTTATATGACATGGCACCTCTAATAGTCTTTCTCAATTTTTCTTCAAAAATTTTATGTCTGCTTAACATTAAAAAGGATTTGCAACTATACATTTCTTAATTATTAGTGAATCTCTGTAGACCAACTTATATACAAATGTTAAATGATTCTTTAATGATACAGAATGTAGAAAATCACATCTTTGCATTACTTTTTATTTGTCTTATATGGAATATGAGCTCAGACTAAGGGTGAGGAAGAAACCTTGAACCAAATGTTCTGAAATTTCTAACTAGAGTGATTATCCCAGCTATGTAATTTGTTATAGTGACCTGTATTCTCTAGTGTATTAACTGGAGAAAGATAAGTCAGTGTAAATTGTAATAGAATACTTGTAGACTTGATGTAAGAGAAAATTCCACCTCCCGGGAATTTGGTCATCTCCTTGCCTAGATATCTTTCTTGCAATATTCCCAACATTCATTAAGCCTGGCTGATTTATGTGAAGGCAGCTGAGAATTGAATTAGCCAACCCTTTAGGGTTCCTTGGAGACCTATGATTCTATATTATTCTAAGTTGACCTTTGGTTCATTCCAGAATTGATCATTTGGGGCACAGTTTCCCTTAGAAACAGAATCAGGGGCAGCTTCTGGTTGGAGTTCATATTTTTAGCATACAAACCATGTGCCTGCTGCTCTGGTAATTTGTAAGCAATTAATTAAGTGTAATAATTGTGCTCTGATACCTCTGTTTACTTAGCAGTAAATACGTTCCACTAATAATTTTAAAACTAACAAATGTTATCAATTTAAAAATAATATATTCAAAATACCTTGAAAATTGGGGGAAATTAATATGTCATAACTGTTTATCTCTGTTATTGACAAATAGTGTCAAGCAAGTTGTCAGACAACCCAAGGTACTATATTTTATTTCTCTAATAATAGTTACCTTTTAAAACTAAAAGATTATAGAATTGTGATATGACCTTTCATAAAGCCACAGAAAGAACCTCATTCTGCCTTTACCTTGACCCAGTTGAAACATGACTTTTCATATCACAAAGCAGTCTAAGTTTCACGTTTCAATCTTTTTATTTCTAAAATTCCAAAACACTGTAACCATAAAATTTTGAGAACCTTTGCAACTATGCTTAACCATGTTTGATTACAACAAGAGGTTACAGCAAAAACCTCTTTATGTTTTAAAAAAAAGCAACTGTTTAAACAGCTGTCACTTTTTTAAAAACCAGCATATAATTTCCTTTGGTCTACTTTCTCTCAAGTTCTCCCAAACTTTTCTATCATCTTCAAATATTAACCCACAGTATTTATACAATTGGAATGCATGAATATAAATATGTGTTGACTGATGAATTAATGAATTGTAAGCATTGGCTAGCTATGGTCTGGTTCAGTAACACTTAGACCCAACAAATTAATATATGTGTGCTTTTGGATTCACTGTAAAAAGTTCAGTCTGTTTGGGGTTCTTTATTCTACAGAAATGTACTATTTCCTTCCTCTCCTTGATCTAATATATAATGTGTTACATTTGGCAGTTAGCAATCTTGGGTCTCACAACTAAACTTCCATAATCAATGAGAGTATTTTCTAAGTGAAATAATTATAGAAAACTATGAAATGGTCCTAGTTTTCTTCTACAGCCTTGTAGGGCATTGGCTAAGTTTTAAGTTTGGAAAGAGGAGCAACTCAACAAAAAATGCTTTTTTACACTACCTCTCTTGCGATCAATGAATAGTTATACAATTGCTTCTGGTTGTCTATTGAGTATAAATTAAAATAAATTAGTACATAAGTAAGTAAATAACCAGTCCAATGCCATAGTGACTGGGATCAATGATTCTGGTGTGGAAATGCTTCCTATGGAAATTTTCCCAACATCCCTACTTGTCTTTCAGCTGGGAGAATTATCCTGAAAATAGTCATGAACTAAGTAAGCTGCTGTTGTCTCTTTTAAAGCTTGTGTCCCCTACTGGCTGAGTGAGAACCAATTCTCAAGTCATGTGCTGTTCAAAGGATTCTATCTTCACCATTTCCCTCTGTTCTTCCCTTCCTCCTTAGGGGACTACTCAGCTGAGTAGGTAGCATATAACTTGCTTCTTAAACTGCTCACTTATCATTCCTAACACAGTAGAGGCAGCATTTTCTTTCCAGGATCTCAACACTTTTTTTCCTTTTACTTTGTGGCCCTAACATTTGTTTTTCTTGCATATCTTAAAATGGTAAGTTCTGAGCCTGCCAAAAGCATTCACATTTTTGTTTGAAAACACCCTATGGGTTTTTCCCCATCAGAATAACAATTAACTCAGCCCTGGCCTTGATCTATGTATACTCCTCCTAACTGGCTCCCTTCTCTTTCCTCAGAAACTTAATTCCATAAATATCCTTGAAGATGCACTGTATTTCTGCCTTTAATATCTTTGTAACTTACTTACTAGTTTGAGAGTTTTATAGCTCTTAATCCTGAGGCTAGGGCTCATGAATTCTCCCATGAACCTATGTGCAGGATGGAATTTAGGGCACTTGATCCAATACCGTCTACCTGGACCAAGCACTAACAATTTAAAACTAAACCCTAACTAGAGTGTCCATTGTCATAATTCACCTTGTAGTCTGAAGTAGTAAATATTATGCTGCTCACCAATACCTAAAGCCCTGTCTGTAAACTTTTTTGTATAATCATATCTTGGCTCTAACCATAAATATATAAGGAAAACCTAAGTAGTTTAAGGTGAAGCCACAGCAGTCTGCACGTAAGACCAACTAACCCAGCTAAAGCTTTGGTGTGGGCCCTTTGTTGAAACTCACAAGGCCATGATTCCCCTTCCTGATACTCATGAACAGCAACAATGGCCATTTTTTGACTCTTGTACCCTTTGTTAAAGTGCAGTCCTTATAGAATCCCATACCCCTGCTGAATCAACATGGTCTGACTTTGCTTTCTAGGCCTGGGATCAGTCCCATTTGGTCGAGGCATTCATAGTCTGTATGTATCTAGAGGTGGCCACTTCTGCTTAATGAAAATAAGGTTATCATGTGTTTCCTTTAAGGTCTAGGAAGGTGGCCCACCTGTGAACCTGGGCATGACAAGCCAATGTTACTCAATGTCTTAGTCTGTTTGAGCTGCTGTAACAAAGTGCCATAGACTCGGTGGCTTATAAACAACTAAAATTTACTTATCATTTGTGGAGACTGAGAAGTACAAGAGCAAGGCAGTTGCAGATTCAGGGTCTGGTGAGGATCTGCTTGCTTTGTGTCTGCCTTTTCCATGTAACTTCAGTGTCAGAAGGGGCTAGCTTGCTCGCTGGGGGATCTCTTTTATAAAGGTATGAATCTCAATCATGAGGGTTCCATCTTCATGACATAATCACCTCCCAATGGTGTCACCTCTGAATACCATCACATTGGGCATTGGGTTTCTACATTAGAATTTTGAAGGCATTCTATTTATAGCACCCAATATGATGGAAATACTATGCAGTCATCATCCAAAGTCTAAAGACACCTGCCCAAATCACAATAGTAAAAAAGTCAATTTATTTTTTTAATGTTTATTTATATTTGAGAGAGAGAGAGAGCGCGTGCGCACAAGTTGGGGAGGGGAAGAGAGAGGGAGACACAGAATTAGAGCAGTCTTCAGCCTTCAAGATGTCCACAGAGAGCCGGGCACGGGGCTCGAACTCATGGACCTCAAGGTCACGACCTAAGCTGAAGTCAGATGCTTAACCGACTGAACCACCCAGCCACCGCCTACAAAAGTCAATTTAAAAACGCCTCATGGCTCCGGGCACCTCGGTGGCTCAGTCGGTAGGGCAGAGAATTTCAGCTCAGATCATGATCTCATGGTTCATGGATTTGAGCCCCGCCTCTCGCTCTGCTGACAACTGGGAGCCTGGAGCCTGCTTCAGATTCTGTGGCTCCTTCTTTCTCTCTTAAAAATAAAAACATTGAAAATAACATTAATAAAAATAAGTAAAATAAAAACACCACATGGCTCAAATAGCCACCACAATCACAATGATTTTCTCTACATTTTAAAATTTAACGCCCAGAGGCCCCAAGATCGTGGGTGGGGCGGGAGGTGACAAACTGAAGAGCTCCAGGAGAAGGGCGGGCTTCTCTGCAGGGACGCGGGGTGTGGGGCTCCGTGATTCCTCTCACATGGGCCCACACCTGGGCCAGATCACGTCTGCGCCGTAGCCGCTTCCCCGCAGGCCCCACCCACAAGTTACAATGGCGGCCTCCGTGGTGGTGGTGGGTGCGCCTCCGGCTCAGGTAAATGCAGCTTGCTCTGACCTTCACCCCGCCCTGACCCCCGCCTGGAGAGAGGGGAGAGTGTACAGTCAAAGGGACCCCCCCCCCCCCGCACGCCTCCCCCTGCACAAAGGCTTGGAGGTAAGACTTAGCCGGGAGGATTCCGAAACCTGCGGTTGCCTTGTGTTGCCAGGGAAGAGGGAATGTTAGGAGTGTTGAAATAAGTTTCTAGGACCAAGATGAAGCCATACCTGCCCCGGGTGCCTTGTCTGCCGACTGCGTTTTTGTGCTCCTATAAAGGCCCCACTTGACCCAAACAGTATATTCAGTGAAAAATTTCCCAAAGGCCAAGAGAATTCTGCGCTCTATAGTTTGTTACTGTTCCTTGATCTTGCCAAATACGGTTAGGTAACCAACCCCAGCCAGGTCTGCGGTTTCTAGGTTCCTGTCTCTAAAGCTGCATAAAACTCACTCTTGTCCAGAATCCCTTGTGAAGAGTGGTAGTACTCCATTGCTTGTGAGGCACCGACACCCTCAATCCATGGGTTGTTTTCCCTTGAATAAAGGGACACCAAACTCATTAAAAATAAATTAATGCCCAAAGACATGGTCACTAGCACTCCAAAAGCATACACAAAATTTTAATCCGTGTGTGTCTTGAACAATGCAATAGATGGTAGAGTTTGAGAAAACATTCAAGAAACAGCACCTCCCTTCCTCATGTAAGTTTGAATTGAAATAAGCAATAGACAAGGAATAAAAACAGTTTTTGAGAGGCTGGGGTGTACTAACTGTTGAAAGTGTCTTAGCTTATAAAAATTAAATCAGTCTATAAGACCTTGAGTGTAGAGACCAGCTATTAAGCTCTTTGACTAACTTATATTTAATATTTCCCACAATGTAAATGTGCTATAATGACTTAAAGAGTTGAACTGATGTGCTTAAGGTATAGTGGAATGAACACTGGGCATGAATAGATACGGGGTCTTATTTTGGCTTTGTACCTACCCTCAAGAAATTCTTTGAGCAAATTAATTTAGGTCTCTCACTTTGTTTCCTTTTTGAAGATGAGTGATTTAAGTATGGTTTCTTTCAGTCTCGACATTGTGACATGAGATTGAGCTGAATATATATATATATGTATATATATATATATATATATACATATATATATATACATATATATGTATACATATTTGTTCATCATAAAAACGTGTAAAATTTGCACTGACACTTGAGGCTTTTGGTGGCTTGCATTCTGAGTGAAAAAAAAGTTGTAATGCATTCTCAATGGCTTATTATAATAATTACAGAAGCAAGCATAACACTAAATATATTCACAAACAAAAAGTCATATTTAAGGAAAAGTATTCACCTGAAATATTTGGCTGTCTCAAGAATTATATAAAGGACAATAGACATCAAGATTATTAGTGGAAATGTGGTATAGTCTGACTTTAATTTGATTTTTTAAAATTTTTTATTAAAATTTTTTTTAATGTTTATATGAGAGAGAGAGAGAGAGAGAGAGAGACACACACAGAGTGTGAGCTGGGAAGTGGCAGACGGAGGGGGAGACACAGAATGTGAAGCAGGGTCCAGGCTCTGAACTGTCAGCACGGAGCCTGACAAGGGGCTCGAACTCACAAACTGAGATCATGACCTGAGCTGTAGTTGGACACTTAACCGACTGAGCCACCCAGGCGCCCCTAGTCTGACTTTGATTTAAATAAAAACTTTAAAATAAAACAGTCTTATGGAAAGTGTAAAGGCAATAATCAGTGTAACTACAACACAACTTGAATGAATAAATGTCTTTTGTTTAATCTGATGGCCAGCAAATTAAAATGTATGTTGTAGCTTATAGTTGAGGATTTATGCAACAGCAGTAGAATAAGTGCCAACCGAATTAACAAGTTGATTGTGTAAGCAACAAACCTCATTTCAGCTAAACTGAACTTGACAAATTGCATGACATTCTGCCTGCTAAATTTGAGATTTATAATGTTTACTGCTATCAACAATAATGAAACAGCAGAGAACTTCAATATCTGACATTTTAATCTGTATATTTCACTTTTGTTCTTACTAATCAATTCTTAATTCTGGAATATATTTTATGTTTTGTTATCCTTTTGGCTACAAACTTTGATGTAGTCTTATCAACATTCATTGAACTGAAATATTGCATAAAGATTAACTGTTAAGTTTGCTCTTTTCATTATTAAGGATTAGAATGACTGGAGGAAAAAAAATGTTTTTTGAGTACTGAAATTCTACAATTAAATTGTTCCAAGTTGAAATAAAATTTGACAGTGCATCTTTTGAATCACAAAGCTATCCATTGACATATGGAGATTTGTTTAACGACAGATTTAAAGATAAAGAATTGATATTTACCATAGTACCTGGTGGTGCAGTTATGAATGTTTAAAATCCATAGGAAATAATGTTCATAGATTTCACGTGTGAAGTACTGATATTTCTTTAAACTCAAATGAGTACTTTATGTTTTATTAGTGGTATTTACTAAACATTAGAGAGGGTGAATGAAATAGCATTTTTATTTGGAGCTAGCATAATTACTGCTTGTTTGGAGAAGCTTGCCAGTGATTTTTTGCAATGTGCATTTGTGAACCATGACAATGGATTCACGAGACTGATTTTCACAGCATTCTGAATGCTCACTTAGAAAGCCGCATTTCAGATTACCACTTTGTTGGTAGTACAATTACTCTGTTTTAACTGATGTTAAGAATATTTTCGGAACTCTCCACAGCACTCATTAGTCAATTTATTCCCTTTGTGCAAAAGTATAAAAATGCAAAAGATAAAGCTTTGTTGTATTATGCCCCTGAGATTCAGGGGTTGCTGGTTACTGAAGCGTAATCTAGCCTATCCTGATAGATTCAACATCTAAGGCAGAATTAGATATCTAATACAGTGTCAATATGATTGTTTAAAAAGTTAGAAACTAGTTTAATTTACCTGGCTTAAAATACCTTAAATTTCCTCTAAACATGGGTTTGGTACTATAGACAGAGGAAAGGTCAGACTTCTAAGAGCAAAGCAAGCAGCCTCAAATTTGAAGAAAGCCAACGTTTAAAGACAGGGAGCCAGGCATTTGATTAGGGAATGATGCTTTGCCTAGTGTGACAGGACAGTGAACTGTCCGGTGCAGCCAGCATTTACTGGTAGAAATTGGTGGGAGTAGGCACTGATAGGCAATAATGTAAAGTAAATGCTAAAATAAGAAAATGACATTCTTCCAAAGATCTTGAATGTCATGCTATATAGTTTGGATTTTATTGGGTACATGATATCATGGCCTATGAAAATGATGTGATCGAAACTATTTCAGGAAGGTAATTCTGCAATAATGAGAAGAATGCTGGAATAGACTTGGGTCTTGAGGTCAGGTTAGGAGGTTATCACAGAAGTCTAAACAAGAGCTAGTGCGGGCCATAATATTATTATTAGAATACAAAGAACTATGATGGTAATCTCTTAATTATTAATTCAAAGTACTTTCTACTATACATTTCCTGAAGAGTAACTTTTCACTGTGTTGATTTATTATTTTTATTATTTTGGTAGTATGAGAAAAATACTAAGCATTATGATTTTCTTTTAACTTTTGAGAGAGAGAGAGCATGTGTGAGATGGGTAGACAGAGAGATAATCTTAAGCAGGCTTTATGCTTAGTGGGGAGCCCGAAGCACAGATAGATCCCATGACCCTGGAATCATGACCTGAGCCAAAATCAAGAGTCGGATACTCAGCCCACTGAGTCACCCGGGTGCCTGTAAGCATTATGTTTTAATAATAGATGACATTGAATAAACTTCTAAGGTTACTTTATCTAGTACAATCACATACTCTCTACCCATGTTGCCTTCAACTACTTTACATATAAAAAGAACAAAACACTACTCTTCTATTGTTATAAAACCCTGAAGAATAAATAGAATATTTTTATATTACCTTGATTACCTTTGTGTCCTTATAAATTCATAAAAAAATAACTTGTTTTAAAGTTTATGTATTTTGAGAGAGAGTGTGTGTGCACATGAGCGGGACATGGGCAGAAAGAGAGAGAGAGAGAGAGAGAGAGAGAGAGAATCCCAAGAAGGATCTGCACTGCCATTGTGGAGCCCTACATGGGGCTAAAATTCATGAACCATACAATCATGACCTGAGCCAAAACTAAGAGTTGGACGCTTAACCAACTGAACCACCCAGATGCCCTGAGAAATTAAAAATTTCTTAAATCATTTTGTTTCCATTCATTCAACTCCTTTTATTAAGCATCTATTATGTACATTACTCGAGGTCTTGAGCTAAAAAAGAAACAAACTCACTTCTAGCCATAAAATTTTGCATTCAAATGGAGAGGGAGCTATTTTAAAAAGTAAATATTATTCAAAAATATTATGTTATAATAATAAGTATAAAATATGTATAAAATAAATGTATAAAAGCCTACAGAAGGGATAATAAGAATATAAAAGACCACTTAAATGCCCTTTTGAATCCATGGTATGATTTTATATGGAAATTCAGTCTTTGTGTTGAAATGGCAAAAAAATCAGTTGGCTAAGAATACAATTTTTAGAAAGCATTCTGCAGAAGAAGAGAGGATGAAAACAGGCACAAAGAAGCATGCATATACCAACTACATGTAGTGCTTTTGCTGAAGTGTAACTGAGAACAGTGGTAATTAACGAGGATAGAAATTAGAGGCCTGTTTTACAGATAAGATAAGTAAGATTGAACACTATGACTTTGATCCATTCAGCCAGTAAATAAGAGAGCACTGATTTGAATACAAGTAGCTTCTGAAACCTTTCTCATCTTTTACATTGCTCTAATTTCCAAAGGCTTTTTCCAAGCCATATATTATCAGACATGGAACACATGTTTCCTTTTGAAACAATATTTTGGTATAGTAGTAAGTTTCTCAGCTGACCCATTGGCTCTGTTGTAATGTTTCTGAAGTACTTAATGAATAATACTATGATTTACCACTGTTTATAGTGAAAAACATGAACGGAAAGCAGAACCTTCCAAGGTACGTCTCTAACACAACAGTGAATAAAAGGGGTAAGGGAATTAGCAATGGAGCATGTGGGAAGGAATGGAAAGCTCTGATCTTATGTTTGCAGATCAGTCATCAGACAGCCTGAGTCAAGGACCAAACTGTGTACAGACAACAGGCACAAAACATGCATTTGAAATGATTATATCAAAACATTACTTCCATTTATAAAATTCTGTGATGTTAAGACTTTAAAAATGAATGACAGTGTGAGGTATGGGGGGAGTGTATTTGAAATAAAATATGATTTATGTCCCATCCTCAAGTAGCTTTTTATTCTTCAGTAGGTTAGATAGTACATATATACTGGCATAGGAAACTAAGGATGCAAATGCAGCATTAAATAATACTTAGGTAAGAGAAGAAAAGCACTTTTAATTGGAGAACCAAAACCAAATCCACATGGAGGGTGTGGTAAGTAGACCCACTGAAGAGGGAAGTACTGTTTTCATTTGAAAACCATGAGAGCTGGTCTGAGGGATTTGATAAACCATTGATTGAGGACTCTTGAAAAAAGGGCAGGGCATGATGGTCAGAGGAGAGAGCCTTCTTTGTATTATATTGGAAAATAGTATTTCCATATTCTACTGAATGGTTTTCTGTTACCTTTATGGTAACAATCCTTGCTGCTTGATAGATGTAACATGCATTTCATAGATTTATACCTTCCCTAAACCATTTCAGTCAGTGACAAATTGAATGGTCTCATTTGTTTAGTCCTATGTTAAGACATTTGTGCTAAATAGTAATTTTTAGCAAGCAACGTGCTTTTTAATGACAAATTTAAAAGTCTGCATAAGAGTTGGAAAGTGTGTGTGTGTGTGTGTGTGTGTGTGTGTGTGTGTGTGTGTGTGTTTCCTTAGGACCCATTTACATGCCTTTGAGGCAAAGAAATTATTTTAAACTGATACTGGCTTGTATCTCTTTGATAATAATAATGAATAGTAAGCCAAATGACTACCGTAATTGGCTCTTCTGAGATGCTACAATCAGTGGGGAACCAAAGAAATTCCAAATGAACACATTTCTTCAATTAATAGAGGCTTTTTAAAAAAAGAAGAAATATATTTCTTAGAGTTTTTCATGCTAGGCAAGTGAGTTAACTACCTCACCTTGGATACACCCAGTGATCTCCCGGGGGGGATTTGTACCATTGCATCACTCTGAAAATGCTCTCCAAATCTGGAAGCAGAAAAATGGCATCTTACTTTAACTAATAACATTAATTTATCATATCTCCTTCTTGCTTTTCATTTCCATATTGTAGCCACTCTTCACAGAGCATCTGAAATGTGACACATAATTAAGGTGGCTTACAGTCTAGTGTTAAAGACAGACATGCAAGTAGTTAGCTACAAAGAAGGCGGTAGAGTAGGACAGCATTTCTAGAGGACTGTGAGGAGGCATTAACTATTGGTGTTCTGGGGAGCTAACTGAAGTCTTCCCAGGCTAAATGGCATAGTGAGCTTCATTTAAAAAAATCCAGAACAATAACGTATTTGATACAAGAGACTTGATTAAGTGAGGGTTGTTATTACTATTTTCATCTTAAGAGGAATTAAGACCTGGAGGTTCAAGTGACTTGCTTAATATAACAGGACTAATAAGTGGCAGAACTGGGGCTATGACCCAGTCATGATACTAATCGTTGCCTGGTATTGAGTATTTACCATGTGCCAGAGATTGTGTTACGTACTCAGTATTTTTCTTCTGACTTAATATTCATAGCAACCTATGAAGTTAACCGTATTTGTGGATATATTGTGGAGCAGAAAAGCAATGCATTGGAGGATTCTCACATATTAGCTTTAGATAATAAACATAGCATGAGATTTAAAAATTAAAAGAAGATGTTGGGAAAGAGTTGTAAGAATTTGTGAACACAAGAATGTCTTTGGTAATTCAAACTTGCTGGTATATTACTAACTTGATCATAGTATAAAAAAGAAAAAGGGAAGATTTTTGTAAATCCACGTTTTCTCACCTGTTTTTCTGTTGGTCAAAGCCTCGTGGCAGGAGACCCCAGGAGAAACAGCTCAATTTGAAAACTACTGTGGCCATCTCTTGTCCTGAATGCTTTCCCTGCCCTTTACCGTGACCAAAGAGAGCTGGGTCTACAAATGAGTTTAGGAGAGTAACAATTGGGACAGCACAAATGCTATATTATTTCATAGTTGAGTAAAATTGAAGTTTCAGTAAATTACCCAAAGACTATTAAATTACACCTAGGTTTTCTGGCTACAAAACTCAAATTGTTTAATCCGTATACTGTGTTGCTCCTCTTATGTAACATGCTACATCTTAAAGACTTTCTGTTTCTAATGCAGGTTTTTGAAACAGTCTGTACATGAAAATTTACCACATCAAATTAATTCTGATGAAACTGGTAATTAACCATGACCATCAATATTAATAGCAGGAAGTGAAAATAGTTATGATCTGAGGTCCCTGTTATCATGGAGTGTGCAAATCTATAATTAACTTGATAAGCTTCTAGAATACCAATAGGATTTAAGAATCATTTTTAGAGTATTCTCCTGTATTCTAGGATTCTAAGCAATAATCTTAATGAACAATAAATAAATAAGTAAATGGAGGATGAAAGACTGATAGTGGGAAATACATGTGCTGTTTCCTAATTAACTTTTTTTCTAAAATAGGAAAACAATCTCCCATGGTATCACATAAGTATATTTCCATTATTCTTAATACCAGGAAAACCTTACTTAGTATTTATTCTACCCTTGGTCAAATCATGAATTCATATGTAGATGTCACCAAAATATCAGCAGATAGTCTGTTAATAAACAAGAATATGTTTATTATGAATCCCTGCTGTAGAGGAAAACACATTAATAGAATCTTAGCAGTATCTCAGAAGGGAAGTTAGAAGTAGGATAGTTATAGAACTATGGGAGGAGGGGTGAGTTGAAAATGATTGAAGGAGAAGGTCTTCCAAGTTGGGGAATTGAAAGTGAACAAAATGGAAATATAAAAACTTAGAATTTGTGGACACAGGTAAGCTAAGGTTTTGAAGCAGTCCTTGATAACTGAGCTATTTATTGATAAGTAAGCTACTTTTTTCAGATGAGCAGATAATTGGCTCTGACAAATTGACTTTGTAGGAATATCCTGAAATTTAAAAAAAAAAAAAAAAGTTTGTTTATTGGTTAACAGTCTTATCTTCCCAGCACAAAGTTTTCCTGGTATCAACAACTAAGTCATGTTACGAAAGGTGGGCTGACTATAGGCTTCTCTAAGTTGTGTTGACACAGTGGCCCCATCCTATGTGGGACCCATTCTGGCTGTTGATTCACAAATCTCAGAGTGAGAGTCCCAGAGATCCCTTTTTATCAAATAGTGCCCATTTGTAGCATTGGTTATGTAATTAATAGCTTACTATAATTCTGACATCTATCAAAAGGAATTTAAATACTTACTAATGTGAAAAATAGGCACAAGTTCTTTTACTTACTGTTTACCTGTTAAAATGTAATCATTCAATTATATTTGATTTCCTAGTGTTTACTTATAAGTGGCATTAGTATTTCTGTGTTGGCTTTGTAATCATGAATTCTAAAAAGGTCATATTAGCAAATTTTTCATTCATTAGTGCTTAAGTGTGTCAGTTAAGAAACATTCACTAACAACAGATTGACTTATATGTAGCAATTATTATTAGATTTTTATTCATATTAAAGTATCCCTGATAATATTTTATGTGTCATAACATTGGGTGAATATTTCTCCATTTACATGCTATAAAATTAGTAGGCCACCAAATTCAGTGTTATTGATAACACTTAGACTTTAACATTTCAACTCTAAATTTCTCAAACTACATAAAATACTGTAATACAAATATAGAATCTTATTATAGTTGCATCTTCCTCTTTCATTTTAGAAACTTTAAATTTTCTTCTAAATCTTCTTTTACCTAAAAGTATGAGTTGACTAATAAAATAAATGCTAGTTACTACCACCATGATTTTGCTTCATCAAAATAAATACAGATAGTCTGCAACTTAGGATGGTTCAACTTACAGTTTTTTGACTTCATAGTAGTGCAAAAACAATACATATTCAGTAGAAACTGTGCTTCGAATTTTGATCTTTTTGTGCACTAGCAATATGTAGTATGATATACTCTTGTGATGCTGGAGAGTGACAGTGAGCCACAGCTCCCAGTCAGCCATACAGTTCCAAACATAAAACTACCCACCATTCTGTTCTTCATTTTCAGTACAGTTTTCAGTAAATTACTTGAGATATTCAAGTAATTGCCCAACTGTAGGTTAGCATAAACGTTCTGAGTATGCTTAAGGTATGCAATCCTAAACTATGATGTTCTGTAGATTAAGTGTGTTAAATACATTTTCAACTTAGAATATTTTCAATTTGTGATGGGTTTCTTGGGGCGTAATGCCATCATGCATCAGGGAAGATCTGTAATAAGAAAAATCAAGTCTCAAAATTAATCATTCCTTGTCGCAAAATTATGGGCTAATAAATATTATAATTTTAATTCAGATTAATGTATAAAAACACACACAAAAAAAACATCTTTTGTAAGATATCAAGGTGTTTTTAGTTGAATTCCTTCACAATGACATGAGTGTTAAACCAGGCTTTACAACTAAGGGATTGTATGCATGTGATTTTTCCAGGATGTCATTATGACATATTAAGCTTGGATGGACCAATGATGACAAAATTGCTGCATTGAAATGACAGTGATTTTTAGCTCTTTTTTCCATTAACTTTTGTTTTATGTCTCATTTAGACTCCCTGAAGTACTATCTTTTTAAATAGGTGCCAGTGTGTAGATTAATATTTGAGAAGTATGTTGTTTCTGTTTCTGATATGTCTATTTAAGTAGACATATTTAAATGTCTCCTAATGCAGCTAATGCACCTTTTTTTCTTAATTTTTGTAGCTGAAACATCTACATGCTTTACCAAATTCTCCATTAAATTGACCAGTAAACAGAATTACATTTATACTTATAATTTCTTAGAAATAAAATCTGAATTTGATGAGTTCTGAAAATGGTTAAACATGTTCCTTCAAGTCAAGATGAAGGGGAAAACGGTTTTATAAACATGTTAAAGTTATTGAACCAAATATGAATCTGTGTGTTTTTCTGATGACTGTCCTTCTCATCACTACACATCTCCCATGCTGACTTGTGAAATTAATTAATTGGTAATGGGCTAAGTCAAGACTAGTCTTATATAACTGGGAGAACTGACTCTTTTAGGTTTCTCACTTCTTTCAAAGAGAATTATAATAATGCAGTGACAGCACCAGGATCATTTTTACTTAGCCTCCATAAGCACAGTTACCAGAAGGGAAGGCTTGTAGACACCTAGAACCCTTGCAGTTGTATCTGACTCGTATTTTTATTCAGTTTTTCCCCATTTTCTTCTATAGTGAATTCTGGTATCTTAATCTAACATAATTCCAGAATATACTATAAAGGGCACACGAAGTCTGAGACAACAGAAGCCACTAAAGATTTCATCAAGGATGAGAAACAATTTCCATTCAAATGCGAATAATTTGTTCCTGAATAGAAAAAATGATAAATAGGTGAACAACTCTTGATTCAGTAGGCACTTGGCCTGTTACAGATGAATAATTGAATGAAAGAATGAATGTAGTGAATTCATTTACTCTGACAAAATGAGTGAAGAATCTGCTTTTCTAGCAACATTGGGGAATACTTTTCTAATTCTCTTTCTGAACATTACTTCTTTTAGAGACTAAGTTGAGAAGTAAAAGCTATCACCCAGTTCATTAATTTCTCAAAACAAGAAGGGAAGAAATCTCACCTTAATAAAAGCAGAGAGGTAGAACCCTTGCATATGGGGAAGCTGTGTTACAGTAGAGCTAGAAGGAATGCTGGATTCTCTTCCAGGATTCCCAAGATTCCCTGGTGTCACAGAGCTTTAAAAAGTGCTAGGAGGATGACTGTGGAACCAATTATACATGAATATTTACGTCTTTGTTTAAGAAAAGGAGCAATGTATTGTGAACATGAAACTAATGAGTTTTGAAATTGAGTTATTAAAATTCTTAGAGTTGATAAGCACACTTTAACATAAGAGTTGTATTTCAAACTTTTTTCTTATGGTCCTGTATTTTTAGGAAAACCTGAAAAATGTTACAAAAGTAAAATATGGCACTAGTGAATGGGAAGATCTGTTATGGAAAAAATAACTAGGAAAACTAAATAACTGGGTGATTTCATGTAAGAAGTCAAAGATGTGAGCAAAAAGTTAGCTGGTACAGACCAAAGGAACTAGGAGAGTATTTCCATCTGCCTCAAATTGTTCATTTTAAGGCCATAGCTCTGCTTCCCAGATAGATACTGAACTATCCAGGACTTAAATCAGTGCAGTATCTGACATAGGTAAAGGAGAATCCTCAATCAGTTATGTCATCTAAAATCGAGACATTTTCTTGGCATAAAATTGCATAGAGAATTCAGAGTCACTCAGGCAACGAACTGGAAACCAGCCTAGCCACCATCCCATTTACAATTCTTAAGCTTTACTTTTCTTTTTAAATTGTTTATATTACATAGTAAATAAATGCAACAAAGACTTACAACCTACATGAATAAACAATAACAAAGAAAAGAAAGAACTTTGCCTACTATCCATCCACACAACTTAAGAAGTAGAACATTATCAGCAACTTTCAAATACCCATACCCCATGGCTTTCATTTTGGTTATTAATCTTTAGTCTTTCTTTATAATTGTATATCACTAAGTAATATAATAATATATGTTATATGTAGCATTATACATAATTATATGTTATATATATAACTAAACAGTATATTGTTTTTGGATGTGTTAAAATTACACAAATTTTAAAATATTGTATGCATTTTTTTCTGCTTACTTTTAAAGTTTACTTATTTTGAGAGAGAGAGAGAGAGAACGAGCGAGCACATGTGCTGGGGAGGGGCAGAGAGAGATGGGGAGAGAGAGAGAAACCTAAGCAGACTCTGCACTGTCAGCACAGAGCCCAATGTGGGGCTCAAATCCACAAACCTTGAGATCATGACCCAAGCCAAAATCAAGAGTTGGACGCTTAACCAATTGAGTCATCCAGGTGCCCCACTGCTTTTTGATCAATATTTATTAGAATTTTCCATGTTGGCGGGGCGCCTGGGTGGCTCGGTCGGTTAAGCGTCCGACTTCAGCTCAGGTCACGATCTCATGGTCCGTGAGTTCGAGCCCCACGTCCGGCTCTGTGCTGACAGCTCAGAGCCTGGAGCCTGTTTCAGATTCTGTGTCTCCCTCTCTCTCTGCCCCTCCCCTGTTCATTCTCTGTCTCTCTCTGTCTCAAAAATAAATAAATGTTAAAAAAAAAATTAAAAAAAAAAAAAGAATTTTCCATGTTGATGCATATTGCATTTTTCCTAGTACATTATACACAAAAGCTTCTTTAGAGCATAAGCATAGAAGTAGAATTGCTGCATCATAGAAGGTGAAAACATTCAACTTTTCTGGATTATGTCAAAACATTTTCCAGAATGACTTCATCTGTACCTTATCCCAATCAAATTCTATAACAGCACTGGTTATTTTATAACTTTGGGAACACCTGGTATTTTCAGGTTGTAAAGTTTTTGCCATTTAGGTAATTATAAAAAATACCTCATTGGAATAATTTGCAATCCCTGAATACTAATAAAGATTAGCATTTTTCCTGTGTTGCTAGTAATTCATATTTTCCCTTTCAGAAGAATTTTTCGAAGACTCCTATGCCTTTTTTGACTGGATTAATTGCTTTTATTATGGTTTTAACTTGTCCATGTATAATTTTGGATTTCGTGTTTAATGTTGGATACTGATCTTTTGTCAGTTATATGTTTTGAAAATGTCTCCTTGATGTTTATGGCTTGTCTTTTATTTAGTGTTTTCAGATTAACAGAAATGCTTAATTTAATACCCTCAAACATATCCATCCTTTCTTCCACTTATGATTTATTGTTTTAATGTCCTTTTAAAGGAATACTTCCTTTTTCTAAAATCACAGAAGTATTGTGTGTTCTGCCAAAAGCATTAAAAAGTTTTCTCATTTACTTCTTAAGCCACATAGAATTGATATATTTACATGTATGTTTAATTATGAATAATTTCATTCCTGTCAATAAGGACAAAAAAATAGTCTCAGTTTCATTTTGAAATACTTGTTCTTTTCTCTCTTGCTTGCAAGGACATCTATTTTGTTCCTTGCTCTTTTTAGACAAAAAAAAAAAGTCAGTATTCCTGATTTCTCTAGTTTTTAAATTAATTTAAGGTAAATCCTCTCCTTTATGTTAACTTTCCTTAGGAAACATCTGACAATTCTTAACTCTTTGTACTTCCGTTACTATTCTGTATCTTCCTCATGTCTTAGAACTCATTCAAAATCCTTCAACTGTTTGGTTTTCGGTGAATATATCCCCATAGCATATTTTCCCCTAACATCTGTCTTTTCCCCCAACATTTCTGTTGGTTTACTAAAACATAAGGAAATTACTCTTGCTGCAGAGTTAAGAAGTTTGGAAAACAGCCTTTTCATGTGCTTACTTGTCACTGTAAATGGCAGAGATGAGTCAACTGCATTACTTTTATACTTATTTTGATTTCATATATATTTATAAGTTTTACAGCATCTTATTTATGTTCTGCATTTTTCTCCTTTTGTCTTTTCTTTCTTGCCTAGTTTCTGATTGCAGGTGCTGTCTTTTTATTGAGTCTTTCCTCAAAAATTGTGAGTTATCTGCTGTTCTTATGTTTTTAATGTTTATCTGTAAAGTTCCATCATGCATATGTATAATACGTAAATTTTATTCGTATTTATTCTATATTCTTACCAAATACAAGGATCTTTGAGCACTGTTTTTCATCTCTGCCTTTCTCTTTATCTAATATTGTTTTCCATTTTTAACTCCATGTTATTTATGCCACAAATCAATAATTATGTGTTTAGACTTATGTATAAATCTTATATTCCATTGTTCAGATTGCTTTATTTTGCAGAATTTTCAAACATTAACTCTTCAGTATTGCTTTTCTATATATTATTATTTTCTCTCCTTTTGAACTCTAGCTGGGTCTGTATTAAATTTTTTTCTCTATCCAGCATGTTTCTAAACCTTGTTTTCATACTTTTTGTCTGTTCCCTTTCTGTTCTCTCTTGCAGAGAGATCTGAATATTCATTCAGATCTACCTTTCAGTAGATTAATGATCTTTTAAATTGTGTCTTCCACTGAGTTTTTATTTCAGACATTTTATTTTTCATTTGTACAAGTTTTATTTGATTCTTTTCAAATCTTCTTTGTCATATATAATTTTTCATTCTTTACATTTTCAATTCTATCCCTTATTTTTTAAACATATTGAGTAAAACTATTTTGTATTCTACATCAGATTATTTCACTGACTGAAGTCTATGTGTTTCCCATATTCTTGCTGATAGTTTTTGTTCATGGTGCTTTGTAAGTTTTTTTGGAATTTTTTATAATTTAAAGCACCTTGCCTTGGCATTTATTTGTAGGAATTCTTAGTGCTCTGGTTTTAAAATATGTTATTCTAATTAGGTTTTGTGATTTTTTTTTCTTCCCAGTACTTAGGTACTACAAACTATGCATCACTTCAAAATAAATTCTAGATTTGAGTTTTCCTCCTGAGCAAATATGAATACACACCCCCCCCCCCACACACACAAACATTAAATTATCTAGTTTAATTTAATGTTTGTGTGTGTGTGTGGGGGTGGGGTGGGGTGTGTGTGTACATACACACATACATACACATCTATAGCAAATTCATTCTGCCAACATAGGAGGGCTGGATTTTGGTTATAAATTCTCAGGATATATTTTTTCCTTTTTTTCCCAGTCATTTCTTTGCCAACTTCTTCTATCGGGCAGTTTCATTTATATCTCCCTTTTGGAGTTCAGTTTATGCAGGGATTTCTTATTTCATTCCTAATCTTGAATGGGACCTAAACTTGTCTTGTTATCTTGTGCCCCATCAAAACTGAAGTTTAATATTTCCAGAGTTGCAGAGGTCAGCTTTCAGGAATATAACTGTCTTCATTACACTTCCATTTGTATAGTTTTCAGTTTCCATATCAAGGTTGGCCTGTGAAGATTCTTTTTCAACTCAACAATGCATTTAAAGTGGTTATTAAAATATTTAGCTAATATGTTTATTTTGTTAGACACATGTAGCCGTACATTCTCCCAGGATGGAAGGAAATGAAATCTGGTTATTCAATTATGATACTTTCTTGTTAGAATTAGCAAATATCCATCAACTCTGGGAAATATCTGGTCTCACTATGCTACATCTATAGTGAGACTACTTTTATAATAAACCAAAATAGTTTTGATTAGGTTTTTATATTATAAACCAAACTATATATATAATTGCATAATTCCCACCTTTTTATAATGTCTAAAAATTTAAAACTCAAATTATCAGGTGCATCTAAGGTCTCACATTGGGTTTACAGTATTAGATGAAGACTTGGATTAAAATAATATTATTCCAAGGCAGTAGAGTCTTGCATGTAAGGATCAACCTGTGGGCAGCAATAGCTTACTTAAGTAACACATTTGTAGATGTAGATGGGAAGTAATAAAATGTGCTATAATATAGAATACTTCTCTGTAAGCAGAGATGTTTCTATAGGCCTAGGAGCTCTTGATAAACTTATAATTTCAACAAAGATCAGAAATGTAATATAATCCTGATAGGGTAAGGCAGAGTTCCCATATATTTTGGATGTTCCTTTAAAACTAAAGCTGATTAGGAACTAAGAAGTAATTCTGTAGGAACATAAAGAATTCTGTAGCCTTTCTAAATGTATGATGTAGATTAACAAAAACTAGCATTCCAGTTAAAGATGATGAATTAATGTTATAAACTTGCCTGCACTTCCTCCTGAAATACCACAAATAATGAGCAAAATATTTTTTAAGGTAGAAATCCACTAGGACAAAGATAATGGTAGAGGAGAAAACAGACATAAAAATTTGGAAGCTGTAAAACTATTGGACAAGTAGTAACAGACTAAACAGACCTGAGAATTTGGAAACTAAAATTGGCAATGGGAAAAGTAGAGAAGCATGGTGATTTATTGCACAGAATCTACAAAAGCCTCAGGAAATGGCAACACTAGATAATAGGAAGTATGAGTAAAAGTGGAGTAAAAATCCCACTACTAGTTAAATGTTTTAGAGTTGATACATTTTTCACCAAACCATCTATGTGCTGACATATCCAGCAGTCCTTGAATGAAATCAGACTAATTTTTAACCTTAATATGTCAGGTTATCCTGCATAGCCAGCTGAGCTCACTGAGATGTACAAGGACATCCAGATGACAAGAAGCTTCAAATCTTTACAAGATATTTTCCCAAGAAAATTCATATCTTTTATTTCTCACTTTTTATTGCAGTTTGTTCTGTAAACTTTATATCATTCAAATTAACACATCTTTATCTTTAACAACTTTGGAATTAAAAGAATGCATTTTGAATTATAGTATAAAATGTGTCCTCAAAATTGTGAAGTAGAAGGTTTTTTTAATACTAGAAAAAATAAGAATATCAAATGATTATTACAGTTTGGAGACATTCTAATAATGGATAGATTTTAAAGGCTTATTAGAAGCCAGTGGTCACTTTTAAAATGTTTGATTATTCATCCATTCATTTAGAGGCATAATTTAAGTAAAGGTAAAGACTAATAAGCTCTTATATTCAGTAGTATGAATTTCAAGTAATTTCTCCAAAATCAAAATAGACTCAGCTTTCAAAATATGTGTCCCAAGAAAACTAAAGATGCTAAAGATGTCATATTTTGCCCCAAATTTGCACAACTATGAAGTAATTAATTCCCATTCCAGTCCTCAGACCAGATCTTTCAGTAATATAATGTGTTTCTGCTAGACCACTGGAATTTCCATGATATGTAATAGCTTCACAATGGGTCTAAGGAAAACAAACTCTATTTCATGTGCTTATCCCTCCACTTTCCATTAATGCTACCCCTAGGATGGTTACCAGCAACACAGGAAAAATGCTAATCTTTATTAGCATTCAGGGATTGCAAATTACACCAATAAGATATTTTTTATAATTACCTAATGGCAAAAACTTTACAGCCTGAAAATACCAGGTGTTCCCAAAGTTATGAAATAACCAGTGCTGTTATACAATTCCCCCCTCCTTGACAATGTACACACACATGCACACACAGAGCAGTCTTTAATTTGCACTGATGGGAGTGGTTCCTGCAGATAACATTCTCCCTCAGGTGTGACAGGTTAGAGGGTTTATTTTGAAAATAGCTACTTTTAGGATGCTAAGAAGGCCTCTGGGCCACTGACACTTTAGTATGACTTTTTTTGAGAGAGAGAGAGGGAGAGAGAGAATCCCAAGAAAGCTCCATACTCAGCACCAAGCCCAATGTGGGCCTTGATCTCATGACTATGAGATCATGACCTGGGCCAATATCAAGGTTGGATGCTTAACTGACTGAACCACCCAGGCACCCCATAGTATGACTTTTACTGATGTGAAAGTTCATCATTAAAATAAGTCAAGGTATAAACTATACACATATGAAATGTTTCCTCATTTATTTGTACTGTGTGGCATTTTTAAGCCACTGCTAGTCCTTTTGGAATTAGGTATGGAGAACAGTAAGAAGTATCTTTTTCATTGTGAGAGTACAAACTAAAAAGGTGGAGGTGAAGAATCAGAAAAATCAGGATAAGGAAAAAAGAGTGGTGGGAGTTTCCTACAAGTAGCTACTTTCAAAATAAATCCTCTAACCTGTCACACTTGAGGAAGAATGTTTAAATGCAGGAACCATTCTCATCAGGGCAAATTAAAGACTGCTCTGTATGTGTACACTGCAAGGAGGGGGAAATTTTTCCCTACTCTTCTTGGTTCTTTTGTCTGGCCTAATATTTAAATTAACACAAGAGAAAAAAACAAATTTAATTTCATACATACGTCTTCTAGATATGGGATCCCCAAAGTGAACAAAGCCTTTATATATGTACCTTTTATATACCTTTTAGACACAGAAACAATATTTGAAGAACTGACAAGACGAAGAAACTTAGGCTTGGGTACTAATTAGTGAGTAAACTGAACGAAATTTATTTACATAGGCTCCTTGACCCTGAATTTTCTATCTTTGATATTAAAGATATCTTTCTATCTCCTTGTGCAGGGATGTTACCTTTAACATGGGAGATTTATTTCCTACTTTCAATGGGATAGAAGGAAAGTCAGAATGTCCTTCTTGCAACAGCTGTTTCTCAAATAACTTTAATTCAAAATTATCAATATACCACTTTGGCATAGTTTTGATAAGCCTGCCCTGACCTCCGTGTGTGTGTGTGTGTGTGTGTGTGTGTGTGTGTGTGTGTGTATATATATGTATATGTGTGTGTATATATATATTCATTCATATATGTGCATATATATGTGTAAAATCATATATCTATATTTTTTTACTTGCATAGTCTCCCTTTATGTATCTATGTCTTACAATTTTGAGGACCATGTGTCTTTATTTTTTGTACTCTACCCTGTGACCAACGGCTGGTTAATAGCAGAAATCAGTCTTGTAACTCTAACAGTGTTGAAAAATCAGGTGAAGAGTTGAAAATTAAATTTAATTAAAAACTGCTTGCTAGGAACAAGGTGAGATATGGATAATCACTATTAACACCTCTATTTATCTTCTTATCTATCAGTTAAATCTGAGCATTGAAAAGAATTAAAGCTGATAATTGCCAAGACAGCTTGAGGAGGACAATTAGACTATAGGCATTATTGAAGTAGTAAGATAGATTATTAAATAAAGTACAAAAAAAAATTATATGAGTAAATATAAAGTATGATTTTGTTTAATTAGATATGAGTGAAGAATTAACTTAATTTCTTAAGCATAGGGCAAATATTTTACTTTTGAAATGTTGCCCCAAATAAGCAGCAGTATATCTAGAAAATTAGAAAGGGGTTTTTCAAGTTTTATTAATTATAAGTTATTGAGATAGATCCTTTGGTTATGTTGCATAAGGGATAGTACTGGTAATAACATTTGTATTTTATTTTACTGGAAATTACAAAATAAACAAAATATATACACCAGCAATTAGTTTTTAGAACGTGTTAAATTGATACTTTATTCTCAGTTGTATTATGGGCAACCATTATAGTCTAAATCTGATGGCTTCTGATGAATATACAGTGTGTGACTAGACTACTTCATTTTTATATATACTTTGTCTATTATGATGATATGTATTGGCAGATAAAGTTACTCATTCAACATAAATGTATGATTATTACTAATCATATATATAGAAAATGTAATTTGTCAGAATCCTAGGAAAAAATAAATACAAGGACATCTCAGTAATGACCCCAGTGGGTCCACCCTAAATTTGCATATGAGAGCTTTCTGGAGACTGCTTGAGCCCTGGAGCAACAGAAAAACCTTGAGTCACTCCTTTTGTTTCCTCTGTAAACTGGTTGGTCCAAAGGATGGCAACAGAGGTTTCCCAGTCTGTCACGTTCTCATCTCTCTGTGGAAAGATACTTTCATATCAAATTATGTTTTCAGTTGTGGGTAGATTTCCTATAAAAAAGGAATACCTGTAAAACCCCATATAGCCTCTGATATTCCTTACGCATTAAACAGAGAAGGAAAAGTTACACAAGTCACCTCAAAGGTTAAATATAACTCAATTTCAGAGTAGTTTTATTAATTAAATATTTATTATAAACTAAGAGTTCAGTAATGATTTCTAAGAGATTTTTAAAAAGCAGTACTCAAAAACTAGATCATAACACTTTGGAGCTCAGTGGGGCACTGTACATTTAGTGATGCTAATCATTGTACTACACTACATTACACTATTCTCTCACATTACAGAGAATGTAAGAATGCAATATAAGGATTCATACTGGACCTCTTACAAATGAGTACTTTTTTAAAATAATTCAAAGAATATATGTTTAAAATAATTCATAAGCAGCTTTGTTCGCAGAGAATAAAATTAGTGTCAAAGAACATGTGCTTTGATGACAGAAGCCAATTTCTTTTTTTTTAATTTACTATTATTTTTTTTTAATATTTATTTCTGAGGCAGAGAGAGACAGAGCATGAGTGGGGGAGGGGCAGAGAGAGAGAGGGAGACACATTATCCGAAGCAGGCCCCAAGCTGTCAGCACAGAGCCCGACCCGGGGCTGGAACTCACAAACCGTGAGATCATGGAGCCAAAGTCAGTCGCTCAACCGACTAAGCCGCCCGGGCTCCCCAACCAATTTCTGAGATCTACAACTTTGATCAAATTACCTTCCCTTAGCCTCAGTTTTTTAGGTAAAAATATAGGGCTCATAAGAACTTTGGCCTTTCATGTTTCCCAGATTGAGGTGAGAATAAAATTAGATGATGCGTGTAAAGGTTCTATGTGGGGGCACATGCCTAGCTAGCTCAGTTGGAAGAGCATGCAACTCTTGATCTCGGGGTTGTGAGTTTGAGCCCCATGCTGTGTGTAGAGATTATTCAAAACAATAAATAAACTTTTAAAAAGGTGCTATGTGAAGAATAGAGAATAATATGCATTATCCTTATTGGTTAAAATTACATCTTTAGTTTTATTCCGATGTTTTACTCTTGTAAAATGTGAACTGCTCCTGTTATTATGTGAATAACAGGGCACTTCTGGATCTCACAGCAGCCCTGTTACATACACCTTGGAATCCTTGGGGTTCTACCCAGATCTGCTTAATGTGGCAATACCAAGTACTTCAGACCTTTCTAAATATATGTCTGAGAATAATGTAGAGCACATACATGTAACAGCTATTTTAAAAATAAGTTTTAGTTGCAAAGCTTTTGTGTTTCATTGTAAGAGATTTCTTTCCCAAATACAGTAGTCTCCCATTATTTGCAGTCTGGCTATCTGCAGTTTTAGTTACCCGTGGTCAACTGTGGTCTGGAAGCAGATGATCCTCCTACTAACATATGTCAGAAAGCCAGTAATAGCCTACCCCTGTATCACAGTGCCTCTGTCATTCACCTCACTTTATCCCATCATGTAGGCATTTTATCATCTCACATCATCATGGGAAGGGTGAGTAGAGTACAGTAAGATATTTTGAGAGATAGAGACCTCATTCATACAACTTTTATTATAGTATTTTGTTATAATTATTTTATTTTATTAGTATTATTACTGATCTCTTACTGTGCCTAATTGATAAACTTTATCATTTGTATGTATATATAGGGGAAAAATACTGCATATGGGGTTCATTACTGTCTTGGGTTTCAGGCATCCACTGGGTGTCTTGGAACATATCCCTCATAGATGAGGGAGGACTACTATACAGACTGGAGCAAATTCTTTATCTAGCAATTCCACGTATATTATAGTGGAACAGCTTTGTTATTCCCATTGTATTGATGAAGAAGCCAAGAGCCTCAAGATGGTTAAAATATTAATCTAAGATCCTATGATTTTAAGTGATAAAGTGCATAATTGAACTCAAAAGTTCAGATCTGTTGTAATAACAATTTCAGAATAGGTGCTACCCGAATATAATGGGTAAAGATGGGGAAGTAGAAAGGTGAAATTCCTTCTCTAGGGTAACACAAAGTGACCAAATTAAAAAGAAAATCTCCTTGCAGACCACTATTTTGTTTACTATAACATTCAGATTCCTAATCAGTACATTAAATGAGATCTTTTAGAATGTTTTGCAATTCATAATTTTATAGTTTGATTCAGATTTTGGGTGGTAAGTAAACAAAACACTTCCAAAGATTAGAAGTTGAAATTCATGTTGCCCAATTTATTTAATGGAGCTAAGTAAAACTTTAGTATGAAAATCAGAAAGGGTACCATGAAAAATGAAAATTCAAAATCCATCTCAATCATCATCCTAGATGCAAATGTCCTAAACATGAATTCTTTCCAAGGAAATTCATATATGTACATACATCATAAGCAAATTGGATTTATTTCAAAGATAAAATAAATATTAATATTTATTAATTAATATTAGACTATCAAAGTTACTCACAATATAAGCATATTAGTAAGTGAAAAGCTGATAAAATTTAATTTTAGGTCCTGCTAAAAATTTCAGAAAACTACAAATAGAAGGAAAATTCCTTAATGGGTTAAAAGATATCACTTACAGTAGAAGAGCAAAGTATTATACTCAAAGGTGAAACCTTAAAAATCTCTGCAAAATAGGAAAAAGAATATCATTATGTCAGTTGAGTTTTTTTTTCTGATACTCCTAGGTACTGTAATAAGCTAATAAGATAGTTTAAGAATTATGAACAAAAGAATGAAAATTTCATTACAAATGATACAGTATTACTAAAAATAGGGGAGTTCAACAAGGTTTCTCAACATACAAGTCAATTGCATTTTAGTATACCAACGTAAGTCGTTAAATATATGATGTTACAAACAACTATTTAAAATAGCAACACATTGCTAACGTTTCTAGAAGTTAACCTAAGAAAACACACATCTGACCTTTATGAAGAAAAGTTACAAAATTATATAAAAATATTTTAGAATCCCCTGTAAAGTGAAGACATACCATGCCCATGTGTAGGAAGAAAAAATATCACAAATACATCAATTAGTTATACGTTTTTCTTATGAAATCATAGAATTTAAATGAGTTATTAATAGGAGTTTTTATGTAATTTAGTAAGATTTTTCACATGTAATTGGTTCCAATATTTATACCAAAAGGCACAAGGTAAACAGTATGTAGCACAATCCTAAGGAAGGAGGATATGCAAGACTTGCCCTATTCAAAATCAAGATGTCATAAAACTAGACTGATTAAGTCAGTATTTGTCCAATGGAATAGGATAATGATCCTGGAAACAGAACCCATGTACACGGAGGATGATGTATGATGGAACTGGTAATGCAGGTGAGTATAGGAAGGATGACTGCTCTGTAAGTTGTCCTAGCATAATTGGTAGTCCACATTAAAAGGCAAAAGGAGGAAAAAAAGTTTGGAAAGATTCCAAGTAAGTACTGAGCAATTCTGTCATAAGAAAAAAAAAAAAAATGTTTTTAAGCAGGAGATGGCATGATTTGATTTGTGTTTTAAGAGTTACTTCCTGGGGCGCCTGGGTGGCTCAGTCGGTTAAGCAGCCGACTTCGGCTCAGGTCATGATCTCGCGGTCCGTGAGTTCGAGCCCCGCGTCAGGCTCTGTGCTGACAGCTCAGAGCCTGGAGCCTGTTTCAGATTCTGTGTCTCCCTCTCTTTGACCCTCCCCCGTTCATGCTTTGTCTCTCTCTGTCTCAAAAAATAAATAAACGTTAAAAAAAATTAAAAAAAAAAGTTACTTCGTGTCCTTAGGAGTGGCTATTAAAAGAATTTTCTCTGCTGATAATCTATTTCTAATTGCTGGTAAAAGGAAAATATAGTGATTATGGTGTTGTGCTTCCTTTCCAAAGGATTGTTAATTGCTTTCAGAAAAAAATATTATTCAACTATTTGACTAGTTCTCTCTTAGCTTCCTTTGCAGTCATCTATTTTCTTGAAATCTGTTTCTCGGCTCGTATTTATCATACATTTCCTTTGATAATGACACAGTGAGAGGTGTCTGCCAGTCTTAAACTGAATACTATGGATTTTTTTTCAGTATTATTTTATAAACTTTTTTTTCTTGCATTTTACGATGAATACTTGCTATGTAAATTATGTCATTGACTAACAGTCCATGGACTAATCAGCCTGAAAAATCTGTGAAAGAAACAAATATTTCTTAATTTATTTTGAAATATGCTTAGTTCCTACAAAAGCATTTTCTAATGGCATGAATCTTTAAATTGCCAGGAAGAAAAACTATAGCATTTTAAGAAGCATGAGTATTTAACAAAACCTGGCACATAGTAAAGAGTGTAAATGTTAATTTTCTTCTTTCCTCTTGCTTTATTAGTAGATATTAAGCTAATTGAGATGAATTTAAATGGATTGTATAAAGTTGGATTTTAAGGTGAATTAAACACAATTTGTAGAACATGGAAGTATAAAGTATTAAAAATATTAAGTATTTTGTAGTGATAAAATCCAAGCTATTTCTACAAATAATAAAAATGAAGAGAAGTAAGTCACAGAGTTTCTGTAGCTACACATGGTGTCTGATTTGATTACTAGTAGAAGAATCAAGACTCAGTATTTCATTTCCTCTTAATTTTTTTTGTTTATTCATTTTTTGAGAGAGACACAGAGCATGAGTGGGGAGGGGTAGAGAGAGAAGGAGATACAGAATCCAAAGCAGGCTCCAGGCTCTGAGCTATCTGGACAGAGCCCCATGTGGGGCTCAAAGTCACTAACCACGGGGTAATGACCTGAGCCAAAGTGGGATGCTTAACCGACTGAGCCACCCAGGCACCCCAAGACTCAGTGTTTCTTAATAAACAGTCTAGTGTATCTTCCTATATGAATTATATTTAAGTGTTATACATATAGTCTTTTCTCACATTAATAGTTAATTTAATAGAAAACTTTGCATATATACACATATCACAAATATCCACTATTATTTTCTTCCATTATTACTTCAAAGATATATGAAATAAATAAAATGCCTTTTTGCATTTTAATTGTGAATTATTTAACATTTAGTTAGCAATACATACTCCAGAAAGCAATATATTATCACTTTTTCTTTGAATGATTATTCATGGTTTATACTGATATTAATAATAATTTATTAGAAGTAGAATTAAATAGTACATGTCTTTATACTATTCAATCATAGAGTCATTATCAAACCATCTTGTAGATAAGCTTGGTATTCAGTTTTCTACTTAAGATTCCAACTTTGACATTTAATTTTGTATATAGAACTCTAATTATGAAAATGAGTCTGTTATTTAAAATCTATTTTGTATTTTGTGATCTACTAACCAAGAAACCAAAAAATGTCTCAAATTGAGAATCCTATACTTTTTAAAATTGTTTTTCATTAAAAGGAAAACATGCTGTTGGAGTATTTGTTTACAACTTATCAAAGAATTGATTATTATACACATGAGTTTTGTTTGTTCTAAGTTAAATATTTATGTATGCCTCACAGTCTGTATTATTATATTCTTCTAAAATATGTTAGTTCTGTTCTAATATATTTAAAATTCTTTGTGCAGTAGAGGAGGGCAGGGTTATTGGCTTATGATTTTTCACTAAAACTACTTTAAAATTTCCTTTATCTTCATTCAGTGGGAATGGCTATGGGTCACTATGCAAATTTTTAGATGTGAAACAAGTTTTGGCAACTGTCTACCTAGCAACATTAAATATATGTATATATATTTAATATGTATATACATATATATGTATGTATATATATGTATGTATATATATGCATATGTATATATATGTGTATATATATGTATGTGTATATATATATGTATGTGTATATATATATGTATATGTATATACATATACATATATATATATATATATAGTGTGTGTGTGTGTGTGTGTGTGTGTGTGTGTGGCTAGACTCATCCTTACACCGAACATGTGCTGTTAGAAATGAAGTCAGGAGGGGCACCTGGGTGGCTCAGTCGGTTAAGCTGCCGACTTCAGCTCAGGTCACGATCTCGCGGTCCGTGAGTTCGAGCCCCGCGTCGGGCTCTGGGCTGATGGCTCAGAGCCTGGAGCCTGCTTCCGATTCTGTGTCTCCCTCTCTCTCTGCCCCTCCCCCATTCATGCTCTGTCTCTTTCTGTCTCAAAAATAAATAAAACGTTAAAAAAAAAAAAAAAAGAAATGAAGTCAGGAACTACCTTATCCAAGGAAGAAGCAAAGGAAGTTGGAGATGAAAGGGTTCTAGCTTGGACATGTAATAGAGCACTTTGTGTCTTTGAATCTGGCAATCAACTACTATTAGCCAGGAAATAAGGCATGAATCTCAGGAAACACTTGTATTCTTTCCAGCAGAATACCAATGTTGTTCACTGTTAACACCCCCGCCTCCTGCAGGTCTCAGTAGAAACTCACCCTATTCTTCCAGTGGAAAGCTTCATCTGTGACCAGTTCTAGCCAGTTAACTGCTAGGAAAGGTTTATTCTACACTTGGAAAATTCTTCCTCTCTTGAAAATCAAGAAACTGAGTGCTTCATCTCTTGAAAATATAAGAAACTGAGTGATTGGACACAAATGTGGAAGTATGTCATTTAAACCACCACTGGCCACCATGTTAGAATCAGAAGAGAAACAAATCTCAGATTAAAGCTTACCATGTGAATAGTAGAATGGAGAGGCAAAGGAAATGTAGGTCTCCTATGAGGAACCAGTTGAGCTTTTTTAGAGTCCATGTGAAAGTCATCCAACTGAAAGCCTACCCTATTCTTGAACTTCCTTTTACTTAAGCCATTGAATTTCTTTATTGCTGAAGTTACTTTGAATTGGGTTTTCTGGTTATATATACCAAAAGCATACAAACTCATTCAAAGTTGTAATTATAATATGAGGACATAGAATTCAGATAAAGATTCTTCCTATTTGGAAAAATGAAAACTGAAAGGCAGGAACTTATGATTTAATTCTAGATAATGTAAAATGTATGACATTACTATTTTATTCTAGCTCATCATTACTGGTAATAGTCTCTACACTTATCTTTCTTAATAAAGCTCTTCTGTGCTTACTATCACCACTTTTTTATTGGATTAATATTTTTGCTAATGTAAAAAAAATCCATATCCATGCCTGTTAATAAAAACACTAGAAATATGGTCACATACTCTATATAAAATATTTCCTGATTTTTAAAATAACAAAATTTTCCAACCACATTTAAACAAAAACAGTTATAATTTCTATAAGAGATAGTAAGGTTTCACATGATTAAGAAATCAGGGATAGACTAAAAACTTGGGATAAAATGATGAAACAAATGTATGTGGCTCTTGACCTCATGTGGCTTACAAATAGATGCGTGTGTGGCTTTTTGTATAAAACACTTGTCACATGATGACAAAGCCACTTAAGTGTTAAAAATCACTCCATAAAAAAACAAAAAATAATAAATTGAAAGAATTTTTGAGTTTGCTATTCTCAGTTGAACTATGTCTTTCCAAAGTGCTCAAAAATAAATAGTAGTTTCTTCATTTCACCAATTTTGGGTCTGTTCATGTTGTAATATTAGTTTTTGTCTGAAAATAGTTTATGCTCTTTCACATTTTTTACTTTAAATCAAATGGATGTTTCTCTCCATTCCTAATTCATTCAAGTAAATGGCTGAAACCTTTTTCAAATTATTTAATATGTGAAATTTTATCGTACTATGCATTCAACATAATCATTAAAATCTACAGGGAATAAATATCTATTTCACATAACAACTAAAGCAATTAGGATGTAAAAATTGGAAGAACATTGTTAATATTTTCAGTCTTTGAGCCACTTTCACTAATGAATTTATTTAAAAAAAACTCATATGCTTTTATGTCTAAAAAGTACACATGTTTTCTGGAAGATATTCTTTGAGGTTTAGCTAATTATTTCCTCAGAGTGTTTTACAAGTTTGAAGATATAACACAATGAATATTTCTAAAGCTCTATTGAAAATTAAAAAAAAATACTCCGCATAGAATATAAACTATAAAAGATTTAAAGTACAGATTTTAAAAAATATTATCCTATGGTGGATAGCAAAATAAAACTTACAGTTTCATGAATAATTTTTTGTATTAATTATAAAAGAATAACCAATTTAGAAGATTTTTTTAACTTTATTTTTTATTTTTTAAAATTTACATCCAAATTAGTTAGCATATAGTGAAGCAATGATTTCAGGAGTAGATCCCTTAATGCCCCTTACCCATTTAGCCCATCCCCCCTCCTACAACCCCTCCAGGAACCCTCTGTTTTCCATATTTATGAGTCTCTTCTGTTTTGTCCCCCTCCCTGTTTTTATATTATTTTTATTTCCCTTACTTTATGTTCATCTGTTTTGTCTCTTAAAGTCCTCATATGAGTGAAGTCATATGATTTTTGTCTTTCTCTGACTAATTTCACTTAGCATAATACCCTCCAGTTCCATCCACGTAGTTGCAAATGGCAAGATTTCATTCTTTTTGATTGCCGAGTAATACACCATTGTATACATATACCACATCTTCTTTATCCATTTATCCATCGATGGACATTTGGGCTCTTTCCATACTTTGGCTATTGTTGATAGTGCTGGTATAAACGTGGGGGTGCATGTGTCCCTTCGAAACAGCACACCTGTATCCCGTGGATAAATGCCTAGTAGTGCAATTGCTGGGTTATGGGGTAGTTCTATTTTTAGTTTTTTGAGGAACCTCCATACTGTTTTCCAGAGCGGCTGCACCAGTTTGCATTCCCACCAGCAGTGCAAAAGACATCCTCTTTCTCCACATCCTCACCAACATCTGTTGTTGCCGGAGTTATTAATGTTAGCCATTCTGACAGATGTGAGGTGGTATCTCATTGTGGTTTTGATTTGTATTTCCCTGATGATGAGTGATGTTGAACATTTTTTCATGTGTTGGTTGGCCATCTGGATGCCTTCTTTGGAGAAGTGTCTATCATGTCTTTCACCCATTTCTTCACTGGATTATTTGTTTTTTGGGTGTTGAGTTTGATAAGTTCTTTGTAGATTTTGGATACTAACCCTTTATCTGATATGTGATTTGCACATATCTTCTCCCATTCTGTCGGTTGCCTTTTAGTTTTGCTGATTGTTTCCTTTGCTGTGCAGAAGCTTTTTATTTTGATGAGATCCCAGTAGTTCATTTTTGCTTTTGTTTCACCTGCCTCTGGAGACGTGTTGAGTAAGAAGTTGCTGAGGCCAAGATCAAAGAGGGTTTGCCTGCTTTCTCCTCGAGGATTTTGATGGCTTCCTGTCTTACACTGAGGTCTTTCATCCATTTTGAGTTTATTTTTGTGTATGGTGTGAGAAACTGGTCCAGGTTTATTCTTCTGCATGTCGGTGTCCAGTTTTCCCAGCACCACTTGCTGAAGAGACTGTCTTTATTCCATTGGATATTCTTTCCCTTTGTCAAAGATTAGTTGGCCATACGTTTGTGGGTCCATTTCTGTGTTCTCTATTCTATTCTATTGATCTGAGTGTCTGTTCTTGTGCCAATACCATACTGTCTTGACGATTACAGCTTTGTAGTATAGTTTGAAGTCTGGGATTGTGATGCCTCCTGCTTTGGTCTTCTTTTTCAAGATTTCTTTGGCTATTCGGGGTATTTTCTGGTTCCATACCAATTTTAGGATTATTTGTTCTAGTTCTGTGAAGAATGCTGGTGTTACTTTGATAAGGATTGCATTCAATATGTAGATTGCTTTGGGTAGTATTGACATTTTAACAATATTTGTTCTTCCTATCCAAGAGCATGGAATCTTTTTCCATTTCTTTGTGTCTTCTTCAATTTCTTTCATAAGCTTTCTATAGTTTTCAGTGTATAGATTTTTCACCTCTTTGGTTAGATTTATTCATAGGTATTTTGTGGTTTTTGGTGGGACTGTAAATGGGATCGATTCCTTGATTTCTCTTTCTGTCGTTTCATTGTTGGTGTATAGGAATGCCACTGATTTCTGTGCATTGATTTTATATCCTGCAACTTTGCTGAATTCATCAATCAGTTCTAGCAGTTGTTTGGTGGAATCTTTTGGGTTTTCCATATAGAGTATCATGTCATCTGCGAAGAGTGAAAGTTTGACCTCCGCCTGGCCGATTTGGATGCCTTTTATTTCTTTGTGTTGTCTGATTGCAGAGGCTAAGACTTCTAATCCTATGTTGAATAACAGTGGTGAGAGTGGACATCCCTGTCTTATTCCTGACCTTAAGGGGAAAGCTCTCAATTTTTCCCCATTGAGGATGATGTTAGCATTGGGTCATTCATATATGGCTTTTATGATCTCGAGGTATGATCCTTCTATCCCTACATTCTTGAGGGTTTTTTATCAAGAAAGGATGTTGTATTTTGTCAAATGTTTTCTCTGCATCTATTGAGAGGATCATATGGTTCTTATCCTTTCTTTTATTGATGTGATGAAACACGTTAATTGTTTTGCAGATATTGAACCAGCCCTTCATCCCAGGTGTAAATCCCGCTTGGTCTGGTGAATAATTTTTGTAATGTATTGTTGGACCCGGTTGGCTAATATCTTGTTGAGGATTTTTGCATCCATGTTCATCAGGGAAATTGGTCTATAGTTCTCCTTTTTAGTGGGGTCTCTGTCTTGTTTTGGAATCAAAGTAATGCTGGCTTCATAGAAAGAGTTTGGAAGTTTTCTTTCGTTTCTATTTTTTGGACACCTTCAAGAGAATAGGTGTTAACTCTTCCTTAAATGTGTGGTAGAATTCCCTGGAAAGCCATCTGGTCCTGGACTCTTGTTTTTTGGCAGATTTTTGATTACTAATTCGATTTCCTTACTGGTTATGGGTCTGTTCAAATTTTCTATTTCTTCCTGTTTCAGTTTTGGTAGCATATATGTTTCTAGGAATTTGTCCATTTCTTCCAGATTGCCCATTGGCATATAATTGCTCATAATATTCTCTAATTATTGTTTTTTGGTTTTTTTTCTGTTGTGTTGGTTGTGATCTCTCTTCTTTCATTCTTCTTCTTGATCAAACTGGCTAGTGGTTTATCAATTTTGTTAATTCTTTCAAAGAACCAGCTTCTGGTTTCATTGATCTGTTCTGTTTTTTTGGTTTTGATAGCATTAATTTCTGCTCTGATCTTTATTATTTCCTGTGTTCTGCTGGTTTTGGGTTTTATTTGCTGTTCTTTTTCCAGCTCCTTAAGGCATAAGGTTAGGTTTTGTATCTGAGATCTTTCTTCCTTCTTTAGGAAGGCCTGGATTGCTATATACTTTCCTCTTATGACTGCCTTTGCTGCTTCCCAGAGGTTTTGGGTTGTGGTGCTATCATTTTCATTGACTTCCATATACTTTTTAATTTCCTTTTTAACTTCTTGGTTAGCCCATTCATTCTTTGGTAGGATGTTCTTCAGTCTCCAAGTATTTGTTACCTTTCCAAATTTTTTCTTGTGGTTGATTTCGAGTTTCATAGCATTGTGGTCTGAAAATATGCACGGTATGATCTCAATCTTTTTGAACTTACTTAGGGCTGATTTGTTTCCCAGTATATGGTCTATTCTGGAGAACGTTCCATGTGCACTGGAGAAGAATGTATATTCTGCTGCTTTAGGATGAAATGTCTGAATATAAGTCCATCTGGTCCAATGTGTCATTCAAAGCCATTGTTTTCTTGTTGATTTTTTGATTAGATGATCTGTCCATTGCTGTGAGAGGGGTGTTGAAGTCTACTATTATGGTATTACTGTCAATGAGTTTCTTTATGTTTGTGATTAATTGATTTATATATTTGTGTTCTCCCACATTTGGCACATAAATGCTTACAATTGTTAGGTCTTCTTGTTCTATAGACCCCTTGATTATGATATAATGCCCTTCTGCATCTCTTGATACAGTCTTTATTTTAAAGTCTAGATTGTCTGATATAAGTATGGCTACTCCGGCTTTCTTTTGTTGACCATTAACATGATAGATGGTTCTCCATTCCCTTATTTTCAATCTCTATGTCTCTTTAGGTCTAAACTGGTCTCTTATAAACAGCATATAGATGGATCTTATTTTCTTATCCATTCTGTTACCCTATGTCTTTTGATTGGAACATTGATGTTTAGAGTGAGTACTGAAAGATATGAATTTATTGCCATTATGATCCTTGTAGAGTTGGAGTTTCTGGTGGTGTTCTCTGGTCCTTTCTAATCTTTTGTTGCTTTTGGTATTTATTTATATATTATTATATATAAATATATAATAATTATAAATATCTAAATAATTATATATCTAAATAATTATATATATATCTAAATATCTATCTATAGATAGATATATAGATATAGATATATATATCTAATTATATGTATCTAAATTATATATATAAATAATTATCTATATACATATATATAGATATATATACATACATAGATATATATACATATATACATATATATGTACATATACATGTACATATATACATATATATGTATATACATATGTATATGTACATATATGTATATACATATGTATGTACTCTCCCCTCAGAGAGTTCCCCCTTAAAATTTCTTGCAGGGCTGGTTTAGTGGTAATAAACTCCTTTAATTTTTGTTTGTCTGGGAAACTTTTTATCTCTCCTTCTGTTTTGAATGACAGCCTTGCTGGATAAAGAATTCTTGGCTGCATATTTTTCTGATTCAGCACACTGAATATATCCTGCCACTCCTTCCTGGCCTGCCAAGTGTTTGTGGTAGGTCTGCTGCAAACCTGATCTGTCTTCCCTTGTAGGTTAGGGACTTTTTTTCCCTTGCTGCTTTCATGATTCTCTCCTTGCCTGAGTATTTTGTGAATTTGACTATGATATGCCTTGTTGATGGTCGGTTTTTGTTGACTCTAATGGGAGTCCTCTGTGCTTCCTGGATTTTGATGTCTGTGTCTTTCTCCGGGTTAGGAAAGTTTCCCACTATGATTTGCTCACATAACCCTTCTACCCCTATTTCTCTCTCTTCCTCCTCTGGGACCCCTATGATTCTGATGTTGTTCCTTTTTAATGAGTCACTGATTTCTCTAATTCTTAAATTGTGCTCTTTTGCCTTAATCTCTCTTTTTTCCTTTTCGTTATTCTCTATAAGTTTGTCCTCTATATCGCTGATTCTCTGTTCTGCTTTGTCCATCCTTGCCGCCGCTGCCTCTATCCATGATTGCAGCTCAGTTATAGCTGAATTTTTAATTTCATTCTGGGTGTTTTTTTACATCTTTAATCTTTGCAGAAAGGGAGTCTAGTCTATATTTGACTCCAGCTAGTATTCATATTATCGTGATTCTAAATTCTGGTTCAGATATCTTGCTTGTATCTGTGTTGGTTAAATCCCTGGCTGTCGTTTCTTTGTGCTCTTTCTTTTGGGGTGAATTCCTTTTGCGGCTTCTGGTTTCCCAAGTTCAGCTCTTCGTGTCGCGTACCTGCTGAATTCTGTGGTTCAGGTTGTGCAGATTGTTGTGTTAGTCTTCCAATCAGTTTTCTAGGTGTGTAGGATGGTTTAATGTTGGTCTGGCTGTATTTCATGGATGTGACACACACACAAAACTTCCATGCTATTCTGCCATCTTGGCTCCTTCTCCCCAATTTAGAAGTTTCAAAGGGAGTTTGTATGTGTGTGTATCACAGAAGGAGGAGCAGAAGGAAAGAAGTGAAAGCAGATAACTCATATCCATTATTACAAGAATATCATCAATCAGTCAAGTTTTTATCAAACAAAAGTAACTTTTAATAATATAAAGTATCTTATCCAGAGAAAAAAGCTGTTTCATTAATCATATATTTATAAATTTAAGAAATGCGAATTGTCAAAGTATTTTGCTCAAAATGTCTGTTTCATTTAAAAGATTGAGGCTAATTGGGGCGCCTGGGTGCCTCAGTCGGTTAAGTGTCCAACTTCAACTCAGGTCATGATCTTGCAGTTTGTGAGTTCGAGCCTTGTGTCAGGCTCTGTGCTGGCAACTCAGAGCCTGGAGCCTGCTTCGTATTCTGTGTCTCCTCTCTCTGCCCCTCCCATGCTCATGATTTGTCTCTTTCTCTGTCTCTCAATAATAAATAAACGTTAAAAATTTTTTAATAAAAAAATAAAAAGATTGAGGCTAATTAAAATATTCAGAAGATGAGAAAAGAAAGATAACACTCAAGTGATGATTTTTAAAGAAGTTCAGGTAAAAGTGTTGCTACAGAAGGATGACAATTCCTTTACTTCTAAATAGTCTGTTGGCCCTCAAAAGCCACACAATCAAATTAACAGTAATGACTGACATAAATCAAAATTTGATACCGTCATGTATATACAATGAATAAGGACATCATTAGAAAATGTTCCTATTTCTGTTGACCTGTAACGTAAAATGCAAGTGAATGCCCTGTTGAAGATTAATCATCTAGACATCCAGTGAGATTTGATCGTGAAGCCCCCAATTCATAGAAATTATGACAAACCACTGTGACTATGGCAAAAGGAAACAGGTACCCGGGCTTGTAACAGGCAGAAAATAGTCATGTATGAGCCACTTTAGAAGACATGCTAATGTTAATATGAAACCCAACTATTGAACATTCAATTCCAATCTAAATTGTATTTTCTTTCAGACTCCACAGATTTCAGATGTATTTGTTATTATGGAGATTCCTATCTAGAATTTCGGAATGTGTTGTTAAGTCCACAAAGTAACGTATCACTAGAATTTCATACCTTCAACTCCTATGGACTCCTGCTCTATATCAAGCAAGACTCAAATTCAGTTGATGAGTTTTTCATTCAATTATTTATTGAAAATGGTACTTTAAAGGTAAGTCATTATATTTATTTCATTTAAAGGAATTTTAGAAAGTCTGATTCTTTAGTGGTTATTGTCAAAATAAAATTTTATCTTAAATATATCTTTTATAATCACCACTAGGCTGTGTGTTCTGTTTTTGTAATTTTTTCATATTCAGTATTTATATTTCAAAATAGTATATACTTTGAATAGCTATCATTCTCTTCTTTTCTCTTTATTTTTAACCTTTTTCTGTTATGTTTCCCAATATCCCAGTGATAGTAACTGCTACCATTTTTTGTAGCTTTAGTGGAATATGTGATCTGGGGAGCTCAAAGATTTTTTCAGAGGATCCTTAAGGAAAAGCTATCTTAATGATACTGTTATTTGCCTTTTTTTACTCTCATTCTCATAAATATATAGTGGAGTTTTCCAGAGGCTGCATGGCATGTGATGATGTCATCTTTCTGATCACTAATGTAATGTGTACTTCCACATTTTTGTATTTTAAAAATGTTTGTTTTAATTTTAATATTATAAATATTGATAAATATAACCCAGTAAACAAAAACTCTTTGGGGTCCTCAATAATTTTTAAGAGCACAAAGAGATTTTGAGATCAAAAAGTTTGAGATCATGGATTTAACACTTGGTAGTCTTTATAACAACTTCTTTTAAAAGTCCACGATCAGGGGCACATGGGTGGCTCAGTCAGTTAAGCATCTGACTTCAGCCCTGATCTCACTATTCCCAAGTTCAAGTCCAGCATTGGGCTCTTTGCTGACAGCTTGGAGCCTGGAGCTTGTTTTAAATTCTGTGTCTCCTTCTCTCTCTCTCTGCCCCTTCCCTGCTTGCATCTCTCTCTCTCAAATATAAACATTAAAAAAAAATTAAAATTCCAAGATCACACAGCTAACAAACACTAAATTATAAGGCTGACTTTGAGTTAAAAGTGTATGCTCTTTTTTCAGTACTGTTCTATCATAACCCATCAACTCCTATTCCTGTGGTAAATACCCAGATTAAGGAAGCCATCCAAGTCATCACTGCAATAAAGTAATTAACTCAACATAGCCTAAAATATTCAATATAACACTGTATTTTTATGTATCATTTCTTTTATGATGTGATTAAATATGTGAATTTCCATGAAATAGTTATAATTTAAATAAGTCACGTTATACCAGTTTGACTTTCTTTAAATGTTCATCTTTCTTAAGTAATACAACACATAATATGTAATTTAGTACAAAGTCTGATATTAATAAATATCAGCCAGATGTAGGCATTAGTAGTGGTAATATTTTTACTCATTCATGTATTTAAATGTTCACTCATTTGTTAAACATTTATCTATCATCAATCACTTTGTCATTGGTTCTGAGGATTCAGTGGTAAACAAAACACACTTTATTTTCCTCATATTGCTTCCAATTGATTACAGATAATAATAGGAACAAGTGAAACAGGAGTAAGAAAATAGAATTCTGTAACAAATAGAACACAGTAATGAATCATCAGACATCAGTCTTCAAGTTTGCTGATCCCTGCTCTACAGCATTTTCCTCAACTAAGACCAACATTTTCCATTATTCTTATAATAAGCATAAAAATATGGAGACCAAATATAAAAAATAATAAAACACACATAATATTGATCATTGGTCATGTTCAAAATGTTTCCCCTCAGCACAGTTTTCTGCTGCAAACTCGCATTAACTGAGTGTCTATCTCAGCTAGTTCATTCCTCTCACCACTGTGGACATCTCCATAGACATTATGAGGAACTAACAGAGACTTGCAGGATTGTGGGTGAAATATTTTATGCAGTCAAATGCTCTACCCCTGAGCTCTACCCCCTGAAATATTTTATGAAATGATGAATGATGGAGACTCCTTTCACTTTCAGATGGATAAAAATAAATTCACAATAGGTTGAATCAAGACATTGAGGAATTATAAAATCATAATGAGAGAAAAGACTTGTAGAATTTCTTTACTTCGGGTTTTATGACAAAGGATATTTACTCATGTCTGTAATAATAATTACTATCATTTACTGAATTGAAATTATGTATAAGGCTCCATCTTAAGAAATGTATTAAGATCGTCATCTCTGGAGTCAGAGTTTGGAGCCCAGCTCTGCTACTTAGGAGCTTTGAGAACTTGCAAGTCACTTAAGCACTTTGTGCTTAAATTTACTCACTTGTAAAATGAAGGTAATAAAGATTGTTGTGAAGCTCAAGTTAATAAATGAATAAATGTTGGGGAGTAAATGTAATACAATGAGTAAATAAGTAAATGCATATAAACATGTAGAAGGATGTCTGGGACATGAATCAAATGTGAAGGTTAGATATTTTCTCTCTGCATTTTGCAAAAATCATGCAGACAAGCGAGGCTTCTCACAGAGTTCAGTATTACACATGCTCTTAGGACTCCTTTAAGAATGGTAGATAAGGAAGTTTTACTTTGTTGTGTAAATCCAAAATTCATGTTCGTTCTGCTCATATCACTGCTTCCTTGCAATGATTTAAAGGAAATTTCAGTGTTACTCTGTCTTCATGATTTTAAGATTTTCCTTGTTCCACTATGATTTGTGAGACTATGCTCCAATTTCTTCATCTATTTTAAAAGTATAATCATATGGGGAATGCATTTACATTACAATTTTCACAAAAAGACATATTTATGGCTGAACTTTTACAGTGATCATAATTTAAGACCTATTCTAGAAATGCAGAATTGTTAGTCAATCTTTTTAGGAAATCACAAGTTTTAGGAAAGTTTAATAATATGAAACTTAATTTTTATTTTTATTTTTTGAAATAGTTTTTAAAAACACTTTACTGGCTCTTTCTAATAACAAGGAAGTTAAGTACCTACATAATATTCATTGTTGGGACTCAAATACCAGACACCAGACTTACTGTCTGTGTTGCAAATCACTGTGCCTCCCTGGCTAGCAGCAAATCACTTCACTTTAGTTTACATCTCTGAATAATGGAGCTAATAAAAGAATAGTTGCTACTTCATAGAGTTTTGTTTTTTATTTTGTATTGTAAGGAAGGAATCAGTTGATACTTATAAAATGTTTTAAAACTCTGTGACACCCAAGTAATCACTCAATAAATAGTAGCTATTATATGTATGTAATTTAATATATAATATATGTCTATATATGTCATATATGTGTCTATATATGTCACATATATATGACATATATGTGGTATATATATCTGTATATGTCATAAAGGAGCTATTTATAATAAAAAGATTCAAGTAAAAATAATAGAATGATCCATTAAATATTTTATATTCGTTTGACAGCTTTGGAGATAAAAGGGAATTATTAACATTTTATCATTTTATCATTAACATTTAAATATACTATTTAACATATTTCTTAAAGCCAACTTGTAGTAGATAATTTTTTAAGGAATCTTTTGCAATCTTTTGTAATCTATCATAAAATTAAAATATATAGCATAATATTTATTTTTGGACCCAACGTGGGTTTTAGGTATATCAACTTAAATATAGCTAGATGCACAGGAATTATGCAACACCATGCATCTGTGTTTCTTTAACATATATGTAGGTTATTCATTTCTTGTTGATATGATAAGCCCCTTTCTGGGAAAGAATAGCTATACTATAACTAATATACATGCAGACATATGCTGTGAAGAGGGTGAATAGGTCACTGAAGCCTACCTGTGGAATTCTCAGGGAGTCCTGATCAAATGTACCTGTTAGAGACATGATCTGCCCCCTTTTAAAATATAACTTGGCTCAATTAGTAGTAACCCTACAAAGACACCCCCCCCCCACCTCTAGCCTCAGGAAGCTTAGAATAAATGGTTAACCTCCATAATCTTCAATGTTTCCTTCCTTGGACTTTTAACATCACCCTCTACACTGTATTCACTGATCTTCACGTTGCTCAGTTGGTAGTATGTAAGGAAGCTTGCTAATAATACTCACTTTCTGCTAGCAGAAAAAGCTGCCTTTCTCAACCATGTTCCCCAGAATATTGGAACAGAAACTAGAAGTGTCTGTGTGTATGTGTGCATGTACACATAGATGATGCATGTATATGTATATAATACTTATACATTTATTTATTTTAATTCTACAGTTTATTAGTTGTATACCTTGAATTGTCACCTCTTAAGTGTCAGATACTTTGTCTCCAAAGCAATATAAAAATCATTGGTAAATTCTAAGTCCAATGCAAATATGTGTCAATTTTGTTGTGAAAAACTGAAGGAAACTTTTTTTTTCTTATAGTACCACTTTTTCTGTGCTGGTGAAGCAAAATTGAGAAGCATTAACACTACCGTTAAAGTGGATGATGGACAAAAGTATACACTGTTTATCAGGTAATATATATCTATTTTCTTGTAGACTTACCATTATTATAAGTAACAGAGACTGTTCCTCTGGATATTGTTTTTGCCCTTTAAAGTCGAGGTTATCCAAGTATCCTGATATCGGAGATATTCACATGCGCTTGAATGTGAATTAATGTTTATCAAGCCATTTTGCCTTTTCTCTATGTCCTTAAAATAGTGCTGAGGAAAGAATGTTAAAGGGGTTATATTATCTATGAAATTATATAAGCAGCTTTACAAAGAAGTCATTAAACCTTCATATTATTTTCAAATTAGAGAAATCATAAAAAGCAAAGTGGTATTTCTTTTGATAAGCAAAGTTAAACATATTCACTGGAAAATTTCGAACATCCAGAAAAACATAAAGAAGAAATTTAAAATGATTCATTATACCATAGTCAAGATAGAAAAATGAAAATGTATTGCTCTATTCCCAAAAGCTGTGTTTGAAGGTGACTCTATCCCAAAACTCTCACCAACATTAGGTATAATTTTGCCTATCTGGATAAGTGAAAATGACGTTTTCCCTTAATTATCCTTCCTTGACTTACGGCAAAACTTTATTTTAAATATAGAATTAATACCTTTGTGTTATGTGTTTTGCGTCCCTCTACTATTGTTTTTTACTTAAATGGTACTTTAAAACACATACCACAGTCCTAATTCAGTATGGAGACTAAAATACGTTATTTGGTTACAACAATAGCTGATTATTAAATAATAATTATCTATTTAAATCCAATAAAAAGGAAAGCAAAAAGGCTAAAACAGGGATGAGGCAAGAAGTTATTTGGAAAGTTTTAAGGGTGTTGTACCCTCTTTCAGCCAGAACTTTCCAAATTCTGTCCTCCAAGAATTTCGTATCTTTTAGAAAACTGACCAAAAACCAATCTATTGTCAACTAAATTGAGGAAAGGCTACATGACATATACCACCTTTGACTGCTCAAAATACACAGGAGCTTTTTAAGACCTCTATGATGCATTTAGTAAGGTCTTACTTTCTTTGCTTAACTCAAGATATAAGCACAGAATCCTTTAATATTTTTTTTAGCATTTTAACCTCTTGAATAGTTAACACTGGGGGCAATGCACTTTGGTAAATTCCATCTTAGCCGAGATAACAATTTTCCTGGGCAGAGACTACCATCATCTGGAAGGAAAGCAGGTATATGAGAATTAGGGCACAGTGAAAATAAGTTATAAAAGACATATTTTAGCTCCTGGACGAAACAAAGACAGACAAGAAGTGATGTGAGAACCATTTCTGGCCTGGGGTATGTTGCAAAAAAGTTAAAAAAATCATTAAGGATACAGTAATCATACTTAAAGTTTATTAGGCACCAATAATGTGTCAGGTGGTATGAATTTATTTATTGTTAAGAACAATTCTAATTATTATGTACATTTTCCGGATGCAAAATGGAGAGATAGATTAAATACAGGAAAAGACATAGTTTTGAAAAAATGGCACAACTCCAAGGCTGCTCTTATTCCAATCCTATGAATAAATTTTAAGGTATAGACCCTATGATCCATGCTGTAGAAACATAAATAATTTGTTCTCTTAACCCTAAAAGAACTGCTGTATATTCAAGATAAGATGAAGATAAGAATTTTAAATAACCTGCCCAATGAAGGATTAATGTAAGAACAAAATTCACACACATTAAACAGCATATAACTGTATGTAATCATAGTGAGCTTGATAAAGCCCATTATATTGGTTTGGTCAGGCTGCCATAACAAGTACCACAGATTGGCTGCTTAAGCAACAGAAATTGATTTTCTCACAATTTTGGAGGCTGGAAGGCTGAGATCAAGGTGTCAGCAGGTTTGGTTCTTTGGAGGGCTCTCTCCTTGTCTTGTAGATGGCTGTCTTCTCTCTGTCTTCACATCATTTTCCTTGGTGTATATCTGTATCCTAAATTCCTCTTTGTATAAAGACATCAATCATCTCATTTTAATTTCCTACCTCTTTAAAAACCCCATCTTCAAATATAGTCACATTCTGAAGCACTGGGGGTTAGGACTTCAACATATGAATTTTGCAGGGGACATAATTCAGTCCATAACATTCATTTTGCATATTTGAAAACTGAGGCTCAGAGAAAGTAGACATCTTCCTCCAGATCACATTGTTAGACAGTAGGAAGTGTTAAAAAAATATTCAGCTGAGTAAATTTGAAGATCTGTTTGGCCTTATTAAATGATTCTTGAGTTGAGCAGCATCCCCTCTAGCAAGTAGAGAGGATTTCTGCTGAGGTAAACAAAATAATTATTTTTTCTTTTAGAGAGATCGAGTGCACCTGTGAGCTGGTGAGAGCGATAGAGAGGGAGAGAGAGAGAATCTTAAGCAGGCTTCACACTCAGCACAGAGCCTGACACGGGTCCCAATCCCATGATCCTGGGATCATGACCCGTGCTGAAATCAAGAGTCGAATACTCAACCTGCTAGTCACCCAGGAGCCCCAAACAAAAGAAAGATTTTTAAAGGCAGAGAGAGGGCATTAAAAAGAGGAATTTATTAACAAGGAATACATTGTTTAGGCAAGGTTACCCTCCAAAGAGGAATAGAAAGGGTCTATCAGTAAATTTCCTAGTATTGATCAAGAATTACATGTTGACTGGTTAAAGGTTATATTCCAGGGGGTTAAAACTGCAGTTAGTTTAGGTAGTAACTCTTTGCTGACTTGGCCTAAGTGACACCATTTTTAGCCTCTGGTTTTCTTTTTAACAGAGGGCAAGATTAGAACCATGACCTTCTGCCTTCTAACCTGATCATTATTTTCTACTATAATATGTCCAGTCAGTGTTTTAAAAGTGACAACATACTGTTTAAAATCTTCTTTAAAAGAAGCATTAAAGAGCACCTGGGTGACTCAGTAGGTTAAGCGTCTGACTTCAGCTCAGGTCGTGATTTCACAGTTCATGAGTTCGAGCCCCACTTGGGCTCTGTGCTGACAGCTCAGAGCCTGGAGCCTGCTTTGGGTTCTGTGTCTCCCTCGTTTTCTGTGCCTGACTCACTCTCTCTCTCAAAAATAAAAAAAATATTTTAAAAAATTTTAAATAAAAGAAACATTAAATGTAAAACATTTAAAAATCCCAAGAACACATACTTTTCACTCTCCTCGTCACAAGTAACTTTTAAAGGTATTTAACAACTAAAAAATCACTTTCTATGTTCTATGACTTTTTTGCAACTTACCTACAATTTGTTGCTTTTAATTTTTATCAAGAAGTAGTAATCTGTCTGTATTATGGTCTAAGTTCTCTAAATTCAGAAATATCTCTTCACAAGTTTTTGATTTATTTGAAGTAATGGGAAATTTATACAAATATGCTTTTGTCTGCAATTATCACCTATAAAGAACAAGAGTGGGGTTCCATTAATTTTATTTTCCTATACCTTTAAAATATACTTCTAGAGGTAAAAGGGGAAAATTTATCTTTAATTTTAAGTTTAACTCAGTTCAAGAATGCTGTCGCCAGTAATTTTTTTTGACCATTAATATACTCTTTAAAGTAAAGATAAATGGTAGTTGCACATTTCACTCCCAGCTCTACACTCTTTTATGTTGTTTCTCTTGAATGACATTACCCTTGAATATGAATATAGGAGAAGCATCTTTCCTCAAATGCTCTTATGGAAATATAAGAAAAAGAATAGCAAGGTTTCACTCAGACCATGATGAAGTACTCTTACAAAGAGTGAAACAAATATCCTCCAAGAAAAAGTAACTGAGCTCATTATTTTTTAGAACAAGGAAAGACAAGATGTTCTGCAGAGCAGCATGTCCCTTTTAAAAAAAGTGTGGATTGCTTAACTTAACAAAAGCAGGAAGGAAAATATGGAATGTTTAAATCAGGTGAAATATACACTGGCATAATAAAGATACTAAGGAGCACATATACTAAAAACTATTTTAGTTTTTAGTGGGAAATTAGCTATAGCTGTTGCTCATCTTTTAATGAAAGAAGGGAAAGTGAAAATGGGACCATGCAGTGATGTTAGGCTAGTGAACAACAGCATATAGTATATCAAGAATAAAAAGAAATACAAATAGGCGTACATTTGTTACTCCACTCCTGAATACTGTAGATGTATTGAAACATAAGGAGCTGAGATAATCTAAGATAGTGGTGCATATATTTTCAGGCAAACCCAAATCTGAGAGTGTGATGTAGCACTTTATCCATGTCTATTCGTATATTTACCATAATTATATATGTTTTATATTATATTATATAAATATAATATAATATTTATTACTCACATTACTTGTGTTATAAACATCATTGCATATATTTATTTGCATAAATATTATATATGCATTATTTATTACCTCACATTACTTGTGTTATAAACATCATTGCATATATCACATGATTGCATCTATTATATCATGATATAATTGTATATTAATACATTATAGTATTATAGGATTTGTATTTAATATATATATGTATATATGTATATATTTTATGGGACTTTTCCTTTAAAGCCCTACTTAATATTTACCTTCGTTCTTGGAGAGAGATAGGATTTGGAATTCAAAGATGGAAATAAATTAGCCTCTTCTGACCTCCTCAGTTATGGGCCTTAAAAGTTTTTTTTTTTTTTTAAGTTTATTTATTATTCTTGAGAGATAGAGACAGAGCATGAGCAGGGGAGGGGGCAGAGAGAAAGGAGGAGACAGAATCTGAAGTAGGCTCCAGGCTCTGAGCTGTCAGCACAGAGCCAGACGCGGGGCTTGAACTCACGAACTGCGAGATCACGACCTGAGCTGAAGCCGGACGCTTAATCGACTGAGCCACCCAGGCGCCCCAAAAGTTTTTTTTTTTACATGCCTATCAATTAAAAATACATCCCTGCCTTAAAAAAAATCATTCATTTCCTGTCTCAGTCTTACACTCTTAGTCTACATCCTGATTTGTAACTAAATTGTATAAACTCTACCAGTTGTGCTGGAGCTACCTCATGGAGAATTTGTTGGTTTGGAACTTTGATTTGCCATAGTAAGCACCTCCTACACCGAGAGCTGTACAGATCAAATAAAACAACAAATGAGAACATCTTCAGTTACACTTAAGAGAATCATTTACCAGTTACTGTTAGTGGTTAGTCATGTGGATATACAATAAATTATAGTGAGTTTTGAGAAAGACCATAGTGGATATAAGAATAGTAAATGGGACTTAAGAAGATGGACACGTGCCAATGAAACTCACACATTAACAAATATTTTTTCAAATGATATAACAAATATGTTTTTCAACTGGATACAAAGCCTGCGCCATACTGACATTGTTTCTATTAGATGATGATAGGAGGACCTTCCTTAGGGAATAGTATCAAAAGAGAAAAAGGAATAATGTATAGTTGAGACCAGTTAGGTGGGAAAGAGTGAGGATAAGGTCTGCAGATGCAATGGTAGATCGTGTAGGTCATCAAATGCTGCAGTAAGAACTGTGAACTACATCATATGCAATAGAGACTGACTGGAGAATTTTTAAGTAAGGGAACAGGTAATGTGATCAAAGAAGTATTCACTTTTCTTAATAGGCTATGCTAAGCTACAGTATACAATAGACTCTAAATTTCTACACCTCTCCAGATCTACTCTACAGTCTCTTCTCTGAAGGTCTTTCAAAATTGACCTGTGTAAATTACATTATGGGCTGTGTAACAAGTTGAATTGTGTTCCTATAGAATTTAGGTGTCCTAACTTCCAGTATCTCAGAATGTGGACCTATTTGGGGATAGAGTCTTTAAAGAGGTAATGAAGTTGAACTAAGGCCATTAGATTGAGCCCTGATCCGATATGACCAGTATCCTTATGAAAAAAGGAAATTAGGACACAGAGAGACACACACAGTTGGAAGACAATGTAAAGTCACAAGGAGAAGGTTGCTATCTACAAGTGAGGGAGAGAGAGCTGGAACAGTCTTCTCTCAAAGCCCTCAGAAGGAACCAACCCTGCTGGCACCTTGATCTTGGACTTCAAGACCGCAAATTTGTGAAACAATACATTCCATTTATTTAAGCCACCTGGTTTGTGCATCTTTGTTGAGGCAGGTCTAGCAAACTAATATAAGCTCCCTTGTCCTCTGGCTTCCTATTAGATAGTCAATGGGGAACACTGACAGGAAATTCGAAAAGCAAGCAATTAATGTCAAGCTATATGTTCCCTTGGCCTTGTGTGGTGTCCCAGGGACCGGCTCATTCTCTCTAGTGAAGGTCTCAGCTCCTGGCAGCTGTCCTTCTCCTCTAGGTTCTGCTCTTTTCTTCTTGGTAGGTACCCTTTAGATACAGAAGTGGTATCAGACTAACTATGTTGTGGTCCTGGAAAACAAAACTATTCCTACATCCTGATCACATCTTTGTAGAGTTCATTTATCCAACTTTATTCAAGTTTTTTAGTTTCAATGTGGCATATGTTTTTGGCTGAAAACATGACTCTCCAGTTAACATGGCAGAAAATAGTTGGATGGTTTAATGGAGAAAGTCCTAGAAGTAGCATGTCTCACTTCTGTTGGCCTTCTGTTGGCTAGAACTTAGTCATGTGAACACACCTAATGGCAAAGGGAACTGCATAAGATTTTCTAGCTTTGCATCTGGGAAGAAATTAATTGAAACAATGTGGAATAGATAAGATGAGCACTATTTCTATAAGGGAAAGTAAGATAACTCTTTACCTTTTCATATAAAGACAAAAGTAATCAGAAAAAGTCTGTAATTTGAATCACAGTATTTATATTTCTTTTATCTTGGATCTGAGGGAGTTACTGGACTGCTTTTAAGAAGAAAATAGAAATTAATATATTTATACTGTTTATTCAGTAATTATAACTTGCTTGAAATATATACAATATATTATTACAGACTATAATTATTTCATTCCATTGTGTTTTTATAACTGAACGTATCCCAACAGATAATGTCTTACCTAGAGTATGGGTACACAATGCCTATGAATGATAAATTATTTGGTCTTCACACTGTAAACCTTAGACTTGTTGTCTAACTGATAGAAAACATAAAAATGCAGCATATTGTGCATTTAAAACAGAAAGAAATAACATACGTGTGTGTATAAACAGAGACATCATTCATATATATATGAACCGGGACAATTGGAACATTGTTAACACAGTAAGCATCAAAGTTTTGTACTTCTTTTTAAGACATTAATAATAACACCAAGGACTTGACATGTGTCAACCAGGGCAGGATTGCTTTGGCACAGAATGCTGGAAAATCAGTGAGGTGGAAAAGAAAAGAAAGAAACCATTTAACCACTTTTCAAAAGTCAACATTTTTTCCTCTAATGAAATGTGTACATTATTTCATTAATCTTTTCATTAACCACTGTCAGTAGTGTCAAGAAAAACATGCCAATGGAATAATGATTTTATTTAAAGTTGAACAAAATAAACAATGAACAATTGATTTTGATTCTAAAACTATATTTATACAATCAGCGAAATGTTCCTCTAACACAAACCTACTTTTCTTTTTCCCCGATGGCATATATTCGTTCAAAGCAAACTATAGAGAATAGGAGTGAAATTGGATCACTTTGGAAAAGAGAATTTTAAAGTGTAATCTACAAAGCCCAGTTAATCCAATTTGGAATTAAGCATTTTTAAAGTTACAGGTTGTTAACTCCATTTATACAAATACTCCAATAAGTTCTGTACCGACTACCTTTTAGAAATTATTTTAAAACACAAGTTAAAATAATAATACTCTTAAAAGTAGGGCATTTTCCATCATTTTATTTGAACATCTAAAAATGCGTTACCTATTACAAAATTACTGAAATTAATCTCAGAAAATATTACTGCTGTTATACATTCAGAGGAACACACAGCTAGTTCCAGTTGTACTTAATGTATATATTAAACACCAGAGTTTTTGTTTTTCCCTTAAACAAGGCATTAGTCATTACAGAAATCAAAGCTGAAATTAGGCCACTGACGTTCAGCCTGCGGTCACGTGAACCTTCAGAGTTTGGGGGATATTTTAGGTAGGATCATCAGCAGAAGTTTGCAGAAAGTACCGTAAACAGCATTTAGCAGCTACGCGCATGTGCATTTATAGGAAAGTACTACATCTAGGTATTTTACCACACATCCAGGGTATAAAAATTCTAAGCACACAAAAAATAGAAGCCTGAGCCATTCTCTTTTTAGATGAAAATATATATACTTTTTTAACCAAGATAATATCATAGGCTAGAAATAAACGAGATCATAAAGTAGAGTTGGCTCCATTCTTCCAAACGCACGCTCTTAGGAAGTAAGAAGTAATGGCTGGAATCATGACCATTCAGTGGCAGCTTCTGAGCCATCCAAATGTATGTCCTACAGAGGTCCAACTACTTATGGAAATAAAGGCTAGCACAGCATAAATGAAGATTTTAATGGGTAGCTGTTGATTACCCATGTTCTTGAATTTGATCTGAAATCTGCCTTATTTTAGATGCTGATTTGTGCTCTCCCCTAATAAGAGACTCTGATATAAATGCCTTCGAGTTAAAAATTCCTCATATTTGAATCTTTCTGCTGCTTAATATATAGCTTGACTCACATCCTGTTTGGCTTCTTCATTTTCCTCTTTGCCAAAAGGTGAACTCTGTGTCTGATACTATTATAAACATACTGAAAACAAGTTGAAAGTGGATAATTCTTTTTTTTTTTTACATTTTTTTAAAATGTAAATCCGAGTTAGTTAACATATAGTGTGATAATGATATCAGGAGTAGAATTTAGTAATTCATCACTTACATATATATATAACATGTAGTGCTCATCCCAACAAGTATCCTCCTTAGTGCCCATCCCCCACCGCACCCCCCCCCCCCATCAACCCTCAGTTTGTTCTCTGTATTTAAGAGTCTCTTATGGTTTGTCTCCCTCTCTGTTTTTATCTTATTTTTGCTTCCCTTCCCTATGTTCATCTGCTTTGTTTCTTAAATTTAAAATTTGAGTGAAATTATATGGTATTTGTCTTTCTCTGACAGACTTATTTTGCTTAGCATAATGTGCTCTAGTTACATCCACATTGTTGCAAATGGGAAGATTTCATTCTTTTTTGATCTCTGAGTAATATTATTATTTGTGTGTGTGTGTGTGTGTGTGTGTGTGTGTGTGTGTGTACATCTTTTTTATCCATCTTTTTTATCCATCATCTGTAGGTGGATATTTGGGCTCTTTCCATAATTTGGCTATTGTTGATAGTGCAGCTGTAAACATTAGAGTGCGGGTGCCCCTTCAAGTCATCATTTTTATATCCTTTGGATAAATACCTAGTAGTGCAAATGATGGGTCATAGGGTAATTCTATTTTTAATTTTTTGAGGAACCTCCATACTGTTTCTGGAGTGGCTACACCAGTTTGCATTCCCACCAACAGTGCAAAAGGATTTCTCTGAAAGTGGATAATTCTTAATTTTAGTATTACATATGAGAAAGCAGAGACTAAAGAAAAGTCTTGGTAAAATAGATAAAACAAGATTATACCAGTCACTGCAAGAGAAACTTGCAATATTAAACAGTGTTTGAATGGTAAATTTTAATACTCATGAACTTGAAGGAGTATGATTCATTTTGGTGTATTTTGGAATGCTAAATATATAGTACTCTAAGTTTAAATCTTTATAACATTTTCTCTTTCTTTCTTTCTTTCTTTCTTTCTTTCTTTCTTTCTTTCTTTCTTTCTTTCTTTCTTTTGAAGTAGACCACTACAACAGTGTAATTAACTTATCAAATAAAAATGTCAGGAAAGTCACATGTTAGGAATCAGTTGTATGATGGGTTGTGAGAAATATTTAAAATATCATTATTTTCTTTCTGAAAATTAACACTAAATTCAACTCTCACAAATGTTTTTGGATTCCTTTCATAAGTTGAAAATGATTTATTAAGAATTATTTCTAAGGCTCCTTCTATTAGTGGAAAGTGATTTTGTATAAAAGGATTCCAAAGCATAACTAATGCATTGTTTAATGTTGATTCTCATTGTATGTTCAATGGAATGAATTCAGAATCAAATTCCAAGTCTGTATTTGCTTTTTATGTTGTGTATTCCTAGTTTTAAAATATGTAACATCTTTCTGTTGACCTCAAACTTTCTCCAAAAAGATAGCTAAGTATCTTTTCTAGTATGGTCTTTTTTATAACCAGAAGATATTAAAAGATAGCAAACTTCAAGTTAAAGTGATAGAGCAGTAGCAAAATTAAGTTTCAAAGCATTCTAATTGGGAAATGTGGCATACCTCCAAAAGGGTGGTATGTATATCATTTAGATTGTACACATGAAATTCTCTAAAGTTGTCAGTTTCTGCAGCTTTGGCTTTCTGTCTGTATGACCTTGAAGGTTGCTTTAATTGTTAAAGCCTCATTGATCACCATATGCCATTAGAAATGAATACGTTATGGATGCATCCATAGATTCAATAGTAGAAAAATTCTAGAAACCATTTAAATGTTAATTCCTTGCTAATCCTCTTCCACATGTTTATTTCTATGGGAACAAATCACTAAAGATTAATTATCATGCTTCTGTAAAGAAATATGATGCTAATTCATTTTCTCAAATTTAAGTTAAAAAGTTTGTTTTTTTAGAATAAGGTTAAACTTTTGCAAGATTGTAACAGAATATTTGAAACATTGCAAATGTAGTATGAAATGATTTCTTATATAATTGATCAAATTTGAACAAATTAATGATAGCAGCTCTCTGTCAAAAACAAAATAAATAAATCCTAGAAAGGTGAGAGTTAAGCGTAGCTGGAGACTTCTGTTTGTTAACTGTGGATAGCCATGGCATGATAATGATAAGTTGCTTATAGGGGAAGTAGAGAAAGTTTATGAGAGAATGTCCCAAGTCAGAAGGGAAGAGTTCAAGAGGAATAGTATATCCCTCTTGCTACTTAGAGGACTTGACCCACTTCCATCCAAAGGCAGATGCTCTACTTGTACCCTTCTCTCCTACCTTTCTTTCTTATTCATCTCTCTCTTTTCTGTACCATTTCCCCCAGGCTTTAGGTCTTGTATTAGTTTCATTCTGCTCCTCTTCGGAGCCAAACATCTTTAAGTTTTTCTGTACATGGGATTTCAGTTTTGTTACCTGACATTTACCCTTCAATCCAATCCAGTCTGGTTTCCATGGTCCACAACCAACACAGTTTTTATTAATATCATGTGGAATTAGGGAGTTTTATCTTCTCTTGTAAGCCTCACGCATATGTTAAACTTAACATGTCTAAAACAAAATTTCTGGTCTCCTACTACTACCAACAACACCTCATTTATCTATGCCCCTCTCCTACACACCTCTTCCCATAGTCTCTCCTAATTCAGGTGTTAACTGTTATCTACCTATACTGAGAGTCATCGTTGACCACTCCCATTTCTTTATCCTTTACCTTCAAGCTCTAGCAGAAAGTCCTTTCTAAAATTTCATCTTCCATCTGCTGTTTCTCTCTATCTCCTCTGAAACTATCCTGGTCCAAGTCTTGATAATATTTTTTAATGTTTGTTTATTTTTGAGAGAGAGACAGAGCATGAGCAGGAGAGGGGCAGAGAGGGAAGGGGATACAGAATCCGAAGCAGACTCCAGGCTCTGAGCTGTCAGCACAGAGCCTGATGTAGGGCTCAAACTCATAAACTACAAGATCATGACCTGATCCAAAGTCGGATGCTTAACCGACTAAGCCACCCAGGCACCCCCAAGTCTTCATCATTTTTTTATCTGCACTGTTGCAATTATCCATTGCCTCCTTCTAAATATTCTTCACGCTTTGGTCAGGGTGATTTATAGTGTGCTGCATGAAATCAGTTCTCTATTGAAAGGTTCTTCAGTGGCTTACTTTTACTCTGAGAATAAACTACAGACTCCTTGTCACTGTTAACCAGCAATGGGCTTGCATGTTTGGGCTCTTGCCTGTTTTCCTCTATCTTACCTAATACCCGCCTTACTTTCCTCTCAATGTTTCTTTCTCTTTGATGCACTATCACTCCTGGAACTTTCTAAAAAAACTTTTCTATGTTATGGCCTTTAATCTTACTGTACCTTCTAACTGGAATAGTGTATCCTCCTCTTTAGAGTGTTCCTTCTCCACTGTCCCCATGTTGCCTTGCCCATGCATCCTTCTCATTACTCAAGTCACAGATGAACAGTCATCTCTTTAAGTAAACACTTCTGAACCATCTCCAGAAATTCCACCCAATTATTATGTGCCATAGCACCCATTTTTATTGTATAGTTGTTTTACGTATTGATTTTCTGTATCCCTAACTAGACTGTAAGCTTCATGGGTTCAGAGACTTGTCTGTCTTATTCCCTGTTGAGTATCTCCCTGGCACTCAGCACAGTAACTGAACCATAAATAGCTGGTTAATAAATAACTATTAAATAAGGAATGAAAGGCAGGAATGAAATTTTATTTCAGATCTCAGAGGTTGCCAGGCATTGGCAACCTATCCTAGTTGGGTAGGATCTCTGGGCTTTCCAGTTGCCCAGATCCACCCGTCAATTTTTTTCTCTAGAGTTACACAATTTTGTTGGCTGTTTTTCACTAATCTGGATAACTATTCTGATACATTATAGGCGTATATGGCACATAAATAATGTATACATTATTTAGTAAAATGTCACTAATTGTGTTTTAATTAACTTCTATTTTTCTCCAAATATCCTAAAATATTTCCTGTTTTTAAGCTTTGTAACAAATGCATTCAAAGTTTATTGGATGTGTTTGTATCTGTGTGCATATTTGATTTAGGTTGTAAACTGCAAAAATATGGAGACAGACTTGATTTAGCTGAGTTATCATTACTGTGGTTATTTTAAATAGATGAAATCATTAACTTGTCTTAAGTTTGACTCAAACTTTATTGTAATATTTTATAGTTGAAGTGTGTATTAATTATTGAACTCCCACTGAAATAGAAATTTAATTTTATTCAAATGGTTGAAAAATTTTAGGATAGCATTTTAAAAGAATACAGAATGGAAGGCCATGTACTAAAATATTTGCTTCCATAAAAATTATAGCACTTAAAATAATCAAAAGTGATTATGTTCATGTTAAGTATATTTGAAAATAACTTAAGTAACACAACCCATTCAAAACTACACAAAGCTTGTCATTAGTGATTTCACTGGTGGCTTTAGAGAACTTGATTTCTTAGCATATCTATTGAAGACAGTCTGTTAGGATTATATCACTACAAAAGGCATGACAATTCTTTTATGTTAGAAAATATTCCTTCCTACATTTATTTCAGTACTTAAGATTAACTAGAAATATTATTTTATACACACACAAACCATAAACTTATAGTTAAACTGTTTTTAGCTGTCTAAATTTGGAACGGACATTGATTTCACAATGAGGGAATGAAATCACTTAATGTTCTGGTTTTGATGACTTCCAATTGATATGTATAGCATGTGACAGCCTACTTGAAATGAAAGTGGTTATACAGTTGGATCAGCTTCCTTTGTAGTCAGCCTTCATATCAATAATGATTAATTCATGCAGAGAAAATACTCTAAAAGCTAAAAACTTGAGAATGGGAACTTTGCTTATTAATTTTTGTATTCTCAGGATCTACCACATTCCTTTTACAGAACAATCAATAAATATCTACTGAAGTATTGATTGATTGATGAATGAGTACAATATTTTCAAAATAGGCATTGTCAGAACCAAATTATCAAACAAACAAAAAAACCCAAAAAACAAAAGAATGAAAGAAAAGAAAGCACGTTATATGCCTATAGTTTTAGTTGCAAAGTATGACATTTTAGAAGGCAATTACAAAATGTTACCTATTCTATCCAAATATAAGATGAACTGTTTATTATGCACATCACTATTCTGGAGGAAAAAATCTACTCTACAAATGAAAGTAATGGGTATTCTCAGATCTACTTGTGAGGTGACAGGAATGTTAAACCAGATAGTAACACAAGATGAAGGTAGATATTATGTTCATAGTAATTAACCTCTTGCTCCTTCATTGTAAGAACAATTAAGAAAAAAAATTATTAATAAACTTCCATTACACTAATGTGATGATAATCATGTGAGGAGTAGTTCCTGAGACAAAAATGTTTTTTAGATAAAAAGCAAAGTGGAAATCAAAAACAACACTAAGAAAATATTTTGCCCTCAATTAGATGAACCTTCACAGTAGAAAGTATAATATTTCCTCCTTAAAGCTTTCTAACCCTTCCACTTGACCAGATACTCTGCGGCCATAAGAGACAAGATATCAGTAATGTTGCTTCCTCAGCAGGTGGAGAACAGCTGTATGATCCGTCCACCACCACCCCTATTTCTTGCTACCAAACAGTAATAGATGTTTATTCCCTGAGAGGTATAGGCCCTCGTCTTGTCCAAACCACTGTCAGCACCACACATATGTCTCATGCTATATTTATCTAACTAAATGAAGCTATTTGAGTGACTGTTCCAAAAACAAAGAAATGTTTTAGGTAATATGAAGTCTTCCTTTCAAGAGGCATTCCATTTATTCTCTTAACTGGAAAAATCTGTATCTATACTTACATTTCTAAATCTTAGCACTATTGACATTTTGGGCTGGATAATTCGTTGTTGTGCGATGCTGTCCTGTGCAAGAGAGGATATTTGATAGCATTTCTGGCTTCTATCTGTCCCCTCAGTTGTCAGGACAAAGCGTCTCTGGAAATTGTTAAATGTTTCCAGGGGGAAAGAGGAGCAAAGTCATACATCCCCACTGAGAACCACATATTCATACACTCACTAAACTCTAATCAATTTCCAAATTATCATTACAAACAATAAGTGATTTTTTCTTCTTTATTTTTTATATTAGCTTTAGAGAAGAGGAAGAGAGAAAACTGATAACTGTGTTTTGAAAATTTTTGAAGAGAAAATAGCACTTTGATTGTGTTTAGGATTTAGAAAATAGGAGCACCTGGGTAGCTCAGTTGGTTAAGCATCCAACTTTGGCTCAGGTCATGATATCATGGTTCCTGAGTTCAAGCCCCACATCAGGCTCTGTGCTGACAGCTCAGAGCCTAGAGCCTACCTTGGATCCTGTGTCTTTCTCTCTGCCCCTCCCCCACTCACATTCTGTCTCTCTCTCAAAAATAAATAAAAACATTAAAAATAATGATAAGAAAAAAGAAAATAGATTACCATTAAGTGCTTCATGGATCAAAGATAAATTTTTACCTGTCAGCATGACCTGACTAGAAGAAAGATCTTAGCTAAAAAAAAAAAAAAAAAAAAAAAATCAAAACTAATACCTTCATATTTCTACCTGAGTCTTTAAAATAAGCTGATGAGAAATAACAACCTCCCCACTTGCCCTTCCCCTCAACCATGGCCAGTTATGATATGATAACCTAGAAAGAAAGACTTGAAAAGAACTAGATAGGATTTAATTTTTAAGAACTGGGATGGGAGCAGTAGAAAAAGTTCAAACTGTAGTCACAGACGGGGCTGCTCTGGTTAATCTTGCATTTTTCCTGTTCAAGTAACACCCTGGGACCCCCACACTACTTCTCCAGTTATTTCTGGAACAAAGTCTCTGGCAGCCATGGGTCTGAACCATGCGTGGTCCATGGATCATTCTTAACAGCACCGGATGCTTCACCTTTTCTTTAGGGGCTGCATAATCAAGTCAGAAAATAAAATCTAACTTGGGACCAGAAGTAGAATTTGGTAGTGGAATGTGAATTTGGTGACGCTTTCTTCTTTTTCCATAATAACACTACCATTACCACCAGGCATCTTTTCCAAATGTGGCATATACAAATCTCAGGCAACAATACATGTATGGAAGACCTATAATTTTTTCTACAACTTCATTTCCATTTCCTTTCTCCATTCTGATGAGATAACAGAAAAATAGTTCCAGTCAGTGAGGGTTTCTCCCTCTATCCCTGTGACTTCTTCACAGTTCCAGGGTACAGGTGTTGCACGTGATCGGGTACACTGATGTCATCAGATAATCTGTTTTGCCTGGTCTTGCTAATTAGATCACACAGCAGAATCCAGAGCCTTTTTAGACTCAGAGGCATGAAGAAACTCAGTGCTTTCTGTCCTATAAGACAGAGATAGCATGAGGAAGTTGTTAGAAAATAAGAGATTATAATTTCAAAAAATTACCCTTAGGCTTCATAAAGCACACACCTTAATATGTATTCATTGTGTACTCAGCTATGAAGAACTAGAATAGCTATAACTCGAGAGATCTTTTTATAAGTAAAATCTCTGTGGGGCACCTGGGTAGCTCAGTCAGTTAAGTGTCCAACTCTTGGTTTCGGCTCAGGTCATGATCTTGTAGCTTCATGGGTGTGAGCCTTGCATTGGGCTCTGTGCTGACAGTACAGAGCCTGAATGGGATTCTCTCTCTCTCCTTCTCTTTCTTCCCCTCCCCCACTCATGTTGTCTCTGTCTCTAAAAATAAATAAACTTAAAAAAATAGAATCTTCTATGAATAACTAAGATATGAAATAATTTAAGGTAGAGCTTCTTTGTTTGAGACTTGGATTGGGAGCAATGGGAAGAAGTATGTGGGGAGTTATTACTGTGCCTGCCCTGAGTTACCCTGTGTCCCTGGAACTGCTCCTAAGTCATATTCCGGAAACCAAATAATCATAGGAAAACATTTTGAAAAACACTGCTGTATAATAATAACTGCTTAAATTGGAATACTATTATTACCAACATAATTACAAAAATATGTATCTTTGGTAGCATTGAAACAAGAATTATTTTTCATCTTCCTCAAAGAATAGTTAGGATACAACTAAATCCTAAAAAAAAAAAAGCAATTTTTAATGAACTCCACTGCATTTTAATTGTGTGGAAATTGTCATTAGTTAGTGCAATTTAATTCAATGGCAACAAAAATTAGCCTATTTTAATGAGACATGGATATTTTCACTTTTCTTGGTACTAGAGAAAAAGTACAGCGTGCCAATTAGGGCATGTTTATGGAAACAAGAAGATCCTAATGCTACCATTGTTGTGAGATTCCGTGTTTGTTTCTGAGCAACTGAGAACCTTACCTCCCTTACTTGTCAAGTTCAAGAATAGTAGTACTCACTACAGAGGATTGTTGTGCATGTCACAAAATATATTTCATCTGTCCTGCATGTGGTATGTGCTAAGCTAATGTTTGCAATATGTTTACTATTGACCATTAAAATTTATTTTTATTTTTTTAAAGTGTATTTTTATTTTTGAGAGAAAGAGAGAGAGACAGAGCACAAGCAGGGGAGGGCAGAGAGTGAGGGAGATAGAAGCAGGCTCCAGGCTCTGAGCTGTCCACACAGAGCCCACTCGAACCCATGAACTGTGAGATCATGACCTGAGCCAAAGTTGGACGCTCAACCAACTGAGTCACCCAGGTACCCCAGACCATTTAAAAATTTTAAATGCATGCATATAAATGTTCATAGTAATGGGTTGCATTCTAATTGTTATACCACAGTGTTCAGGAACATGAAGTAGCAAGTCTGTCTAGTCAGCATTATGTTATTATTATTGTGATCACATTTAACATGGTCTTGAAAAGCATGAGTTCCTGAGTTGGACAGCCAGAGTTCTATCATCACTGTTTGTATAATTTGGGGCAAGTCCTAGAACTCCTAAACTTTTATTTGGAGTATTAAAAAACCTAAAACAGTTAAAACAATTTAGCAATCACTAAATGTTAGTTATAATAAATTAATGAATAAATAAACAAATAAATACATTATATATATTAGCGATGATGATGACATTATAATCAACATTAATAATTTTTCTTACCTACCATTATCTTTTATTTAGTAGCAGCTATTTTGGGCTGGGAAAATTTGTTAAATATACTCATGCATCTGGATAGGATTTAGATGATATTACTAAAATATATCATTAATGTCTCAAAAAAGATCAGCATAAAGTCAGAAAAAAAGTAGATCTCAAATTCCTTAGCACTTAGCTATGGTAATTGATGAATGTTAAGTACTATATAAAGCTTTGCTGAATGAATGGAATGAATGAATGAATGAATGAATGAAGTGATGGGTATGTGAATAAATGAATTAGTATAAGGAAAAACAGGCATAATAGCTTATAGAAAACCTATACTGAAATACATCCACATACACCAGAATATGAAATAATTTGAATAAGCCTAGAAGTTGAGTGGTTTACTGCTACTCTTGTTAATTTGGCACAAGTTTGGTTGTCATAGATCAGAGTCAGAGAATGAAGGTTTGATAGCAACAAGATGAGAATACTTTAAGAATCAGAATTTTATATCTGAGTTTAGATTCTTATTCCTTTTGATTATAAATGTAGAAAAAGGATTTGACTTTGAAAGTACTTGCTAAGGAATGATCATACAGGCAAAAACACAAATTCTAGGATCTGAGCCAAGCTCTGATTTCTTCTGTCCCTGGAGTGTTTTATTTAAAGAAACCATTGATTTCTGCCACTGTGCTGAAGAAACTCATTGCGAAGGTGGCCAAAAAATCTGCCTCTAATTCAGTTTTCTAGGATCCTTTCCAAGGAGAGATCAACTTCTTTTGGATTAGCACATGAGCAGCTTTGCTGAAAGTAGCCTTTTATGCTTTAAGCTCAATTTTTTACTAACATGTTGAAAAGGAAAGAAAAACTCCCTGTGATAGTTTCTATGAATCCTAGAAACTTTAGCTTGCTTTATTTTAATATTTAGGAAAAAAATACTACTATAATCAAATGAAGTTTTTCCAGAGGAACTGTCAACAGTTCATTATTTGCCTGAGGCTTACTTGAGGGTATTTCCTTATGAAATACTAAAAGTACAATTAAAAATATCTAGTTTTCTGCCTTGTGATTTGAAGAAAACTGCAGTATCACTAGCAATTTTTATTAGTTGTTAAACATGCTTTTGAAATGGGCCAATAAAAAAATCCTGCACTTAACAATTTAGAATAATGCATATGAATTCCTCCCAGTAAACCAGAGCATTTTCCTTTAATGCATGTGGACAGACATTGTATTCTCAGAATTGGCCTCAGACTCATGCATAAAACAATGTGACACATGCAGAACATGCCTCATGTTCTTGCCAAGAATAATCCCATATTAGGCAAGAGAGAAAGTAAACTGTGATGATATTTAGTCTGAAACATGGCCAGTGATGCCCTAACTTTGAAAAGTTACACAGATGCATTTTGAATACTAAGCTTATTATTTTTAGGAGCATCATGAAAACCAGAATTGGAAATACAGGGAAGCAGTGTGACCTTATAGAAACTGTGCTTTCTGTATTAGAAGATCTATGGTCCATGTTCTTGCTTGAAATAAATTTACATATAATTTCATTGACAAACACAATATGGGTCCTCAGTGGCTCCAGCAACCACCAAGGATATCAGAATAGCTACTAGCCGTCAACAAACACATGGAATCTTTTCCTCACCAGTGTGGTTCTTCTTGTCATGTGTCTATAGCCTATTCTTATTTTTGTGCCCAGTCTACTATTCCATATATTGCATTTGAGCGTTTGATTTTTTTTATACCAAAGCAATCAGAAATTTAATTACAAAATTATATAGGAAGAAAAAGATATCCCTCCCCTCTTCAGATCCAACTTTATTTCAGAGGAAATTACTTTAAAATCTTTAGAAGTTTCTTCTGTATTTCTGCCTTCATACTTCTAAAGAATAAATGCATTTTACTATTTTTATGTATTCATTTCCAAAATTAGAATTGGCATCCAGTATGTATGACGATGTCCCTGTCCTGCATCAGCCTGCCTGTCCAGCCTGCTTATCCTGAAGTATGTTTTTTTGCAAAGCAACAAGCAAATAATAATAATAATAATAATAATAAATATTATGAATGGCACATGATGTTTTTTCACATATATTACACTTTAGTTATCTTTCCTCTTTTCTACACCCTTATCATCTTCCCCTCAGTAAATAATTTCCCTGTTTTTAATTTGCATAGTTTTCAATACATCCTTTTTTTTTTTTTTCTTTTTTAAATGCTTCATCAGATCTACCATATAACTTAGTGATGAGATTTCACTTTGCCATTCTCCTTTGTTTGGTCAAATGATTTATGGATTTCTCATTTCCTCTTTCTTGTTTTATTCCATTTTGCTGAGGCATCTTATATGTTAGCTTTTTGAAATCAAAGGATTCAGGGAAACTGACAGTCTTTCCACATCTGTATATATCTTTATTCCATCCTCAGACTGACTTTTATGCTTAGAATTTTATACAAAAATACAAATGGTTTTCACTTAGCATTTTGAAGGCATTACTTGAGTGATTTCTAGCATCCTGTGTTGCTGTTAAAAATCTAATACCCTTCAGATGTTTATTTCTTTATATGTGATATCTTTTAATTTCTCTCTTTTAGGGTCTTGTATTTTTAGTCTTCTGAAATTTCCAAAGTTGTACTTAATGTTTTTCTTTTGTCCTTCACTATGTTGGACACTGTGTGGAACCCTTCACTCTGTGGCAGGGTACTTAAGTACTGGCTGTCTTAATCTCATATTTCCTTTCTTGTATCCACTTGTATCTTTTATCATAATTTCTGAGGTAATTTTTATGCTTTGTATTGCTGCAGTTATTTGATTTTTTAAATCTTAGATTTTTTTTTTCATTTTCAATACCTCTTATTTTTCATTTCAGAGCTCTGATTATTTTTCCTTTTTCATAACATTACCTTCATTTTGGGGAAGCTTTAGGATCTTTTCTTTACCAGTAGTCTTCTGAAACTTCACAAAGATGGTGTTTTTCTTTTATCATTCGCTCTGCTGGGTGCTTCATGGACCCTTTGTGACATGACACTTCAGTACTGGTCTTAGTCTCTTAACATTCTTTCACCGATTTCCATCTCTTTATCTTTTGTCCTAACATTTGGCATATTTTCTTTACTTTGTATTTTAACACTTCAAGATCTCTTTCTTATTTTTCATCTAAATGCTCTGATTTTTTTTCCTCACACTGGTGTTGTTTTATGGAGAGAACAACCTTCTGTTTTCTCCCTGAGGATATTACTTAATTACAGGTTTTTGCAAGTTTCTCCTGTTCTCTGATGTATCAGTCAGGGTCCCAGCAGGAGACAGATGTGTTTAAACTCAAAGAGTTTAACTGAAGAGAGTTTAATGGAAAGACTATTTATAGGTGTTTGGGCAGGGAAAAGGAAAAGGCTCCCAGAATTTGGGAGAGCTTGGAGGTGTGAGGCTGAGAATCAGAGCCACTGCCAAGGCTATGGTGAGGTACAAAGAATAAATATCTCCTCTTTCTGATGAGGTAGAGTGGGAAAGCTTGGCTGCACAGGGTGGAGAAGGGGAACTGAGTGTTCTCTTGCCTTCAACTCAAACGTCAGCCAGTACCCATGCTTTTAGTTCTTTCCTTCCTTACAGCCGGTATCCTTTCCCTTTTAGGAGTTCTGTGGAATAAACTGGCTGACTTATACTAGTCTCCTTCTCCACAGGAACTGTAGGTTGAAGTATCATGAACTCTGCTAAGTTAGCTAGCAATCTTCCATCTGCTTTCTGTCTCCAAAAAATTTATGAACATTCCCACCACTGATATATCCTCTCCATTTTTTGTATCTTTGTAAATTTATACTTTGTTTTATTCATGGTAAAGAAAAGACTTGTTGAGGGGAGGCAATAGGAGGAATTGCATAAGGCTAGTCTTTCATTTTTAACCAGAACTAGTAATAAAAATTACTTTTGTGAGACTATCCAGTTGTGATATAGTGACAATGCTAATTTCTACCAGGAGAATACAGCACATGCTTAGCAGCTGAAATATTTGAGATTCTTCAGGCAAGAAAGAAAAAACAAAATGAGGTTCTTACTAGACGTCAACTTCTACCATCTTTGAACATCAGTGTCCCCATCCTCAACCCCATCAGCTTTTCTGATGCTTTCTCTTCTTTTTTCCATTTTTTTCACCCTACCACACATCTCCAACAACCTTCACCATCCACCCAGCACCATTAGGTAGGCACAACATTGGATGAATGAATGTTGACAAATACCTTTCAGTGTTCCCTAAGCCTAAGTCTGAGCCCTCTTTATAAATTCTTTGAGGGAAATTTTTTTTAATTTAAAAAAAAATTATTTTTTTTTGTTTTTATTTTATTTTAGTTTCAGGTATAGAATTTAGTGATTCATCACTTACATACAACACCTGGTGCTCATCACAAGAGCCCTCCTAAAATACACATCACCTATTAACTTTAATATGCTACTTAAGCATTTTCTTTAAAACTTCTTTTTTTATTCTAGACCTATTTTATTGTCAAATAATGGTATCTTTTGTGTGCTCTTAGGAGAATTTACTGAAATGATCTTGCTTGTAAAATATAAAAATAAATATAAAATATTCTGTGGACATTAGAAAATCAGATATGCTCCATATATAGGGAAAATTCTGACATCTTTTCATTGCATTTTAGTAACCATATTTTTCAAATCTGTTTTTTCCAACCGGTTATTTTATAATTTAGTAATGATGTGCTAAATTCCCTACTTTGATTTCTAATGGATTTTATTTTACATGTTCATTATTTTACGTATATGTATTGCTTTGTGACTTTTATAAGTCATTGTATTCTGTGTTTTGAACTTATATTGCTATTGAAGGCTAGCTAGTCCCTGATCTGATTTTTTGGTTTACATTTGTCTGATCTAACTTTGCTCACTTCTGAGTCATTGGGTCTCACATATGTCAAATTTAAACTATTAGAAAAACCTTAACCTTATTTCAATAATTTCAATGTTTTTATTGCTGCAATTTTATGCTTTATGGATTTATAACATTTTCCTTCTCTAGTGTGCTAGGTTATAATTGTTTTGTCACTAACTTTGAAGATAGACCTCCTCTTTTAATTTTGTGAAAAGTTATATTAATGTTTTTATAAAAATTTAAATCTGTCGTTTTGGCTGTAATAAGAACGTAACTATGATTTTCAGCTTCTCTTTGAAGAAGATTCAGTGTTTAGCATTATATGCCCTCAACTAGTTTTTCCATTATTTTCTAAATATTAGATTGAAAACTACTTATTGATTTTACAACATAGATTTTCTCCTTAAAATGTAACATTTTGTATTCAATATTTAGCTACATTTAATATAATTATTTAGACATTTTTGTATATTTTTCTAAATTGAAATTTCATTAGCAGTAATTTTCTCATTTTGAATTTCTGTCTGCTGAATCATATTTCACCCATTGTGAACAGGTTCTCAAAGGATAGCTTTATAGATAGATATACTTCTGTAAACATTTTCATCATAGTTTTATTTTACTCATCATATTATGTCATTTTCCTTCAGCTTGCTTTATATGAAACTGTTTCCTTTGACTACTTGGTCAAGTTTATAAATGTGTTTGTAAACTCTGTTAACATTTTTATAATTATTTTCTTCTATTAAAAAAAAACTTTATTTTTGTATCTTCAAGCACTAGATGTTCTAATTTATATCCTCAATTTAAATTGGGAACTGTAATCTTTCTTTATGGGTACCATAAACATTTTTTGTTTTGTTGTCCTATCCTTGGTATGTGGAAGTTTATGTTTGACCAGTTTTGGTTTGTAATCAGAGAAGTTGTACTCTGTTTTGGCAGAGGAGAGACAGCAGATGTGGAAGGAGATGAGGACTTGTTCTTGCTCTAACTTACAGTTTCTTTCATGGAGGTGATTGGGTAGAGAAGATTCCAAACCCAGACCAAGGGAGAAAACAAGAAGCACAAATAGCAGAAATAGCAGCCTTGCCCAACATGCTGAGAGCTGCTGTCATTGGTACTCACTGCTGATTTTTTTTTTTCCTGTGCTAGAGATCTGAATTAACAAGGAAAGGGTTTTCACTGGGACAAAGTATATGGTTGATACTCATGCTAGCACCAAGAACATCCCTCACCATCCTGGACAGCCAGGTTCTCAGTTTGACTGGCATGTGTTTCAAGAGACAAAGCTAATGTAAGCTCCTATTAAGACTAATGCTGAATCTTCACAGGTTGAAATGTTGATCCTCACAGGTGAAAGAGAATTTCAGTTGGACAGCTTTGTTTTAAAAGCTCTCTAACATTTCAAGGTCAGGAAAATGAAGAAGAACCAGAAAGGAGAGAGAGATAATGAGCTACTAGGGAAGTAGAATCCAAAACAAGAGAAAATTGGGTGTAGAGAGTAAAGAAAGTATTTCAAGGAGGAAAGATGTCATCTAAGTCATATGCTGCAGCTATTGAGTAAGATGGGGAATCAGAAATGGCCATTCGATTGTCAGTGTGGGAGAAAAAAAATAAGCTTGACAAAGGTAATTTCATGAAAGCCTAATGGAGTTGGTAAAGACAGAATGAGCAGGAAACAATTAGAAACAGCTAATATAAACAGTTCTTAGGGAATTTTGTTATAGAGGGAAGTCTCAAACTAAAGAACTATGTGGAGGAGAAGAATGGTCAAGGAAGATATTTTCTCTTTTTTAAGATCAAAGATACTAAAGCATGCTTGTAAGCAGCTGAGAATAATATACTACAGAGAAAAATAGTTGATGAAGTGGGAAACAGGAAACAATAGCAAGTATAATACTGTTGAAAAGTAAAATGTAGCCCTGCATTTGGGGTGCTGTAGGGGACCCACTGGCTCTCACTCACCAAAATTCAGTGGTATTTTATTTTTTTATTATTTACATATATATTTGATGTTTATTTATTTTTGAGAGAGAGAGAGAGAGAGTGTGAGCCAGGGAGGGGCAGAGAGAGAGAGTGAGACACCGAATCTGAAGCAGGCTCCAGGCTCTGAGCTGTCAGCACGGAGTTCAACACGGGGTTCGAACCCACGAACCATGAGATCATGACCTGAGCCGAAGTCAGACGCTTAACCTACTGAGCCACCCAGGTGCCCCCATCCAGTGGTCTTTTAAATAGAAACTTGAAGGGAAAGGAGGTGTGAGATAGTCTCACAGTTATTTCCTATATTCTCCCAAAGTTGAACTTTTTCATGTCTTATTTGACATACCTTTATTGTGCTATTATTTTTTCTCTAAGATGCTCTTTTAGAAATAATTTAAAAATAAGTTAAATTTCAGTTACTTCCCTCCTTATCCCCATTGAGTGCACTAATATGTAGACTCATTATTCTTTAGCTTTTAAAGACTTAAGATAGTCAATATTCTTCTTAAAGCACATCAGTCTTTATGCTGGCATAGAATCAAGATTAAAAATAGATTACTGCCCACTTGAAAGTTTGAGTTTCTAAAAATCTAATGTTTTTTCAATTAACATAAAAGTTATAGATTTGTCTGAGGAAAGAAAATGTCCCTGAACAGTGCCAGAAAGCTTATTAACATAGTAATAAGCTTATTACCATAGTTGCAGGGAGCACACAGACAAGGAAGAAGTACCAATATACCTACATCACACTGAGTGTATAATATTTCAGTCTGTTCTATGTGCTGGTGAAATTCAGTGTGTTTTATTTGTCACATCATTCGAAAAGACAAAGAATTTTCCATGTTTCGTAAAAATAATATGAAACCTGCCCCCCATCAACACACACAAAAGACTTTGGCTTTTTAAGTTTAAATATTATACTATATGATGATAAGAGACAGGCCATGGCTTAAAACCACACAATATAAAGTTTTGTTTCTATTTAAATCAAACTAAAAATTGTCTTACAATGACAGTGATTATTAGCTTCCTCTTCCCCTCAGAGACCACTTGCTGTTCTTGCTTGAGTTGAAGTAAAAGGCTCATTGGACATAGAAATTCCAATAGTGACAGGTTAGCAATGAGACTCTTATTTCCAATTAATAAAGCCTTTAAAACGAGATACAGTACAAATTACATTCAATCTTTGATACATTTTTGGGAATTCACTTTTATTCCATGGTAAGAAAGCATGATGAATCAGATTTTTTTTATACTTGAATTTCTATCAGCCATCAGAGAATGTTCCCAAACACAGAATATAACTTTTCGAGTCAAAGAGAAAATGTTAGCCAGGACCCCAGAGTGTTTTGCCAGTTCACAGACTCGTGGGTCTTGTCATGTTAAGTTATACACTGAATCTTCATTTATTCGGGTTAACAAATTCTTAAGAGTTTATGAATGCCCTAGTTTGGGAATTTGTGATTGTTCCAATAGTGATGCATCTGTGGCTCCCTCCTTAATGAGGAATCATTTGTTACTCTAAAAGGACAGTGCTGGATTTTCTAAATACCAGGCTATCTAAAATGAAATCTTAGACCCAAACGAATGAACTTGCGTTTCCTTCTTTTGTCCCCAAAATGAATGCTCACCAAGAGCAGTTGCATAGTACATGCCATTTTTACAAATGCAAGCTCATCAGAATGTACATAAATGCACTTAAGACCCTACAGAGCCAGCAGCACAAAACTATGATAGTGGACAGTTATCTTTTCAGCTATTCTCAATAAGGACCATGTATCTTCTACCTTTATTAAGACCTCATTTTGTTTTCTTTTACTATAATAGGCCAACACAGTCACAAATAACAATGGGAGTATTTTTTCAGATCTCAGTTTTCAAAATACGGTATTAGTGCAGTTTATTCAACCAAAGCCCAGTAATAATGGTGCAGTCTGTTTGTGACCACTTCCTTCCAAGATCCTGTTGTTTGCCCAAACTCTCTCCATCTCCCTCCTGATAGAATTCATTCCATGTTTTATCAGATTAAACTTCCAGGTTTTTTCTGAAAGGAGAAAGGAACAGGGAAACCCTCTGTGTTGTGCTATCATGGATGGCATCAATTAAAGTTTCAGAATTTCCCAATTCTCTGTACCTCACAGATAGCACAAATTCTTGTGTTATAAATTCTGTGTACTGTCACAGAGAAATGAATATATGCTGCATGGGGATTTCAGCAAGGGACTAACTTGGCATTAGAAGAACACTCTGTCTTGGAATTTACATTGTCCCTGCGCCCATGCTAGGGCTCAAGTCTTCGAATCATTACACCCTCAGACATGCTAAAGACCACCCCTCCTTTAAGCATTCCACTTACAAAAGTTATAGAAACATACTTACTGCTGTATCCAGATTATAATACCCAGATTACTTAGTTTATAGAAAAGGTAGACCAATCTACATAGTTGTAAGTTTCTCCATTTCTTTTCTCTTATAAAGCAGTTACGATTAATGTTTTATATCTTTAGATCCTACAGTTCTTGAACTGTAAAGCATTATGTTCCAAACACAATAATGAGAAAATATTTTTATTAATTCTCTATTCTCTATTTGCGCTTCCATAAAACTTCTTAATCCAGATGATTAGAGCAGAAATCATATTCCAAAGATAATTTATGTTAAAACTCTGTTATCTATTACTTTTTAAAAAATTATGTGATGAGTGTGTACAAATGTATTTATATGTTTATACCATATAGTTATATTTAAAGTTGAAGTTGTTTTTATCTAATTTTTAAAAACAGCATATAAAAAACAAATTGAAAACAATTTACATTTCTGTAGTACTGAATTTGGCTTAACATCTCACATGAGGCATTAGAACCTATACCTCTCTTTCAGCACCAAGTATGTCAGAATGTTCCAGCATCTCCATTTTACTATTTTAAATATTATCTTCTATGATAACTGTTGAAGCCTTTCTGTAGGAGTCAATTCAAAGAACACTTTAAGAACAAACCAGAGTTTGTGAGTTTGGCTATATGCAGCTGATATAACTGAAAGCTAAAATTTTATGGTTCAGATCATCAATTTCCATTTCAATTTTATTGTCCATCTTCAAGCTATCTGAAAGAATGGTCATAAGTGTGATTTCTGAGTCTAAAGTTGCTGCAATTTGAGACCCTATAAATATAGATGTCATAGTGATGATGGATTTAGTGCTGTACTGGGTTTGCCTAAACAAGTCTTCCCAGAGCAGGTTTTGTCTGACTCCAAGTGATGGATGATGGAAACCAATTGCTCATGAAACTTTATTGTTCTGTGTGTATGTGTGTGGCCATGCATGTATGTGTGTTTTTGATAGAAGTGAACATTCATCAGCCATTCTCAAATATATTATCCTTTGATTTCCATGAATTTCCTATAATTCATTATAACTAGTCTCTTGGGCAGACGTACACATTGCAGAGGTTAACCATTACAACTTAACATCTATATGATGGCTTGCCTGTCTATTTCTCCCCTTGGTATATCAGAGGAAGTCAAAGAAAGCAGTAGGGTTTTGGAATCAGAGATTAAGAAATCCCAGCTCTGGAACCATTAGCAGTGGATTTGGACAAGTTGTTTGCTCTGTTCAAGCCTCTGAACCCTGATTATTTCAGAGGTAGAATGGGGATAATAATAATGTTTAGAGTAAACAAGATAATGCAATATAGAACACTTAGCATATCTAATATGGGTAAATAAAGAAAGTATGAATACGTTTCACCTAAAATATATGGTGGTAATAAATGTCTAGATGAGCTAGATCTCTGCATTTCAACAGATTTCCATTGAATACTGTATTTTCTGTAGTTCATTCAACATTATTTTTCTCAGTTTTGTGTCCTTTAGTTTTTTTTTGCTTTGACTCAGTAGTTTTCTAACTGTTGATAATAATACCACTTCTATTATAATTACCTACTCCATTGTTTTATAATACTCTTATTCTATCAGTATTATCCTTAGTTCATGTAATCTGTTGTTATATGGTAAATATACTTCTTATTTTCTCAATTATGTATAATTTAAATCTAACTTGAGAAAAACAAAAATTCTTTTGTGTATATGATATACAAATATTTTTATGGGCTTATCCATTTTATGACCTGGATTTAAACAATAAATTTAGAGCAACTAGAATCCTGATACTTTGAAGACAGAAGTACACAACTGCATATGGAGCATAAAATGGGAAGCGGGTGGTAAAGCAAGAGAGTTACAGGTTAAACACTTCCAGGGAAAGAGTGAGTTTAAGATTGTCTAACCTGGAATGAAAGAGAGAAACAGACATCCAGTTTAACAACAGTCTGAAAAAACATACTTATGTACTATGTCCCTACAAAATCTATGTTGAAGTCTTAAGCCCAAGTACCTTAGAATGTGATTGTATCTGGATTATGGGTAAATGTGGTTATGTGGATGGGCCCTAATCAAGTATGACTGATGTCCTTACTAGAAGGCGAAGAGACAGCCAGAAGTGTGTGCGCACAGAGGAAAGACCATGTGAGGATACAAGGAAAAAGCAGAAGATTGGGCTCTCAGGGTAAACAAAATAGGCTAATACCCTGATCTTAGATTCCCAACCCCAGATCTGTGTGAAAATAAATTTTGGTTAAGTCCCCCAGTCAGTGGTATTTTGTTAGGTTAGACATAGGAGACTAAGACACCAAACAAAATAAGTCAACCAAACAAAAAAACCTAACATTTACAGAGTGTCTGACTTTTTTTGCTAATTGCTCGTTTTCTATTCAACAATCAAGAAATGAGTGGATTGACATAATTTTTACCATTACCATACTTGTACATTGCATTTATGGATATGGAAATTGAGTATCAAAAAAGTTAGTAGTCTTGCCTATTTGTCTCATCCCATTTTCCTGCAAACATTCCAGCACACAGGACATGATTGTGCTCCAGCACCCCCCAGGTTTTCTTTCAATTTACTCAAATCCCTCCTGCCTCCAGGGGCTTTTGCATATGATGTTGCCTCTGCCCAGCACATTCTTACCTAATTCTGCTGGTCTACTGATTCCTACTTATTTTTCAGATTCCATGTCAAATCTTACGTCCTTGAAAATGTGTTCCCTGAGATCTCAGTTTAAATCAGCCCACAACTCTTTTAAGCATTTTGATGCTTACTATATGTTATCTTCTCTCTTGAGATTTGAATTACAAAAGATGTCACTAATGCTGTTTTGTCAATCTTGTATCCTACCATGGACTGTCTTGCCTGACACATAATAATATTGAAAAATACCTGCATGATAAATTAAGACTAAATATCTCCTAGATAATAAATGACGAAGCTGACAGTCAAAAGGAATTCTTTGTCTCCAAAGTCCATGCTTTCCCTCTTTTTTTCTTAAAAGTGTGTATATACATATTTTGTATGCGTAGATATTACATTTATATGTTTATACAGTAAGTAATTTAGAAAAGGATTAGGGAACAAAAGTAATGTAGGTATTTCTAAAATGAAGTTCAAGTGAGCAAACAGCATATATGGTATGAGGTAGCTACCGTGCCTCATTTACTCTCTCCCTTCCCAAATAAAAGAAGTGTGATACAGCAGAATAATCCAGAATCCCCAGTAACATTTCCTAAGGCAAATAGGCTTTATTAGTAATTGTGGAACTGCGGCTAGATTAAACTGAAAGTGTTCATCAGTATGTTGAGTTTTGTGGAACTTAATTCTGTAAATAATCTGACTAGGGACATACTCTCTAAATTCTCATTATGAAATTGTTAGCACTGTTTGAAATTGTGATATGCTGACCAACCCCAACAGAGAATGTTAAGTATAAACACTTGTACTGTAAGCTATCCATTAGCTACTAATGTCTTTGGAACTCCAAGGGCAGATTTTTAAATTCAGGAATGAAAGGGGGTTCTCTGAGGATGATTTCATCACCAGATCACTTTATATGTTTCTGTGTGCTTTTTGATCCTCCCCTTATTTCTCTGAATAATCGGACTTCCTCTATCACTTCCATGTCTGGTATTTTCTTGACTTGTTTTGAAGGAAGTCACAAAACAACCAAATGAGGGATTGCCCATGGTAGAAATTAAGGTACTACTATATGAATCTCTTAAAAACTAAAAAATTGTATTTCACAATTATTCTGCTGGTTTACTTTATCCTTTTAATGCTTTAGAAAAATAAAAATTTAAGTATATTCTGTGAATATTCAGAAATTATATCATGTTTAAAATATTTTATTTATATAATTGTATCAAATATAAGGTCTAAAATGTGCTAAATTAATTTATGAGATTTTATTAGTGTTTTTTTTTCAATTTTTAATGTTTATTTATTATTGAGAGACAGAGAGACACAGCGTGAGCAGGGGAGGGGTAGAGACAGGGGGAGACACAGAATCTGAAGTAGGCTCCAGGCTCTGAGCTGTCAGCACAGAGCCCGGCGTGGGACTCGAACTCACAAACTGTGAGATCATGACCTGGGCCGAAGTCAGTCGCCTAACCAACTGAGCCACCAGGCACCCCAGTTAGTGTTCTTTTCTAAAGTAGATATTTCATCTCAAGGAATTGTGACTAGGAGTGGCTTATTGCTCATAATGATAAAGATAATAATTGGATATATTGTTCCTAATTAAATTTAATCAGTGATCTTAGTATCTAATAATCTAATATCAATTAGATATATAATATCAATTATCTAATATCAATTGAGTATTGTTTTACAGATCCTGAAATATAATTTAATTAGAACCCCTATAATTAATATATGATATTAACCATCTCACTGATATTTAATCTCGATCACAAATGCAAAAATATATTTTAAAAATCCATTTATCCAGTGGGAATATCTGAAATTTTATCAGGGAACAGTCTTTGAGAAGAATTATGACATGATGTGGAAACCCTTTTCTTCCATGTAAGAACACAAAGGAAAAGAAAAATGTTCTCAAGGTTCCCAAAGAATGAACCCCAAAAGAAAAATTAACTAGTATAATACTGAGTTTAGAACTCTCCAGAAAACAACTCAATTGCATGATATTTTCAATACTAAATTCAGAGCTTTTAGTTACTATTTGCTCAGCTGCCCATAATTGTTAGAAAATCTAACTATGGCTCAATGAATGCCAGCCGTTACTTTGCCAGTAGAAAGTCCCATGAGCACAGGGATAATCCTATCCTAACATGGAGACCAGGGCCAGACTGTGGTCACAGTGGAGGTGGTATCTAAGCACCTGGAAGCCTGTGGGCTTGTTAAGGGAATAGTTGATGTATTTCTAGGAACATAGTTGTTGTTATAAACTAAAATGCAAAATTGATTTTTCAAGGTCAGTAGGCTAATGCCTTAGTTTTATTAAAAAACTAAAGATGGACAGATCATAACTCTGCCAATTGAAGGGTTATTTTTTCACTGGAGACACAAAGCAATTATATAACACAAGAAAACACTACGTAATTGAATGCAAAAATGAATGGCATGCTGTTGGTGGTATTAGATGGTTAAGAGATCATTAATACTGAAAATATTGGTAGCATTTTCGGTAGTAAGTGAAGCTTAAGTACGTTCTTAAGTATTAGCAGCATTTAAGTGGATAGAAGAGAAACCTAGGCAGGTTTCTCTTGGTTTAAATTTCAAGTGAAGATTTTTAGACCTAATTTTTTGATAGTGACCTACTATCCAAAGTTTTTTTTTTTTCTTTGATGTTTATTTATTTACTTTGAGAGAAAGAGAATGCGTGCGGGAGTGAGCAAGCAGAAGAAGGGTGGAGAGAAAGAGAAGGAGAGAGAGAATCCCAAGCAGGCAGTGCAGAGCCCAACACAGGGCTCAATATCATGACCTGAGCCAAAATCAAGAGTCAGACACTTAACTGACTGAGCCACCTAGGCACCCCTACCATCAAAGTTTTAAATCAAGAAGTTTAACTTATTTTTTTTCAAGGATGGGATGAAAAGTGGAAGCTGGGAGCAATTCCATGTCACCTGTGGAAACTACCTGAATATATATGGTAGGAATTGAATTGGCCTTCTTAACAGAAATATCCCCTATTTATGTTTAATTCCCTTTAAAAAAATCAATTTTTATAGTGAACTTACTAAATTTCTTCTAAGTTAAATGCATATAAAATAACCCTAGAAGGGCACCTGGGTGGCTCAGTCAGTTAAGCCCCATTTGGGGCTCTGCACTGACAGAGCAGAGCTTGCTTGGGATTCTCTGTCTCCTCTCTCTCAGCTTCTCTTTCTTTCTCTCTCTCAAAATAAACCAGTAAAACCAATAAAATAGTGTATTGGCATCAAATATATAAATTGAGGTCTATCTTTTACTTCTGTTTGTGAATAGACAGTTTAGGGGTCTAAATCCTCCCTGAAAATATAATTGTTTTGATTTTATAGTAATTTCTTTATATGTTTATGGCTGATTAAATAAATTAATGGTGTTTTTTTATTTTCTTTTAGATTTTATGTTGAGAGGGACAGGGAGGGAGGGAGGGAGAGAGGGGAGAGTAAGAAGGAGAGAGAATCTCAAGCAGACTCCACGCTCAGCACGGGCCCTGTGTGGAGCTCAATCTCACGACCCTGGGATGGTGACCTGAGCCAAAATCAGAAGTCAGACTCTTAACCGACTGAGCCACCTCGGCACCCCAATGGTGTTTTCAGTATAAATATGATAGGCAGTTAATAAGGAAAATACACGCATGTTCATGTTCTATAGTGAGGTTTATCACTGGCAATTAAAAACTGCTTTCTTAAATAAAAGATGGAAGTCAGTAATTTTAAACAATGACTTTTATAACACTGAAGAATAATCAGACAAAAGAGTTAATACCCAACATAATGGAATTTTACTATTTGCTGTCTTTTTGATCATATATGTGTAAGATTGGCCTATTCCATGTATTCCTTCTAGGCTTTGCTAAGACATGTGGAAGCTTAGAAATTGTTGCTGTATGATGATAGGCATGCAAATAATAAAACAGTCGGTCACCCACATCTCTGTTGTGTTCAGCATAGTTATTTGACCTTTCCTGGCATCTACCCTGACTACCTAAATGTGATGAATAGAATTTATGGCCCAGTAAACTTTTCTTTCAGGTTCTAATTGGTGGAGAGTTGTTAATGATTACTATTATGTGAATACAAATGACAAATATGAACAATCACTGCAAGTTTGGGAGAAGAATAATTACAGGTAGTTCAAACACCAGGAGTCCTGAAAAGAGTTCAATATATATTTATAATTATGCAAAAAAATATTTGTTCTACTCATTTGACCTTTAAAGCACCCCGTGTGCTGATTTTAGAGAAAGCATTACAAAGCCTTGATGGAAAAATTTTACACTGCATGGTGTGCTAGGCAAACTGTATCATCAGCAAATGCTAAACAATAATGTTGTAAGACTGTTTTCTTACGTTCAGTCAATTCCTGTTAGATTCAGTCGGACACAATCAGAACAGCATTGCCTCCACTCTAATGAGCCTAAGGGGAAAGATATGACTGCTGTTAAAAAGTGTGTCTCTTGAATAAAGTAACAATCCTGCTAGATGAAATATTAGAATTGCATTTTCGGCAAAGAACACATGATGGTCTACATTGTTATAATGGACATTTACTTACTTTCATCTTTCTTCAGCTTAGCTGCCAGCTCTCTGGAATAGGTGTATGAGAAAAGATAATATACCATCCATGTATTCATTTACAATGGGTAATTTATTTCAGAAATGATAATAGCTTTGAAAACAAGAATAACCAATGCAGAATTTTAAGTATGAAAGAAAAATTCCCATACTTATCCAAAGGCGAAAGCCTACAGAATTAGTATATAGGAAATAGTGTTCTTGATGGTGAAGAAGTTTACCCTCTGAGACAATGAATAGAAATTGTACTACAATAATAAAAACCATAATAAATTTTAAAGAAAAGCCACCAATGTGATATATTTATAATTAGTCTCCTACCATCATATATGAATCTTTCCTAATACTCTTGAGTTCTTCTGTTTGTTTATTCAGATCAGAGGTCATGGCAGGTCTATAGCTTAGAGTTGACAATCAAAAGCCAGTCACGTGATATGTTACTATTCATGCAGAAAACCTTTTTAAGGAATTAATGTGGCTAACACAAATTAAGAGAGACAGGTCTTGAGATTTTAACAAAAACTATTATCAGGTCCAGCTCCAATTAAAGAATCAAATTCCATACTCTGTTAACATTAATACTGTTTCACTGATGTGATTATAAGATAATATAAAAGATCTTCCTATATGTTGGGTCAAATGATATCTCTGTATTCTCAGTACTGTAGGTATCAAAATCAGTATCAGTCAGAACTTTACCAAATAAACAGATCCAGCAGAAGATATATATTAAGAGATTTATTTCAAGGAATTGGCTTATATGATCGTGGCATCTGTCTGGATAAGTACAAAGTCTTGAGGGGCAGGTCTGCAGACTGGAAACCTCTGGGTGGGGGCTAATGCTACAATCCACAGGTGGAATTTCTTCAAGGGAACTTCAGTTTTGCTTGTAAAGCCTTTCAGTTGATGAATGAGGTCTACTCAAATTTTGAAGGGTCATCTCCTTTACTTAAAGTCAATTGCTTGTAGATGTTAACCACACCTACAAAATGCCTTAACAGCAACACCTAGATTAGTGTTTGAATAACAGGAGACTGTAACCTAGCTAAATTGCCACACAAAACTAACCATCACAGACAGTAGATTGAGAAAAAATTTTGAATAAAATTTAGGAACATATAATGGAAATGTTGAGAAAGCTTATATACCACAAATTAACTTCTAGAAATTTTCCTAATACATCGATGTGTGTATCAAGATGCATGAAACAGTCATATATTTTAGTTTTACAGAAAAGAGTGAAAATACAAAGATTCCCAAATATCAATGATTGAACATTTTAGAAATAAAGTACAGACATATGAACTATTACTATACATTCATGAAAGTTAATAGTTTGGAATAACATTAACATACATAAATGTCTTATGTTATTAAATTAACAAAGAAGGCAAACTCCAAAAGAGTTTATATGTTACATTCCCAACTTCAGGGAACATTCTGTAATAAAATGACAGTTTTAAATTACAATACAGTTATAATGGTTCCTTCTGATAAATGCAGGTTATTGTGCCTTTTTCCTCTTTGGTATTTTCAGCATTTTATGAAATATCTTCTAATAAATAGAATAAAGTACATGCTATCTTCAAAAGAAAAATGCTGTCATTCATTAAGCACCTATTTTATTTCAGATAGTGTCTTGCAAAACTGCTCATTATTCAACACATACTGTAGTGTTTGCCACATACAAGGCCCTGTTGTACGTATGAGGATATAGGAGTAACATAACAAAGGCCTCTGTCTCCTTATACTGTTGACATTGTAGTGAATGAACTATAATCTCCATACAGAATAGCATGTTCCACATGCTTAAAGTAGTGAAGCTTAAAGATCTGGTATTGAACTGAACTCTCATTCTCAACTATAGACAGACAAAGCCCTTAAAACTCCACTTTATTCATTTCGCTTCTAACCTTCACCATCTCTCAAAATCTCACACTATAATATCTCTTATTCTTCACTCTTCCTCTCGTAATCATCATAGTCACACAGAGGCCAGTTCTGGGATATTTCTACTCTGTATTTGTGTGTAGTCTTTATTGCACAACTTAGAACCATTGTGTATTGAATTAATATGTATTTTATACCACACTTTTTCATTATTCTCTAGTCAGATCCACAAGAGTAAACACCACTGTTGACTATGGGCTAAATACAGATCTTTAAAGGAAGACAAAAAAATGTTCTTCTCATTAGGATAAAATATTCTAATTTGTAATATAAATATGTAAATACATATGTATATGTATTTTAGATACATATATGCAGATGTGTACGCACACCTGTATGTACATGTGTATTCCTTGAAATTTTAGAATGTAGAGTAACTTTTGTTCTTGATTAAAAATGCCACAGACAACGTTTGGAATAAAAAATAGATTCTTAATGATAAACATGCTGAAGTGTCAAAAAATCTTTTAAGAAGAGTTCGAACAGAGAATACTTGGTATACCAAATATTAAAATAAATTGTCCACTAGAGTAATTAAAGAAATATATTTGGAATCAAGTACACTGAAGACCTATAAAATACGAAGTGAAGAAATACTATATACATAAAATATTATTGTGAATATTAGTGACCTTCAAATCCATGTATAAACATAAAATATAGGCAAATATTTATTTCTTTGTTGGGAAGGATTTTCATTCAGAGAATATATTGAAAATACTAATAGATCTTATATGAGTAGAAATATAAAACTAAACATTTACTTCTGGGAACATTTCCTAAGATTAAATAAGAGTGATATGACCTCATAAATTAGTATCATGTACACATTTATCACTTTAAAATCTTAGAAACTAAATACCCAACAATATGTTATGTAGTCACATAAGAGAAATTATGCACATCAGAAAAATTTAATTTAGATGTATAATTATTGACCTATATTTTATTGATATAATTATAAAAACAAAATTAAATATGATTACCCTGTTGATTATTTTTAAAAACAAAATTTAACAGTAAATTTCAAAGATCTTAGTGGCTTTATTCAGTGATTCATGAATATGTATGTATTGTATATATATTATCTTTTCAGTTATTATAGCTATAATCAACAGCCAAATAAATATGTTTGATGGCTTAATGGGTTTCCTTTGCTTCATGAAATATGGGAAATTTGTTCATTAACAAAGTCTTAGTGAATAATTGCTAATACTATTTCAATATCACAAAACAGTATGAAATATTTTTCCAAACATTAAAATTTAAAGATTGATTGGAGAAAAGTAGTTGTGCTTTTTATTTTTATCATTTAATGAATAACTTCCTAGAAGCTGTATCCTCCCTAAGATATTTTTAACAGCTTAATTGTAAGAAGTAATTAACCCAGAAAGCTTCTAGTTTGCTTCTAAATACAGCATCCAAGAATATCAAATGGGTTCTAAAAATGTTCAGTACATTTTTTCCCATGTTCTTAATATACAGAACAGCATGATCTTTTCAAAAACTTTTCAGAACTTTCTTTATCATAGCATTAATATTGGCTGCCATGTTACACATGGTCTTAGTTTTATTAACTTTGTATCATGATATAGATAAAAGGAGGATGCAAAAAAAACCTCCAAATATTTTTTAAGAAAAAATGTATATGCATTATAGATATGATTTATCTCATTGTTCCTATTCTTTATTCACTACAAAAATGTGTAAATGTGTGTGTGTGTGTGTGTGTGTGTGTGTATTCACATATACAGAACACACTTTCTGGGGTCATGAGAACATTTCTAAAATTGGCCATATGCTGGGCTATGCAGCCTAAGTGAATAAATTTCAAGAATCAGAAGCAAACAGAATATTCTTTGAATAAGCTTGATTTGAGCTTTTATAGTATTTTATAATATAAAAGATAACCAGGAAGTCCCTGTACAGTTCTGAATAATCTTGGGCCAAACAAACAAAAAAATCACAAAAGAAATTAGAAAATATTTTGAATAGATGATGAGGAAGAACTTTTTGTGCATAGCTAAATTTATTCTTAGAAGTTTACAATCTTGAGAGCTTATGTTAGATTAAACAGCCTAGAAGCAGGAGAGTAAATTAAGCCCAAAGAAAGTGAAAAGACGAAAATCATAAAAATAAGAACAGAAGCTAATGGAGTAGAAAATAAACATAGGATGGCAACTATCAACAATGCCAAAAGTGTGTTCTTTGAAATTGGCTACTCCCTACCAAGGTTAATCTGCAAAAGAAATAAAATGAGAAAAAGCACACATAGCCAATATTATACGAAAGAGAGACATTGTTAGAGTCTCAACACCAATTACATCTTTACTGGCAATAATGTTAGGCATAAATACATTTTATGCCAATATTTTGGATAAATAAAAGTATTTTATGCCAGTAATTTTGAGAATTCAGGTTAAATGAAAATGTTTCTAAAAAAACACAACTTAGTGAAATAGATGTGATAATACATATATATCTGCATTGATTAAATACATTAAATCCATCCTTAGTAACTTCCTCAAAGAAAACTCCAAGTCCAGGGGGCTGTTCTAGTGAATTCTACAAATATTGAAAAGTAGAGATAACGTCAATATTTTATTAACTTTCTGAAATAATATAAGGACAGCATCATCTTGATACCAAAATTTAATAAGAGTAATACCAAGACAGGAGGCCTGAGGCCAATCACTCTGTTTAACATATATATTCCTTAATATATAGAAGAGTGAATCCTGTGTTATGTAAAATTGACATACATTACGACCAAGTAAATTTATTTCAGGAATGCATTCAAACATTAAAAAAAACAGCATAATTCATCACAATAAAGAGAAAAAAATTTTTTTTGATAATCTCAATTCAAAAAGATGAACAAAGTAAGAGGATTTATACTTCAAATATCTGGACTTAATAAAAAGTATCAGTATTTCAGACAGTGTGATATTGGTACAGGGGTAGAAGTATAGACCAATAAAATAGAGTGCCTGGGAACATACTCACACACACACACACTCCTATAGTCAAAGGTATGTTGTACACTGGATAACCATATTTAAACCTGATTCTTTTCAATATTTTTCACACAGAAAATTAGACAATGTAAAAAACTGAAGTAGAATATTATGCTCTTAATGTCATTTTAGTCAGTGATGGGAATGTTCCATTTATTATCAGAATTTATTTCATTAAGTGATTGCCACAATTTGTTGTTTTGTCAAAATTTAACTTTGTATTTATGTACTTAAAACATTAAGGGTTTCTAATTTAGAACAGATTAATCTACTGATAACTTTGTTGGCTTTATGGTGAGATAATCTGTTTACTTAAATGTTTCTTCTTTTGTTAATAGCTTAATTAATTGGTCAAATGTTTATACAACACATGCTAAAACCATAAATTTTTTCCCTAAATGGTTGCAGGCAAGAATTTGATCCATGTAGAGCTGAACTGACTATTTTAGGAAAGACTATGAAAACAAGTGAATCTATCAATCATATATCTGGAAAACCCTTGCCAGAATCAGGATCTGTCTTTATTGGTGGTTTTCCATATCTTCGTGGAACAAACCAGGTATTTCTATTGATATCTTAAAATATATTTATTATGTCATTGTATGAAAAACAGATTGCAAAATTTTAGAAAAGTTTCCTAGTTGATGAAGCTGTCTTCATGGTTTTGAAAAGAGAACATGAACAATTCTACTAAGATATCCTACTGAAGCATACTAAAAGTTTACTGTTCTCATTGTACAGAATTGCTTTGGTTGTCAGGCTGCTTTCCCATCTTATATACATACATACATCTTATACATGTGCATTATACTTAATGATAATTTTAAACATATGGGCTTTTGTTCACTCCTATGCTAGTGATTTCCTTGGATATATGAGGGGGTCGGCTCAAGAACACACCACAAATCTGATTCAGGAAATGGATCTGGAAGACCATTCTCAGTCTCCACTTCATATTGGGTTTTTAAAATGTAAAAATGTTCTCTGCAGAGGTTTGTGCATATGCCAACCCGTACTCTAAATTTTCATTTAGATAATTAGCTTATTGTCTTCATTATTAACCTATATTTTTGGATAAGAGCTTTCATGCTGACTTAAATGTTATTGATCATTGGCTCCATTTTATGTTATTATGGAGAATTACTTTCACAATTTAGGGTTGCTTGTTAAGTGTACCAATAGCTTATTACATCTTTTCTCTTACTGTATTTACAATTGTGCTTTACTTATGTGAACATACTATTTTAAAATACTGGAGATCTAAAATGCTATTATTTCGAAGCCCCACAAGTAATATAAATTGGGTATAAATCTACTATTGGTAAGCTAAAAAAATTCAAAGCAAATTTACATAAAGAACGAAAGTCACTTGCATAGTTGATGTGATGCATATGCCTTCAGTGAAATAAGGGAATTCTTTATCTGTAAGCATGCAGACGTTATTTTAAATTCAGCTTTACTCCATTAGACTTTTTGTGACTTTTTCTATGGTAATACACTTCACTGACTTTTTCCTAGATATAACAAGACTATAAGCTCTATAAGAGTAACACATTTCTGTTTTGTTTACCTTTTTATACCTCAAGGCAAGGACAGTTTCTGTCACATAGTAGGTGTCCATAGAACATCTTGTAAATGTATGATCAATTAAAGAATGGATGATAGGATTACAAAAAACTTACATAAATGAATCTTTAGTCATATATATATACACATATATATATTTATGTATATATACATCCCAAGTAAAAGATGAGTTCTCATATAGAATTTAATATTTGTGGGCAAAGATTAATTAACTGCAAGTTCTCAAGACTCAAAGAGCTATTACTCTGTTGAGGATACAGGAGCAGTATAGAAAAACAGAAAAGAGAACCTCCTAGTCTCCCTAGGGGAATAAGGGGGTTTGTAGTTAGGCATAGATGTGAGGGATGATCAAGTGCCTACCAGGTAAGTAATATGTAGGCTGTCATTCCAGGCAGACAAAATGTCACACACTCAGGCTTAGGTAATGGAAAGACCTAGGAGAGGGGGAGTGGGAGTGGAAATAACTCACTAATTGTGGAGGCATGGAGTTTGATGTGAAATGAGCAGAAGGAAGACTTGATGTTGGAAAAGGCAGGAGTCTGAGCATCATGGATCCTGTATAAAATATAAAATATTATCTGTTTTTATACTGGTGCCTGTAGGAGCCATTTAAGAAGTTTGAACAAGTAGTGATCTTTAATAGTTTTTACTCTGAAGCACCTGAAGCAGAGGACTGGAGGTATTTAGACTACAGGTCAAGAATTGATAAAGTTAGGTAATAGGAATAATTAAACAAGAAATGGTGTTGTGACAGTAAGGGTGAGAGGATGACTATGAAAGCTATCGAGCTCATAATAATTATAGGAAAAAAATGGAAAAAGTGGAATTTGAATTACCAGTTTGTCTTATGTAAGCAGAGAATGTATAGTGTCTTAAAAAAGATGGGGATCACAAGATTATTTATAAAGATGGCAAGTTCATTTTTGCATTTGCATTAATTTTTGGTAGAGATGATTTTCAAATATTACCAGCTGGTTTGCCATGCCACTAATTCATCAATCCATTGCATCAGTACATTCCTGTTGCATATCATCCTACCAACGGGACATTGTGGTATAGAGTAAGTCATTTGAAATATGGGCCTTGAGTTTTTAAGAGATCCTGACTATGGGAGTCTTTATACATGTGATAGTGGAAGCCACGATCACTGATTGGATTGTTTTTGTAGAATGAGAGAAGAGAGGATTAATTATTGGAGATCAGCAATTTAAGAGTGGGCTAAAGAAGAGGGGCACCCAAAAACGGTTAAAGGGTAGAGGAATTGGTAATAGAACAAGGGGAAATATGTCACAAAGACAGAGTTTCCAAAAGGAGTGTATATGTTCAACACCAAAGCTACAAAAGGTCAACCAGCAGTTTCAGAAGAACAATAAGAGCAGGAAGAAAAATAGCTTTTTAAGGAAGAATAAATGGAAGAAGAAATATTTTTGATTACTGTTTCTAGAAGCTTATTAATAAAAAGAGAAAGGTAGTTATCTAGGGGAGGACAGAGTATCAAAGTAGAGTTGCAGAAATAGGTAATAACTGACTATCTTCTGAAGACTTTGTCATTCAAACCTTTGTTAGAAAGGATTAGCATTAACTAAGGGATACTCTCATAAAAACTTGATTCTCATTCTGTGATATAGAACAACTGGACATTTGTCACAATCAATTTAGAGAAATTTGTGTGTAGACCAGTGAAGTTACCTTGAAATTAAAGGGACTGCTAACTAAGCAACTTTTCCCTCCTTGCTAAATATGCTGTGTTCCTGTATTTGGAAGATTTTATGTCAGTTCCTTATTGAATTTTTATTCTTATACTGTTACTCTCTCATAGTACTTATGTATGTTATGTGTGTGTGACATTCACTTAAATTGCTATATATTGAATGATTGATACAAGCAAAATACAAAATGTCTATGATAATACTTAAAGAGAAATCATATGAATCAGAAAACAGAAACAGCTTTGTGAACTTGTTTCTGTGCAGTATGGCCCCTTTGAATATCTAAGTATCATGCAGGCTGTAACTATCTAATTATTGTGTTCTGATTAAGAGCTGCTGTTTAAGCACAGTGGGTTGTCAGTACTCAGAAAATTAAAAACAACAGGTTTGCAGTATTAAACACTAAGAAAGAGAACTATAGTTGAGTCTTCAAGCCAATAAGTACTAAGTTACACTTATTCTCTTGCCTCTAAGTTTCCAGTAATGTCTTTCTATACTGGCTAGAGCCCCTCCACGTAATCAGAGCCCCTAATCCAATGCGTATATGCTGACAGGTTGTTTAATGTTTCCTTTAACAAAAACACACAGAGCTCAGTAGGGAGGAGAGAATGAAACAGTTAGGCATTTTCAGTTTTGTGCCTGAAGTGTGAAAAACTGTTTCCCCCTGAGGACCGTAAATGATGATAACTTCCAAAGTCCGAGAGTAAATGCCCCCTCTCTGGTGTAGGAAAACACTTTTCCCTAGTAGTGCATTAATTGTTTTATACTTTTCAATGCATGTGCTCCTGCCTTGGGTCTAAGTTGCTTAAGGACACCAAGCCTTAATTCTTTAACAAAGCACAAGCCAAGTTACAGTGGTACCAACTTTTCTCTTTGCTAAATATAAAAGGAAATAAGATAATTATACAAAGAGATATTATTGTTAATCCTCTAGAGGATTTTTTTTCTTTCTGCAAAAATTGAAAACATAAAATGTGTTCTGTAAAGATGCTAGTTATTTTTCACATTCAAGTCAACCACTAATATTAAAAACAGAATTTATGGTAGCATATACTTTTATATAGGATAGGAATTTTTGAAGACTCAGTGACTAACTTAATCCATTTGGGCTGCTATAACAAAAATACCATAAACATTAATTTTTCATAGTTACGAAGGTTGGGAAGTCCAAGATCATGGTGCTGGCAGGTTGGAGTTTGGTGAGGGCCCCTTTTCTGGTTCATAGACAGCTGCTGTCTTCTAACTGTGTCCTCAACGTTGGCAGAAAAAGTGAGAGAGTTTTCTGGGATCTCTTTTGTAAGGGCACCACCCTCATGACCTAATCACCTCCTGAAGACCTCCTCCTCCTAATACCAATTTATTGAGGACTAGGATTTTAATGTGAATTTTAGGGGGACACAGACTCTGAGTTCATAACAATGATTGATTAAAGAATCTAAATATTCATTTTAATTTTTAATTTCAACATAATAGATGAGTCCAATAATTATTAAAATTTTAAGTGAATCCCTTGAGAAAATAAGAATACTTTTGTAAAGCAAATAAGTATTACCTACTTTTTGTATGTTTAAAACATTGATTTACATATTCAATAATTAATCTGCTATAAAGCCATTCACTTTTACAAAAAACCCTGTCAATCATCTTCCATAAAAATCATTTAGCCAAAAAAGTGACTTTTAAATTAATAATCTAACACAGAATGACAGAATTCTCCTTTGGAAGTTGTGATTGATTCCTGAAGAATAAATGAAAAAGTCACCTCAGTTATCTATATTTCCCTTTCTGTTAAAATATTTTGGTAGTTTATATTACTCATCACAATTCATTATCAATTTAAAGAGGAAATGACACCTCAGTAAATTGTTTATGATAGACTATTACAGAGGATGCTTGTCCACCTTTCTGAGCTCTTCCAAGATATTTGTTGTATGAATACTAGGTAATCAATCAGAAATAAATTGAAACACACCAGTGAAAAAAATTTTTAAAAGATGGCCACGTTCAGCCCTCTTGGGTTGGGTAAATGGTGAAAAACAAAACAAAACAAAACAAAACCGTTAATCTCTACCTTGACCTTATTTTCTGTCCATTTGATCTTAAAAAGAAAATCACTATAATAAGCAAAAGTGTTTTATTTTTTATTTTTATTTAAAAAAAAATTTTTTTTTTCAACATTTATTTATTTTTGAGACAGAGAGAGACAGAGCATGAATGGGGGAGGGTCAGAGAGAGGGAGACACAGAATCTGAAACAGGCTCCAGGCTCTGAGCTATCAGCACAGAGCCCGACGCGGGGCTCGAACTCACGGACCGTGAGTCGTGACCTGAGCCGAAATCGGCCGCTTAACCGACTGAGCCACCCAGGCGCCCCAAGCAAAAGTGTTTTAAATAAGCATATATGTAACGTATATCTCTGATAAGCATAAGCAAAATAATAGAGACATAAGAGTTGCATTGCAACATTTCAAAAACCATTGCTTCTTCTGGAGGTTATGTGTTAAGTCATTCACTTATTCATTCGGCCTGTCTGCAGCAGTGCCATTTAAGCCCTTAGCTGTCTATTTTGCCATCAGTGGCATTTGGCAACAAATCAACAAATTTTCAGATGAAGACCCATGAGAATTATTTCTCATTCCTTGCACATATAAGACTCACTTTTAATTTATTCCCATACGAGGACATGCCTTTCTTAAGCAATAATCCACTGTGGACTGAGCCGCGCTCAGTTGTACCGCAAAAACTGGCTCCTACTCAACACAAAGACAGATTCTCCTCCCACAGTTCCACCTTCCTCTGCAAACTGCTCTTCTGTTTTTTTGCTCCGACCCATATCTTTATCACTTTTGCCTCTATTTCTTGATATCTGTGCAAAACGCTGCCAGGAGTTGGGGAGGACCTATCTCTGAGTCCGTCCCTACTCTGGATCCTTTCTTAATCTATATGGTTCCAACATTTTAAGGATCTCTCTTGAATTCCTCTATTTATGTTTGCTTCTAGTTTTGAAAAGTTCTGTGTACATTTAATCATAGTTCCATTTATTCAAGAACACTGGCTTATATTTACCATTGTATCTACCTCACCCTAATTATCTCATTAGAAAATATAGAAAAAAAATACATGCAAGTCTGCACTCATGAGCCTATGAGGAAGTCAGAAGGAGACATCAAGCATGAGTCTAAGGCTTCAGGTGGCTTAAGCAACAAAACGATGGATCCATTACTAAGATGAGGAAAACTGGGAGAACAGATTTGGGGGAAATGAGAAGATTATTAGTTTGGACACTTCAAGTGAGGTATCTGTGAGGCTTGCAAGAATGAACAAGGTAACACTTGTGTTCATAACTCAGGGAATTCTCAGCATGTAGCATTTAAATTCATGTGACCAGATGAGGGGCGCCTGGTGGCTCAGTCAGTTAAGCATCCAACTATTGGTTTCAGCTCAGGTAATATTTTATATGAATACTAGGTAATCAGTCAGAAATAAATTGAAACACACCAGGGGAAAATTTTTTCAAAAGATGAAAGAAAAATTTTCAAAAGATTAAAGGAAATAAGATAATTATACAAGTAGATACTATTGTTAATCCCTTAGTGGATATTTTTTTCTTTCTTCAAAAGTTGATAACGTAAAATATGTTCTATAAAGATGATAGTTCTTCTTTTTTCACATTGAAGTCAATCACTAATAAAAACAGAATTTATCTTGCGGAGTGTGAGTTCAAGCCCCATGTCGGGCTCCATGCTGACAGTGAAGAGCCTGTTTGGGATTTTCTCTCTCTCCCTCTCTCTCTGCCCCTACCCTCTCTCAAAATAAATAAATAAAAGCTAAAAGTAAATAAATAAATGAATGAGAAAAAATAATAAACAAGTACATGTGACTAGATAAGATAACCTCAGGGGAGAGGGAGGAGAAAGAAGAGAAGAATCAGAACAAAGTCCTGGAGAAGACTGAGAAGGTAATTAAGTATCCAACAGCAAAGTAGGCTGAGGAATTAAGAGCACAACTGAGAAAATGTGCTGTAATCATAGAATGCAGAAGAAGAGCAAGTTTCAAGAAAGAGGAGCTGTTCAACCCTGCTAAAATAGGATCTATAAAGAATAAGGGCTGACAACCATCTATTAGTTTTTCTGACATGTAAAGCATTGATAAACTCATAAGAGAAATGACTACCTCTATTTAAGCTCATGATGGTGAATGAAGGAATATTGTCAGCATTCTGTTAAGAACCAATGTTTTCCCTTGGCAAAAGGAGAGAATCTAGCTGCACATTTGCTTCCTATTATAACAAGCATGAAGATTGCACCTGCAGTGAGACAGTTTAGTACATTTTTAATCTGCATTGAAAATCCTTTTTAGTATCATCTATAAAGTGGAAGATGTTCATATCCTAAACAAAATTTTCCAGTTTAGGGATACACACTGGTGAAATTCTTCTACTTGAATACAAGGACACATATACTGCCTCATGTAAGTGGAATCATTCAACGTTTGTCTTTCTGTGCCTGGACTCCTTCACTTAGCCTGATGTCCTCTGTTTCATCCATGTAGTCACTTATTACAGAATTTCCTTTTTTTATCTATTGGTTTGTCAGTGGACATTTAAATTATTTACACATCATGGCTATTGTGAACAGTGCTTCTATGAATATAGGTCTTTTCAAGATCTTGATTTCAATTCTTTTGAATAAATACCCAGAAGTGGGATTGCAGGATTATATGGTAGTTTCATTTTTAATTTGGGAGGGAATCTCCATGCTACTTTCCATAGCAGCTGCACCATTTTGTGCTCCACCAACAATGCACAAGGGTTCTGATTTCTCCACATCCTCACCAACATTTGTGGCATACACACACACATACACATTTACACACATATATATACATACATATGTAAATAAAATACATACACATATATACACATATATGTGTATATATATACATATGTATGTATATATATAATTCTGACAGGTATAAGATGGTATCTTGATATCTCTTGGTTTTGGTGTGCAATTTTCCTGATGATTAGTGATTATGAGCATTTTTTCATATACTGTTGACCATTGTATGTTTTTGGAGAATGTCTATTCAAAAGCCTTATTTTTTAACTTGGGTTATTAGCTTTTTTAACTATTTAGTTGTTGGAGTTCCATATGTATTTTGGAGATTAACCCCTTATCAGATATATAGTTTGCAAATATTTTCTCCTATTTTATAGATTGCCTTTTAATTCTGTTGATTGTTTCCTTTTCTGTATGGAGGCTTTTTAGTTGATATAGTTACTTACCTATTTTGCTTTTGGTGCCTGTGTTTTTAGTGTCGTATCGATGAAAATATTGTCAAAACCAATGTCATGTTGTTTTCCCTAATGTTTTCTTCTAGGAGTTTTATAGTTTAAGGTCTTAAGTTTATGTTTTTAATCAATTTTGAATTAATTTTTATTTATGGTATAAGGTAAGGGTCCAGTTTTATTTGCTTACATGTGGATATCTAGTTTTCCCAGTACCATTTGTTGAAGACAGTATCCTTTTCCTGTTGTGCATTCTGGGTATTCTTGTTTAGGATCAGCTAATTGCATATGCATGGATTTATTCCTGAATTCTCTTATTCTGTTCCATTGTTCTACATGACTGTCTTTATATCAGTATCATACTGTTACTATTACTGTTATCTTTGTAATATAATTTGAAATCAGAAATTGTGATGCCACCAGCTCTGTTATTTTTCAAGATTGATTTGGCTTTCCATGGTCTTTTGTGGTTTCATATGAATTTTTATTTATTTTTAATTTTTTAAGTTTATTTATTTATTTTGAGATAGAGCACAAGCAGGTAAGGGGCAGAGAGAAGAGAGACAGAATCCCAAGCAGGCTCTGTGCCATCAGTGCAGAGCCTGATGTGGGGCTTGAACCCATGAACTGTGAGATCATGATCTAAGCTGAGATCAAGAGTTGGACACTTAACCAATAGAGCCACCTAGGTGCCCCTCATATAAATTTTGAAATGTTTATTTTATTTCTGAAAAAAGAAACTCACAAATACCATTTGGATTTTGATAGAGAATGCATTGAGTATAGATTCCATAGATTGTTTTGGGTAATATGGACATTTTAACAATATGAAATCTAATAATCTGTTGTTATAATATGGATGTCTTTACATTTTTTGTGTGTATTTTGTTTAATTTCTTTCATCAGTGTTTTGTAGTTTTGTTTATAACAAGTCTTTACCTTCTCAGGCAAGTTTATTCCTGGGTATTTTATTCTTTTGGTGCTTTTTTATTTATTTATTTATTTTTTAATGTTTATTTTTGAGAGAGAGACAGAGAGAGAGTGCCTGGGAGGGGCAAAGAGAGTGCCTGGGAGAGGCAGAGAGAGAGGGAGACACAGAATCCGAAGCAGGTTCCAGTCTCTGAGCTGTCAGCACAGAGTCCAATGCAGGGCTCAAACACACAAACTGCGAGATCATGACCTGAGCCGAAGTTCTATGCTTAATTGGCTAAGCCACCCAGGTGCCCCTCTTGGTGCTATTTTAAATGGGATTATTTTTCTCATTTCCTGTTCATATAGATTTTGTTTAGTGTATAGAAAAGCAACCAACTATTTATGTTGATTTTGTATCCTGCAACTCTGTTGACCTCATTAGTTCTATTTTTTTTTAATCTTTAGGGTTTTCTCTCTGTATATGATTATGTTGTCTGAAAACAGGGATAATTTCACTTCTTCCTTTCTGATTGGAATGCCTTTTATTTCTTTTCCTTGCCTAACTTCTCTGGCTAAAACTCCAGTACTACGGTGAATGCATGTAGCAAAAGTAGGCCTCCCAGTCTTATTCCAGATCTTAGATGAATGCCTTTCAATTTTAAACTATTGAGTAAGATGTCAGCGCCAAGCCTGTCAAGTATGGTCATTATTATGTTGAAGTGATTTCCTTCTATTCCTTGTTTTTTTTAGTGTTTTTATCATGAAATGGCATTGGATTTTGTCAAATCCTTTTTCTGCATCTATTGAGATGATTGTATGATTTTTATCTTTTATTCTTTTGAGGTGATATATCACATTAATTGGTTTTTGTATATTGAACCATTCTTCATCCTACAGATAAATCACATTTGTTCATGGTAGATGATCCTTTTCGGTTTGCTAGTATTTTGTTGAAGAGTTTTGCATCTGTCTATGTCAGGGATATAGCAGGTAGTTTGTTTTCCTTGTAGTGTCTGTGACTGGCTTTCATGTCAGAGTAATGGTGGCCTCATAAAACATGTTTGGAATTGATCCCCCCTCTTCAATTTGTTGGAAGAGTTTGAGAAGAATTGATGTTAATTCTTCAAATATTCTGTAGAAGTTAAAGTGAATATATCTTGTCCTAGGATTTTCTTTTTGGAAGGTTTTTGATTACTAGTTCAGTCATTTTACTAGTTATTTGTTCATTCAGACTTTTTCTTTATGATTTAGTTTTGATAGGTAGTATATTTCTAGGAGCTTATCTATTTCTCGTAGACTATCCAGGTTGTTGGCATATAATTGCTAATATTCTCTTACTATCCTTTTTATTTCTGTGGCATCAGTTGTAATGTCTCTTCTTTCATTTCTGATCTTATTTATTTGAGTCATCTTTTCTTTGTTAGTTTAGCTAAGGGTTTGCCAATTTTATCTTTTCAAAAAAAACCAGCTCACTGTTGTTGATTTTGTGTTTTGAATGAGGATTTTTAATTCATTGACAGTTAAAGTGATTATTGATAGAGAAGAATTTACTGCCATTTCTTATTTGCTTTCTGTTAGTATTGTAGTTCTTTTCTCTATCTTTTCCTCTCTTGTCTTCTTTTGTGTTTTGTTGATTTTTTGTTTTTTATGCTTTGTATTTTTTGTGTTATATGCTTCGATTCCTTTCTCTTTTTCTTGTATATAACTTCTGTAGAAATCCTCAGGTCATGATCACACAGTTCATGGGTTCGAACCCCACATAAGGCTCTATGCTGACAGCTCAGAGCCTGGAGTCTGCTTTGGATTTTGTGTCTCCTTCTCTCTGCCCCTACTCCACTTGCTCTCTGTCTCTTTCTCTCTCAAAAATCAATAAACATTACAAAAATTAAAAACAAACAAACCAAAGAAAGAAAGTGCAGAATACTGGACATGTAGACCTCTGAGTGAAGCTAGGAGCTAGATGGTATACCACTATGCCAAAGGCAATATCTCCCTGAGAGGGTGTCCAGAATCGACCTATTGGTTTCAGTAAATCTGGTTTTACCTTTCCCCAGGGTAAAGGAGCCTTCAATTAGTTTCTGATTTCTCACAAAGGAAATTGATATATGAATGGTTGCTCAATCAGTGTGTATGTGGGAGAAAGGAGACTCCAGAGTAGGAAGCCTACTCTGGCCTTGCTGATATCCCTCCTCTGATTTTATATTTCCATTAAGTGTGTAAAGTAGTAATGCTTTACCAAAAGTGTTTTTAAGTTAATATTGAAGAGTTCTGAAACATTTTTTCTTTGAAAAATGTATACCACTCAGCTTTAAGAAATAATTGGCATTGAATTTGAAAAGAAGTGAGGTGTGTGAATGTTAAGAGGAAACCAGATAAAGCCATTTGGTTTCCAAAGTCAGTTCCACATGAGGTGACCATTTACCAGAATCCCACTGCAAATCAATTTTATTCTAATTAATTAATTAATTTTATTATAGTTAATTTATCAAAACAATTTTATTCTATTTACAGGGTCATATCCTAGGCACATATATATTAAGCACATTCCATAGCTTTTTGTTACTCAAGCCAAACTCTTTATCTATAGCACCTTTTTTTTTTAATCTTTTTTTTTTACATTTATTTATTTTTGAGAGACTGAGAGAGATAGAGCACAAGTTGGGGAGGGGCAGAGAGAGCAGACACAGAATCCGAAGCAGGCTCCAGGCTCTGAGCTGTCACCGCAGAGCCCGACGCAGGGCTTGAACCCACAAACTGTGAGATCGTGACCTGAGTCCAAGTTGTACGCTTAAACAACTGAGCCACCCAGGCACCCCTATAGCATCTCTTATCTATAGCATGATAACTATAATGTAATGCTTTCTAACCCCTCCAGGAGCAACCACAAAAAATATTTCAGATTGGCAAATAGTCCTACATGGAGAAAAAATATTTATCTTATACATATCTATATGCTTCTTCAAGAAACAACTTGGATTGGTGGAAAATATATTAGACTTCAAATAAGTACACTTGATTTTCAATCATGTCTACAAAAAAATTATGAGTTTTTTATATTGTTGACTATTACTTGAAATTTATGTGTCTCAAACTACTCATCTATAAACAGTGATCTTGGATTATATTATTTTTAAAAGTCTATTCTAGTTCAAGGTGCTATGGCTCTATGCTGTATATATTCCATTATATACATTATATGTTATAAATATTACATATCAGATATACTTTATATAATATGCATTACATACTATATAGTATATTAGTATGTTATATGTTATTGTTACTTAATATTCATATTATTTAATATTACTCATTTTATATTTAATATTATTTAATTATATATTTTATATATTACTAAATAATGTGTATGATATACTACTTAATTCAGAGTATGAATTACACACATATTCTTTATATTAAAATATTATCTCAGTCAGAAATTCTGTTATAGTGTGCTCACCTAATATCATTTCACCTCACTTTCATATAATGTCCCTGAGGACACCTCTTGAGAGACTCCCATCTGGTGTTCCTTCTGTTCCTGCCTAAATTTCCATTTATTTGTAAAAGGTCTCAAAGAGTTTTCATTTGAAAACTAACAAATCATTAAACCCTCACAATAACACATCTCATGTTGATAGCTTAAACTCTAAAAAAAAAAGGTGAAAATCAAGATAAATGAATGTATTTTCACCTTTTTTTCTGTGTTAATAGATTTATTAAAATTGAACTGCTTCAGTGTTCCTTTGCAAGTGGTTCAGGGGCAATGGGCAAAGTGAAGCAAGAGGTAATCTAGTTTATATTAGTTAGGGAATTCTAGTAATACATATAATTTTAAAACCCTGTTTAATTTTGCAGCATAATCTATGTAACTTAACAGGAAGTAGAATAAAATCAATTTTTGGCTTAAGTGCTTTGGGGATATTAATTTGGGAGATAGTTTTCCAGTGAAATTTAAGGACTTAAGGCTAATTTAGCCTAAGGCTAGAGAACAGAGTCCTCAGGTGAATGATCTCACATACGAAAATCATAATGTAAAATTTAAGGAGGCTGAGACTTGGGGAAATAAGTGAAGCATGAATTCAGAGAATTTATAGCATAATCCATAAAGATGAAAATGAAGTACTTCATAAAGTAAATTGTAAAATGTTACATAATCCAAAATTACTAAAACTGCCTTTATCAGTAACTGCACTGGCTCTTTCAAAGATGAAAAGTGAACAGTATCTAGTTAAACGGCATGATAAAAAAAATAGCTTTCTGATAATTAAGAACCAACTCTCTTAGTGCTACAACTTTGTCAACATATTGTTTTTGAGACATGTTCCATTTTCTCCACGACATAAGATAGTGTTTTCTTAGAAGTGAGTGGCATTACTATAAGCATTAATTCAAAAGAGGTAGTAGAGCTCCACGTTTAAGAATTGGATCTTTGGAGTTGAATCCTAGCTCCCTCAGTTCATAGCCATTGAACCTGGGCAAACCACTTACCCTTTCATGACTTCTTTTTCTTTATTTGCAGAATGGAGATGCCACCATTTGAGGCTTGTAATAAGAAAAATTGAGATATTTCATAGTATGCATTAAATAACTTGTCCTTTGCTATTATTTTGAGAGTCTTTCCAACATTAAAATTTAATTCTGCCTTGTGCTAAATAAACACGAGAAATTCTTTTTGAAGTTATTTCTAGTCCCATGTGTTCCACTCTGAGTTTTGAAATTTATTGTGATAAGCAAATGCATGCCCACGTTGGGAAATATTTAATCCCAAGTTCATATGCTAAACAATTTCTTAAATACTTAGTATAAATATAATTACCATTTGTTTTCCTAATGTCCACTCTCTGTGTTGCAAGTGTATTAATGAAAATGCAGTTTCCTGTCACTTAAAGCAGTGTCACTTACCTCTCTGGAACAGGAAAGCAGAAATTATTTTCTCCAGTTTCATGAAATCTTGTTCTTTACTGTCACTCTTGTCTGCTGTTTCTTGGGTCCAGCACCTTATCCATTAGTCTTTATCACTGTTATAAGGAATCATATCATCTATATTCGCCTACTCATTTCTTTAACAAGTAAGCAAGAATTTGGAATATGTATTCTTTTTTTCCCCTCATATATGATAAGTGTATTAGAAATATTAGTTCATTGGATCCTTATAACAACCTTGTAGTCAGACACTTAATCTGTATTTTATAGCTGCAGAAATTGAAGCACAGTGATATTAACTTTCTCAAGGACGCACAAGTAGGCAGTGGTGGAATCGGTATTTGAACCCAGGCAGTGCGGCAGTAAGATCACTATACTGCATCATCTCACTCACTGTGGGCTTTGGGACTACAGAGGAGAAAGCTGGTCTGATATTTCAAGGATGTGTAGAAGTAGGACCATTTTGGAAATTTTTTCTTCCCCCCAAATATCTATATAAAATATCCATCCTCATAAAATTGTCTTTATCATAACAGTTAATAGTCACTGAGCACTTTCTCTTTGTACAGTACTCTACAGCTGTTCATACTTGCTATCTCATTTCATACTTTTAACAGCTCTTTGAAGTAGATGATATTACTATCTCCATTTCACAGATGACAGAATTGAAGCATGCAGAAGTTGAATGACATGATTGTGGTTACACAGCTGTTGAGTGGTAAGGCCGAATTTAAGCCCATGCTTTTAAAAGATGTTATGCTGCTTTACTACAAATAACAATGTCAGACACCTTTTTATCGGCCAACATTGTTCTTGGTTTGTTTTAATGCCTGACTTTTTTTTTTTTAATGTTTGTTTATTTTTGAGAGAGAGAGAGAGAGAGAGAGAGAGAGAGAGAGAGAGACAGAGAGACAGAGCATGAGCAGGGGAGGGGCAGAGAGAGGGAGAGACAGAATCCAAAGCAGACTCCATGCTCTGAGCTGCCAGCACAGAGCTCGATGTGGGGCTAAAACTCCTGAACCATGAGACCATGACCTGAGCTGAAGTTGGGCGCTTAACAGACTGAGCCACCCAGGCGCTGTAATCCCTGACTTTTAATGCAATGTCTATTTCAAACAAAATTCAAGTAACATTTAATATCACTAGTAAATTAAAAATTGTGGCATAATGTGGTTTTTTTTGGGGGGGGGTTCAACCATCTTATGGGATCTCCTTTTAAGTCAGTTTATATCCTGAAAATCATCTTAATTCATTAGTGTATTTTAAGTGAGGTAGTAGCAAGCAAAAATAAAGCAAAAATGTATGTATTTATTTATCAAAAAAAAATCTATTTATATGTATATATCCACCCACCTGCCCACCCACCCATCTACCCATCCATGCATCCATCTAGAGAGTATCTACTATGTGTTAGGCATTGTGCTGTCATGGGGATTCACTGTTGCACAGTCAGATAAAGTCCCATATTTGTAGATCGTATATGCCAATGAAAATATTCACAAAACCTTTGTACGTTCTTGGGGTTAATGTCTCCTTTACTTGGAAACAAAGATGAATCACTCATTTTAGGTAAGAGTGTGTATGGTTATTACCAAATAAACATAGGAAGGACCATTTAGGAAAAATAAATGATTATAGGCATACCTTGGAGATATTATAGGTCCAGTTCCAGACCACTGAAATAGAGAAAATATCAAAATAAAGTGAGTCAAATGATTTTTTTTTAGTTTTTCGGTGCATATAGTTATTTTATACTATCGTCTATTAACTGTGCTATAGCATTACATTTAAAAACCTGTGTATGTATCTTAATTAAAAGAATGCTAACCATAACCTGAGCTTTCAGTGAGGTACAATCACTGATCACAGATCACCCTTACAAATATAATGATAATTAAAGTTAGAAATATTGTGAGAATTACCAGACTGTGACACACAGAGACATGAAGTGAGCAAATGCTATTAGAAAAATGGTTCTGGGGGCACCTGGGTGGCTCAGTCGGTTAAGCGTCTGACTTCAGCTCAGGTCGTGATCTCGCGGTTTGTGAGTTCGAGCCCCGCATGGGGCTTTGTGCTGACAGCTCAGAGCCTGGAGCCTGTTTCAGAGTCTGTGTCTCCCTCTCTCTCTGGCCCTCCCCTGTTCATGCTCTGTCTCTCTCTGTCTCAAAAATAAATAGACGTTAAAAAAAATAAAGAAAAAAAAAGAAAAATGGTTCTGATAGACTTGATTGATTCAGGGTTGCCACAAATCTTCAATTTATAGAAAAACACAGTATCTGCAAAGTGCAATAAAATGAAGCACAATAAAACAAGGTATGCCTCTACTTGCCTACTGATTAGATACCTCTCTGTTAGAACAGATAAAATTCTTTTTGAATGATTTAAAAGACTTGCTGATGAAAACTAGTGTGAACAGTTTGAAACTGATTTTACACATGTTTACACAGGCTATTTTGTTTGTTTTGCTTTTTCTCCAAAAAATCCCTTCTTTATTGTGCTACTGCTTATTTTAATCTTTAAGCAAAGGATACAACATGTAGCATTTCAGAAAATTATTTTACCATACTTTTTATTTATAGGAGTATCAGTTCATAGCATCATCCAATGGTAGTAGTATTCTGAAAATGTGAAATTTTAAACTATAAAACTTATTTTTTAAATCTTCAGATAGCTTAATCCATATGGAATGTGCAAAATCCATATGTATGAACAGTCAACCTGCCCTTACTATACCTGTCAAAGAGCATTCACTCATCTATCAACCATTTCTGGAACAGGAATTACATACTACTGTGCTAGAGACTAAGCAAATGAATGCTAAAATGTGATCTTCTTTGCTGTGAATAATCATATCAGTAAAAGTGACATCAACATATCTCTTATAAAAAAATAAAAGAAACAAACCTCTCAGTGTTAAATTCATTGGCACCAGTTAAGATTCTCTATGACAAGCATTATCTAAGGAAAACTGGTCACTGTGGAACAGTCATGTTCAGCCTCCTCCATCTGGAAAATCACTGAAGGAATATTTCAAACAGTTTGCATTTAACTTTAACTTTATAATTTTACAATTTAACTTTAAATTTCCAAAAATCCTCATTGAAGAAGTGTAGAGGCAAGCAGAATGATCATGTATTTTATTTCACCCAGTATATCATTCTAAAATCTAATCCACATGAAAACATTATTAATAGGATACATTATATGATTTTTATTTGTAATAAGTCTTTGAAATCTACTGTTTCTTACATTTCAATTCAGGCTAGCAATATTTCAAGTATTCAGTAGCCACACGTGGTATTGAACAGAGCATCTCTACAGGAGAACTACTCAGCATTATGATAAGCTACTTTACATTGAATTTGTCTGGCCTTTGGATGTGACATTATTTGTTCATTCTTCAGCAAATGTTGACTGTGCTTTTACTATTTATCAAATGGTGTGTATACACTGAGAATACAACAAATCAAAAGGCTATGCTGTTTTGGAGTTGGGACAAGTGAATGAGAGAGAAAAGTCTAATAAACTGTTCCAAAAGCAGTGCATCTTGAGGATATGGAGATACAAAGGGAAGGGGACATGTAACCCAGCTGGGGTCATAACGGGTGAATTGAGTCTGAAAAGATGTCAGTGATAGCCTAGAAAAGGGAGAACTGATGAGTACATACTAACAGAAAAAGTGTGATTAAAGACAAGGGGAAAAAAACCAACAGGGTGTGAGTGAGGAAATGCTAACAATTCAGCATTCTCAAAATACACAATATGTTAGGCAGGAGGGAGTAAATGACGAGGCTGAACAGGAGGCAGGGGCTAGATCTTGGAAAGCCTTATTATATGTCATTTTAAGTAGCTGGAATCCATCCAGCAGGATTGGACTTTACCTTTTTAAGTTTAAAATAAATTACATTAGCAGCTATATGAGAGTATATTTGGGAGAAGAGAAGAAGATGGAGGCTCAGGTAGGAAAAGCCTGAATAGTTTGTGAGGGAAAAAAAATCTCAGTTTGAACAGGGAAATGAGAGTTAAAAGGAAACAGATTCTATAAATATTTGGATTAAAATCAGTAAGACATGTAACAATTGGATTTAAGTTGAAGTAGTGTGTAGAGTCAAGGGCAACAGCTAGATTTCCATCCTGGGCTGCTTAGGTAGCTGAGAAAACCAACCCTGAGGTAGAAAACATTGGAAGGCAAGCAAGTCGAAGGGAAAGATGATAAATTTACTTTTGTACCTATCAGTCTAAAGTGTCTCAAATAATCAGGTTGATATTTCCATGAGACAGTGGATGAATCTCAAAGGTGAGATCTGGCTGGTTTTATGCTTTTATCGAAGGAATGAGAGGGAATGCAATTACCCAAGGAGAGTAAAGAACTCCAAAACCACCTCTGAGAAAACAAAATGGCCCAAGTCCCCAACACGTCTTTCTAGAAATCACTGGCATTCTTAATATGTCTCCACAGGGTTGTCAGACGAGTGTTTCCAAGTTACTGTACCATTGACTTGTTTCAAATTCTCCAGCCAACTTCCTTACTGGTTTGCAAACATAAACTTTATTCTGAGACCTCCACTTGCTCAGTTTCATATTCATCCACAGGATTGTAGTTCCGTGTTAGTTGCATCAAGAACCCATTTGCCCTTTGCCTTTGTTGTATGCCCCTAACTCTGCCTGGAAGATCACCTCTAGTTGTCCACGCTCAGTGGGCTTCTGTCGTCCTGTGCTCTAGTTCCTCCAAGCAGCTTTCCCTGAAAGTGAAGTCTGAGTTAATTTCCCTCAATAAGATTCCATAGCAACTGATATTTATGTTCTATTCTAACATTTCTCATCTCGTTTTTACCCCAGTCGTTACTTTGTCTTCAGTCTTCTTCCTCTATGGTAAATACATTTTGAAAGTATGTTACATATTTTTCCTGTTTATTTGGTTTTTAATCTTCACTGCTTATATCTGGCCCCACAGGGATTCACACATGTTTACTGAATAGAAAGATACTGAATTTAATTTAATTTTTGGATCGTATTAATTTCAATAGACTAGAATCAAATTTACATGAATGTTACTGGTAAACATGACAGAACGTACAGTTATTGGCAGTTGGATAGCTTCATGCTGAAAATGCTTCGACCAGTTATAACTTCTGATATTTCAGATCATATATCATGGAGGCTTATACAAAATGTATCATTTTTTAAACTTTCAAGTAGAGAAAGGTACCTACAGTGATCAGTCTTCTCCTTTGCTCCTTCCTATACTTACTGCATTGGCCAGAATTTCCTCTTTTCAAGAACAAACTAGAGCCAATTCGGCTCTTAGGCCATTGTCAGGTTTTCTATGTAAATATCTATAGATTTTGGGAATTAGAGGTAGATAGTATCTATTACAAACCCTTCCCCACAACCTCACCAGCAGGGTGTATGTTACAAAAAGAGCAAGCCGAGATCAAATTTTGTCACATATATATCTGCCATGAAGCATAAAAAGTTGTACTGCTCTATCTTTTAGCTGGGTAAATCTAACATGTCCTTGGCCCCTTAAGTCATATTTTGAATAAAAGATGAGTTTAAGGCTAATACATGACATTTTGATGGCAGCAACAGCAAACAGCTTCATGGTACAGTAAAATAAAGAAGAAAAGCCTTCTTCTGTAAAGTGAAGAAAAAATGACAAATGAGACAGCATACATAATGTCATCCTGTGTTTGCCATATTCTTAGACTTAATTATGAAAACTTTTTTTTTCAATTATGAAATCCTTCTAAATGACCACAGTACTCATTTCTTTAATAAATATTAGATCTAACATCTCATGTACTAAATAACAAATTATATTTTCTGTTTTGATAAAGGACATCTGAAGCGTTGGACAACCCAACTTTCAAGTGGTGATTACTAATTAAGATAATGTTTCATTTACCTATTGCTTCATAGTAAAGTATTCCAAAAAACTTAATCCTTAAAACACCAGTTATCATTTATTTGCTAACAAGTGTGTAAAGTTGAAGGATCCAGTGAGGAGAGTTTAATTTTTGCTCCACTTGGAATCTTCTGGGGCTGGAATGTCCAAAATGACTTTTTCATTCACATGTCTTACATTATCCCTAGGGATAATTAGAAAAATAGAATGCTGGCTGGGCTTCTATCTTTCTCTTTCTCTTGTTTTTTTGTTTTTTGTTTGTTTGTTTGTTTGTTTTTACCCTCTCATTCTATCTGCCTATTGTCTCTCCATATGGCTGCCATAGGTTTTTTTTTTTTCCCCCATACAACGTGTCCATCTCAGGTTACTTAGACTGCTTATGTGATGACTGGCTTTCTTCACAGCCAAAAACAGAAGCTGCTAGGCCTTGTGAATTTCTAGGCTTCTAAAATATCACTTCAGTTGCTTTCACAATGGCAGACCAGACAGTATTAAACCTGAGGAGAAATAGACTCCACTTTTTGACAGAGAAATGGCGTGTTCATCCTGAAAAAGAAAATGTATGATAGAAATAAGATTGCAGCCTTAGGAATGTGATCTACAACAAATACTTAAACATAGTAACCAAATGCCTCTAAGATGTGTATTAAATGTAATTCATACACATACATACATCACACAATTCATACTTACATATTTCCAGAGTGCACTGCTATGATATAATGCTTTCAACTGTATTCTGATTTTGCCTCTGAAGATTAATGGTTCTGGTGTTTATGTGGCACATGCCAAGTACAGGATGTCACAAGTTGCAGGTTGTGATGTTCACAAGCTGCACTCGTACAGTGTCTGATCCCCTTCAAGGTGGCCTGAGCTGCCTGGACTTCTGAGGCTGGACTTCCGAACTGGGATATAGTGTGCCGTGTAGTGAAGTTGTAGGTGATACTGCTCTCTCCTTCCTTAGGTATCTCTCCATTCTCTGTTGTCACTACTTCAAACTCCAGAGAGGTGTGTTGCCCACACTTTACCATTCCTAATTATTTCTGAGGTCTAACATTCACTCCCTTCTCCTTTTGTGCCTTCCCCTCCCCCCGCCTCCATTCCTGCTCTTTTCTCTCATTTTCTTGCCACCAGCACCTTCTTCCTGTGTCCTGTGTTCCTTAGATTACTACAGCTATTGCCAACTAAAAATAATTTTTTCTTCTGTGTCTTTCCTTTTTGTTTTCTTTTTCTTTTTCTTTCTGTTTTCTTGAATGTTTTCATTGCTTCCTGATTTCACTCTCATGTTTAGTTTTACTTGAGCTTTTTCTGAATGGTCGACTTTATGTCTGAACACTTAAACAACTTAAACGCAAACACTTGAGTGATCCTTAAATAGTAAAAATGACAAAAAATAATAAGAACAATAAAAATAGCATTTAAAATAGTCATCTTTTATTGCTTGGTTTCTTTAGTGTAAAATTGTGTATGTGTGCCTTAATAAAAATTCCAAGGACCACTTAATTTGGATTAATTAGGATGATTTTTCTAAAATCAGATATTTTGAAGGTAAAGAAGCTTTAAAGCATGCTACTTTAAGGAGAATAGATTGATTTGTCATTGATAGGGAAGAGAACACTTGTGTAGAGAACCACACTTGTATCCTCCGTGATTGAACAAGAATCTTCTTTGTGAAAGTGGTCACATAATTTATTATTTCCCATGTATGCTGTCTTTATAATGTTCTTAAATTTGGAATTTGTAATAATTAGAAACCCATACACAATTTTAGTTGAAAGTTGACTTAGCAATCATGGTTTAAATTTCTCCTATATGTGAGGAAACAGAGAGAGTAAAATAGTGAAGCAAGTTCAGACAGCTACTAAGGACAGCCAAGAGCAGGACCAAAGTCAGCTGTGACCAAGAAAAATCTTGTTGGTGTTTATGGAGGATTCCTGATTGATTTGCTCAGTCCCTAGATCTTTGTTGGGAATATATGAATGGTGAAGAAACAGTAAAAAGCCTAGAGGCTACATTTAAGTGGATAAGATAGAAGAGGGAGATGATTGTGAAGGGAAAAATCTGGAATGCTGAGGAAAGAGGAGAAGGGGCACATAGTGTGAGTCAGAAAAAGGAGAATGATTGGGGTAAAGAGCAAGAGAGGAGCTTTGGACCAGCTACTAAAAATGTGGGATTTATGATGAGGGAAAGATGTTTAAAGATACATTTTAGGAAATCTTGCTATGACTACCCTTATTCTGCCCCTCTTTGGTGTTTTATTGATTTTCAGTAATGACGTACCTTACTTTTAATGTTTTAATGTTATTATGGAGATATTTACATTTTTTGGGTCGTGTAGCTGTGATGGAATGAAATTAAAAAAAATTGAAAGCATGCTTAGTTTAATTCTAGATGTACTTAGTCTAAGACATTATTAATAAACTTCTATTTATTTTGTGCTTTTTTAAAACTTTTTAAATTTTTAATGTTTATTTATTTTTGACAGAGAGAGAGAGAGAGAGAGAGAGCGAGAGAGAGAGAGAGAGCATGAGTGGAGGGAGGGGCAGAAAGAGAGGGAGACACAGAATCCTTAGCAGGCTCCAGGCTCAGCTGTCAGCACAGAGCCCAACGCGGCGCCCCAACTCACAGATTGTGAGATCATGACCTGACCTGAAGTCGGACGCCCAACCGACTGAGCCACCCAGGCGCCCCTGTGCTTATATTCCTGCCTGCCATTTGATAGGATGATTATGATTTCGTGTAGCTTCTTGTGAAGTTAACATGTATTGAACACTTTGCTCTGAGCCAGACAGTGTCTTAAGAACTTTACAGAAAATAGTTTTCTCAGCACAACCCCTAGGAGTAGGAACTATTATAATCTCCATTTCAACACAAAAAATCTAACTGGATTTAGAAATACTAAATGGTTTGGGTGGATCACAGCTAGTAGATTATACAGGGAAGACAAGTTATTAAGACATGAAAACATTCACTAAGGAAGTGACCACTTTCAAATGTCTCCCATTGAAGCATCCCTCTCAGCCTACCATCAGTGTGTGGTTAGACCTATTACACCAGCATCAAAGGGAAAGTCCAGTGTCTCTTTGGCAATTGTCAAATGTTCGAACACAAGGAAAACTCAATGCAGATTGCCTATAAAAGAACAAACTTCATATCTGGCAAAAGATGGGATATTTCTCAGTTTTAATTAGGTTGACATTGAGAACAACTTAACCACATGTGGAAACACAGGTAAATAAGACTATGGCAGAGTTAGACAGTTAAAGGAAAGAAAAGTCCAGAAGGTGGTGACAGGATGGGTACTTTAAAAATGAATGGTTTGAATTTTGAAAGATTAAATGAGGCCCCTGGGAAAACTAATGAAGCCTCAGATAGTTTCACAATGAGAGGCACCTGGGTGACTCAGTCTGTTAAGCGCCTGACCCTTGATTTCAGCTCAGGTCATGATCTTATGGTTCGTGGGATTGAGCCCCACGTTGGGCTCCCCACTGAGTGGAGTCTGCTAAGATTGTCTCTCTCTCTCTCTCTCTCTCTCTCTCTCTCTCTCTCTCTCTCTCTCTCTCTTTTTCTGTCCCACCCCTGCTCTCTCTGTCTCTCAAAAGGAAAAAAAAAAAAAGTTTCACAATGATAACCCTATTTATGACCCTGCTGTTAAAGTGGGGATGAAAGTAAAAAAATATTGTTTCATATTATTATATAGTTTATAGTTTTATTAGAACAGCTATGCCCTCCTATTTCTTCCTCCAAAAAAAAAAAAAAAAAAAATCCCAGGAACAATTTCTGGTTCTTTCTTAGTCTGTTTTAATAAAGTATAATCACCATATTTTCTTTAATCTTTTAACATATTATCAGGAATTTAGTTTTATATTTTGAAATAATATTTCAAGGAAATGCTTTTATGTTTATTGTAAATTTCGGTAAATATATTGCTTCGAAGTGGTCTTGTCAGAGGACCAGTTATGCTCAGATAATTAATTAGTAACCTCTACTTCCCAGACTAAAGAAGTCTTCTGTGTGAATAGGTAAAATTATTTTGACTGTCTTTTGCCATTCAAATAACTATTCGGCTATAGAAAATATACTCTTGTGGCTTATACATTACTTCGTAAATTTCTGCTAAAATTAATTTCGAATTAGATCTAGGACTGTGTTTCTATATTCATGTTTAATGATTTTCAGCATAGATCTTGTTGGTAATGCAAACTACATTTTTATATCTACCCTGTTGTCATTTGTGGTTATTGTCTGAAGGCCAGTAGTTGATGATGCGGATGTTGTAGTTCAAGCTTTTATATAAAATTACCAGGCAGTAAAAAGGCAGCAGCAACACTGGCAACAAACTGTTGGTGGCTTCCTCTGTCTATTTGATATCAACACTCTATGTTGAGTGTTCAAACAGTCCCAAATAGTGGTAATAAAAAAAAAAATGATCCTGAAAAAAATCTCTACTAAATGACCTAAAATGAACAGCTAGATAAGATTCAACTTATTCCAAGTCTAAGAAAGCAAAGCCACTTCTGAGAAAACACTTGGAGGGACATAATTGGCTGTTTATAAATGTCATTACCATGCATGAGTCCATCTTATGTTTAAAATTATAGTTGGCGTTGAATCAAGAGGGGAGGGATAAATAAAAAGCTCTGACATTCAAAACAATTAGTAGTCCAATTATACAAATAGGATGTGTCCTAAGTTACAGGCAGCTTTGAAGAAAAGTAATACTTCTGTGATTACATTTTCCTCAAATCCAAGAGAAGTTTTATTTATGTTAGATTTGTGAGAAGATGTTTTGAGAGGCCATGCTTTTATTATAGAAGAATATTTAGAACATTTAATTAAATTATGCAAAATAAACTAAATATGAACTAAGTTTTTAATACTCTGTTAAAAATGATATGTATATAATGTAGATTACATTATATCTACTTTTTTCAAATTTAGCCTGTTTGTGAATGCTTCCTTTGGACATATAAGGAGAATCCATCTTTCCTTTATTTATGTTTCTATGGCACTATCTACAGGTTTTCGTTAGTAGTCAGCTCTGTAGCTCTCTGTGTCCTCCCCCATATGTTAAGGTCTTTGGAAACACTCATTACATTTTATTTGCATTTTGCTTTTGAACAGGGCCTAGCACATAGTAGGTACAAAGAACATGTTTTCTGAATAAATCATAAAATGGTTTTCTTTAAAAAGTGTACTTTTATAGTTCCTAAGGTGATATTATGATAGTAGGAATATATTGTAGTTCTATATTCTTTAGAAGTTCGTTTTCCAGAAAGGGTCACTTTTTTGGATGTATTGTGTCCAAAACCCTTATGACATGTTTGTTTTTGCCTGAGATTGATTTTCCCTTTCTGAGTTACTCCTAGGTTTCAAGATAAAACAATTCAGACAGAGTCCCTTTGCTGCAAAGGGCTAGATCAGCTAAGCCTCTTTCTTTTGTTTGTTGTATATCTGAAAGCCCACAAGGCGTTGGGAGTGGGATAGCATATGCATTGAAAATGAAGTCCCTTAAAATCTTCTGTCCTTTAAGAAACAGTTACTTTCTTTGGCATTCACTAACCTAGTGCTAGTACATTTCATATAGTAATAGGAATATTGGTTTTCCAGTTGGCATTCTATAGGCCTATTACATATAGAAATAGAGTGGTGCCTTTATAACTATACTGTATGTATTTGGTAGTAAAACAAGTAAGAGAAAATGATTTTCTATCCAAAGTTTCATCCTTATCTGCATGAAAGCTGGAACTACTGTCTTATAGTTGAATTTCCAAAAACTCTAACCTGACAAAAATATGTATCCACAACTAGAAAATACCACAGTTACCACCAGCTCAGGGATAGTTCTAAACTTTTGGTGCACCAAGAAAATCTGACCCAAGAGGTAGGTCAAGACAGCATAGCACCATGCAGGAAGAAGTGCTAGCTAACTTTTCAGGTGGTATAGTATATCTTAAGTAATGGTTCGTATTTTCATCTCTGGTTTAGGGATGTAGTTTGCCCTTTTCAATACCCCAACATGGTCAGCATGTGTAAAAAAATATATGGTTTGAACTGTTATAGGCTTGTCAAAATTACAGAGCCAAGTAGTTGTGAAAGACAAATTGAAGACCTATTTCTTTTTTTTTTTTTAATTTTTTTTGACGTTTATTTATTTTTGAGAGGTAGAGACAGAGCATGAGCAGGGAAGGGGCAGAGAGAGAGGGAGGCACAGAATCAGAAGCAGGCTCCAGGCTCCGAGCTGTCAACACGGAGCCTGACGCGGGGCTCGAACTCATGAACCACGAGATCATGACCTGAGCCGAAGTCAGATGCTCAACTGACTGAGCCACCCAGGCGCCCCAAAGACCTATTTCTTATAAAGGTTTGTTTCCTCATTTATGGTTTTGAAATAATAATACTTATCATAAGATTCTGTGAATTAAGTACTATAAGATATAGAAAGCTTTCATCACAGTGTTTGGCACAAACACTCAATAAATGACACTCCTTTTCTTTTTCTTCTTCGCCAATATTAAGATCATTATTGTTACTACCATCTTTGGTGTTATCGTTATCATCATCATCATCATCATCATCAATACAAAGTCCTAAAATTGAGTCAAAGAAATTAACACAAGGGTAAAGATGTAGACATATTTTTTTAAAAAGCTGTTATCCTGGTTGAAAGAAAGCACAATTATGTCAATAATATGGTGTAGCTATGGTGTATCTGGGAAAATCGAATCATATATTAGATTGTAAGAGATACATAAGTAGAAATTAGAATAATGACACTAAAGGTTCTTGCTGAGACTAAGTAAATGTGCTTACATTATAAATGTTCTGGTTACCCCTTTTGAAACAGTGATAAAGATCTTTTGGCCCATATTCAAAGAATGGTCCAAAATATTGATAAGACTTGAAGTCATTTGAGAAAATTTAGTGGGGCTACAGAAAATTCAAAATCATTTTCAGGTATTTGTAGAGTTGATGTATGAAAAAGACATGAGACTTATTTTACATGGTAATATGAGGCAGAATAAGGATGGTTATGGACTAAATGAGTCTCCCTAAAATTCATATATTGAAACTGTAACCCCCACTGTGCTTATATTTGGAGATAGAGACTGTGATAAGGTGATAAAGGTTAAATGAAGTAATAAGGATGGAATCCTAATCCAATAGGCTGGTGCCCTTATAAGAAGAGCTTAGAGCTCCTTCTGCCATTTGAGGACATAGTAATAAGGTGACCCTCTGCAAGCCAAGAAGAGAGCTCTCACCAGAAACTGAATTGACTAGCAATTGATCTTGGACTTACTAGCTTCCATAGGTGTGAAAAAATAAATTTCTGTTATTTAAGTCAACCAGTATTTTGGCTTTGGTATTTTGTAATAGAAAGCCCAACAGACCAATGGTGTGGTTACAGGTAGATCAATTTCAGTGCAAAGTAGAAATTCTCTTTAGAATCTAAAAAAAAATGTGATATTTCAAGTGTTAAAATTTTTCCGTTACTGGAGAAATTCAAGTGTAGGCCGGAAAATAATTTTGCAATGAGTTTACCAGAGTGATTCAAATATCAGAATGACATTCAGATTTAGGTTAATGGTTTCCAAAAATTGATTAATAGACAGATGCCAGTTTTCATCATTCCTGGGTAAAATAAGATTCTTTTCCTTCAATAAGTTAACAACCTCTTAATGTTTTTGGAAACTTTGTCTATCTTATCTAGAAGTCTAGGAATAACAAGGCTGGAGCACAATTATTTTATCTTAAATCCCTCCAATATTGTGATTCTTTATCCTCTGCCCACTAATGTAGAATGATAAGATATTGTATAAAAGGGAAAATCATACATAATTCTTTTTTTGCTGGCAAAATCATGGCTGCTCTTTATCCTTAAAGGCACTAGACTCACTTGGCCATTGATTTCAGTAACCATGCAGCTAGTTAGGATTTGATTCTTTTCCTGATTTGACATGTGATATTGTCTTCACTGTTACCACTTTGCCTACTCTCAACTATGAATTTCTTCAGTTTCCATTTCTGACATCAAATTCTTGGCTTACTTTGAATATTGTACCAATGCAACATGACCCCAGATTACTTTTATCTGCATGGATATATACCATATACCATATTACTTGGTTTGTGAAATTGACCCTGGAGAGTGAGAGCCAAATTACAATATTCTAGCTAAAGTAAATTAATTCCCTTCATAGCTAATATAGAAATAATGGGAAAGTTCTTCATCGTGAGATCTGAGATTGGGTAGTTTGGGAATAGATATTGAATAATCCTGGACTAGAAGGTCCTACTTGAGGCCATTCAAACCTCACTCCTGGGAAGGAATTGCATGCCTAATATTTATACCAGAGCACATCAGTGAGTTATTTAAATTGCTCTCTTTTTTGATGCATTTTAATACCATGTTGTCCACCAAGCTTTAGCACTTCCAATTAGTTTCAACCTACAAGGTAGAGGTCTGAAGCATCGTAAGTGACTGGCACTCTCTCATGAAAGAGATATTGAGATGCTGACTAAATAATCTCTATCCGTTTGCAAGTATTAATGCACAAATGTCTGTTGCAGATGCAGATGACAGAGGTACAGATACAGAATAGAACCCACCTGGGGAAATCAAACAAATTTAGCTTTTCTAAAGGGTAATAAAGAATTTGTTAGAGACAGGATGTTCAATAAGGAGATCAGCATCTTTATCCAGTGACAGATAAGATGCTACTACTCTGGTCAGCAGAAGGCCTGAGGATCCCGTCGACCTTTTAGAAATTTCCATCAGTTTCTTCAGTCTCAGCTTTATATACATAAAATTAAAGCTGTATAGAACACAGCTTCACTGGAAAAACTGATGGAAAATATTCCTCCTGACCAGGTTTGCCTCATCAGTCTTGGCATTACCCTAGATCAGCAGTCAGCAAACTGCAGCCAAATCTGACCTGCCACCTGGTTTCAAATTCAAGTTTTATTGGAGCACAGCCACACCCACTTGTCTGTGTATTGTCTAGGGCTGCTTGCACACTACAGGGGCAGAGTCTCAATTACAGAGATCAAATGTCACTCGTGGCCTAAAATATTTACTCTGTCCCTTTTTGGGAAATGTTTGCTGACCTCACTGTTAATATAACAGGAATCAGAACTCTTAGCCCTGACCAATACTCCATTTCCCTTCCCAACAAGCTTTCAAAATTAGGTTCAAACACATCCCTTCCTTCAGTACTATGAAATTAGAAAAAGGGTGAATTACTCAGATATGCCTGAGAGTTTAGGAGCATTCTATACATTTTTTCCAGAACCTTGAAGAGATATTTTGGAGAAATGCCTGATGACAAAGAAGAATAGGCATTTTTTTGGAGCCTTTTTAGATGAAAAATAAGTATCATTTGTTTCATATCACCTTAACTTATTTGGCAATTAGAGTTTAATTATGGTCTCTTTAAGCTGGAAGCAAAGCCCCCCCTTAAAGTTTTTTTGTTTGTTCATTTCATTTTTTGTTTTTTTTTTTAAACTTTAATTCAGTGTATATGATATTCTCTGGGGGAATTGTGTATATTATTCTGTCATAAGAAACAAATGACCAGAATCTGAATTCTAATTATTTTCAATCTCATTTCTCATTTTTAAATGTACTTTTTTCAATATGTATTTCAATTATTTTGTTTTGATTCAAGTTATTTAATGTAATCACCCAAATATTAATTGACCAAAGAGAACCATGGAATAAATGCAAATTAATTCTGCCCCCAGAAATAGATGTTGACTAATTCAAGTTTAATGAGCCTCAAAATAGCATTTTAAGTACATTTTTATTTTTTATAGACTTTAATCATATCTGTCTTTAGGGCTTGGATTTAGGAATGGTGAAGAACTATTCTGGGCTAATTAAGCTTGTTCACCTGACAGATTTTCCACAGCTCACCTGACTCTGCACAGGGCCGCAGAAGCTGTAGTTACAATAGGAAAAGAAAAAAGGATATTATGTTGGAACAGATTTTGACAATATGGAGACAATTCCATCCCCCAAATCATTCTGTATAACAATGTCTCCCACTACTTCAGAACTGCATGTATTTGGCAAACACTGGGTAATTGTGTCATCTCTACACCAGAACTAAAGCCTCTGCAGAAGCACCTATTTTCTGATCAAGTGAAATTGTCCAGCAGATGAAGATGTAAAAAGGACCAGCATTTAAAAGACTGGGGAATGTAAAATTTAAAGTGTATTATTTAGGCTAAGAATAAGAATATTCACTTTGGTTGTTTTGAACTATGCTTTAAATATTCAGAAATATAATTATTCTACATTTAATTAAATTCATTCTCCTAATGTATAAGCTGCTTCAGGAGGAAGAGGCTAAGTAATTTTGGAAGTTGTGCCAACTCTCATGGGATACCAGTATGCCATGTAATTTTCTAAAGAAATAAATTACTAGAGTAAATAGCATTCAAATGACAAGCCAGCAAATGAGACGGAACACAACTGAAACAGTAATTCCAAGCCCTACATACAGCTTTTTCTTTTCTTTTTTTTTAATAACAGGTATTTAAATAACATAAATGTAATAACATGCTGTAGTGTTGGATCTGGGACCAAACTTCACTTAACTATGCTTCAGTTAGTACTTTTGCAAAAGAAAAAAAAAAAGGAAATTTATAGGAATATGGTCGGAAGTCAATGAGGAATGCACTTGAAGTGTTTTGCAGAGTTCTTGGCACCTTAAATCTCTCTGATCAAATACTTTTCAGATCCCCTAAGCTGAGAATTGCCTCACATCTCACAGAACTCCAGAGGCAGCATCAGAGAGTGTGGACCTCTCCTGTCACTTGTTAATTGTATAGATGTTATTTGTTAACTCTCCCAGGGAAGAGCTCTGCCTGACTCATCTTTGTATCCCCCTAATATCTTCTGTGCTGTGCACAGTAGCCACTCGGTAACTAATATTTGAATTAAAGTTTGAATTGATTAATGTATGCTCAGAACAATAAGTTAGATTCTCCCAGGAAATATACTGCTCAGGAAAGTGATTTAGACTTATTTAGAAGCTTTAGCAACTCTGTTGGGGGCTTGGATTTGGATCAAATAATCTGGTCTTCAGTCTCAACCTAAGAGCTAATATTGAAGCAATGCTTGCATGGAAAAAAATCAGGGAATACAAACACCCAAGATTACTTTGTATATAGTAAAAATTAGCATAAAAACATGTATGTATCATGCATGCACTGTGTGAAACTACCCTGAATTTTTATACTTGTTGTGTCTTAATTCTTACAAGAACCCTGTATGGTAGATAATTTTATTATCATTTCACTAATGAGGAAACTGAGGAATAGAGAAACACACGGCTAAGCAGAAGGGTCCAAACTTAAACTTGGGCAGTTAACTCCAAACTCCATGCTCTTAATTAATTCATATACAGACTGCTTCTGTGTTTCCCCATGTGTGAGATAATTTTGGGGAGTGTATGGACAAATTTTGTTTTATCTTATTTTTAATTATAAATTCATTTTGGTGTGGTTTGATAGCACTTACAGCCAAAGTTGTGATTTCTTGAGGTTTTTTTTTTTTTTCTTAGGACACACTAAGAGTGGATAGCAGTGTTGGTCCTAAGTTGTTTTAAAGAAACATATGAAGCAAAGAGTAATACAGGAGCTTTTCAGCTATAGCAACAATCACAAGGCAGCTTGTAAATGAGTGAAGGCTAAGAAACCATATTAAGAAATCTTCTGGAAAAATGGTGCCTACATTTTAACTCATTAGAATATATTTCTTCCTTCTCTGATATATAAGTAAATAAAATATAAAAGGTTTTGATGATTATGTACGTGGTACAATTATAATTAAGCATTGAATTATACATAGATAGTATTATTTATATAATTATACTAAATATATTCATAGATGTGCATATTTTAGTGGATTTAGTGATAAAAATGGTAGTGCCTTTAATGATATACAACATATATTTCTCAGGGAGTTCCAAATTTGTCTACATGGAATATGGAGGTAGTTTACTTACTGGGAAATTTGAAAATGTCAATTTTATATTATATCTCAAATTAAGGGAAAAAAGTAGAATGTTACAAAAAGAGGTGAAGCAATGTAGGTGGAACGTGAAGTTGAGAAAATCATGACTATTTTTCCAAATGCTTACCTCATGCATCATAGATAAATAAAGCTGAAAGAAAACACCTAGTTTAAAGCTTCTTTTTGACTTATAAGGAAACAAACTGTGAACTTAAGGTTCTGTCTTCACTTTCACTCGCCCACCTGCAGAATCAATATATAGCATATAAGATTAGAACATAAATGCCCTATATAAAATCTAAAGCTAAAAACTTAAAGTTAATAATAAGAAATGCCAAATAGTGCTGATGGTGATGGTGCTAATAAGTCTTTTCTGGCTTTGCTGAACTAATCACTGTGGAACTTACTTTAAAATAAGGGTCTCGGGCGCCTGGGTGGCTCAGTCGGTTGAGCGGCCGACTTCAACTCAGGTCATGATCTTGCAGTCCATGAGTTCGAGCCCCACGTCGGGCTCTGTGCTGACAGCTCAGAGCCTGGAGCCTGTTTCAGATTCTGTGTCTCCCTCTCTCTGACCCTCCCCTGTTCATGCTCTGTCTCTCCCTGTCTCAAAAATAAATAAAAACGTTAAAAAAATTAAAAAAAAATAAGGGTCTCTGTTTGCATAAAACTGTGATTTATTTTATATTTTCCCAAAAGAGTATGTGATTGTTTATGTTTGACATTGACTGAAGCTGCTTGCTTCTATCCCTGCCAGAGTTTTCTCAAATAAATCAGGACGTCATTACTATATATCCAGTACCCTAAATATTAGATTTTTGCTTTCCGACATATCAAGGAAACCTCATATTATAAACTGAACTCTATTATTTTGGTTGTTTCTTGGTAAGCATTTCGTGCTTCTAAGCTGTTTTGAGGGGCTGTTTTGTGCCACCAATAAAAGCAGTGTTCAGGCAAGTCTTTGCCTGTTTCATGACTGTTGCTAATCTCTAGTGGCTCCAAGTGCCAGTTGCTTTTCTCTGTATTTACAAATTCACCTCTAATAAACTAGATTGTCTGCACCTGTGGGACTCTGACAGCCCTAGCACAGATGTTACCCCTGTCCCATCAGGCTGGAAAAGCTAGATTGCAGGCAAGAGCAAAACCACTTGGCAGGGACAACTTCCCAGCTGGCTGTCTTGGGCACCCTCTGTCTTAGCCCCTTTTTTTCCTGATAGTGGTGTCTCTCCAGGCCCAATATCCCTGCACTTTTACTAGCTTCTTCTGATCAATATGTGTTCTCAGGAGCGAATCTCATCAAAGCAATTATAGCAAGTTGTTAAATGTTTGATAATTTAATATGCTTCCTCTCCTGGGGATATTTACACTTCAATGAGCTAAAAGCCTTCATCCAAAAGAATAAATCTCAGAGGGTGAGGTTTCTGGCATCAGCAAGCCTAGAGGGAAATTTTCTTGTTTTTGAGATTTTCCTCATGCCCTTGAAATCACACCAGATCTGTTTCAACCAGGTGATAAGAAGGTCCCTCAAATTGATCACATTACCTCTTTTTCGCAGGATTTTCAAATGTCTACTCTAGAAGACGCGCAGGTAGTCATGGAGAAAGATATTTTAAAAAGCCAAAATATCTAATAAGGCAGAGACCTCTCACAGTTAGCACAAGACTCATATGAAATATATATAAAGTTCAAGTCCTAGGCCATTTGGACTCAAAAGCTCATAAAGTTTCCCATTTCCAGCTGAGTTTTACCGACTATTGCTCAGACTGGTGCATACTACTACTAGAATATTATATAACATCTATTCTAAGATTATGTGCCAGGAATAATTCAGAAAGAGGGCAGACCAAGCCCCTATCTTCATGAAGCACCTGGCCACATTATATTATAAATATTTGTTTGCATATTTATCTTCTGGCCTATACTGGGAGCCACTTTAGGGCAGAGATCTGTCTTGTTCAGCCATCTGTCCAAGCCCATAGCACACTTTCTAGTGAATCTAATGCTAGATAAGTAGTTGGAGAATAAAATCTAGAGAAAAAAAAATTTTTTTTCCTGTAGGACCTGAGTAAAAACCATGAGAGCATTGTGTAATTAGTGGAAATGAACAACTTTGGAGGAAGTTGAGTAAGGAGAGAAGATTGGAGGAGAAAGAATTATAAAATTATAAAATAAAAATCTTTTTTCAAAGGACAAAAAAAAATTTGTTCTTAAAATTGTTATTTTTCTGTTCCTTTTTCTTCTATCCAGATGAAAGAACTGTATCTTAAAAAATGAGTAAAGAAATGTCTGTTTGAGCTGCTATAACAAAATTCTACAGATTAGACAGCTTATAAACAACACAGATTTATTTCTAACAATTCTGGAGGCTGGAAGTCTGAGATCAGGTGTTAGTGTGGTCAGATGACAACCCTCATCTGGGCCAGACTTCTCTCAAATGGCAGAAGGGGCTAAAGAACTTTGTGGGGTTTTTGTGTTTGTTTGTTTGTTTGTTGTTTGCTTTTAATAAAAGCACTAATCCCCTTCATGAGGACTTGGTCCTCCCAAAGGAATAGCAACTCACAAAGTTGCTCCTAATACTATCACACTGGGCATAAGAATTTCAACATACGAATTTGGAAGGGACACATTCAGACCGTATCATTCTACTCTGCCCCCTCCCCAAATTCATGTCCATCTAGTATGTGAAATATGTTCATTCATGTCCATCTAGTATGAGCAATATATGTGAAATATATTCACCACCACTTAGATATTCTCTAACAAGACTAAAGCTCTCTCTCTCTCTACAGCTTTCTTTTTCTGAATCCTCACCAGACTTGCTTTTAATGGTTCATTCATGGCAATGTAGGCTTTTGCTATTATAAATGTCAACACTCTTCCAGCCTGTATTCATTACCCAATTCAAAGCCACTTCCACAGGTTTGGGGATTTGTTACAGCACCATCTTCACTTCCTGGCACTGATTTTCTTAGTCCATCCCAGCTGCTATAGCAAAGGAATACAGAGTGAGTAGCTTATAAGCATAATAAAATACATTTTTCACAATTCTGGAGGTTGGAAGGCTGAGGTCAGGGTACCAGCATGATCAGGTGAGGGTTCTCTTCTGGGGCACAGACTTCTCATTGTATCCTCACATGATTGAAGGGGCTAGACAATTCTGTAGGATCTCTTTTTAGGGTCCCATTCAGGAGAGCCTCACCCTAATGACCTGAGCACTTTCCAAACGCTCTGTCTCCTAAATACCATCACATTGGGCATTAGGATTTCAGCATATGACTTTTAGAGGGACACATACATTCAGACCATAACAAATATGTTTGTATTGGTTTTGTTTTTCCATTCTATTTTAAGTAATTAAATAATGCATCCAATCAGTCAGTCAACAGATATTTAGTAAGGACTTATACTGTGTAAACATTGAGAAAAAATACAGGATAAGATGAAAAGACAAGCATTCATTTGAGTTGATAACACTGGTGGCTTAGAAAATGGTTGCAGAGGGGCACCTGGGTGGCCTAGTCCGTTAAGCACGACTTCAGCTCAGGTCATGATTTCATGGTTTGTGGGTTCAAGCCCGGCATTGGCTGACAGGTGCTGACAGTTCAGAACCTGGAGCCTGCTTTGGATTCTGTGCTTCCCTCTGTCTGCCCCTTCCCCTCTCCTGCTCTCTCTCTGTTTTTCAAAAATAAATAAACGTTAAAAAAAGAAACAAAAAAGAAAATGATTGCATAGAATAGTGGAGAGAAGCAACATTGGAAAACGGTAAAGATAGTGAGGATATCAAGTTTTCTCAAAATTTATTTCTAAGTGTTTACAGGGTACTAGCTAACATATATCAAACACTTAAGGTCCAGGTCTTGTTTTAAAATATTTTGCATGTATGAACTTTAAAGTACCATAATAACCATAGGAGTATAAGCATTATTGTTATTCTTATTTTATAAGTAAAGAAACAGATATACTCATACGTTAACAGATTTGTTTATGATTATGCAGAAAGTAGAGGAGATAGAATTAACACCTATGCTGGAAACTACCATGAAGGTTGCTAAAGAGGCAAGAGGGATTGGGGAAGAATATTACTTTAGGATGGACAATATTGAAGCATGTTTACGTGAAAATTGGGATAGTTCAGTAGAAAGGGATAGGGCTGAAAGTACATTTTTCTACCAAAAACATTTAATACCATTTTTCAGAAGGAAAACAATGTTTTTTCTTCTCTAGAAATCCTTAATCATCTGATAAATTATTTATGGTTTGCTGTCTGTTTCTCTTTCAGCTGACTATACAGTCCATTGACTCAAATAACTATTTTTTTTATTTTTGTATATTTAGATATTTTGAATTAAATATAAATTATTCTTCCTCAGATCTCCTTGAAAAGGCTAACACTAGGTGATAGATGGATGTTATTTGTTAACTATCCTTAGATAGTTATAGTGATGGATACAGGTATAGATATGACACAGATATAGATAAAATATAGGTAAATATGTGATGAAAAAGAAAAAAGTTCTAGAATCTGTGAATACTACTTTGTTCAGTCTGTCCTCTTGTTAGAATAATTTTTTTTAAGTTTATTTATTTATTGTGAGAGAGAAAGAGAACACATGTGAGGGCAGAGAGAGAAAGAGAATCTCAAGCAGGCTCTGCACTGTCAGTACAGAACCCAGCGCTAGGCTCATACTTACAAACCATGAGATCATGACCTGAGCCCAAACCAAGAGTCGGATGCTTGACAGACGGAACCCACCTTGGCACCCCTGTCTGAATATTTTTTTTCCATTTTTACCTCACTTAAATGTACAGAATAACTGTAAATAAAACTTACATAGACTAAAATTTAAAAATCACAAAATATTCCCTTAGTTTCATTTTTTGTCTGTTTTCTTTGTTGGTTGGTTATCTTAAAATCCTTGTGGATGGTCATGCAACTGGATTAATCTTCATTCAACTCAATATGTGGAAAACTTTGAATTACTGGGTTTCAGCACACTGGATTACCCCGCATACAGACAAACATAGTATGTGAGGATGTAGTCTTTTCTCAGAATAGATGTGAGTGCTATAAACGGAATGCTTTTAACTTAAAAACATCCTTCTCTCCTCCATTCTGTCACCTCAGAGAATGACGAAAAACTTGAGAGAAGCAGTGTAGGCGGGAATGTGATGTGCTAGTGCAGAGTGGGGGTAAGGTCAGCCTATTGTGTCCCATTCATATGCCTGATTTCTTCTTGTGCTTTCAAAGTCTGGGAAAAGCTATCAAAATTATTTTCAACTGCTGGACAGTGGGTAACAAGGTATTTCTGTTAATTCCGGAATGTAGAGGCATGCTTGTGAATTGTTTCATTAATTTTAAGGTTTGGAATTTGATGGGATAAATTTCTCTTAAATAAGAAGTTGCCATAAGGTTACTGTTATTTTTATAACATTTACATTTTTTTCAAACTCTAAAATCTTCTATAAAATAATTCTTTTTTCTGAAATGTGTTCAACCTATATGCTAACATTAGAGATAGGACTCTGAAGTAATACCATGACCTGAAGAGTATTATGTAGGACAAAAAGTATTATCATTATTGGACTGTATATGGAGACAATTCTGCAAAATTGCCAAATGGGCTTCTTTTCTGACAAGCTTGATTCTCAGTCTAAAGTCACAGGAACACTAGAAGATGAGTTGGTTACTGGTGTCAACAGAGTAGAATCTCCCTCATTTTCAAACCCAATTTGTATTTAGTGAACTATGACTAGGAAAAAAACTGAGAAGCTGCAACATTTGACTTAAACTTGAATTTTTATTTCTGACTTCTTCAAGTAACCATTGCAAATGATAGAAAACTACATATTTTACTTTTATAATTCAAGGTAAAGACAGGATCTGCCTTTTACAATATTCTGCATTCTTATGGATAGAAATGCTTTTTTATTCCAGGAATCCTTCAGCTATAAACTAGGGCATCAGTGAGTTGCAAATTTAATTTGAGGTTTTTTAAAGAATTTCTTCACTTTCGATTTTAAAATTGAAAATAATTAAGAGACCTTTAAGTAACACTTATTTTCATTAAAAAATCAAAATAAAATCTTAAATTTAAAGGAAAAGATTTACTTTATTTCTAACATGATCCTATTTATTTTATAAAACCATTAACTGTTATCTAATATCGAACAATATTATAGACCAAATTTCTATTTAACTTGGCATTCTCCTAATTACTCAGACAGACTGAAATAAAATAACTTATTTTTTGTATCTTAAATTATGGTTGAACTTTCATAAGGTATTACTTTTAATAAATAGTTTTCCATTATAAAGTTATGTTGGAATTGACATATTGGTACCTAATTAAATTTCAGCTTGAAATGGTGCCAAATTTATGGTCCTAAGAAAATATGTTGCAAGACTGGGGAGTCCAGATTAAGGTTTTGGCACATTCGGTATATAGTGAGGGCCTACTTCCTGGTTCATAGATGGGCATCTTCTGGTTGAATCCTCACCTAGTAAGAACGTTGAGGGATCTTTCTAGGACCTCTTTCATAAGGTCACTGATCCCATTTATGAGAGCTCCGCCCTCATCACCTAATCACCTCCCAAGGACCTTACCTCCAAATAACCTCTACATGGGATTTGGTTTCAACATGTGAATTTAGAGGAGGCCACATTTGGTCTATAGCAGTGCTGATGTATGCTATTTTGACAGTATGACACATTTCCCCCCACATTTTAATGCAGTTTTACTGGTTGTAAGATCAGAAGTAAACAAGGCATAGATTATATCACAGTATCCTACCATCGTTTTGAAACATAAGGATCACATAATGATCCAAAATAATATTAAAACTCCTGTTAAAAGCATTTGAGTTAAAAGTGTACAATGTTAAGAAACTGTCAATAAATGATCATTCCCAGTATTTGAACAACTCAGTAATGCCAGGTCCATATGGGTAAAGGATAGCAAATAAGACCAGGGATTCTTAGCATAGAGAAGTAAGGAAGACCATGCCCCCCTGGGCTCAGTGGCCTGAAATCTAGCCTAGTTATGTGATGCCATTGTCTAAGTTTGTGACTTGGACAAATTATCCAACCTTCAACACTTAACAGAGATTCATGAGATTTGAAAGAGCTGTTTCCCAAGCAAATTTAGGACCCATTAAACAGCACATGCAAGGTGTCAGAGAAATGAAGTTACATTTGTAAGCTTTATTACTGATAAGAGCTAAGTTGTGATGTAGATTAAGATTCAACTGGTGGACTTCCAAGTACTTTGCCCCATATTGGAATATTATACTCAGCTAGATACAGAATTTGGCAACTTCAGAGAAAGTTCATCAGTATATAGTAGTTTTAAGCTAGAATGCCTCTGGAGTGGTTGGGTTCTCAGAAAAATGAGAAGGAGAGAGGAACTGAAACGAGGTGGCATGATGCCTTCTTCCAAATAGGAACTGGTGTGCAAAGAAAGGCCCAAAGTCATCTTCTTTGGTTGAAGACCATCCATAAACGAATATAATGACAGGGAATCTTCTTAGAACATCAGTAATAGAGATAATAAACCACAAATAGTAAATAGTAAACTGAAATGCTGATGAATCTATATAATAAAACTATTATGAAGGTTAGATAAGTGCATAATAGTTCTCAATAGATAGTAGTTACTACTTTTATCTTATTATCATTGCTATTCGTATTATTTTTTATTGAGTCTTTTTACCAAGACAGAATTGCTTTTGTTGGGCTACTTTGATGGTTGTGGGTGGTGTGATATGAAAAGTTTCAGTGTTAAAATAGAAACACAAAATTTTATTTCCTAAAATATTCAATTATTTACCTTTCATGTAAAAAATATGTAAATTCATCAGTGAGTAGAGGTTGAGAGAATAAAATTCAATTAGGCAGACATAAGGTGAATTTTCTTCTGTTGGGAGAAAGAACATAAAAGGTGAGCACGAGGGAGAAGTGTGGTGAGGAAGAGAGAGGGGTACAGCTGAGTGATCTTACTGTTTTTAAAAGGAAGAGTAGATAAGAAAAGAAGTAAACAGATTAAAATATCAGAAAAATGGAGATTTTGCAACAAATTGAGTAGTTTAAACCAGTGTATTAGAGCTAGAGAACTGCTTAGGATGTGGTCATGGTAGGGAAGTAAGCCAAGTAAGTGTAAGTGGTGATTGAGTGCCTATGGAGAAATAGAATTTTTTTAGAATAAAACTTCCAACATATGCAAAAGTAGAAAAAAAGAATGTGATGAATTCACTGGTAGCTTCAGAAAATAAGAAACACAGCTATATTTCATCTATTAAATGTGTACTCTACCCTCCATTTTTAAAGATGTTTTGGAAGTTTATCTCAGACATCAGAATACTTTATTTATGTTTCTAGATGGATTTCCGTAAGCTAAGTAATCTTCAAAATGATAGCCGTAATTGCATTATCACCTTTAAAAAGTAATAATATATTTTAATGTCATATCCAGTTAGTTTTCACATTTTCCTGTTTTATAACCTTCTTTTAAAAATAGTTTGTTTAAAATTAACCAACTAACATCCATATCATATGATTGGTTAATATGCCTCTATCTTGCCTTGTCAGTTTTATTTTTTGAGGAAAATTTTGTCGTAGAAATTACATTTTTTGTACTGTAGAGTTTCCATGGTTTCTTACATTTTCCCAGATGAATAATTAGGCATTTCTCCAAGGAATACAGACTCCTTTTGGTATAAAGTGGTATTTAGAGATCACACATGGAACCTATCACTGTTCTTTGTACTGCACTATTTTTTCCTAGCTTTTCGCTAGCCAAACTAGGAAAGATTTTTTTGTTATAATGTAAAAAACCTCATAAGCTAATAATTATAATAGCAGTCACAGTTAGGAACTCTCATATATGGTTTTCGGTTCATCTCCTTCCAGACATGCAATAAAACCTCTGTTGTGAATGAGACTGTCATAATATACTTTTGATTTATTCTGCAGTGGACACACATCTAATAGAATAATGTTCTATCACTACCACCAATTTATATTATTGAAAACAGTTTAATAGTTTTGGTTCTTTCTGTCCTTACGATTCCACTGAAGATATATGTTCAGAGTACTGTGTTTTAAACTCATCAGAGTAGTGGGGTGCCTGGGTGGCTCAGTCAGTTAAGCGTCCAACTTCGGCTCAGGTCATGATCTTGTGGTTTGTGAGCTCGAGCCCCATGTCAGGCTCTGTGCTGACAGCTCAGAGCCTGGAGCTTGCTTCAGATTCTGTGTCTCCCTCTCTTCTCTATTCCTCCCCCACTTGTGCTCTTCTCTCTCTCTCTCTCTCAAAAATAAACATTAAAAAAAAGTAAAGTCATCAGAGTAGTTATGTTATGTGTTTTATGCCACCAAATAGAAACACAGGTTAGAGAGTCATTAATTTCATTTTACTCCTGAGTTTTAAAACTTGCTTTTTAAATTTGTATTTCATTTTATAATTATATAATATGTTTACATGGTTTCAAACTCAAATCCATACCTAAAGATATATTTAAGAAATATTTAAGAAATCCATTTTCCATTGTCATTGTCTCTGCCCTAGTCCCTTCCTCTTCCTTATATTTTGTGGTTTACTTATTATTAAATATAAACATATACAAATATGTAAATTAATATTCTTCCATTATTAAATAATATCATATGCATATATTTTTCACTTTACTTTTTCTGCCTAGCAGTGTGTCTGGTGATCACTGAATTGCAAGTTGTATTCTCTGGAAAGCAGACTCTGAGATGGAAATTAACATACAAGTAGTTTAGAGAGTGCTATTGATACTACTGTCTGTGGAAGGGAAGGGAAAGGAAGGAATTAGGACTGGGCAGGGAGGCATTGGGATGAGATGCAGTCTCAATACAGGTTTTTGAAACCCCTGTCACGTTGCAGCTGGACTGATCATTCAGAGTTGTCAGACGTTGGGGTGAGGAGTCTGGGCTTTTATAGTCCCTTTTTGACTAGTCATTGGATGCGAACTACCATAGGAAAGAGGAGAAAACTTGGATGAGGCTATACTCTTGGACTAAAGTCATTCCCAAAGAATGATGAAAGGCATAGTTTTTCTGCCAGCAGTACCCCAAGTAGTTGAAAAGAGGAGAGGAATCCTTCGGTCTTAATGGGAGACCTGGGTAGATACCATAGCATCCACTACACATTCCATCGTAGTATATGGAGATGTTCCTACTTCCTTTTCACAAATGCGAATGGTATAACAGTTTACTTGAGCAGACTCCCGTAGATGGACATTTAGATTGTTTCCAATTAAGAGTAATCTTGATGCATCATTTCAGCATGGAAATTAGCTCCTGGCTACTAGCTCTCTCCCCAGGATTTATACTGAAGCAGCTGTAGTAGGAAACACTTAAATCACACACGCGTGTGCGTGCGCGTGCGCGCGTGCGCACACACACACACACACACACACACAGATGAACACACTTCTATAACCAAGAGAAATTAAAACACGTGTCCACATAAAACACAAAAGTATTCTTAATAGCCAAAAAAAATAAAAAACACTGAAATAGTCCAAAAAGGCCATTAATTTATGGATAGGTAAACAAAATATATATCCATGTCAAGGAATATCATTCATCAATGAAAGGGATGAAGTACTGATGCATAACTACAACAGGGAGGAACTTTTAAAACATTATACTAAGTGAAAGAAGCCAATCACAAAACACCACACATTTTATGTTCCTGTTTTTAAGAAATGTCAATAATAGGCAAATCTGCGGATACAAAGTTGATTAGTGGTTATCTACTATTGAAGAAAGAATGGAGAGAGACTGCTAATGAATAGATGTTTCTTTTTTGAGTGATATATCTATTCTAAAATTGGCTGTGATAATGATTGAGTAATTCTGATTATACTAAAACCATTGAATTGTACTCTTTAAATGGGTAAATTTTATGATATGTGAATTATATCTCAATAAAGCTGTTGTAGGAAAAAAAAGAAAATCCATGGTAAATCCCTTGGCATACAGATAACTGTATTAAAGTGATGTCTTTGAGTGGTTAGGAAGTGAGTAAGTACTGTAGATATTACAGTGTTTGGAACAGAGCATGTTTGGCCTTGCTGAGAGAAAGAATAAACTAGAAAAAAAACAGTTGAAAATGTGCTCATGTTTTTCCAGTGTCCTTATACAAGGACATTCTCTGACAGTTTCTGTAGTGAAAAAATAGCAATCAACACCACTGATGAAGATGTCCACAAGGTAAATTCTAGGTAACTCTAAAACCCTGTTGGCTCTAAAACCCAGTAGAATTTAAAACACATATTCAGTGTTCTTTATTGTTTCCAAACAGATTTTCCTATAAATTCTATTCTATTTAGTTGTTTTCATAAGAGGTTTGATCTCCACAAACAGTTACTATGCCATTATCAGAAATCAAACTCTAAACCTGCATATGTTACTATGTCATTATCAGAAATCAAACTCTAAACATGAATATGGATGTTTATAGTACCCTTGTTCATAATTGCCAAAACTTGAAAGCACCTGAGATGTCCTGCGGTTGACAAATGAATAAATAAACTGTGGCACTTCTGGACAATGGGATATTATTCAGTTTAAAGATGAGCTGTGATGGCTTAAAAAGACATAGAAGAACCTTAAATGCATATTACTAAGTGAAAGAAGCCAGTCTGAAAGGCTGCATACTGTATGATTCCAGCTATGTGACATAGTTGGGAAAGGCAAAACTCTGGAGACAGAAAAAAGATCGGTGGTCATCAAGGATTGGGGGACATGTGAGGGGATGAATAGTCAGAGCATAGAGGAATATTAGGACAGTGAAAATACTCTGTGTGATACTATAGTGATGGATATATATCATTATACATTTTTCCAAACTCCTATAATGTACGGCACTCAAGAGTGAAACCTAAGGTGAGCTATGGACTTTGGATGATAATGATATGTTAATGTAGGTTCATCAGTTGTAACAAGCGTACCACTCTTCAGGGGGATATTGATAATTGGTGAAGCTGTGTGTGTGGGGGAAGCAGAGGGTATATGGGAAATTTCTTAATTTTTTGTGAACCTAAAACTGCTCTAAAAAATTTAGTCCCTAATAAAAAAATTATAAAAGAAAAAAACTAATCAAACTGTATTGTCCTCTTCCCATTTTTTACGGAAATTTATCATATTTTTTTAACTGACATCATATTTCAACAGTGCCTAGCTTCACAGTTGCTGGACTCTATGGTGACTTTGTTTAAATTAGACAGTTTTTTTTTTTTAAAGCAGATATTTCTGGGAAGATAGATTGGAGGAAAAAAATGTGGTTTAAATATCAGGCTGTACTCCACTCTATCAGCTAGGCGTTTTTGACAGTGCAAAATTTGTATAAACATATATGGTGACCCTGTGCTCACTACACAGGATATACTTTATAAATATTTGTTGAATCAATATATAAATCTAATTCTTATCTGGGAAATTTACCAACTTTCTCTTTCCTTCTACATAGAGATTGTGTCCACATGAATCCCACAATCTTTACAGAGTATACATAATTTACTGAATATATTACAATAAAATTGGTAGAGGTATTATGAAATTTGTAGACTGAAAGATTCCTATTTTTATGTAGTGGTTTTGTAATTATGTTGCTAAAATCCCACATTTAGGATGTTTAGACTCATATTTATCCGTTGGCATTATATATAGTACACAGTTGTCATCCAATTTGTGTTTATCCTAATAACAGCTAAACATCTGAAACATTAAATGTTAACATCTGAATTCACTTGCATATGTTCAAAATAGGTACTTCCTAGCAATTTCCGTCTTTTTCTTAACTGATTATTTTTCAGAGTACCCAGCCTTAAAATGATTTTTGACAAACCAATAAATAGTAGGAATTTAACAAATATTCATAGCATCGAGTATTCTACTTCTTTATTTCCCTCCTTTCTCCTTTATGCCCCACAAGTAATTCATCAAAGTCACCACAATATCCTCACCCCTTTTCTACTTTTTTAGCCTTTATCAAGTATAAGACTTCACAATATCAGCCCTATGTTGCTTTAGAGCTTTTAGTTGCTTCTGTCCATTTGAAGCTGATACTGATCAAATCTGATTATTTTATCAATGAATATACCAAAAAAGGAGTGAAGTTTGAGTAACATGAAAACCAAAAATGAAAACTTTTGCACAGTGAAGGAAACCATCAGCAAACCAAAAAGGCAATATACTAATAGGGAGAAGATATATACTAATGATAATATCCAGTGAAAAGTTAATATTCAAAATATATACAGAACTTATACAACTCAACACCAAAACCCCCAGCTATCCAATTAGAAAACGGTCAGAGGAACTGAATAGACGTTTTTGCAAGAAGACATATAGATGGCCAAGAGATACATGAAAAGTGGTGTCTGGGTGGTTCTGTTGGTTAAGGGTCCAACTCTTGATTTTGACTCAGGTCATGATCTCAAAGTTCATGGGATCGAGCCCTGCATCAGACTCTGTACTAGAAGCGTGGAGCCTGCTTGGGATTCTCTCTTCCACTTTCTCTGTCCCTCCCCTGCTCTCACACATGCTCGCTCTCTCTCTCTCAAAATATTTAAGAAAAAAAAAAGAGGTATATGAAAAGATGATCAGTATCGCTAATCATTAGGGAATTGCAAATCCACATTTGCAAACCACAATAAGATACTACCTTGCACAAGTCAGAATGACTACTGTCAAAAACACAAGAAGTGATGAATATTGACAAGATTGTGAAGAAAAAGGAACCTCTGTGTACTGTTGGTGGGAACGTAAATTGGTACACCACTGTGGAAAATACTGTGGAAGTTCCTCAAAAAAATGAAAAACAGGAATACCATATGTTTACCCAAAGAAAACAAGTCACTAATTTGAAAAGAAACAGTCACCTCTTTGTTTATTGCAGCATTATTATAATAGTCAAGGTATGGAAGCAAACCCAAGTGTCCTGGTGTGTACAGACATACACACACGTGCGCGCGCGCACGCACACACACACACACACACACACACACACTTGAATATCACTTAGCCATAAAAACAAACAAAAAAAAGAATGTAGTCTTGTCATTTGCTACAACATGGATTGGCCTAGAGGTTACTATGTGAAACAAAATAAGTTAGAGAAAGATGAATACATGTGATTTCACTTTTATGTGAACTCTAAAAACCAAAACAAATGAGCAAACAAAAGAATAGAAACAGTATCTTAAGTATAGAGGGATGGGATTGGGAAGATAGACAAAATAGGTGAAGAGGATTAAGAGTACATACTTTCAGTTATAAAATAAATAAGTCATAGGGATGTCGAGCATAAAAAAGTACATAAATAAAAGGAAGAAAGAAAATGTTGCCATCGTTAACCATAGCATTGTTCCACTGCAAATAATTATTACATAGGAATAATGTAAGCATTAAACATGTAAGTGAAAGCTGTGATGCAACTAAAATTATGGTTAATGTAATGCTGATTGTTTAACCAAAAATTATTACATATGGTACATATATAATATTATAGAAAAGTTAGGCTCCAAAAATTTGTGAAATTGAATAATTAATACCCCCAAATATGAGCATGTTGCTTAGAAATTTGAAAGCTAATATTGGAATAAATTGATAAGAGTGTGAGAATTGAGCATGAAATCAGGGATAGTACTAATAGTTTGATAGTGGGAACTAATTATTTTTATGATACAAATCAAGTAGAAGTACCACTATAAAAAAAGAAAAGGCATATGGGTTTCTGGCCATGAATGAGTAATTGTTGGTAGACTCTCCTTACCATCATGAACAGTTAGGCAATTGGGATAAACTATGTAGGAAAACACACAACAAAGACACATGTAACAATGTCCAGTATCCGATAAAAAAAAATATTAGATCTGGAGAGAATCAGGGAACTGTGCACCGCAATCAGGATAAAAATGATTACATCTCAATAAATCATAGAGATTATAATTGGCATACAAGAACTTTAAAACATCTATTATGAACTTAAAAACAAATAAAACGTACTACAAGAGGGAAAAATGGAATCTATTTAAAAATCAAGTAAAAATATAAACAAAAATTCAACTAATAAACAGAAATTTCAAAGATAAAAATATAATATCTGAACTGTATTAGCTTAACAACAGATTACATTTCTGCGAAAGAAAATCATTGAACTTGAGTACATAGTAATAGAAACCACACTGAAAGAAAGAGAAAAGTGATGGAAAAAACCTAAGTGACCTGTAGGATGTAACAAGGGGTTAAAATATGTGTATTAGGAGTTCCAGAAGGTGGAGGGAGAAAGGAGAGAAAAAAAATATTTGGAGAAATATTGACCAAATTTGCCTGGATTTTATGAAAAATGTCAACTTATAAATGCAATAATCTCAATAAGACCTAATAAAATGAGAATTTTCACTGACTTCTCATCAGAAGCAATGCAATCCAGAAGACAAGGGAATATTTTCAAGTGCTCTCAAAATAGTTAAGTAAACTGTAATAAAATAGTACAAATTAAAGACATTTTCTTAAAAAAAAGAAAAGAAAGAAAACCTGAAAAAACATCAGACCTACATTACAAGAAATGGTAAAGGAAGTTGTTAAGGGAAATGATACCAAAAGGTCCTTGGAACAGCGAAAGGGAATGAAGAGTGCCAGAACTGGATTGAGACACATGATTTGGAAAATAGAAAACATCCTAGCAGCAGCAGTAGCAGCAGAGGGGATAGATCATGTGGCAGTTTAACAGGGATGTTCTTTATAAGTTACATTCTTCAAAACTTTTCCCATCCTACCAGATTTGAATTTAATATGGGATTTAATAATAGTTTAGCAGTAGAAGCTTTGTTCAAAAACATAATAATAATTACTGTTGCTAGCTTAAAAATAATCTTTTTTTTTCATATTTCTCACAGATGTATGAAATTACTACAGTGTGCCTAAGATGAGACCTTTAAAAACAAATTTTAAGTAACTGATAAAACAATCTACAGTAAAAAGGAAACTATTGGAGCTGTTTCTCTATTACCAATTGATTATTTAATTGATTACAAACCAAACTTACTGGTTTTCAAAATCCATTAATCTAAAAAATCTCTTGAATTCAGCCAAAATGGGTACAGGAGGTACATTAGAAATCCATTTAAAAACATAAATAACATTGTAAATAGAAAACTCATAAACTACTGATGAAGAAGAATGAGAAACTAGCTCTTAAAATTACCACTTAATAGCAGGTTAACCAAGAATCCATATACTCCTCAAGTAATTGTGTTTCTACTATATCAGGACAAAAAGGAATTAAACGTTTCTCTCACTTTAATAACTTTTTTCACAGGATGTTAAATATTTAGGCATGTAAATTTCAAAAACAAACTCAGATGGTACATTTTTTATTTTAAATTGTTTATAAATTTGGAATATCGTATATGCAATCTAAATGATAGCCAGGAAGGCTGTCTCACCTTATGTAACTACTATTGAATATTAATGTAGAAACTTATTTGTACAGTATTGATAGTTCATTGGCTTCAACTCTCTTTAAAGAAATGAGAGAGGGGGTTCCGGAAGATGGCGGCGTAGGAGGACGCGGGGCTCACAGCGCGTCCGGCCGATCACTTAGATTCCACCTACACCTGCCTAAAGAACCCAGAAAACCGCCAGAGGATTAGCAGAAGGGAGTCTCCGGAGTCAAGCGCAGACTAGAGGCCCACGGAAGAGGGTAGGAAGGGCGGCGAGGCGGTGCGCGCTCCACGGACTGGCGGGAGGGAGCCGGGGAGCCGGGGCGGAGGGGCGGCTCGCCGGCCAAGCGGAGCCCCCGAGTCTGGCTGGCAAAAGCGGAGGGGCCGGACAGACTGTGTTCCGACAGCAAGCGCGACTTAGCGTCTGGGAGGTCATAAGTTAACAGCTCTGCTCGGAAAGAGGGAAGGCTGGAGGACAAAGGGAGGGAGAGCTGCTGAGCCCCCGGACGGCAGAGCTCAGCTTGGCGGGGAACAAAGGCGCCAGCGCCATCTCCCCCGCCCATCCCCCAGCCAAAATCCCAAAGGGAACCAGTTCCTGCCAGGGAACTTGCTCGCTCCGCGCAAACACCCAACTCTGTGCTTCTGCGGAGCCAAACCTCCGGCAGCGGATCTGACTCCCTCCCGCTGCCACAGGGCTCCTCCTGAAGTGGATCACCTAAGGAGAAGCGAGCTAAGCCTGCCCCTCCAGCCCCCGTGCACCTTGCCTACCCACCCCAGCTAATACGCCAGATCCCCAGCAACACAAGCCTGGCAGTGTGCAAGTAGCCCAGACGGGACACGCCACCCCACAGTGAATCCCGCCCCTAGGAGAGGGGAAGAGAAGGCACACACCAGTCTGACTGTGGCCCCAGCAGTGGGCTGGGGGCAGACATCGGGTCGGACTGCGGCCCCGCCCACTAACTCCAGTTATACACCACAGCACAGGGGAAGTGCACTGCAGGTCCTCACCACGCCAGGGACTCTCCAAAATGACCAAACGGAAGAATTCCCCTCAGAAGAATCTCCAGGAAATAACAACAGCTAATGAACTGATCAAAAAGGATTTAAATAATATAACAGAAAGTGAATTTAGAATAATAGTCATAAAATTAATTGCTGGGCTTGAAAACAGTATACAGGACAGCAGAGAATCTCTTGCCATAAAGATCGAGGGACTAAGGAACAGTCACGAGGAGTTGAAAAACGCTTTAAACGAAATGCAAAACAAAATGGAAACCACAATGGCTTGGCTTGAAGAGGCAGAGGAGAGAATAGGTGAACTAGAAGATAAAGTTATGGAGAAAGAGGAAGCTGAAAGAAAGAGAGATAAAAAAATCCAGGAGTATGAGGGGAAAATTAGAGAACTAAGTGATACACTAAAAAAAAATAATATACGCATAATTGGTATCCCAGAGGAGGAAGAGAGAGGGAAAGGTGCTGAAGGGGTACTTGAACAAATTATAGCTGAGAACTTCCCTGAACTGGGGAAGGAAAAAGGCATTGAAATCCAAGAGGCACAGAGAACTCCCTTCAGACGTAACTTGAATCGATCTTCTGCACGACATATCATAGTGAAACTGGCAAAATACAAGGATAAAGAGAAAATTCTGAAAGCAGCAAGGGATAAACGTGCCCTCACATATAAAGGGAGACCTATAAGACTCGTGACTGATCTCTCCTTTGAAACTTGGCAGGCCAGAAAGGCTTGGCACGATATCTACAGTGTGCTAAACAGAAAAAATATGCAGCCGAGAATCCTTTATCCAGCAAGTCTGTCATTTAGAATAGAAGGAGAGATAAAGGTCTTCCCAAACAAACAAAAACTGAAGGAATTTGTCACCACGAAACCAGCCCTACAAGAGATCCTAAGGGGGATCCTGTGAGACAAAGTACCAGAGACATCACTACAAACATAAAACATACAGACATCACAATGACTCTAAACCCATATCTTTCTATAATAACACTGAATGTAAATGGATTAAATGCGCCAACTAAAAGACATAGGGTATCAGAATGGATAAAAAAACAAGACCCATCTATTTGCTGTCTACAAGAGACTCATTTTAGATCTGAGGACACCTTTAGATTGAGAGTGAGGGGATGGAGAACTATTTATCATGCTCCTGGAAGCCAAAAGAAAGCTGGAGTAGCCATACTTATATCAGACAAACTAGACTTTAAATTAAAGGCTGTAACAAGAGATGAAGAAGGGCATTATATAATAATCACAGGGTCTATCCACCAGGAAGAGCTAACTATTATAAATGTCTATGCGCCAAATACCCGAGCCCCCAGATATATAAAACAATTATTCATAAACATAAGCAACCTTATTGATAAGAATGTGGTCATTGCAGGGGACTTTAACACCCCACTTACAGAAATGGATAGATCATCTAGACACACAGTCAATAAAGAAACAAGGGCCCTGAATGATACATTGGATCAGATGGACTTGACAGATATATTTAGAACTCTGCATCCCAAAGCAACAGAATATACTTTCTTCTCGAGTGCACATGGAACATTCTCCAAGATAGATCACATACTGGGTCACAAAACAGCCCTTCATAAGTATACAAGAATTGAAATCATACCATGCATACTTTCAGACCACAATGCTATGAAGCTTGAAATCAACCCCAGGAAAAAGTCTGGAAAACCTCCAAAAGCATGGAGGTTAAAGAACACCCTACTAACGAATGAGTGGGTCAACCAGGCAATTAGAGAAGAAATTAAAATATATATGGAAACAAACGAAAATGAAAATACAACAATCCAAACGCTTTGGGATGCAGCGAAGGCAGTCCTGAGAGGAAAATACATTGCAATCCAGGCCTATCTCAAGAAACAAGAAAAATCCCAAATACAAAACCTAACAGCACACCTAAAGGAAATAGAAGCAGAACAGCAAAGGCAGCCTAAACCCAGCAGAAGAAGAGAAATAATAAAGATCAGAGCAGAAATAAACAATATAGAATCTAAAAAAACTGTAGAGCAGATCAACGAAACCAAGAGTTGGTTTTTTGAAAAAATAAACAAAATTGACAAACCTCTAGCCAGGCTTCTCAAAAAGAAAAGGGAGATGACCCAAATAGATAAAATCATGAATGAAAATGGAATGATTACAACCAATCCCTCAGAGATACAAACAATTATCAGGGAATACTATGAAAAATTATATGCCAGCAAATTGGACAACCTGGAAGAAATGGACAAATTTCTAAACACCCACACTCTTCCAAAACTCAATCAGGAGGAAATAGAAAGCTTGAACAGACCCATAACCAGCGAAGAAATTGAATCGGTTATCAAAAATCTCCCAACAAATAAGAGTCCAGGACCAGATGGCTTCCCAGGGGAGTTCTACCAGACATTTAAAGCAGAGATAATACCTATCCTTCTCAAGCTATTCCAAGAAATAGAAAGGGAAGGAAAACTTCCAGACTCATTCTATGAAGCCAGTATTCCTTTGATTCCTAAACCAGACAGAGACCCAGTAAAAAAAGAGAACTACAGGCCAATATCCCTGATGAATATGGATGCAAAAATTCTTAATAAGATACTAGCAAATCGAATTCAACAGCATATAAAAAGAATTATTCACCATGATCAAGTGGGATTCATTCCTGGGATGCAGGGCTGGTTCAACATTCGCAAATCGATCAACGTGATACATCACATTAACAAAAAAAAAGAGAAGAACCATATGATCCTGTCAATCGATGCAGAAAAGGCCTTTGACAAAATCCAGCACCCTTTCTTAATAAAAACCCTTGAGAAAGTCGGGATAGAAGGAACATACTTAAAGATCATAAAGGCCATTTATGAAAAGCCCACAGCTAACATCATCCTCAACGGGGAAAAACTGAGAGCTTTTTCCCTGAGATCAGGAACACGACAGGGATGCCCACTGTCACCGCTGTTGTTCAATATAGTGCTGGAAGTTCTAGCATCAGCAATCAGACAACAAAAGGAAATCAAAGGCATCAAAATTGGCAAAGATGAAGTCAAGCTTTCGCTTTTTGCAGATGACATGATATTATACATGGAAAATCCGATAGACTCCACCAAAAGTCTGCTAGAACTGATACATGAATTCAGCAAAGTTGCAGGATACAAAATCAATGTACAGAAATCAGTTGCATTCTTATACACTAACAATGAAGCAACAGAAAGACAAATGAAGAAACTGATCCCATTCACAATTGCACCAAGAAGCATAAAATACCTAGGAATAAATCTAACCAAAGATGTAAAAGATCTGTATGCTGAAAACTATAGAAAGCTTATGCAGGTAATTGAAGAAGATATAAAGAAATGGAAAGACATTCCCTGCTCATGGATTGGAAGAATAAATATTGTCAAAATGTCAATACTACCCAAAGCTATCTACACATTCAATGCAATCCCAATCAAAATTGCACCAGCATTCTTCTCGAAACTAGAACAAGCAATCCTAAAATTCATATGGAACCACAAAAGGCCCCGAATAGCCAAAGTAATTTTGAAGAAGAAGACCAAAGCAGGAGGCATCACAATCCCAGAATTTAGCCTCTACTACAAAGCTGTCATCATCAAGACAGCATGGTATTGGCACAAAAACAGACACATAGACCAATGGAATAGAATAGAAATCCCAGAACTAGACCCACAAACGTATGGCCAACTCATCTTTGACAAAGCAGGAAAGAACATCCAATGGAAAAAAGACAGTCTCTTTAACAAATGGTGCTGGGAGAACTGGACAGCAACATGCAGAAGGCTGAAACTAGACCACTTTCTCACACCATTCACAAAAATAAACTCAAAATGGATAAAGGACCTGAATGTGAGACAGGAAACCATCAAAACCTTAGAGGAGAAAGCAGGAAAAGACCTCTCTGACCTCAGCCGTAGCAATCTCTTACTCGGCACATCCCCAAAGGCAAGGGAATTAAAAGCAAAAGTGAATTACTGGGACCTTATGAAGATAAAAAGCTTCTGCACAGCAAAGGAAACAACCAACAAAACTAAAAGGCAGCCAACGGAATGGGAAAAGATATTTGCAAATGACACATCGGACAAAGGGCTAGTATCCAAAATCTATAAAGAGCTCATCAAACTCCACACCCGAAAAACAAATAACCCAGTGAAGAAATGGGCAGAAAACATGAATAGACACTTCTCTAAAGAAGACATCCGGATGGCCAACAGGCACATGAAAAGATGCTCAACGTCGCTCCTTATCAGGGAAATACAAATCAAAACCACACTCAGATACCACCTCACGCCAGTCAGAGTGGCCAAAATGAAGAAATCAGGAGACTATAGATGCTGGAGAGGATGTGGAGAAACAGGAACCCTCTTGCACTGTTGGTGGGAATGCAAATTGGTGCAGCCACTCTGGAAAGCAGTGTGGAGGTTCCTCAGAAAATTAAAAATAGACCTACCCTATGACCCAGCAATAGCACTGCTAGGAATTTATCCAAGGGATACAGGAGTACTGATGCATAGGGGCACCTGTACCCCAATGTTTATAGCGGCACTCTCAACAATAGCCAAATTATGGAAAGAGCCTAAATGTCCCTCAACTGATGAATGGATAAAGAAATTGTGGTTTATATACACAATGGAATACTACGTGGCAATGAGAAAAAATGAAATATGGCCTTTTGTAGCAACATGGATGGAACTGGAGAGTGTGATGCTAAGTGAAATAAGCCATACAGAGAAAGACAGATACCATATGGTTTCACTCTTATGTGGATCCTGAGAAACATAACAGAAACCCATGGGGGAGGGGAAGGAAGGAAAGAAAAAAAAAAAGAGGTTAGAGTGGGAGAGAGCCAAAGCATAAGAGACTGTTAAAAACTGAGAACAAACTGAGGGTTGATGGGGGGTGGGAGGGAGGGCAGGGTGGGTGATGGGTATTGAGGAGGGCACCTTTTGGGATGAGCACTGGGTGTTGTATGGAAACCAATTTGACAGTAAATTTCATATATTAAAAAATAAAAAAATAAATAAATAAACATTAAAAAAAAAAAAAAAAAAGAAATGAGAGTAAGGGGTACCTGGGTTGCTCATTTGATTAAGTGTCTGTCTTCAGCTCAGGTCATGATCTCTCAGTTCACGAGTGTGAGCCCCACATCAGGCTCTGTGCTGACAGCTCAGAACCTGGAGCCTGCTTCGGATTCTGTGTCTCCCTCATCTTCTGCCCCTCCCCCACTCTCTCTCTCAAAAATAAATAAACATTAAAAAATTAATAAAAAAAAGAAACGAGAGTAAAGGCCATCAAATGCCAGAGATAAAATTAAATATTCTTCTGTTCATATAGAGGTAGAAAAAATGAGAATATGTTGAAGATGTTTATAACTTTGAGTCAAATTTGAAATAAAAAATGAGAATTCTGCCGGGGCACCTGGGTGGCTGAGTTATTTAAGCTTCTGACTTCAGCTCAGGTTACAATCTCACAATTTGTGAGTTCAAGCCCCACATCAGGCTCTCTGCCTTCAGCAGAGGCTGCTTCAAATTCTGTTTCCCTCTCCCTTTGCCCATCCCCAGCTCATGCTCACTCTCTCGCTTTCTCTCAAATAAAATAAACATTTAAAAAAAAATGAGAGCTCAGTTATTATTACTGTTCAGTACTGTGAATCATATTAATGAGATTGTGTGGTGGCCATTTAACATTGTTTAGAAGTAACTAGGGGTCATTATTTTTTTATTTGTCTTGAACAAAAATAAAAACCAGATTTGAGAAATCCCAGGAGTATATGTGAGTACAGATGTTTTCTCATGGAAAGGGGGATAACATGCAAGAACAGCATTCCTGTAATCTCATATACAGGTGATTTTTCATGATTTCTTGTCCTTAATGAATCTATTATACATGGTTACATTGTAACTTGTATCAATTATATATCTTGTGTTTCCCTTTTACTTTTTAAAAATCCTGTCCCAGAAACCTAACTAACCAAATTATTATAAGTTAGTCAAATTCAAGGGGGTAAAGTTCCCAACATTAGAAACTGTCTAAAAACCATGTGATTACAGTTTACTATTTAGATTTGGTGTTTCTGGGTACAAGTTTGACTTATTTTTTGCTAAATGAAATTTCCATATTCAAAGTGAAAAAGATTTACATGAGAGTTTGGAAACCAGTTAACTCATCCTGAACAAGAGTGCCAGAGGTTAATGTGTGGAAGAACTGGAAATTTTGAATCTGTTAGTTAATACAGAAGAAATCAAATAATTTTGAATTCATTCAGATTTAAAGGCTGTGAATTTTTTTTCTTGCTAACAAAGTCCAGGGTGAATAAATTAATATTTATCTTTTAATCCATAATATGTGAATGTGATTTGAATTATAGAATTCTATCATGCATCTCACCGAGTAATCATAGAATCATTTTCTTTTAGAGCATTTCTCATTGCTTCATATTCATTTAAAAAGCTATAACTTTCTTCATATTTTTCATCCTCATAAATAATAAGGATCTTCATGAACAGAGGAAAATATCTATTTAAATATGCACATACATTATGCTATTTTTGAACTGTGTTAAACTAAGGAAAACATTCATAACCATTTCTATCAATAGCATTTTTCCAAGACCATTTAATTTTTTTTAATTTTTAATTTTAAACTGTATATTAACTCACAAGCTTCTAATGTTTCAGGGGAGGCATATGTACACATTATCTTAAATAAAAACCAGGTCCATGTCTAACCGTGATGAAAATATAAATTAAACTTAAAAAACAAAAAGATTAATAAAACCCATAAAAACTTTAAGCTAACAATTGCAAATGAATATTTTCCCTTCTGCAACATGTAAGAGCCAAACATTTCTGTTTTACTTACAATGAACTGACTTCATTGTAAACTTACTGTGTGAAATATTGTTTTGTTTTCTAGTCCAGTCATTTTTGACACTTGACAGAGTGTTACTTGTTGAGAGGATTTGTAGTACGTTTGAACCAACATCAGAAAGAGGAAGAAAATATTTAAAGGTTTTTAAACTAAGGCTCTAAGTTAAAAGATGAAATAAATTCACCCTACAATTTCTAAACAATACAAAGTCTCCCTTCCATCCTTTGTAATATTACATTTAATGAGAAACTAAGTCTTGAAAATGCAAATAGTGCATTTTTTAATTCAAAAGTCAAGGTAGACAGTTTTAAGTGTATGAGTTCAGTAATTATCCTGCTCATAATTTGTTCCATCTTAGCTTAAAAATTTTAACAATATCAAGAGCATAAGAGTATACAGAACCTGAAATAACTGCTCATATCTGTTGAAATCTGACCTGTGCCCCTTTTAGTTTTTATTAACTTCTTTTTTTCACATAAATGTAAATTCATATAGATATATAATTAATGGAATAGTATTGTATGTTCATGGTGAATGAAATGAAAAGTCATATATCTGTTTATCTTTAAGAGGTTATATGTGTTCGTTAAAACAAATGCTTTCCAATGCCGTTTTTCTTTTTTTTTTGATTTGGTCCTGTTGGCAATCTTTTTTTGCCCAAGTTATTCCTAAGGAGGATAGGCCACACAACTGAACACAAAGTTGTACAGAATGCATCAGGACTGTGGGGTGTCACAAATATTCACTTTACTGTGTTTCCTTTGATAACAGAAAGAGAACCTTTTCTTGATGTGTTAATAGCTGTGAGTGGGGCAAGATAACTAATGTCTGAAAGAAAAAGTAAGAAGGAACATAGGCAAAAGATGCAAAAGTGTAATCCATTGATGGGAAGGATGAACATACTAGCTTTTCTCCTATGTTCCAGCTGTAATTCACTATAATAATGAAAATTTTTCTTTATTCATATGTGTGATTCATAGAGTGATATCTACAGATTCCAAGTGACTTTTGACTCAGGTAGTACTCAGGTAGTATTCTTTTATGCTAAATTCTGGAATGGTATTTATGAATAGAGTTAAATTACTTTCTACCAATATGTTGAATAAATCAGCCACCCAATCTGAATGCACATTCTGACCAGTTTACATCAAGAATAATATATTGTAGAAATAATATAAATATTCTCTCTCTCTCCCCCTCCCTCCTTCTCTTCCTCCATCTCAGATTTCTGGGCCATTGGAGAATTTTACTGGCTGCATAGAAGTTATGGAAATCAATAACTGGGAATCTTTCATCCCATCCAAGGCAGTGAAAAAAATTCACGTTGAAAATTGCAGGTAAAATCCATTAATGATTTTTCAAATACTTGTTTGAATAACCACACCAAAAGGTAACATTTCTATTTGAAATCATCTAATCAGGATTAGATTATATTTCCTTCCTTCATTTTGATGTTTTCTTTATAGTGACATACTATATTTTTTTACAGACTATAGAATGTTTAAGCTATATCCCAATTAAATTGGACCATTTATTTATAATGGGTTTCAGCTTTCTGCTACATAAGATACATCGTGTCAACCAACAAATGATAAGTTAGTCTTGATTAGAAAATGTCATCTGTTGGAGTGTTTGAAATATAAGCATGCTGTCATGCATGTGGTGTATTGTTCAGGTTGCTTAAATGTTTCTTTTAAAATGTCATTCTCAAAAAGTTGTCATTGTGCTTGAATTCCCATTATTTGTGGCATTCCTTTCAAATAACCTTCTTCTAGCTATAGAACTATCTGTATATGTGGAGGGCGGTGGGGTGGAGTTGAAGTAACGAGATGGTACATTTGACACAATATTAGGCATTCGTGCCATTGGTACAAATTGGTTAAATTTTTATTTCCCTGATGGTGACGAAAAAAGGATCATTTATGGAGCCTTGTGGTGCATTGGAAAAGGTGCACCCAGGTTAGGTAGGATAGCGTGATGAGGCAGGATGTTTCATCACAGAACAGCCTGCTTGACAATAGCAGAAACACATTGACTCCACAAAAAAACTGAATTATTGAAATTCTTCTGTGGACTGTGGTCCAAGATCAATAGAGTCACACAATGACTGTCCTTAAGGAGTTTAGGGTGTACTAGAGGAGATATTGATGAAATATGCAAATGAATATATACATATAAAGTGTGCTTTGGGGAAAAAACAGAAGGCTATGAGACTTTACATATTTGAATATCAGCAAATTGGTGTCCTTCACAGTTTGGCTGGGGGGTAGTGTATGTTCAAAAATTGAAGAAGTACTTTAGAAAGTAAAAGACTAATTCATTCTCCAGTGTTTCACCTGTAGGCTATAAGTTTAAAATAAATTTGTGGCATCTATCATATAGTGGTAGACATAGTGATTATTTTATTTGTTTTGTTTTTACTCAAATTAAAACTTAATATCTTACGTTATACACAATAGATGGGTTCCAGAAATTTTAATATAAATAAAATACTCATAAATCCTTATATATTTTACCATTTATTTCTAATTTTTTAAAGTTTGTCTCAATTTGTTATTGATTTGCAGTGAGCAGTATTTCCTAACAATTAGTTACCTCTCAGATTCTTTGCTCTCTAGCTTCTCTGTTAAATATTATGATTTGCAACTCATAGTTAAATGAATAATGATTTTACTAGGAAGCAAATCCATTGAAAATGATATACTCCCTTGATAATTTATATAATCATCTGCTAATGTAGCAATTGATAAAATTTTCTATTTTTAACTTTATAAAAGTAGGACATGCTTAACTTCTCTTTGTAAGAATGAGTATAAAAAACAACAACAGAAAATCACTATGTAATCTCAGCTATCTGCAAGCCCTAAAACTTTTCTCAATCTGTCTTCTATTTAAGTCCTGTTTTATTGCCCTTCAATGCCATTAATTTGACCTTCATTCTGCAATATTGGTTCTTTAAATACTATCTATAATTTAATGCTGCAAATGGTATTATCCCTCCCTATAACATCCAACACAGCTATAGACATATGAGAGGCATTTTGGCTATAATTAGGGTTAGGGCAAACAGAGACTATTAAATTTCTCTGAACAGTCACTCTGCTTCTCTCACCAACCCCTACTAGTACTTGATTTCATTTAAGATCACCTTTCCCTTTTTTTTCCTTTTAACATTTATTTATTTCTGAGAGACAGAGAGAGACAAAGCATGAGCAGGGGAGGGGCAGAGAGAGAGGGAGACACAGAATCTGAAGCAGGCTCCAGGCTCTGAGCTGTCAGCACAGAGCCCGATGCGGGGCTTGAACTCAGGAACTGCGAGATCATGACCTGAGCCGAAGTTTAATGTGGAATATATTTATTGGTATTTACTATATTAGAAATTAAAACTAAGGAAGTTTAAATATATTTATTTTTAATTCATAAAATAAATAAGTTCATTACATGTTAGTATAAATAACATAGAATAGCATATTTTTTGAAAAGTAAGTGTACTTATTAAAACATAAAAATGATGAGAAGAGTGGCAGTGTTTCACATTTTTTGCAGATGTCTTTATTGTCTGACTTAATGAAGACAAGTGGAAACTTAGATGTGTTTCTGTGTTCAATCTGTACAATAATTATTCTGCTGAAATAGTTGAAGAAAGTTCTGGCCTCATACATATGTATTTAGAAATGATAGCAGTGTTTTAATAACCTTTTTAGACAATTGGGAATATTCTTCTTCGTACCAAAACTTGGTAAGTAAAAGATTCTTAAAGGTTAGTTGCAATGTAGAATGTGAAACCTGATGATCAATGAACCTCTTATACTCTGTTACATTAAAATCCATTGTTCTTTTTCACATTTGGAATGGATCTTTTACCCATGCACAATTTTTTACTGTCACTGGAAAATGTTGTTTCTTGAGTTATTCAACTATCCCAAATGTCAACACATATCAATATAAAATATCAAAAAGTCCTGTCTGTGACTAATATATAATATTACTTAATAATATATATAATATATTATTTCCTACATATTTTAATAGACACCTACATTTACTTCACTAGTGTTCTTAATAAGTAGAGGCATGAGGTGTCTTGTGCCCAGGGTATGAAAGACTGATCATTCAGGCTCCATGGATAGATATCATATAGTATGACATCAAGAACAGCTAAATCAACTTTCCACCCCTAGGTTTTTGCCCTAGAGAAGCACAGATATATGACCTAATGACACTTAAAATAGCCTTATTAAAAATAGTAAAACATTGGAAAGTAAGGAAATGGATGTTTAAAGGGATGATAAATATGATGGAATTACTTACAAGTCAGTTGAAAACAATGAAATACATTTACATGTGTCTGTGTGGATAGATCTGAAAGCATACCATTTAGTGAGGAAAAAAAGGATAGCTGTAGCAATATACCATTTGTGTGCACTTTTGAAGCTGTGTTATATACAAACTGATCCCTTATTACACATTTTCATATTTCTCCATATAATATTAAATACTCTAGATTATGTGAACCCTTTCTTAAATAATCACTATTTTTGAAGGAATGTGTTGTGTAATGAGGAGAAGTATTTAAACAGAAGGAAATGATTCACGAACAAAAAACAAAGCATCAGATTATTTTCCACTTTTAATTCTTTATTCACAAATCATCTCAGCAGAACATCAGTGTCATTAAATCAAACATTATTAACTTTCAAAAAAGAGTAGGTTATAAAGTATATATCATGCCTTTATAAATTTGTGGAAACATTCTAGAATCCTACTTTAAGCAGATATTTGATTTAAATGTTTTATTAATAAAAGACTAAGGTATAGAGTTTTAACATTGTAGCAATACATCAGTGCTATTATTTTTTTTTTTTTACAAAATAAGCATCCTATATCATTTTCAAGTGGATAATATGAACCTCCAAAATAAAGTACAAAAACAAAATTTGATTACTCAGTAATGGGAATCCAAAGTTCATAATTTTATTCACTGAAATAATATAGGCAAATTAAATCTAAAATGGAACAAGAGGAATGAAGTAAATTACAATGTTCTCTAGTTCTTTAGCCATTCAGATACTTGTCTTATGACAATGTGTTGTGAGATTGATATACTCTTGGTCTCCTGGAGACATGATTGTCATTTACATGTGAAGACCAGATTATGGACAAGAGCTGAAATTGTAGTTTGATATTTATTTTACATTTGTACATTTGAGACTGAAGCAGGGAGGGCTTTCTGCATGAAGCTGAATTTATCACAGGTGTAGGACTCTGTTTTGAATATACCTTGACATGACTACCTTTAGTGAGTGCCAGCTTAGTGTAATGTTTTTCAAAAAGCTAATTTGTGCCATGAGTTGCTGATTCCCATGATGAGAACAGTAGCATAGGGGAGCTGTCTTAAGAAAATGTTAGTTTTTACCAGGCTGTCCAGTAATAGACCATACAGTAACCTACAACAACAACAACAACAACAACAACAACAACAACAGTATTAAATAAATAATAAATATTTCTACATTCTTCATTTTTAAGACATAGAGTGTAACAAAACTGGGCTGACAGTGTGATGGATTCATATTGTTTAAATTATTTCTTTTTAACTGTATATTATTGCTTCACTTCTCTCCTTATTTGGTTCCACTTTTCATTTCTGTTATCTTCTTGAATGAGTTCATTCCTTATGACTTTCATTATATGTGTCATTGTCCATTTCAAACCTTCTAGGAAAGAGCTGTCAACTTTATAACATTTTTTAAGATCTTACTATTTAATTTGTATCCTTAAAATCTATTTTATTGGGGTGCCTGGGTGGCTCAGTTGGTTAAGCATCTGACTTCAGCTCAGGTCATGGTTTGTGGGTTCAAGCCCTGCGCAGAACTCTGTGCTGACAGCTTAGAGCCTGGAGCCTGCTTCAGATTCTGTGTCCCCTCTTCTCTCTGCCCCTCCCCACTCATGCTGTGTTTCTCTCTGTCTCAAAAATAAGTAAACATAATTTTTTAATCTGTTTTATTATTTTTAAATATCTTGTAAAAATGTTATGTATCTAAAATGTATAATTTGGTGACTTAATATACATATACATAGTGAAATAACTACTACAGTCAAACCAATTAACATATCCATCTCCTCACATAGTTAGCATTTGTTCTAATGGTGAGACCACCTGAAATACACTCTCATAGCACATTTCCAGTATTTAATACAGTAGTACTATGATCATCATGTTGTATGTCAGATCTCTAAACTACATAAACTACATAACTCTAATACTACATAACTTCAATTTTGTACTCTTTAACCAGCATTTCCCCATTACCCTTTATCTACCCAAACCTGGTAGCCATGATTCTACTCTCTGCTTCTATGTATTTGACTTTTTTAGATTTTACATAAAGGTGAGATCATGCAAATTTTTTTGTTTCTGCATGTAGCTTATTTCACTTAGCATTATGTCTTCTAGGTTCATTCATGCTGTCACAAATGGCAGGATCTCCTTCCTGTTTAAGGCTGAATAATATTCTATTATTCGTATATACCACAGTTTCTTTATCCATTCATTGATGGACACCTCGATTGTTTCCATATCTTGGCTGTTGTGAATATTGCTTCAATTAATGTGGAAACACAGTATCTCTTTAAGTTACTGATCTCATTTCCTTTATATATATACCCAAAAGAATGATTGCTGAATCATATGGTAATTGTATTTTTAGTTTTTTGAGTAAACTCCATACTGTGTCCTGTTGGTGGCTGTACCAATTTACGTATATAGGGCTCCCTTTCCTTCACATTCTTGGCAACATTTGTTATCTTAACCAACCAACCTTCCTTCCTTCCTTCCTTCCTTCCTTCCTTCCTTCCTTCCTTCCTTCCTTCCTGAAATAGCCATCCTAACATATATGAAGTGATATCTCATTGTGGTTGAAATTAGCATTTTTCTGATGATTACTGGTGTTGAGCTTCTTTTCATATACCTGTTGGCCATTTGTATGTCTTCTTTGGAAAAAGTCTATTCCTTTACCCATTTTTAAATTGGACTGTTTGTCTTTTTGCTATTGAGTTGAAGGAGTTTCTTATATTTTTTGGATATTAACCCCTTTTCAGATATACAGTTTACAGGTTTACAGATATTTTCTGTGAGTCCATAGATTGCCCTTTCATTCATCCTGTTGATGGTTTCCTTTGCTGTGCAAAAAGAAAAAAATTAATGTAGTCCCTTTTGTGTATTTCTTGTTTTTGTTCCTTAGGTTTTGGTGTCATCCCCCAAAAATCATTGCCAAGCCCCGTGTCAGAGAGTTTTCCCTAGGAAAATCTTTTCTTCTAGGAGTTTCATAGTTTCAAGTCCTCCATTTAAGTTCTTAATCCATTTTAAATTGATTCTTATTTATAGAATAAGGGTCCGATTTCAATTTCATTCTTTTGTACGTGGAGATCTAGTTTTCCCAACATGATTTATTAAACTTTACTTTAAATATGTAAATTTACATTGAAGATATATTAAAATTTTAAAAGATGATGGGATCAACCATGTCAAGTATTTTAAACTTGTAATATTTGAAATTAAGGCTATAGGGGAAACTTTACTTTATGAAATCATGCTATGGAAAATGTTTTAGCTGTACTTTAATCAAATTCTAAAGTTCTACCTGAAGGAAAATACAGAGATGATATACTTGTATAATTGAAAAATGTGTATGTCTTCTCAGACCGCTTCATTTGCTCCCTGTATATCAAAGACTTTAGTTTGTTTTTGCTTTTAACTTGTATTTGTCTTGAAAGTTTAGGACTATACACACACACACACACACACATACACACACACACAGCTAAAAATAGATCTTTTTTTTTCCGTACTCTTCAAATCCAAACTAGGTAATCCTAACAGTCTTAATAATAAATAAAATTTATAAAATGCATAGTTATTGTATCTAAATATAACCAAACTTTTTATCATCCTGTATTTTTTGATGTTTTTGATATCTTAAATCTACTTCACAATGTTTAAAAACATTTTCTTCTTGGGGTGCCTGGGCGGTTCAGTTGGTTAAGCATCCGACTTCGGCTCAGGTCATGATCTTGCAGCTCGTGAGTTCTAGCCCCACGTCAGGCTCTGTGCTGACAGCTCAGATCCTGGAGCCTCCTTCGGATTCTGTGTCTGTCTGTCTCTCTCTCTCAAAAAATAAACAAACATTAAAAAAATTAAAAAAAAAATTTCTTCTCTAGAATTCCATAGTGGACCTAATTACATATATCAGGATTCTTATGATTTGGGTATACTAAGACATCCCTGATCTGTATGGGTAGAGTTTGTTTATTAGTAAATATGATCAGAAAGAATAGACACACAAATTCTCCAAGTAATTGTGTCTAAAGATACAATACAATAGAGCTAATAAATGCATAATTGAAGTCTTTAACAATCTAGGCTTTACAAACCTGTAAGGCTATTCATTTCATGTTTGTGGACATACATGTATTATTTGGCCACTCCTCAAGTATTAGCAACTGAATGAACTAATTTTGTGGAATTCTAATTTCCTGATGTATCTAAAAATGACTTGAGTCTTACATATGTGTCAGTTCTGTCCTTCCCATGATCACAAGGGAACTTGTGTTTAAATGCATAGCTTTTGTTAAATTCTTTCTACTTCCATTTTTCAAGTGAAGTGACACTTTGATGTTACTTGCACTCGGATTCTAAAGCTCAGAGCTATCAAGTAAAAAGAGGAGATACCTGGTACCTCTGGAACCATGTATTGTACCACTTATCATCTCTGTGACTTAATGCTTCCTTCATTTATAAACGGTTATAGTGACAATAATACTGGCCATAGAGTGTTGCTGTAAGAGATTCATGATTTCATATATACTTTTAAAAACTTCTCTCAATGAGGTCAAATGCCTGGTACACACTTTATTATTACTAGTTAGCTATTGCCATTGTAATTGTTGTTGTTTATCATTTGTTCTTTCTCAAATGATAGATTTACATAGTCCTTTTTCCTATATTTTCCCAAAGAAATAGTAACATAGAATTTGAGAGTCAGGGCTCCCAAAAAAAGGAGTCATAAACATCAGAGAATAGCATAACAATACAAGAATACGAAATATTGACTATTAGTCATCCTTGGTCTTAGAAATCCCTTGACCATTCCCACCTCAGGTGTTTCTTAAAGATCTGCATTTGGCCTCAGTCTCAACGTTAACAGAATTTATGTGTCCTCCCTAGAATCTGTCCTTATCTCATTATTTTTGGAATCCCTAACCCCTCACTCTCTATGTATTTTTTTTTCCTATCATACTAAAAAGAGCAATTAACTCTCATAATATTGCTTTTTTTTTTTTTTTTTAACTTCTGGACCATGCCCTGGGGCCTGTCTTTCATAATTCAATGCTCTACTCTAGTTTTTCATAAACTAAAAGCAATTCTTTCCCTAAAAGTAATTTAAAATATTTTTTTCTTATTACACAGAGTTCATCACAAAATATGTTTAATATGCTTAATCTATAAAAAGATTGTTTCTGCTCTATTACAACAGACAGGAACTGGAGAATTTATCTGCTGGTTTTGTGGAAGTGGGTTTGACTTAGGCTGGTGTATTTTAATGGTAGAGGAGTTAATCAGAAATACCAAGTTTGAAAGTTCAGCTCTGCTACTTATTATCAATATAACCTTGGTGAAGTAACTTAACCTCTATGCACTTCTATTTCCTTACCTGTGAAATAAGGGCAATAATAATGCATCATAGAGTTAGTATGAGGACTGAATGAAATTGTGTATAAACATTGCATTTAGCACAATGACACAGGATATGCTTCCATTTTGGTAGCTAGTATAATTAGCCATCTTTACATATTTTTGTTTGACCACATTCCCTATCAACTAGGAGAATAGTCATCTAAGAAGAAGAATGTTTTCCATGAGAAGTTCAAATGTACCACCTTCATGTTTTTAAAGAAGTATCTACTTGAATTGCCAGTTCAAAATGAACAAAATAACACACTAAAATAAATAAAAAATAAACACAGAGACACTTGAGAAAAGCACAAATATGAAATTCATAGATTTTATTACACTATAAATTGGGTTTATTTCTATTGCAATTTAACTTTTTTTATTTGGCATAAGTTTTTTAACTAACATGTATTTTCATTTTTCTGCACTGCAGAAATTTCTGACATTCTTTTCCTGTCTCATTCAAATCTTTGTGCATTGCATACTTTCCTTGACAATTGAAAGATATCAATATTTATATTTTAACGTCTATTTTAATACTTGGGAAATGAAACATTCAGGAAAAAGAAACTATTTTTAGTTTTTCAGTGAAATGTATGTAGTTGGGTTTTACTTACAGAGATATAAACGTATCTGTTAGAATTTGATATGAATCTTTTCCAAATACTACTATTTGAGGTTATGGTAATATATAACATGTTTGGTTATTATGAAAAGTAGAAATGTTGTTCATTTAGGAATAATAGAATTCATGGTAGTGTTCATGATTAATCATGGTTCACAAAAACTATCTCATATGTTCAGAACTGTGGTGAGACTGATAAGGTGAGACCACAGTGCCAGGGCTTCTATATATTGCACTATGCTTCAGACATATTTTATTTGCAATCTCTGCTTTTGGTATTAATGGATGGCCACCTTCCAAATGCTTGCCATTGCTTTCAGAATAAAAGTTAAATTCTCCACTAGCTTTGCAAACAAAACAGTTTATGCACCCCCTTCATAATATATAATTGCCCTATAGAAACAGTTGCACAGGCAAGAACAAACTTGCTCAATCCCTTCCACCCCTGTCTTGCATCTAGGTAGGACTGTGGATGCAAGTCCACTGTGGTAGCACTGTGGTAGGACTGTCCTCATCCATGAATTGTGAGCTAAAGGAAAGTGTCTGATTTCTGGCATATGATGTTTGGAAGTGCATTTATTGTCTTTTACTGGGGGAGGAGGACTTGAAGGATCTAACATGATTAAAGCTTCTAAAGTTTAGAAAAGCTGACTGTTGGGGCGCTTGGGTGGCTTAATCAGTTAAGTGTCCGACTTCAGCTCGGGTCATGATCTTGTGGTTCATGAGTTCAAGCCCCACATGGGGCTCTGTGCTGACAGCTCAGACCCTGGAGCCTACTTTGGATTCTGTGTCTCCTTTTTTCTCTGTCCCTCCCCCCTCTTGCACTCTGTCTCTCTCTCTCAAACATAAATAAACATTACAAAAAAATTTTTTAGAAAAGCTGACTGTTTGTAGAACCTGTCCCCCAAAATAATCAAGAACATATAATACTGAAAGAAACACAGGCTCATTAAGATATATGAGCAAAATAAAAGAACTAAACCATACGGCAAAGATAAATTCAAAAGATGCTTTATCTCCTCTAGCCATATTGCTCAGATGAACTCAAGGTAGCTGTCATTAAGTTGAGAGATAATGTTGTAAGGGAAGAAAAACAACAGAAAAATAAACCTGGCTTGAGATATGACAAGGAAAGAACATTGCATGTTGTTACTAACATGGAACAGACTAAATGTAAATAGATTAGTGATTCCTAAATGTGTATGGAAATATATTGCCAAGAAAACCACAAGCCTGGATTTAAAACAAACAAAACCCCTCTAAATATAAAATATCTCTTGGTCCTCCAAATTTATACCAGCATAAAGCACTATGTGAAAGCTATACCTTTCTCAAGGAGCACATACTGTCCAAAGCCCATTCCAGATAAGACCAGAGAGGTCAGACACAATGAGTGGGGAGATTTTTTCCCAAGACAATCAGTCTAATCAAGGAACTCTCTATCGTGCCAAGGCAGAACGTGTCATAATTGATGACTTAGCTACTTTCCGTCACTGCTGTGCATTCCCATTCTTCACTTTTGGAATGGGCATTTTGTGCAATTATCCTGTTCCTGTTTATATTAAAGGTGGTAATTACTCTTGATTTTGTAGCTCTCTAGACCTTTAAGAAGCCACAGCCATGTCTGATGATAAGGACTGGACATCACCCCAAAATCATTGATGTTGACTAGATGAGATTGTACATTCTATATTTTGGGAAGGGGCTGAGTATATTCTATACGAGAGAGAAGGGCATACATGGCTATGTAGTGGTCAGAGGAGCAGCCTAAGGGGGGAACACAGCTAGCTGTCAACCAAAGTAATGTAGAGCTTTTTCTAAAGTCAGTAGCTAAGACAGGGACCTCCTTTTCTAGCCACCTTGCATCTGGGTCAGAGGTCAGCAAACTGTAGCTATAGGCTAAGTTCATCCCACTGCCTTGCAAGGCCCAGAAATAGAGATTTTTTACATTTTTAAATGGTTAGAAAATTTTCTTTAAAAGAATAATATTTTGTGACACTTAAAATTTCATAAATTAAATTCAAATAAAGTTTTACTAGAACATAGCCACACCCAATCATTTATATATTATCTATGGCTGCTTTCAGTCCTCTAACCACAAAGTTGAGTAGTTGTGACTGAAATACATGGCCCACAAGGCTTAAAATATTATTATCTGGCTCTTTACAGAAAAAAGTTTGTCAATCTCTTCTATAGGTGGTACCACAGAACTAGTTTTCACCAATGGAATATGAAGAGAAATGAATAATGTCACTTACTGACCGAAACATATGAGAGATACATGATTCTTTTGCCATTTCTCTCTCCCATGTTCTTTCTTGTCTCACTTCCTTGTTGGTTGCAGAGGACTCTGAGACCCTACCTAATGGTAGAGTCACAGGATGGAGGGATAGTAAGGTCCTCAGTCATGGTGTGGAAAAATCATGCCCCTCAATCCACTGAATAGGAACACCAGCATTAGACTGCTATGTGAGCAAAAATGAATTTGGTAGGCCACTGAAATTTGGTGGTCTATTTCTTACAGCAGTGAATATTATACAAACTAATACAGACTGCTAATTTTTATCCTACCTAAAGTGCCAGAATGTTTCTTTTCAGCCTTGCATGTCTTTACTTACCTGATTCCATTGTATTCCTCCAGCTTGTGTCTTACCACTCCTCCATACCTACATATTTATTCCTAAATGTTATAATGTTTTTAACTCCTTCTATGCTGTAGATGTTGAAATAAATAAAGAAGAATTACTGTCATTAAGGAATTCATAGCATAGTAGGAGGGGAAACACATTGATGAACAGTTATAACAAAAGTGACAGTTATAATGATATAAATATTTTCTTGTTTGCCATAAGAGTGACTGTGATTGATGGAAAAATATCAACAGACACAGAAAAAGACACTTGGTATAGGTACAGGGTATGACTTAGTCACTTATGCTGGCCTCAGTCCCAGTCAGAAAGATATCTGCCCTGGCCCTCATTTCCAAAGAAGGTATTCAGCTACAACAGGTACTGCTTGGTATGGTAGACAGTCTTTTCAGGTCCATCAAGAAACTCTTTGATTACCGTTATCAGGCCTCTGTCAACTTTTTTCCAGACTCTGGCAATGTTGCTGCCTACTCACCAGGTATATATAATGGGTAACCCCAGAGAATCCTGTTTGCTTATTTGGGACTATATAAATCAAAGGTCAGGTCTGAGAATACTCTTTTGTCCCAGAAAGATATGACTTCAGATATGCCCAGGGTTTATCCTTTTAATATTCATCCATCCATCCATCCATTCATTCATTAAATATGTATTCACCCTTGAAGGTTTTATTCTCTTGTAGGTATTGAGATAGAAAGATAAACAAAACAGGCCTAGTCCATCCCTCCTGAAGGACAGTCTAGTGCATTTTCAAGCAATGGGTGTGGGAGGGGAGACAGGACAAATACCCAATCTAGCATAGAGGAGGCATAACAGAATCAAAAGCTATACCTGATTTCCCTCCAGAGTCTGAAATACCTTTCACATATTGGGGATAGAATCTTTGCCATACTGAGAAATTGGTGGGTGAATGTCATATTCTACCAGTGTGTTGGGGTACAACAAAATAAAACAAAAACAAGAGTCACTCTTCTAATGGATGTATAAATGTATAATGGAATTTGGGTTGCACAGAAGAGAGTCATCTATCTCAGCTTGAGAAGTGGTGAGTATAATTTATAAAAGAGGAAATGCCATGAATAGGGGAAATATTCTAGATAAAGAGACAGAAATTTGTCTTGTTTTGTTTTTAAATGTCATTATTGGGTTGCTGGAGCATAAAATGCAATGCAGGAAGCATGAGACATAAGCCTCAAAATGTAAGCTCAGGTCAGATAATGCAGGTTTTGTGTGTTAAAGGACTTGGAGCTGCTGAGAATCAGGAGTATGTTAAGATAGGCATTTGGATGGATTCAGCTGGATCAGTCCTTGTAGAATGGAATCTAAAAGTGAAGACATGAGACTGGAACTTGGGAGACCAGATAGGAGGCTATTTCAATAACCCTAGAAAAAATGAGTGCCTGAAACAAGTCAGTGTTGGCAGGAATAGAGAAGATGGGTTCATATTATTTAGAAAGAACGATGGCCAGATTTAGCTACTGAGTCTCAAGCAGCTTAAGGAAAAAAAAAAAAAGACAAGAATGATTCCTAGGATTTTAGCTGAAGTTTCAGGGTAAAAGTAGATAACATCAACAGCTATCACCAAAAGAGAAGCAAATTTTGATGGTGTCTCAGCCTGGATTCCTCATGTGCTACTACTTTTTTAAAGAATGCAATTCCAGGAATCACAATAGAGGGAAAAGGGAGAATGAAGTAGGGCTTATATGTGGATGTGTTAGCAAGCTGGATATTGCTTGGCAATAAATTGGACTGATGATTCAGCCTCACTGGACTCTCTTAGAGGCCATATAAATGACTGCCACTTGTGGCAGTCCTTCCAAGGGTGGAAAGGAGAAGAATTTGTTCAGCAGCATCTTTGGCTTGAAGGAGTGACCCAATTCACTCACCTAGAAGCAGGTGAGGATAAGAAGATCTTAAATGGTACATATGAATGTCTGATATAAATACTAACATAAAAATTTTCATTTTGGATATGGAGGATTTGAACTTTTGTGTGAATAAGCTTTTGACTACATATGTATAGCAGACAGACATATAAGGGAGTCTGTGACTTATGATAATATGAATTTAAAATATAAATTCAGGAATATTAAAATAAAAATAACAGGTAAAACCGTGAGACTGAATAAAGACATCCAAGGAAAGTTTGCAGGGTGAGAAGAGCAATGGGCCAAATGCAAAGATCTGAGCACCGTCTACTTCTTTTTACAGTTGTTACTAGTCTAGGAAGCACCTGAAAGAGATGGCTCTTTGGAGGGGCTTCAATTGTTCACAAATCTTCCTGGAGCAGAATTTCATATATCTGTGATCTAGTGTTCTTCATAAGTGTTTGTTTTATCAGGAATGCTTTGTACTTCATCCCTCTTATTTGGGGACAGATCAGTTTACTCATTTATCCAGTTACTCAAAAATTTGTATTAAAGGTCCTGCTGAGTATTTGGGACTCCGTGCTGAGCCTCCCAGGTGTGGTCACTGACTCTGTGGGACTTTTAGTAGGATTATTTCATACCAGCAGTGAAGATTCCAAAGGTTCGCTATTAACCCGACTGTTATAATGTGGTATCTTTCAAGTCTATTGTTAACCCTGATACATCTTTCTCAAGAAATGGAGGATATTCAAGGTTATCATGTTCTTTTTAAAATTATGTCATGATTTCTATTAAAAATATGGAGGCTGACATTTTGAAGATTTATGTGCACTGCTAGTGGCCATACTGCTTCATGACATCTAAGAAGGGCCAGTCCCCTCCACGTTGCTGTATTGCTCTATTGCAAATATCAGAACTTCTGAAGGTAATCCACTTGTTATCTATCCACTTGCTAGGTATTCTGATGATATACTAGCTATACTAAAATAATGATTTCATTTCACTTATTACATTGGTTCATAAGAATATACAGCATTCAGTCTTTGTCATTATACTATATATATATCTATCATATTCATTTTTACATTCTAGTAATCTTTGCTAAAAAGTTTTTTTGATAAAAGCTTTAAATAATAAAATTCTAAGTATTAAATATAGCACAGCTTTAATATTTTGTAAAGCTTTATTTTATGAGAACAAAGATTTATAAAATCATATCACATGTTTCTGAACAAAACTTTCTGAATGGTACATGGATTATTTTTTTGACTGATACTGGAGAATAGTTGTGTAGTTCCTTTTTGGCTGTCAGTGGCATAGTAGCTAAAGGCAGTGGTTTAATTAAGGCAAATAGAATAAAAAAATTGTCTGGCTTTTCAGTGTTACTTTTCATGTACATAGTTTTAACTTCCATTAGATCATTGAGCTTTGGCACTAACCTTTGTTTTTTCAAGTATTTTAAAATTGAGAAAAACAAAGATTCAGGGCTTCATTTTATCTATAAGCTATTCAATCTTCAAACATTTCTAGACTTTTCACTGGAAATACTCCCATTTTGTACCAGATGGTGTTAATATAAAGAAAATAGAAAAAATGAATATTATAAACATATAAAAAAGAACTCTTTCATTAAAGACAAGCTGTGAAAATATTTAATCAAAGTTACGCCTATATAAATATGGAACTACTAATTATGTCAAATGAGGGGTACCTGGCTGGCTTAGTTGGTAGAGCATGTGACTCTTGATCTCAGTGTTGTGAATTCAAGCCCCATGTTGGGCGTAGACCTTTCTTTAAAAAAATAATACATATATTAAATCTTATTCTAAAGATAATAAAGTGGTTACAATAAAATATTTCTTTTATATTTATATATATCAAGTCATATAACATGTTAAAGAAAATCTACCTTGACAGTGTGATGGACAGATGATTTAAGATTCTGTTTTCCGATTCAAAAATCCCTATTCATATTCAAAACGTTTTTCTGTTTTGAAGATTCCACAATATCAATGCAAAGCAGGGCAGCTAAAAGTGGTTGCAGTTTTAATATCACTGCCTTTGTCACATTTAACCATGGTTACATGAGTATCTTTATTGGTATACCTTTTCTGATGCAAACCGTATTTGTATGTGACCAATACTTTGTTGACTCCAGGAGAAACACTTCCAGTGCCGAAAATTAATACAAAATGAAAATCAGGAAACTTTGTACTAACTTTTTCATTTCTCCTTTTTGAAATGTGTTAAAATACTTCAGCCTTTAAAGTTTGAACTCCTTCGACTTCATATTGCCTTCAGAATAAAATTCATGCTTTTTGGCAAGGCCGGTAATGTTCTCCTTAGTCATCTCCCAATACTCCAGGGTTTGAGTTAACAGTTGTAGAGTTAAGACATCTGAGATATAGCCAGGGTTAACTGAGATGTATGGGCTATGGATCTAACTGTGAAAGAAAGGTCACATTTGTTAAAATCCCACTATATTGCTAACAGAGTGCTAAATATTTTCTTTTGCATTAAAATAATATATGTGGAACATTATTATTTGTCCATCTTGATAGATTAGAAAAGTGAGAGAATAAAAGTTTAGAAGCACATCCAAAGCATACAGCTGTTACAAGGTGGAACTAGAATTTCATTCCAGCTTGTGGGCTCCTTCTAATAGACTAGAGATGACAAACTTTGGTTATTGCTTCCCCAGGCAGACTAATCATCCATTTATTCATTTGTCCATTCATTCTATAAATATTTCAGACCACTATGTGTCAGATTGTGTTCTAGGCTCTGGGAATACATTGTGAACTAAATGAAGTTCCTACATTGCAGAACTACTATTCTAGTAGAGAAGATGAGCAATGAAATAATAATTGAATAATTATATGATCTAACTGTTGGAGACAAATGATATGTAAAAGGTAAAATAAGGAATCACAGAATAGTGACTCTTCCCTTGCCTACCTAATTATTTTAGTTAGGGTAGGAAAGGCATCTTTGAAGAAGTAGTGCTTGAAAAAACACATGAAGCAAATATTTTGGGAGTTACATGTGAGGCAAAGAAACCAGCTAATATAGAAGTCCTTGAGTAAGAATGAACTTGGTATATTCCAACAATATGAAAACTGTCACTGGAGCAGAGGTAGACAATAAAATATGTGGTAGAATATTAGATCAGAAAGCTTTCTGGGGAATTGATAGTCCATATCAAAGACTTTGAATTTCCATGGAGGTGACTAGAAAATAGTTTTGAGCAGTAAGAGTCATGACTATGTGTGTGTGCGTGTGTGCGTGTGATTCTAGCTACTGTGTGGAAAACAGACTATAAGATGATGGTGAGATAAGGAAGCTATTTTGGTCACCATGAAGATGGTGAGAAGTCATTGAATTTGTGATTTTTTTAAAAAATGTAGAAGCAATAGACTTGCAGATGGATTGAATGTCAGTGGAGTGGATCGAAAGAGTTTTCTCAATAGTTCAAGCCTAAGATGATGATGTCTTGACCTAGGGTGGTGTTCCAGTCAGTGTGGCTTAGTAGCAGTTTACCCCAAGACATGCTGGTGTGAAACAATCACATACTATGTTTAAGAATTCTGTGGCCAGGGGCCCATGGGTGGCTCAGTTCGCTGAGCATCTGACTCTTGATTTTGACTCAGGTCATGATCTCACAGTTGTGAGTTGGAGCTCTGCCCTGTCAGTGCAGAGCCTACTTCTCTCTCTGTCCCTTCTGCACTCTCACTGACTTCCTCTCTCTCTCTCTCTCAAAGTAAATAAACTAAAAAAAAAAAAAAAAAAAGAATTCTGTGGATCAGAAATTCAGTGCTGTGGCTAGTTCTTTCTCACAGTGTTTAATAAGGAAGACTTGACGGCCAGCAGCTGGAGTCCATCTATAGGCACATTCACTCACATATCTAGAGATTGATTCCAAGTTAATTGTAGGTCAATTTTTAAAATTAGTATTAATACCTATTCTAAGTATCAAATGGTTTTATTATATTTCACTAGGGCTTTTTCTTCACTTTAAGTGTTGGACTCCTGTGATACTGTACAAAAGATTTCCTCTAATTTGGAAGCATCAGATATGGAAAAGAGAGGCCATTGCAGAATTGCTGCTTGAGTATCTGGTAAACCCTGTTCCAAAATCTCAGCTAAGAATACTTGTTAGTTTATTACTGTCCAAGTCAACAGATAGGTGGACAGTCCCAATCTCAAGTTATCCATCCGTTGGCTAATTGAAATAAATTGAATGAGGCCAGTATATATGATGGGCTCATTTATTTCATATTAGATGTTGCTGATTTTCAGAAGTACATGTTCATGTGCCAGCCCAGATATCAGAATAGAAATATGCTCCTCAGTCAATACCTCCATGATCATATATAATCACAGTCAACCCATTTTGTCATAAACCTGTCCTTTTATGCAGCCAGTAAGTACCATCAACTGTGTCTCCTAAATATACCTAAAATGTCCCCTCTATTCCATATTCAAGGTCAGTACCTTAGATCAGGGGTATAGTGCAAAATCCTCAAGCAATCGTCTATATTGGCCTCTCTGAATCCTTCCTTATTCTACATTGCTGTTACAGTAATCAATAAAAATTGACAATCATGCCAAATATACACAGTAATTAATGGGAAAAATCTAAATTATTCATATGGTTGTGCATTATTCCATTTATGATCTGTCCATGTATTAGATAATGAGCAGATGTTACCTTAGTCTAAATATAATTCCAGTTTTAACTTAAAAGATTTTTGGCCATTGGAAGTCAACTCTGTTTGTCTTGAAAATGTCAAAAAGCTTTTTTTAATGCTTTAACAGTGAATGATAGGTGAGTTAAAATTGCATATATAGTTTTGAAGATTTCTGTTAGTCTTCAATATAAATACTTGCATAACCTGATTTGGGCTTTCATTTAATTTACAGACTTTTGTTAAGTATTCATATTCCACATATGATATTTTAAATGATAAAATTCATTTCTGAAGATTTTTTTTTAATATGCTTTTAAAATCTGTGAGACTGCTGATCTTGACATCTGTATTTGGCTCTCACCTTGACAGTCCTCATTTCCCATAGTTTAATAATATAAATGTGGTCACTTACCATTGGGATTGTTTTGAACTGTCATTGTTTTTTAGGGTCTTTATTTTTGAAAGATGCCTTCAGTCATAGATTTTTTTATACTTTTGCAGAGCCTTCTGATTAGAGATTAACTGAATATAGCAATGGCACAGCCAATTAAAAGATTACAATATCTGGGGTACCAACTGTGCCATTTTGTTTATATTTTGAATTTTAAGGCAGAATGCTTTTAATAATTCCATAACAGTAACATATATTGTCCTTCCTGAGACCTTGACAGTAAAAGTTAATAAAAACACCCCTATCCACAAGCATAGTTAGTTGCTGCAGAAAGACAGATATTCTTACCAACAAAAGAAACATTCATTTCCAAAAACTGCATATAAATATTTTACACAGTTACCTAATTTTCTCAAAGTTTAAATTGATTATAAATAGTTTATGTGCTTTTTCTGTATCTGAAACCTGCACAACTCCTTAGTGAAATCTTGCTTAAGCCTTGGTCAGTAAACCAAACATTATACATGGTACGGCAGTGCCCCCTAGAGCTAAATAACTGTACAAATTAACACTTTCTAGGTGTTTCATTTGACTACAACTTCAGAAACAGTGATTAATGTTCTGTTCGAACGCTTTGTTTCCTGTAATCTGGAGAATAATTCAGTGATAACTAGAGAATAATATTTATGGTTAAGATTTTATTTTTTATAAATCTGTTGTGCCAGTGGTGTATACAAATAGTACTATTTGTATAAACTTACACAGTTTTCCTTTAAGCATGTGATTTAGATTTTTCTTCATTGCTAGTTATGAATGAAATCACACATCTACAGTTGACTTAAATATTCTTCAACACTATGATAGCATTTATAATATATTAATAATAAATTGTAGTCTACTCCAAAAGTCATAAGGATAATAGAATTACTAAGCTGGGAAATACGTTTCAGATCATCTAGACCAACATGCTCATTTCCTCATCTGGGTGAGGATAAGCCGCTCGCCTGCAGTCACACAATCTGGTTCCAATGAAACCAAAGCAGTGTGTTCGTGCACAGGATAATCACTAACTAAAAATGCTAATGCCAATCTTACACTTGATAGTATATTCAATTATATCAATAATGATATATTTCCTAATTTCTTGTGTACATTTCACTGTTTAAGAATAAACCCTACAACATTTCTGCCAACAAGTACATCATTTAGAATAAGCTGCAGTTGACACTTAAGAGACACACAGTGTGATGAACAAACTGCAATTTTGACAAATGAGAGAGAAACAGTGTGATTTGTGTGACTCATAGAAGCAAGAAGAATGTCGTAATTGGGGGAAAATTGTAAATCTTCTCTTTTTCTGCACACTGCTGTCTCTAGTGGATCATGCCCTAGTTTCTAGAGCCCCAAAGAAATAAAGAATCAAAGCAAATAAGTGATTAAATCCAGGCCCAAATAGCTTCAATTGTTTAATTTGATGCAGTTGTAAAACATGAACTATATTCCAAAATATGGGCATCTCCATACATTGCAATAGAAATGCAAGCCACTTAGATTTAGGCAAAGCAAGAATGAAGAGAAGACAGAGGTGAAAAAGACAAGATGGCAGATGAACAACATGCCCCTTCTCAGCTGTAGTGGGAGAGAGTAGTTTGAATCTAGTAAACAACAAAAATACTTCTTCAGCATTACCATTCCTAAGGAGTAGTTATTATTTGGGGAAATAAACAACTACCCATCCTTCCTGGTCCTGCCCTTCTGGTACCATGTACTGGAAGTTAGATACTCCCGAACTGTAGGAACTGTTGTAGGGAGCCATGTCCCTGCTATCTTCCCTAAGGCATCCAGCACTCATCTCCCTCCACTGCCCCCCCCAACCCCTGCTTTTATAGGGAGAGAGAGGTCTCTAGTGGACCATGGGAAGTAGCTATAGTAAATGGGAATGTGATAACGTTCATGTATATGGCCTTTTCCCTCAACTCTGCCTATAAATTTTCTGTTAAGGGAAAAAAAAAACAGTATCTATTTGTTTTGGCTTCAGGCTGATGCAAACTTCATGCTTGTGTTAAAATGCTATTTTTTCCCCTTGGGTACCACAGTCTGTACATATCACAAATACTCTTCTTGCAGAGCAAAACCAGCAACTTTTTTCATAAAATCATCTCAAGTCATTAATGGTTTTTTTTTCATTTTTAGTATATTTTTAAAAGCAGAAACTAATAGATGTATGTGAAGTTATTAGTGTTGCTTATTATGTAATTTATGATCTTACTAAAGGCAAAAACAAATATTAAGCATGAGTTAATTGGAAATTAAAAAGGCAAGCATAGGAGCACCTGGGTGGCTCTATCATTTGAGCTTCCGACTTTGGTTCAGTTCATGATCTCGTGGTTTGTGAGTTTGAGCCCCGCATCAGGCTCTGCACTGGCAGCTCAGAGCCTGGAGCCTGCTTTGGATTCTGTGTCTCCCTCTCTCTCTGCCTCTCCCCCACTCATGCTCTGTCTCTCTGTCTCTCTGTCTCTCTCAAATAAATAACCATTAAAATATTTTTTTAAAAAGGCAAGCATAAAGGTTTGGAAGATGGCAATAGATTGTTAGGAACATTTTTTGTAATAGTAAACAATTATTAAAAGGTTTTGGCAAGCTTTATTAAACCTGACAATGTTGAAAGCAGGGCCTTATTAAAAATAAAAATTTTTAAAAAGGAATCAGGGCATAACACTTTGGTATACATATTTTCAAGAATGATTTGAACTTTTACGCAGTGAAATATTTTAATGATGTACATATATTTTTTTATTTCTAATCTACAGTAAATGAACAATTCCATTGTTTTCCTTGAGTTGTATTTAGAGAGGTTTTTTTTTATTAAATAAAGAGGTTCTCCCCAAATCTAAAAATTCTTCATTCTATTGTTTTGCATAAAGTTAAAAGGCAGACTAATAATTGTCAGATCTCAGATCTTATAATGTGTGCCATTTTTCAAATAAGAATAAACAATTCCATTGCTAAAAAGCTTCTTAAAAACATTTGAATGAAAGAGATATTACTAATATATGATGCTCATATTTCTTTTTTAAAGTTTTTTTTTTTTTTTTTTTTTGTGAAAGAGAGAGAGAGAGAGAGAGGAGGAGGAGGAGGGGCAGAGTGAGAGAGAATCCCAAGCAGGCTCCGCATTGTCAGTGCAGAGCCCAACCCAGGGCTTAATCTCACCAACCTTGAGATTATGACCTGAGCCAGAATTAAGAGTCAGATACTTAACTGACTGAGCCACCCAGTCACCCCTGACATTGGTCATATTTCAAGTGTAATACAATACAAATGTATTCACTCTCAAATGTAATACACTGAAAATGAGATTCATGAATTGGTGGAGTACTTAGCAGTTGTATAGCTAAACATTTCACCTAATTCAGAAATGCTTTCTAAAGTATCTTTGACAGGTGGTCATCCAGTCTCTGCTTAAAGATTTGATGTGGATTTTACTACCTCATAAGGCAGACAATTACATTTTTCAAATGCTGTAAGAGTTATAATGCTGTTATGCTGAAATTTCCAACTACATCTTCTCTGATTTAGTGTAATTGTTTTCTACACACCAACCTTTCAATTCCTAAGGATAATTAAACTTGTACTAAGTATTTTCAAGCCAGGTGTCAGTAGTTCAATTCTCAAACAGTATGATTTCTCAACTTCCTATCCTTTTCCGCCTCTAGACTGATGTAGTTCATCATTTATTATTTAATTTTGGTTCCCAGAAACAAACTCTTTGGAATGTGATCTGAAAAATATGAATTAGAATGGGTGTTGTTTGCTCTGAATTCAGCCTGAGATTGCATTAGAAGGTTTGAGGTAATCCAAATACTTTGTCTCCCCAGTCTCCATGATTATTCAAGTATTTAGACATTTATATTTGCAAGTTGTTTCAGTACCTCGAGGTATATTTGACTGGCACTTTAATTCTGCTTTATGATGTACGAAATAAACTTTCCATTTGCAAATCACTCTTCTTGAAAGGTAGACGTTGTGTAATTATATTTTTTTTCTGGAGTCCATTAATGCTACCTCATCTACCTAATCACTAGAGACAGCCCTCCCATCTCTTTCTTCTTTCTCTATATGTACAAAATAAATCCTCTTACTCTATGAATAGTATATAAATCTCAGCTCTTTCTGTGTTTTTATAGTAGAGGTTTATGTGACATTAGTGTGCATGCCCTTTGTGATTAGTTCTTCTTTGTACAGTCAAATTAATTTTTCATTGAAGACAGGGTTGTCAGGCTGTTTGAGGATCCCTCTGTACATTCATATATACATGTGACACAAATTGTACTGAGGACGATGTGTTCCAACACTTCTGTGGAAAATGCAATAAGGTATTCCATAAAGCTATTTCTGAAACTCCTATGATTTTTATCTGGGGGACAGGCATTATAAGAAAATTCACGTTCAGTTCAGTAAATGAGTAAGTCCTCAGTGCTTTATGTGTGAACAAGATAAACTTTGGAGGGTTCCTATGGCAGGTATTAATAAGTGCCAACCATGGTCATAGAAATATCTCAAAAATGCTACCATGGAATATATGGTTTTCATTTACATGCCTACTGAGAAACACTACCTCAATAAATTAGCTGTCCTATGTGTTAATCAGTACTAATTTTTTTACTTGATTTATGGAATTGTTTGACATTTTGGAAAATATTTTCAAAATTAATTCTAATTTTAAAATAGCTAAAATCATGGGGCGCCTGGGTGGCTCAGTCAGTTGGGCGGCCGACTTCGGCTCAGGTCATGATCTCGCTGTCCGTGAGTTCGAGCCCTGCGTCGGGCTCTGTGCTGACCGCGCAGAGCCTGGAGCCTGTTTCGGATTCTGTGTCTCCCTCTCTCTCTGACCCTCCCCTGTTCATGCTCTGTCTCTCTCTGTCTCAAAAATAAATAAACGTTAAAAAAAAAAATTTAAAATAGCTAAAATCATTCCATTCTTACAACAAGAAATGGAACAAACCTATAGTATTGAGGCCACGTCTAGGTTTTGACAATAAACCTCTGTTATCATATAGGAGTATATATCTTCCTATCTTCTATGGTAAGGAAGTATCATACATCATGAACCAATTATGTTTAGTGTTTCAGGATCTTCAAATCTTACACAAATTGACACTACTACTGAACCTTTTGAAATCTGCCTTGTTGCATATCTAGCATTATCTCTTTCTTTTTATTTATATTAGGCTGATAATGTGCCTTGTTAAGTCTCTCTGAATATTCTCATAACTTCTCATTCAGTGAACTCTTCTCTTCATGGCTCCAATTTAATTCCAAAGTAGCAATTCCCCTCATCGCTCCTGGATTTATTTAATAATTAAAAATAATTATATGATTTAGGTTGAATTAAGGTAAAATTCTTTGCATAGATTAAGTTTGAATAGTGATGGAACTTATTTTTGTGGTAAAATTAGAATAATGGGCAGAGTAAAATGGTAATAACAAAAATTTTAATTTATAATTCATTTATGCATGGAAATGGCAAAGGGTGAGCATGCCTTTCCAAGAATATAGTTGACCTATATTTAATTACAGGAAGTCTTTCAAGGGTACAAAATTACATAGATTGAATGCTTAGGTAAGTATTTTTAGAAGCTTAGCACTTAGGCAACGATAAATCTTCATCCTAGTAATCAAACTATCAACCACAAGATCAACACAAAACAAGTTCAAGGTGTATCTAAGGACCAAAGCCAACGTTAAAATATTCAGAAAGAAAGAAAAATATCTTTATCTTGATTATTCCAGGAGTATAAAGGCATTTTCAAGGACAATGTTGTATTAGAAAGATAAGAAACTACAGTTCATTAAAAATTAACAGTAAAGCAATTGAAGTGTATCTATTAAAGTACTAAGCTTTAAGAGAAAAATGATAAGTGTGTGTGCTTGACTCTGATTCTGTCAAAGTAGACAATATGGAATAGAGATTGAAAGTTTCTTTCAATCAGGAGCACCTGGGTGTCTCAGTCAATTAGGCATCTGACTTAGCTCAGGTCATGATCTCGCAGTTCATGAGTCTGAGCCCTGTGTTGGGCTCTGTGCTGACAGCTCAGAGCCTGGAGTCTGCTTCAAATTGTGTCTCCCTCTCTCTCTGCCCTTTTCTTCTCTCTCTCTCTCTCTCTCTCTCTTAAAAATAAATAATCAACAACAAAAAAATCAAGTTTCTTTCAGTCAAATAAAAATGGCCAAGTTTAGATGTCTTTAACTATAGACTTATGTACATCCCACCATCTAGACATTTAAGAACTTAAACATAAATAACCAAAAATGTTAAAAAGAAAACCCCATGAGAACTTAAAATATGCATTAGCACCAACTTCATACTACTTATGTCAAAAAAATATATTCAGATGTAATTTGGACTAAAATAAAAGAATGCTTCCTGGTGACATATATTTCTACTGTTCAAAGAGAAATGTGGAATTGAGGGAAATAAATAATAGAGTTATGGAAAATCCCACCACTAGCAACCAGTGTGGAGGGGCAAAGTTTATAGTGTGACCAGTTTGCCAGACAGTTGGTGAATGGTTATTGGGATGTTCTGCAAGATTAACAACTGGTTAATGCTGGGGAAGCGAAACTGGAGGAAAATAGCTGAGCTCATCTTCACTACTCTTAGTTACCCTCTTGTCTCAGCTTCCATATATCAAGTATTCCCAACTATGTATGGATTTATTCAGTCATTTCTTCATTTCTTCAATGAATAAGGATTGAACACCTACAATGGCAGTCACTACACTCAGCCCCATGGATATAGCAGGATATGTAGAAAGATCTAGCCCCCTGGATATATGGATCTGATCGGGCCGTTGTTCTCACTAGGTCTACATTTAGTGTAGACTAAACTTTATATAGAATGATCAGCATTATTTTACTTTAAACTAAAATTTTGAGCTTAAATTTGTTTTTTTTAAAGGGAAGATATTTATTCCATTCCCAAATGAGAGAAAAGCTTGTACAAAAGCCTTGATAAGATCAAAGTTGGTAAATTTGAAGTTCAGAAAGAATACTAGTGTATATAGTAAATGAAGCAGAGAGTAGAACAGAGTGAGATGAAAATCCAGGCCATACAGTCATAGCAGTTAATTTTTGTAAATAATCCTTTAAGCAGGCAAACCATTTTCTGATACACATTTATTTTAAATCACTGGACTAAGTGGAAATGTGATCTGGAGGGATAATGTCCAGAAGCAAGACTAAATTGTAAGAATCACAAAGAGAAATCTGCTGGCAACCAGTGCCTGAAATCCAGTCAGTTGGCAACAAAGTGTTTTCATAAATGGAAACATTTTGACCCCACCAAAAATCTACAAAGACTTTAAGTTTTAAAAGGTTGACCTTATATGAGCATGGATGTAGCTGGAGGAGAAGAAATGAATTACAATCGGAATTTTACTTTCCTAGCAGGAAAAGGCATTTTTTACATTGTTCACTTCTTTGTGGCTTTCAACGAAAATAAAGGACATGCAAATAGTTTCCAAGCTGCAAAGGCTAAGTCCAGCCAGATGACTGAAAAATGCACTGAAAATATAATTTAATGTCTGGGAGACTTTCAGTATTTAAGAAAAGAACTTAAGAATGCCCATGACAGAGAAAAGGGTTTTAATTAAAATATGCCCACATAACTTGAAGAAAATAGAACTTAGGAGAACCAGGACCTTACAGAATGAATAAATCAAAAAATAAAATCTACACAAACTTATACAAAACTCTATAGGGGGAAAATCAGAGAAAATACAAAGTCACTTAAGAAGAACTTCAGAAAAAGGAGAGGGGGGAACCACAATTAGGGCAAACACAAGAAAGATAAAATTTCAGATTACTACTTTGAACTAACCTATAATGAAGCTAAAGGAAATACGGTTTTTATGAAAAATAAATGGGGTAAGACAAGGGAATTTAAAATTAATTTAAAGCTTAATATGTGTGACCATTTCAATAGATATTAAAGGCATTCAATAAAATTAAACCTCTGACTATGATAAAGAGACTTAGCAAACTGGTTGTAGAACGAACCTGATGAGCAACATGTAAAAACATAGCCAAGAGTGGGGAATAGTTAAACTTTCAGCACTTCCATTTTTCCAACTTTTCAGCACTCCACCATCATGGTGGTGAAGTTTCTAGCTACTGCAGTAAGATTTAAAAAAAAAAAAAAAAAAAAAAAAAAAAGATGTGGGGCACCTGGGTGGCTCAGTTGGTTAAGCTTCTGACTTCTGTTCAGGTCATGATCTCACAGTTGGTGAGTTTGAGTCTGTTGTCAGTACAGAGCCCACTTCAGATCCTCTGCTCCTATTCTCTGCCCCTTCCCTGCTCACACATGCATGCTCGCTCTCTCTGTCTCTCTCTCTCACACACACACACACACACACACACACACACACACACACACAAATAAATCAACATTACAAAAAAAAATTATATGGATTTGCTTAGAAGAAACAAGACTCATGGGTTGGCCTCATAGAAAACTTAAGAGAACATACAGAAATATTAATAGAACTAATAATATAGTATAATTAGTTTGCTGTAGATCAATAATAGAAAATCAATTGCATTTCTATATATTCATGCCCAAGTTTTATAAAATGCAGTTTAAAATGTAAATATAAAACATCTATAAATATTTATTATATGAATATTATGAACATAGTAATATTATATAAATATGCATATAATAAATAGGTATGTAATAAGAAAAATATGTAAAATATATATGAGGAAAATTATAAAGCTTTATTTAAATATGTTAAAGAAGATAAGAAAACATCATGTTCTTAAACAGGAGTATTTAGTATTATAAAGATGCCTATTCTCCCCCAAATTTACATGTATGTAATAGTAATACATATATCATTACATATATATTTAGTACAATGCCAGTAAAATTCTTGATGGGTTTCTGTTTATTTTGGAGAAGAAAAAGCAGAGTGAATTGCTCTTCTAGATAAGATATTACAAAACTTACAGTAATGAAGAATGCATGGTATCATTTATAGTGTCAGCACAGGAATAGCAAAATAGCAGTGGAAAAATGAATGGGCATGATTTACTAAATGATTCTGAGAAAATTGATTTATCCTAATGGAAAAAAAAAAAAACAACACACAAAGTCTCACTGTACACAAAAATCAATTCCAGTTGAATTAAATTGTTAAAAAAGGTAAAATTATAAAGTTTAGGAATATATATATAGTATTTTCTCTATGATTTGAGAGTAGGACAAACATTTAAAGCTTTAGATGAATAGATAGGGATAGGAGACTATATCCAGATAAGTAAGACCACAAATCTTTAACATATATTCTAAAAATCAGTACATTTGATTTACTACAATTGAGAATGTCTGTCTCTCAAAAGACTCTATATAAAGTAATAAAACAGCCCACAATTTGTAGAACATATTTGTAATATAAAAAAGACAAACAGCCATTTCCCAGATGTTATAAATATCAGGCACTAATGAATAGGATAATTCAATAGCAGAACTGACCAAAAGATACATGAAAAAATGCAAATACAAGTCACAATTAGGTATGTCATACAAACACTAGATAGGCAAAGATTTCACAAGTTTAACAGTAATGAGTATTGATAAGGATGAAGAGTAATAGTAGCTCATATACTACTGATAGAAATGTAGAGCCTATTTATTGTGTCACATTGGATATATGTAAAATCTAGACCTAGAAATTCCCCTTCTTGCTCTTGTATGTAACTACCAGGACACATGTATAAGATTGTTTCTAAGGTCGTTGTTCCTTACTCTGAAACAGTTGAAATAACCCAGGTTTCTGTTAACAGGAGTAAGGAAAAATAATATGTTAACACAATATTAGAGAGTGGTACAACTGAGTGAACTAGAGGTAAATGTATCAGTGTGCATGAATCCTAGAAATGATATTGATTGAAAACAAGCAAGCTACAAGTGAATAATATAGTATACACTTATTTTTTATATAAATTAAAAAAAAAACAGAAAAAAACTAAGCATTATGTTCTTTAGGTTAGGGTCAAAACAGAAGTGGAGAAAATCTAAAGGAAAGTGAGGGGAAATTCACAACAGGGAATATTTGTGGTGGAGTATGAGGAAGGGGACTGGGACAGAAGGAAGGCACAAAGGAAACTTTATTGCTGTGGACGTTCTGTTTAAGTTATTGGACTCACCGTTTTATTATTGTCCTTTAAAAGTTAAATATATATTGCATGTGGATATGCAACTGTATCCTTAATCAGTTATAAGTAATATAGTACCCCACTATGCTGCCATGTGGTTTTTCAATAATATATCTCAGTTGTTATATAAACCTGCTTCATTTTCATTAAATTCTAGTAGTCACTTATCCAGTCAGTTATACATTTCATTTAGTCACACTTTTTTGTGTGTTAGGTAGTTAGATTGGTCATATGTCCTATCTCTTAACTCTCAATACTCCAAGTAAATATGTAACTATAAGTCTGCAAGGGCAAAAATTGCCCCCATATTTGCCATTATCTCTTCCTCACCTAGTGTAATGACTGGTGCTATATTTCAGAAAGTTCTGTGAATATACATGGTAAATTACATGTGCAAGCCACTTTCTTGAATAAAACTCACAACAGCACTAAAATGAAAACAACTCTCTTTGCTGCAGTGAACCAAACACATGGAGCAGCTCAAGGGAAACTGCATGCAAATAACACTGCCATTCTTTTTAGAAATGGTCAAATTGAAAATAAAAGTGTAAAGCTATATCTAAGCCAAAAATAATGATAAATAAGAAAGCTATATTTGGTGCTATTTAATCACTATTCATCCAATAAACTAGATAAATAAGGATGCTTATTTAAATTAATTGCCTCATAGGGGCGCCCGGGTGGCTCCGTCTGTTAAGCGTCTGATTTTGGCTCAGGTCATAATCTCATGGTTCATGAGTTTAAGCCCCGCGTCGGGCTCTGTGCTGACAGCTCAGAGCCTGGAGCCTGCTTCAGATTCTGTATCTCCCTCTCTTTCTTTCTCTCTCTCTCTCTCTCTGCCGCTCCCTTGCTCATGCTCTCTTGGTATCTCAAAAATAAAAAATAAACATTAAAAAATTTTTTAAATTAATTGCCTCAGAATAATTTTCCTCAAAGTAGGTTAATGTCATTTGATAAAGTGCATGTTGTGTTAAACATTGTAAAGGATTATAACAGATTTTTAATGGAAATTATTTCTGTTTTTCAATACAAAGTCAAGCCATGTTTCTTGTAACGTCTCTTGAAGGTAAACACTTAATAACTTGGTTAAATCTTACATATAAATGTACTTTTCAGTGAATAAAAATTGGTATCATGTTAAAAATATAAAAATATAACAGATATATTAGAGGCAATCATGGGATATAAAGAGAAATACAATGCAATTTCAAATTTTAAGATAGCAAGACATAGAATCAATAATTAAGAAAAATAAAGTGTTACCCTAAAGAAATCTGTTGACAACAAATGTCCATCTTGTTTGACATCTTACAACTATGTTCATTAGCTAACTTGACATCTCTACTTGGATTTTATTCTTAACAGGAATAAATCAAAATTAGAACAACCCTTGGAATGCATTTTCTTGTTTATTTGTTTCTTTGATTAGTTGGTTGCTTGGTTTTAGGTATCTTGCAAAGTTCAAGGGATTACTAGTTTTTCCTTTCCAGGCCCTAAAAAGTTAATTGGTTCCCTTTAGGGCAGGGAAATAGTATGAATCAGTCCAGGCTAGGATTTTCAACATGTTTGCTTTATTTTCTACTTCTATTTTATTCTATGAAATTATAACTCTTATGGTGTTTTCTTTGATTTCAACTGTCCCTTATAATGTGAATCCATTCCTTCTTAGATGAGGAAAGCAGTGAGGTTTCCTTGGTCAAGCTCTGTAATGAGCTGGTACCTGCTTCAAAGAGAAACTTTTTCTGACCATGATCCCAATGCCCTTTCCTAGCCTAGCTGAGTAAGTAACAGTGATGAAAGACAATTAAAAACAATAAATATATATATCAAAACATAATGTTGTGCATCTTAAATTATACAACTTTTATATGTCAATCATACTTCAATAAAACTAGGAGAAAATCAGAACATTTTTTTCTCTTTTAAAGCAGTGAGAGAAATTACCAGCTCTTTAATAGAAACATCACATGCTAAAAGCCATACATATTTTTTCAGCTGAAGGAAGACAAGTGAATATTGTAGGATGCTCTCTTTTTTGCAAAATCAGCTCTAAAGTATCTTCTGGAAAGAGCTGGCAGGGACTGCAGTATCCTATGTTAGAGGCGATAGCATTTATCAATTCCCTTTTTTCCCAAGAGGAAGAATTAAACCATGGCACATCTCTAAATACAAGCTCCTCAGCCTTAAAGTAGGATTGTCTCTAAGCATCTCCTGTAACACTGCCTCCTCACATTTTCCCCATTTTTGTAAATAGCACTCCAGTTTATTCAGTTGCCTGCATTAGAACCCTAAAGCAATTCTCAATCCCTTTCTTCCTTGTCACCAAAATTCTATTTATTATGAAGTGCTATGTATTCTATACTAATATATACTTCTAACCTATCCCTTTTCCCACTCATCATTTTCTTCCTCATTTGCTATACCATCATCACTACTGGGAGCACTCTTAACTTTTCCTAACTGATCTCCTTCTTCTATTCCACCTTCTCCAATATGTTCCCCATATAGCATTCAGAGTCATCTTTATATTGTTCCTTTACCATTAGGAAAGCAATACATATAAGCAATTTAAGTTGTCTAAAAGATCATATAGTAAGGGTTATTCTTTCTTTCATCCCAGTTTTCTGTTCCCATTGTCCAGAATTCTTTCTCATATACCCTTTCTGAATAGTCCAGCTATCCATTCATATACATACTCATTTTTCCAAACTAAATGAGAACATTCTATAAACATTATTTTGTTTTGTGCTGGGTCTTAATTTATAGAGGTGATTAACTACCCAGAAAGGTCAGTGCCACTGAAAGAAAAGTTTACTGTTACTCACAGTTCCCCTAGTAATGAGAGGCATGGCTTCTCACTCCAGGTCACAAGAGGAACACCAGGTTTTGATGAGGAAGCAGAAAGCAGGAGTAGGGGAACACTTAGGCCACTACCTTTTTTGGGATTCTCCCAGGTAAGGCCAGGCAAGGCAGGGTAAATTGTTTAGGATTGGTGAGTTTAACTAAATTCATTGAGCTTCAGACTACAAGAGTGATCTCTAGTTGTCTGGCACTTGGCCCTGGGGATGATTAAGGCAAAGCAATATTGTCACTCTGTGGTATACAGACTAGATAGGGCAGTTTAGTTAGTTTGCGTATCACATGCATGTTCCTGGCTGGGTTTCTGTTGTTTCTAAGAATTGGCTAGCCTCATAAGGTGCAGTCTCTCCCCCCAGAAATGTTTTTAAATGTCAAATATCACAAGATAAGGAAAATAAAACACATGATTAATATGCTGTTCTTTGATATTATCATTTAATAATAGTTACCAAAGACCTTTTCATATTAGCACATAGAGATCATGTGTCTTTTGAATAGCCATACAACATTTCATTTTATGAATATTCCATAATATATTTATATTTCCTTGATGATGGATTTTTGGGTTGTTTGTAGTTTTCAGCTGGGAAAAAAATAATGCTGCAATTAAAATATCACCAATTATATATTTGCATATAAGTGGATTAGTAAAATAAACTCCTAAAAGTGGAAAGGTACTTGCTTCTAAATGCAAATTAACTAAATTCCAGAGAGAGGGTGCCAGTTCAATTTCTCCACCGCTGGCATAAGACATCAAGATTCTCTAAGACCTCACCATGAATTTTTCAAATTAATCAATTTTTCAAATCTCGCCAGTCAGATGGCAGAGTTGCAAATATTGAATTATGAATAAAAATTTGAATGAAATTTCTCATGTTTGTAAGCTATTCATACTTCTTTTTCTGTTTCATTGTGTTCTGACCTTTGGTTATTTTTCCATTGGATTATTGGTCTATTATATTGATTCATCATGTATATTGGAAGTGGAAATTAAAGTTTTTATTTAATCAAATTCATTATTATTATTATTATTTTTACCTTTGGCTTCTGGTTTTGTGACTGGTTTTAACAAGGTTTTCTTTGTTCCAAGGTGTTTTTGTTGATGACTATGTAGTCTTTCTATGCCATCATGGTTTTGTTGTATTTTTTACATTAAGGTTTTTAATTCCACTGGAAATTATTTTGCTATAAAGACACATCTAGTGGGGATGCGAGGAGGAAAAGAATAGGGCTTAATTATAGTTGTTGGTGAGGGAGCAGTTCAGGAAAATGGAAGAGAAAATAGCCCTGGTGGACAAAACACATGGATGGGAAGAGAAGGGAAGATATAGGGGTGGCAGAAGTTGGTATGAAGAGAAAACGATAATAGGGCAGGAATGAGAAGCACAGAGCCCACAGGTACTCTTCATATCAGGATCAGATTTTGATGTATGAGGAAGACATCTTTAACTATTTTCCTTATATGGCACTGGCTGTCATTATAATACAGTAGTTCAGAACTCATTGAATGTTGCATTGCAGTGTTGATTTCATGCAACATTTCCTCTCAAAAAAATAAAAGGTAGGATAAATAAATTTCATGAGAGCATTAAAAAAAAACCTTTATTTGACTAAATGTCTTTAGGTTCTTCAAAAAATAAATGTGCTACAGAAATAAAACAGCACCTCATTTTTTAGCAGCTTCAAGAGCATATTATAAATAATTATTTTGAAAAATGAATACTAAAATCATGCAAAGTGTGACCATTTTGATTTTCTCTAGCTTTTTTACACACAATACACAGCCCATTAGCAAATGTTTTCTTACCAACATCAAGAATTGTAGTGATAGCCTTAGTGGTCACTAGTGGTTACTATCATTATATCTGTGTAGTACTTTGAACTTCTCCTGCTGCTGTCAGCCTATTGTGCTCTAATCTGGCAGGGTTTTATTGAATACTCCAATGCCTGGTTAAGAACTTCAGGTTAGCCCGTGTGCCCTACAGTGATGTGGGTGACTCCTCTGACAGATGTGACTGCACAAGGGCCTCGTTCACTAATGCCCTGATTACACCTGTGTTCTGGATGAGTGAGGTTGCCATAAATCTAACCTCCATGTAAGTGAAGTGTCACTATGACATTTCATCAGATTTTGCCCTTAACTGACTTGCCTTTTTTTTAAGCCAAAATTGGGGTATAAGATCTTAAATCAGCATCAGTTCAGTAACACTCTTTAAAAAGTGCTTTGTAATAATGGAACTGTAAACTCACTGAACTGAAGACAGTTCCACCCTGAGGAATATAATTTTTATTACACTTTTGCTGACTGGTAAAACGTTACTTACTCAGTTGTGTTTGTTTTGTTTTGTTTTTTTTCTTTTTCTTTTTTTTTTTTTAAGCTAAGCACTCTTGATTGTTCTGCTTTTCAACCGGAATACTTCACTAACCTCTCACTCAAACATAAGATACTGTTGCTGAAGTATTACCTATGTATTAATACTAACCTAGAGCTCAATCATATTTGAATTTTGAAAAACCCATTCACTAGTGAATTAATTGAATATTTAGTATCTGGGTGTTATGAACTTACAATTTGGAGAGGTAAAATTAGAAACTGAATTAGATAATGCAAGTTGATTCTCTTAGTGTTTTATAACTCTTTGTAACTCTTTGTTTCCTCTTGATTCTCATTGTAATATATAAACACCTAAAAAGTAGACATATTTGCAGTTCCTACAAAAGAATGCAATTTCAAGTCATTGATTTATTCAACATTCTTTAATAGACTCTTCTTTGCTGGGTTCTCAAAATGCAGAGAGGAGAGCAGTGCAGTGCCTGTCTCCATGTTTTCAGAACTAGTAATAACTTCGCTGCTTCTGAATGGAAAGAGAAAAGTGGTGTAGAGCAAAAGGGGACAGGATTGAATCAGAGAGACAGTTTCACAGTGTTGCTCAAGGTCATGCTGTGCACATCAATTCCTATAACCTCCATTGCTTCATCTTAAAAAAAAAGGTATAACTTCTACTATGCTTACTTTACTGTTTTTATTTTTGAAAATCAAATGAGATGCTGAAGTAAAAACTATTACTATAGCATTTACCTACTATTTACAAAGAAAAGTAGTACTACTACTTATGTTAAATTTTAAGCTACACATCCCACAATGGGATATCAATGCTGCAAATATGCACATACTTGGAGAGCCTGTCACAACACATTATTTTACAGTATTTAGGTAATTTTAAAAGAGAATCAGAGAGAATATATTATTGCAAAGTGTTCATCATAAACTAAGAATCAGTTTGGTTTATCTACTAATTACTCATTACATATTTTAAGAAAACTTCTTTTTCTTTAAATATGAAATTTATTGTCAAATGCAACACCCAGTGCTCCTCCTAACAGGTGCCCTCCTCAATGCCCATCACCCACCCTCCCCTCCCTCCCACTCCCCATCAACCCTCAGTTTATTCTCAGTTTTTAAGAATCTCTTATGGTTTGGCTCCCTCCCTCTCTAACTATTTTTTTTTCCTTCCCCTCCCCCATGGTCTTCTGTTACTACAGAGATCAAGGGACTAAGAAATAGGCAGGAGGAGCTAAAAAATGCTATAAATGAGGTGCAAAATAAAATGGAGGCGGCCATAGCACGGATTGAAGAGGCAGAGGAGAGGATAGGTGAATTAGAAGATAAAACTATGGAAAAAGAGGAAGCTGAGAAAAAGATAAAAAAATCAGGAGTAAGAGGGGAGAATTAGAGAACTAAGTGATGTAATCAAATGGAACAAAACAGAAGAAAACTTCTAATGTTATGAGTATCTCGATAACTATCCCCACTCATAACTGTTTGAGTGATTAAGCCAACTAACAGGGAATGTGGAGAGAAAGAGCTAGGGGGAAGGAAGGTATATTTATAATTTTTTTAACCATTTAATTGTGCTTACCCCAAGAAGTCTTGATCAAGGCAACACTTAAAATAAGAAGAGTTATTTTTAGTGAATACCTATTATGATCCAGATATTGTACTAAGCACTTTATGTACAAATCTCATTAATTCTTACAACACTGTGAAATCCACATAGTTAGGGAGGTTAATTGACTTGCCAGAATTCACACTGGTAATGAGAAGCACTCATATATGACTAACAGCAGTATACTTTTTAAAATTTTATAATTCTAAAATATATTCTTTGGTAAACTTTCCTTGATTTTTCTATTCTCAATTTCTGATCACTGCCTGGTCAAAATAAGTTTGTCGAAAGAGATAAGACTATACCATGTTCTAGAAATTATTTTTCAGGTGTCTAGAAATCATGGGAATTTTATGTTTGGGTCCAGGAGGAGCCCAAAAGGCACAGTTCAAAATTAAGATATTTTAGTATCAGGTCAGGACACTTCATAATAATTAAGACCAATTGTGATCAAGTTATAATTCCCAAATTTGAACTAGACTATATTTGGCTGTTTTATCAACATGATATTGGTCTTCTCTTCCCAGCTTTCAATTTGTTGTGAAAAACTGGGACTTCTAGAATAAGAAATATATGTGGAAAGAAAAAAAGTATTATATAAAATGCATTTGTGGTCTTAAATGGCCTGTGGTTACCAATCTCTGACCTAAACCATTCTATTAAATTTTCCAAGATAATAAAGAATAAAAAAATGAATAAATATTACACCCACATTCTGTGGCTTAAATTTTCAGAGAAAAAAATAATTCTAGGAATAACAAAAGTGGACTGAGAAAATTGCCAAATTAATTTTGTTGACCACAGTAAAATATTAGAAAATATTTCTTGGCTTCTTCATTGTGACAGATGGGTTGTAAAATTTCTTAATTTACAATGTCTCCTTGTTTCCATGCCCTTGGCCATGTTACTTAGCTCCTCCCATGAAGAAGTGATATCTATTTCCCCACCCTTGAATCTAAGTGGTCCTTGTGACTTGCTTTTTCCATTATTATGCAGCAAAACTGACATGGTACCAGTTCTAAGCCTAAGCTTCAAAAGGTATTACACATTTCCATTGCTTTCTTGAATGTCCTGTGACCAGTGACCATCATGTAAATAAGCTCTGATTAGTCTGCTGGACAATGAAAGAACATATGGAACAGTAATGAGTTGTCCCAGTTGAGGCCATGTTAGATTATTTGGACCTAACAACCAAAGCAGTAGCTGTCTAAGGTATCCTGAATGAACCTTGGTATAAGATATTACTGCCTAGCTGAATCTGGTCCAGATTACCAACCTATAGAATTGGGAGCCCAGTTAGTTGTTTTAGAGTGGTTTGGTGTTAGCTAACTGAATTAATAATTCACTTTTAAGTAGTTCAAGGTCGAAAGGTTCCCTTTAAACATGAAAACTAGGCAGGCTTCCAGCTACCATACAGACACTGATTTTTTAACTCACTAGAGTACTGAATTTTCCATTTAGTGTTAACTAAACTTGATAAAAGTTTAGTATTAACTTTAGTGTTAACTATGCAACATATAAAAGTGTAGATTTGGAATGTAAAGATATAACCTGTCTTGGTAGGTAGGTCTCCAAATTAAAGCATTCATTAAGGGCAATGATAGGAAGATATAGTAGTGCATATCTGAAGTCTTAGTTTTTACAGTGCCCTACTTTTATTCAGAAAAGATGCCATCTCATTCTTCATAGAGCCACAAAATCAGAAAAGATTTAGATCCTACGTTTTGGGCTGCTTCCTTTAGGAATCACACTATGTTCTGGTTCTACACTTAATAAGGGACTGTTTTTCAAACCAGCATATCATTGGACAATGGTCAGAGCTAAGGGAAATTCCCATATCCTATCAGTTAGCAAATACTGGATATAGGCATGGTTTTATTTATCAGGGGATGAATATTGATGAATTAAAAACAATAATAATATAGCTTTTATGAAAAAATATCAAAAAGCAAGAGAAAACAGACATCACCTTGAAAAGGGAAGAACACCTCTAAAATGTGGTCTACTTTAGGATCTAGGAAAAATGTGTCATATTAAATCAAATTCGAAAAGTTATGAAATAGGACATAATGTCATAAGGGAAGAACAAGCTGGCTTAAAAGGACAAGAAGATGAGATATAAAGTCAACAGACTGAGATGAAAAGGATTCTAGGTTAGATCAGAAAGGATTGCAATAGAACTAAAATTGCAGAATTTTAAGTAAAATACCCACTGAGTGTACTGAAGAATGTTAGTGACTTGAGAAGATCAAATTGATGAAGTTTTGGGGTGATGGGGGGGGTTCATGGGGTCTGGAGCCAACAGCTGAGAAAAAATTCTTGAAGATGTCTTTGGTGCAAAAAGGTGATTTTATTAAAGCATGGGGACAGGAAGAGCTGCACTGGGGTCCTGATGGGTAACTCATTATATACTCTCAGGTTGGGAGGGGGTCAAGGGTAGAGTAAGTCTCTAAGGAATTTTGGAAGCAAGGTTTCCAGGACCTTGAGGGGCTAGGCGTTGCTAGGGAAATGCCATTTATTACCATTTAGTAAAACCTCAGTCATGAGACCCTTCAGATGTGTATCACAAGGCCATAAGCTTGGAGTATAATTGTCAGTATATATTCTGGATGAGTTGAGATAAAGGAGGTTGACTTAGAGGATCCTTGAGGTTGGGACAATGTTGAGCTAAGCTTCTCTTTTGCCCCCAGCCAAGTGTCATCTTTGAGGCAGCTGAGCTCTTAGAGGGAGGTCACTCTGTCGGTCTCAAGGATTTTTCAGTGGGTTTTAGGCAGTAAAGGAATTTAATTTTTCATTTGCCTGAATTTCCCACGTTACCATGGCAAGCACTTAAACACCTTTCCTTTATTCTTTGGTAGCTGGGAGTGTCCCAGGAATATCACACATATTCCACTTTGGGAATGGGGTGGGGGTGGGGGGTGATGCCAGCCTGTATTTTGCCTTCAGCCTGCCTCATGCTCCCTCATCAAAATCAGTTGAGAAAAACCGTCAGAAGTATCCCCACTTGTGGATGGAACTTACAAATTGTCGAACTAGAATTTAAAATTTTTTTTAATGTTTATTTCTTTTTGAGGGAGAGGGAGGGACAGCACAAATGGGGAAGGGGCAGAGAGAAAGGTAGACACAGAATCTGAAGCAGGCTCCAGGCTCTGAGCTGTCAGCACAGAGCTGGACACAGGGCCCGAACTCATGAACTGTGACAACAGGACCTGAGCTGGAGTCGGATGCTTAACTGAGCCACCCAGGTGCCCCTCAAACTAGAATTTAAACCAAGACAGTCTTGCTCCAGAAAATCATGCTCTTGGTACCAATATAATAATGTTGCCCCAGGGCATCTGGGTGGCTCAGTCTGTTAAGAGTGTAACTTCAGCTCAGGTCATGATCTCATGGTTCCTGAGTTTGAGCCCCGCATCAGGCTCTGTATTGACAGCTCAGAGCCTGGAGTCTGCTTCGGATTGTGTGACTCCCTCTCTCTCTCTGCCTCTCCCCCACTCATGCTCTGTCTCTCAAAAATAAATATTAAAAAATTAAAAAAAATAATGTCCCTTTTTTCTGAAAACTCAAGCCTTTAAAAACAAAACTTTCTGGTGCTGAAAAAAAAAAAAAAAGCTGTGTAAGAAGATAAAAAGAGTTTTCCAGATTCTGGCCCAAGTTAATGAAAAGAGAGTCATACTAGGTAAGTCTTAGAAAAATTGTTCACATTGAAGGGATAGGTTTAGAATGTTATAAAAACCCAGGTAAGAGACAAAACAAAACAAAAAAAGGTTCCTTTCAAGGTAATAAAAAGTTTGTGCCTTAGAATTTTTCTCTCCAGCATTAAATGCCAAAAGAAAACCAAGTAAATCCAGGTAAAGAAAGGTAAGGTGGGGGATATGGCAAAAATATATGAAAAACTCTTATTCATGCACTAATGAAATACAAATACAATTTTTATACATATATTACTCCTATAACACCTATTTTTTAATGTTCAAAGATGTATTCCCAGGGGCGCCTGGGTGGCTCAGTTGGTTAAGCAACCGACTTTGGCTCGGGTCATGATCTTGCAGTTTGTGGGTTCAAGCCCCGTGTCAGGCTCTGTGCTGACAGCTCAGAGCCTGGAGCCTGCTTCAGAATCTGTGTCTCCCTCTCTCTCTGCCTCTCTCCCACTTGCACGCTCTCACTCTCTCTCTTTCTCAGAAATAAATAAACATAAAAAAGGATGTATGCCCATAAACTAAAAACGAGCATTTGAAAGGAATAGTGCTTCTATTGAATCATTTAAACATAAAATATACTGTAAATATTATTATAAAAATGGATGTGAAATGACACAAATAATCCCAAAATGAATATACATAATATAAGAATAGTTGAACAAATGTTTAGGATTCCAAAGCTCAGATGCTGTTTACAAATACTGGGAAATGAAATGAGTCCTGTGTGTGGGTATCAGCTTGGTGGTGGAGAAAGCAGTAAAATTGCTTTACTGTAAAGGGAGAAATGGTGTAATCAAAAATCACTTTTGAAATAAATGTAAATACATTATGTAAAGTGTTAGAAAACCACAGACAGAATTACATTGAAAATTTCATCTCACTTAAATGAGATTTATACAGGTAATCGTGAATAACCTAATATTAGGTACATAGTTATACCACCAGTAGTCCCTAAAAGAAAATTATAACAGGCAGGATCATCTTAATAGATACAAAAACAATGCAGCTTATATCACTAACATCCTTTTGATTAAACCTCATAGAAAACAGGAAGAATACTTAATGATTCAGACCATATTTTAAGTAAACAGAACATCATAGTCAGTGATAAGATGCTAATGAGACTAAAAAAAAGTGCTAATGAAAATTAAGAGAAATTCTGCTTCAACTAGCGTTTACTGTTGTGGAAGAGCTTTGAAATAAGACAAAAACATAAATAAGACAATGAAACAAGACAAATGTAAATAAGAGATATAAATGATCAAATAAATACAACATAGTTTTTATTTACATTTTATAACTCAAATATAAACCTGAAATCTACCAGAATTTTCTATTTTTTAATAAAAAATCATTTTAATAATGATATACAAAAAAACTCAACAAAATTTTACATATTCCAGTTAACTAAAGGTTATTCTAGCAAAGATGATCTATATGACAACAGAACAAAAAGCATATAATTTCTAGGAATAACCCTCTTAAGTAGTGTGAAAGACCTATTTCAAAGTAACTGGTAGGATATTGCTAGTAATTGTACAGGAACTTGAATAAATAGAAAGCAAGTGGGGAAATTTAATAGCATAAGTATTCAAAGTTTGTGATTACCAAAGAAATACAAGAACTACTGTATAACATGACTGGAAAACTAGAAAGTATACCAGTTCCAGTTAGAATTAAATTGACCTGTGAATGACACGAAACAAACAAAACATCTGGCTAAAAAAAAAAAAAAGATTGAAGTTTTATTCACCTGTTAATGTAAGAAATAACCTGGCTGTTGTGACAGCATCATCATCACCCTGAATCCAGGCTTCTTAACTAGTTGCTCTGCCATCCTCCCCATGTTGCTGCCACCTCATGCTTTTAGATAGCTTGTTGATCTCCAGCAATCCTAGCTTTATTCCAGCAAGAATGAGGTAAAAACAATGAGGAGAATGCCCACTCCATTGAAGAGCACCTCCCAGCATTTCACATCTTCCTTTTTACCTCACATTAACCAGAACTTAGTCACATTGGAATACTTAATATCAAGAGAGGCTGAGAAATATAATCTTCCTTTAGTGAATAGAAAGGCTTACTAGGGGAAAAAATATCAGAGATTATTAAGGAAAAATATATAGTCTCTTCAATAGGCACATCGAGGAGATAAAATGTTGAAATGCTTCTAGAATGTGTATTTTGTTTTGATGTTTTATGAAATAACAATAGAGATGAGAAATATTAATCTGTCTCTGTAAAAGAGGGAATTGCTCTATCAAAAAAAATTTTTTCATCAGGCAGAGTTAAACAGGCAAGGAAGAGTTCACTCAAGACTATTGCAATAGGGGAGAGTGATTGAACTCCACTCTGCGGAGACAAAACACACAAAAGTTTAAGTTCTGTAGACAGCTAGTAGAAAATTAGTAGAGGATATTAATGGGTAGGTTAGTGTAATTAAGCAATCTGTGTTTACTCTTTGGCACTAATCTCAATTACACTCCTAACTTCCTGGAGACACTGGCATCTACTTCATTGATGATTACATTTCAAAGGGATGACTCCCAGGTCCTTGAGAAAGATGGTCCTGGGTTGAGAAAGATGGTCCTGGTAAGAGGCTGGGAGAAGATTTACATCTCAAAGGGACAGAAAAAAAAATTTAGTTCAATGTTTTCTAAAGAAATGCCCTAACAAAAAAGGGAGGTCAGAGCCCTATAGTCTAGAAGCCAGTTTAAATGTAGTCAAACTGAAGAAAACATTAAGGCCATTGTAGTCGTAACTTTATTTCAGATATAATAGGGCTGGGAACAAGAACAGGCAGTGGGGTAGGGTAGGTGGTTGAGCAATTAATTATACAACAGTAAAATTGCTGTCTCAGACTTAGCTTTTATAATTTCTAAATATAATATTTGCTCCTCAGATATACCTGGAAGAACAGCTCTTTAAATGAAGAGGACTTTGCCATGGATGCTAATTTGGGGCCTGTAAAAGAAATTGGAGTTAAGCTCCAGATAACTTCAAATAGCTACAAAAAAAGAAATAGGGGCTCTGGGGCACCTAGGTGGTTCAGTTGGTTAAGCTTTCAACTTGATTTTGGCTCAGGTCGTGATGTCACAGTTACACAGTTCAATTCGTGGGATTGAGCACTGGGCTCCGGGCTGACAGTATGGAACCTGCTTGGGATTCTCTTTCGTGTCTGTCGGTCTGTCTCTCTCTCAAAAATAAATAAACTTAAAAAAATAGGGGCTCTGTACCAGAAGTTGAGTACCCAAAAAGATCACTTCAATTTATTACATAAAATGCTGTTACCATATAAGCATAAACAAAGTCTGGTCCAAATGACCCAGAGTATTGATCTAACTGAATTCCCTCTAGATATTGGGCTGACAAAAGTACTGATATGGAATATTGCTCTGGCAGTGTGTTGGGTGCTGAGTTAGGTGTCTGTGGGGGTATGATATGGGGGAGATTGTATAAGCAAATGCCTCGAGACTTGTATTCATAAATAGCTAACTATAATGAGCTTTGTATTAAAAAATATTCAGAATGTGAGCAGGCTAGAATTACTGAGACCTTCTTTTCACTGTTTTTTAAGTTGATCTCTATACACCATAATGTAGTGATTTAGTATCTTGAGGTAAATGCTACTAGACTATTTTTCCTTTGTGTCATAATTGTGCTGACTTAGAAAAGGATAACGCTTGAATTATCCCTTACGGCATAATGTTGCTATTCGGATCAGCTTTGTCTTTAAATTATGTAACCTGTATCCAAGAATCACATTTTTTCCTCTTGATTGTTTTCGTTTTTCCACCTTATCCTCTGAGTTAGCATGGTAAAGCACAAGGCCTTTTCTGAGTTTGCATTAAACAATGTGGAAATTTCTGTGACATATTTCCTCTCCAGTTAGCAATCAGTGGGTTTCAGTGTCATTCTCATTAGGCCAGTCTAGGGTGTTCACTATCCAGCTGCTTTAGCGTTCTGGAGCTTACTATTGCAGGGGATTTACACTTGATTTTGCCTCAGAGTGAGTCCCCTTTACAACAAATTGTGCCACCTGAAAATTAGAAATTTGAAATGGACAGCCTGTTTCATATTGTACCTTCATACTGTTTAATTCTTGCTTAGTCTCAAATATAACATTTGAATCTAACACTTGATGTAGAGGAAAGGTGAAGTAGACTGACTGAAGGGATAAATACTTATAGCTCTTTAAGCTGTCATGTCATTCTGCAGCCTAAGAATACCAGTAGGCTTCCTGTGGTACAGTGGTCATGTCAAAATTCTGTACCAGTTTGTAGAAGGTAAGAGGATATTTGAAAAATGACACAGAATTCCAAAATCTCCCTTGATCCCTTCACCTTGACAGAATCAGAATCTTTCTGCTAACCAAGAATTAATTAAAAGTCTTGGGAATCTTTAGTCACAATGTAAAATTGGAATAGTGATCACTCTTACTGTTGTTGTCGCTGTCATCATCATCACCATCATAATCATTGTTTGTACTGTTTATTGCAGACCTGGGGTGGGAACATTCCTGGGTAGGAATTACACCAGGTAGTAATGTAAATTACACCAGTAGTCACTTCTTGACAATTAGAGAAAGGACATACATAATCCTATTCCATGAACTAAAATGTATTGTCAGCCTAATAGTACACATACTTTGCTTGATGCTGAAGGTACAAAGGTACATAAGTTATGGGACTTGCCTTTGTATTTATAGTTTATAGAGAGAAACAGACACAAAGGAATGATTGCAATCATATCACATGCACCATAGTGACACAGAGGAGAGGATTCAGATCAGCTTGAAAATTGAGGCCAAGGTGATCCTTGTAGAAGAATAAGAATATAGATTAAAATGGGTGAAAGGGGAGTTACCTTTTATATACATGAAAGAGAAATAACCCTGCTAGAAAGCAATCATCAGCTACTTCATTATAACCTCTTAATCAATTACTTAGATGAGAAAATTCTGTAGGTTGGTATTTTTGAAGCCCTGGAGAATGGATAGATTTTGAAAAATAGGGATGGACATATGCAAAGTTATAGGGAGCAAACTCTTGGAAAAAACTGGACTTCTAGAGCAATATCCCAGAGACAGGATGTGGGATGTTTGCAACATGACAAGTAGACATGTTTTGTTTAGAGCAGAGAAAAGGATACAGAAAATGTATCGGTGTCAATTACCTTTCTGGTTATTTTTATATTTCATGTCATTAAATACAACTTATAACTTGTATAGTATTATCTACCTATGAAAAATGAGAAAATTCAAGTCAGAATGTAAAGCAAAGGCAGTCAGTGGGCACACAATTGTATTTTGGATTTTGAGCCACCTGAGTGGCTTAGTTAAGCATCTGATTCTTGATTTTGGCTCAGGTCATGATGTGACAATTCATGAGATCAAGCCCTAGTTAGGCTCTGTGCTGATGGTGCAGAGCCTACTTGAATTTTCCCTCTCCCTCTCTCTCTGCCTCTTCTCTCTCTCTCTCAAAATAAATAAATAAACTTAAATCAAAATTAAATTTACTAAGCTTTGTTGTATTGGTTAGAAAGGAAACTAAAGATTGTGAGAACACTTACAGAATTATTTCAGTAATCCAAATTCAGTGGGATTTAAGCCTAAATGGCAGAGAATAAACAATATAAAAAGAAATGAGGAAAAGGAAATAAAAGCTAAAGATATTCCAAAGTTTTTCCATTTGAATGAATGAAAACCAAGAGTTAACTCTAAAAGAAAACTCCTTTATTGAAGGAGAGTAGGTTTTGAGTGTTGCTAAGATATCAGAAAAGACATGACCTGATAGTGACAAGATATGACACTGAAGTTCTGGATAGCCAATGAAGGAGAAATAGAATTGGGAATTTTCAGTGGGGAGAGAGAGATTTATTTCTTACCTATCATGATGCAGCTATTTGCGTAGCTCTCATTACCTTGATCTCTCTGGCCCTATTGGGCACACGCATCAAAGGCAGCATTTATTGTTAAACCCATAAATGGGAGGTTATGTCCCCTACCTCCCTTTCAGTCCTTCATACTTGATTAGTTCAGAATGGCAAATATAACTACTGCCATTGCTATTGATGGCCTTGTGTGCTCCTCTGTAGATGGGCATCGTACAGGCTCCTTAATAGCTTGACTACAAGACAGATGATCCTCAGCAACTACTCAGCATGTTTAAGCAGAGTTTCCCTTTTCTTCTGCTTCTTTGTCTTTTTTTTTCCTTTGCACTTCAGCAATAAAAAGAGAACTGGTAGGGCTGGAAGGAAATTGGAGCCAAATCCGTAGGAGCCTCTTAAATGAAATATCAAGCACTAGCTCCTCAGCATAAGTGGTTTCCACATAGCCATTCATTGTGAGCCCCTGCTGGGGTGAACCAAAGTGTCCAGTGAATTGGACGTGCTTAGCTCTATGGCCTGAGATCAGTCTTAGGAGAAAGGTCCTAAAAGCAAACACATTTAAACATGAGTTGATTTTCACTGTCCAATTGTTTGTTTGCTGCCATGAAAGAATTAAATCACATATATCCCAAATTTATGAAGATCAAATGAAATAGGTAGTGGAAAATTATACAACAAATCTGCAAAAAATGAGTTGATTTAACATATTGATAAGTGTAATTTCAAATTATAAGTGTATGTAAACTTTTACCCATATTGAGTATAAAGATTATATTCGTAATACTTAGGAAAATATTTTTGGATTACACTGTTTATAATAAGTTATCTCAAATTTTGATATGATAAAATATAAAAGAATATCAACTATTGAATTAGTAACCTTTATAGTTACACATAGGAATATATAAAATATATTTTTATCTGGGATAAATATCTGTTTATCTGGGAAGCCAGTGAGCTTTTCTTACTACATGGTATATATTAGACTTCTCCAGAGAAGCAGTACCAACAGGGTATATGTATATGTATATGTATATGTACAGGTATAGGTATATGAATATGTATATGTATATGTATGTGTGTGTATGTGTATGTGTGTATATGTATGTGTGTGTATATGTATATGTATTAGATATCTAAAAGGAGAAATACTAAGGAAATCGGTTCAAGCCATTATGGATGATAAGATATGCACGATCGTGCTCTCTGCAAGCTGGAGAAATAGGAAATACAATGATATAATTCAGTTCGAGCCCCAAGGCCTGACTAATGGATGGCCACTGGTGTAAGTCCAAGAGTCTGAAAATTTGAGAACCTGAAGCTTCAGTGTTTGAGAGGAAGAGATGATGGATGTGCACCCAAGAAGGAAGAGAATTTCCCCTCCTCTGTCTTTTTGTTCTAGTAGGGTCCTCAATAGACTGGATGATGTCAGCTATATTGGTGCAGGTGGATCTTTTTTACTCAAGTCTACTGATTCAAATACTCATCTCTTCTGGGAGAATCCAGTCATGGTCTATTCAGGCTGCTGTAAAAAACTACCACAGACTGGGTAGCTTATGAACAACAGACATTTATTTCTCATAGTTCTAGTGGTTAGGAAATTCAGGATCATGCAACTAGCAATTTGGTGTTTGGTAAGTGAGGACTTCTTGGTTCAGAGATGGCTATCTTTTAACTGTGTCATCACATGATGGAAGAGACTGGGAGCTCTGTTGAGCCTCTTTGGTAAAGGCACTAATCCCATTCATGAGGGCTCCACCCTCATATCCTAATCACCTCCCTAGGGCCCTTCCTCCTAATTCCACCACCTCATGTGTTAGCATTTCAACCTGTGAATTTTGGGAGAACACAAACATTCAGACTACAGTATGGTGGTAGTCTAGATACTTAGAGGAGGAAATGAAGTCAGAAAGTATAAAGGCTTTCATGGTAATTTGTATAGTGGACAAACATACAACAAAGTGACCTACTTACTGTATTCTGTATATTAGGACATGTTACACACACATGTGCATAAACATGTTAACTGTTTATTGCACACTTGGCTATTGAAGTGGTATGATTGAGGGACGGCTGCATGGCTCAGTTTGTGGAGTGTCTGACTTTTGTTTTCAGCTCAGGTCATGATCCCAGGATCGTGGGATCAAGCCCCTCATCAGGCTCCATACTGGGTGTGGATTCTGTAAGGGATTCTTACTCCCTTTCTTTCCGACTATCTCCCTCGCTTACACTTGCTCATTCTCTCTCTCAAATAAATAAATTAAATACATAAATACAATTTTTTAAAAACTGATACAATTCAATGAACAATTTTAAAATAGATTCTTTGAGGTGAAACAGTTGAATTAAAACCACAGTGAGATACCACCTCACACCTTTCAGAATAAACATTAACAACTTGGCAACAACAGATGTTGGCGAGGATGCAGAGAAAGAGGATCTCTTTTGCACTGCTGGTGGGAATGCAAACTGGTGCAGCCACTCTGGAAACCAGTATGGAGGTTCCTCAAAAAATTAAAAATAGCCTATGACCCAGCAATTGCACTACTAGGTATTTATCCAAGGGATACAGGTATGCTGTTTCAATGGGGCACATGCACCCCAATGTTTATAGCAGCACTATCAACAATAGCCAAAGTATGGAAAGAGCCCAAATTGTCCATCAATGGATGAATGGATAAAAAAGATGTGGTATATATATACACTGAACTATTACTTGGCGATGAAAAAGAATGAAATCTTGCCATTTGCAACTATGTGGATGGAACTAGAGGGGATTATGCTAAGCCAAATTAGTCAGAGAAAGACAAATATCATATGACTTCACTCATATAAGGATTTTAAGATACAAAACAGATGAACATAAGGGAAGGGAAGCAAAAGTAATATAAAAACAGGGAGGGGGACAAAACATAAGAGACTCTTAAATATGGAGAATAAACAGAGGGTTGCTGGAGGGGTTGTGGGAGGGGGAGAAGGGCTAAATGGGTAAGGGGCATTAAGGAATCTACTCTTGAAATCATTGTTGCACTATATGCTAACTAACTTGGATGTAAATTAAAAAATAAATTAATTTAAAAAATAAAAAAAAATTAAAAAACAGCAATAACTCATTTTAACTGTAATGGTAATATTTATTTAATCCAATTAGAAACAAATCAAAATGTCATAAATAATTTTTAAAAGCACAGATAAAAGGAATATGATACAACATTAATTTGTATCACTAAATATTTGCTATCAGTAACTCGTATGTACATTGAATTTTTCTTGTGTAGTAGAAATATTAATTAAAAATAAATTACAAAGTGAAAACTAGAGGGGCACCTGGGTGACTCAGTCGGTTAAGCGTCCAACTTCAGCTCAGGTCATCATCTCATGGTTAATGGGTTCGAGCCCCACGTCGAGCTGTCTATTGACAGCTCAGAGCCTGGAGCCTGCTTCAGGTTCTGTGTGTGTGTGTGTGTCTCTCTCTCTGGCCCTCGCGTGCTCATACTCTATCTTTCTCTGTCTCTCAAATATGAATAAATGTTAAAAAATAGTTAATAAATTTTAAAAGGAGAGAAAATTAGACAGAGGGAGAAAAGAAAGATAATAATAGACAGATAAGCACTGTTTCATTTGAAGAAGTTTCTAGTGAGAATTTGAGCATCTAATCATTTCACAAACTGTTTTTTCTTCCCCCTAGGTTTTGGGGATTTTGGAAGAATAGGTCTCACTTTTTCTCTTAACTTCCACACCTGCTACTCACTACATGGTCCATGACTGGCTGGGTTTTGCTTTAACCACCTCTACTGAAATTATTGTCATCATGGTCAACAGTGATGGCTTAACTGCTAAAAATAAGTGAACATGTTTCAAGCCTCAGTTCCTTTTGTCTCTCCATAGCATTTCACATTCCTTTATCTTCCAAACATTTTATGCTTGATTTTCCATGTAATCCTCCCCAGGTTTTACTCTTGCCTTTTACTTTCTCTTCTGTCTTGCTCAAGTCATCATTTACCTCAACTTTCTCTGAAATCCGATAGTCTCCAAAACTTTGCCCTTAACCCTGTTTCCTTTTACTCCCTATACGTAATTTCATATATTTTTATATCTTCACTCAGTTCTGCAAGGTCATTTCCTCAAAGGCAGATGTACTGACAGGTGTATCTGTCAGGGTCCAAACAGTTACAACAGCACAACATGTTACAACAATTCAAGCAGGATTTATTTACCTGGTAACAGTAATACAAAGGGGGAATGGAGTGTGATCAGACCACAGAGATAGTGTAGAAACCCCAGGAAGGTAGCTGATAAGCTGTTACCACCCTTGGGCCCAAAAGGACAAAGGAAGGGGAAGATATGGAGGAGCAATGACTTCCATCAAGGGATTCAGCCAGCTTGACATGGCCTCAGAGAGGGAGATCCACAGGGATAAATATTACCCTAACTTCAGTCTCCTGCTTCCCTCCCAACTCTGGCTAGGTTTCCTCATTGGGCCAAATAAACCAAAAGCCACAGAGCATAAGAGCCCTGTTGATGTAGTCAGATGGGTCAGTTCCCTGGACACAGACCAGAGTAGAACAAACTGGAGAGTGAATCTAGAAGAACAAACTGAAATATCTGGTACAGTGACATAGACTGAACATAGTATGTGCCTTTTTGTTGTATTGCTATATTTTAAATACACAGACATCAAACACACAGTTTTTCAAAACAATTTTTTTTAATGTTTATTTATTTTTGAGAGAGAGAGAGAGTGTGAGCCAGGGAGGGGCAGAGAGATAGTGAGACACCGAATCTGAAGCAGGCTCCAGGCTCTGAGCTGTCAGCACAGAGCCCAACACGGGGTTCGAACCCATGAACCATGAGATCATGACCTGAGCCGAAGTTGGACGCTTAACCGACTGAGCCACCCAGGCACCCCTACACACACTATTTTTCAAACTAGCATATCCTGTGAAGTGTCATAAATCTTTTTAAATAATGGGATAGTATAATGCTTTTTAAATAATGAGAAAACAGGCACAATGATACAAAAACGAGGTTAGACAGAGAAGGCCAATAATTGTTCAATCAGGACCTCCTGGGAGCAGAACCATGATAAGTCACTAATTTCTAAAATCTAGCTTTCTTGTACCGATTCTCTAGAGAACAGAATCTGAATTAAAACTTTATGTTGAGTATAGTCACCAGAATGAGAGGAAAAGGGGAGTGAAGCAGAAAAGAATGAGGATAAATAGAGAGGTGTGCATTACTGAGGGGACCACAAATTTGTGACAGTCACAGTTCCGCCATGTGGGACATCTTTTTTTTTTTTTTAATATTTTTATTTTTGAGCCAGAGAGAGAGAGAGAGAGAGAACATGTGGGGAAGGGGCAAAGAGAGAGGGGACAGAGGATCCAAAGCAGGCTCTGCCCTGACAGCTGTGGTGCTGACAGCAGTGAGCCCACTGTGGGGCTCAAACCTACAAACCATGAGATCATGACCTGATCTGAAGTCGGATGTTCAATGGGTGGAGCCACACAACTGCCCCTGCCAAGTGGGACATCTTATGAGGGCTCATACAGGACATCATAACAATAGTCTCTGGGGGAGAAAGGAGATGAATATACTCACTGGCCCCCCTTTATGCCCTTCTGTTGGGTAAAGTTCATCCCCTTCAGGGTTAATTCCCCTGAATTTACAAGTTGTCTCTCTGGCCACTCCATTTAGACTTGAAGGAAGCCAGAGTCTAGCTGGCTCTGGGCTCTGGTCCAGTGGTCCCTCTGGATATGGTGTCATGTGAGGGATCATTCAGTGTACACCTGAACGATACCTTCTTTAATGGAATGAGAGATGAAACACTGGTGCTCACCATGGTGGTCAGAAATCCTAAGGAAATATTTAGGACTGAAATTATTTGTGCTGATGGTTGTGGCATCAGCAGCTACCCAGGACCCTATCTATGGTGATATGAAAAAGGCAATACTTTGTTAGCTGTTTTCATAAGAAAGCCGGTGTATAAAATATAATGCCTATTTATGACTTATAATAAAAAATGTGACTTTGAGACACTTACATTTAAATCTAGGCATGTCATTCCACTTTGCATTAAACCTGCCAACACCTACAACAGTGTTTCTTAAGAGTTTCTGCTGTGTGTAATTAAAGGCTGAGAAGAGTAAACAAATACAGATGTCTGCCTTACTCCAGTAGCAGAGGGCAAAGAAAATTTCATGAAAATGTAATGTTTTATCTTAAGCCTCACAAATATTAATTATTAAACTATTTAAATGATACATTAATTTGAGGAATATTGATGCTCCTGGAAACCCCTGTATTTACCTTATGGATTTTAGTACTTCCTGACATATTTGAAAGCATTGACTTGTAGAATAAAATCCAGCCTTCTCAACATGGTATGGAATGGTCTTTCTGATCAAGACCCTACACATTTATTCACCTATTTCACAAACACTGAATGTCATCACTATTCAAGAGACTGGACTCCACTGAAGAGGGAAGAAATGTATAAAATCCCTGAGCTTATAGTTAAGATTCTAGGGGAAAATACAAATAAATAAGCTATTACTGTATAAAGTGGTAACACTTCTGATAGAGGTATGGGGGCTAAATATATGGGATATGTGTCTAAGGTAGATTTGAGTGTCAGGCAAAGCTTTGTAGAAGAACCATATTCTAAGTTAAGAATTGAAATATAAATTGGCCTCAACCAGCTAAAGTTGGAACAAAGCATAAGAGAACAAATTGTTCAGAAACTGAGATTAAAGATGAGATACCTCCTGAGGCAGAACCAGCTTGCCAATAGCTTTGAAAGCTATGGTAATCACATTAAAGTTGATACTGAGAGAAACAGGGAGTCTCTGAATGTGCTAAGGGGAATAATGTGATCAGGTTCACATTTTAACATGATCACCCTCTTTGCATTGTGGTGAATGAATTGACAGAATCATGACTGAAGGCAAGGAAGCCAAATGGATTGTTTTTGCAATCACTTGGGCAAAAAGTGGTGATAGTAAAAAGAGGACTTAGTTTTGAGGTACATACTGATGAATTGAATAGACCCTGGTAATGGAATGTATGTGTGACCTGAGGAAAAGGGAGTAGGAAGGATTATGTTCAAGCTTCTAATTTGACTTTGGGCCATGTGGGAGAGCCAGGAAAGGGAAAGGAAGTTTAAGGGACAGAGCAAGTAAGAGCCCAGGTACCTGTGGGACTTCCGCAGGGAGTCGCAGGCTTGCATGTTTGGCTCTGATCTGAAACTCTAAAGAGAAGTTGGGACTTTTCAACATCTATAAGACAGTCTGTTCAAAAGCTGACATTTAAGAATGTTCCATTTATAATCCCATCACAATTTATATTTACTTCCACATCCATTCTCTGTAATTAGAAAAAATTTCCTATATCAATAATGGAAATATTTCACTTTTCTACATGTTGTTTCTTCAGCCTAGGATAGATAACCTTTGCTATCTGGGAATCTCTTCTCCATCCTTCAGGATTCAGATCAATTGACCTCTCTGTGAAGCCTTCTTAAATTCTTGATATGATCTTAATTTCTTCCTTCTATGTATTGTCATAGCACCTTTTTCCATTTGAAACTTGTCCTGACTTACTTATTTGGCTTTCATTCTGACTCACTTCACTGAAGCCTTTCGACTAGAAAAGAAGTAACAACTATGATAAATTAGTTCTTTATGATTTTTCTTGCATTGTGCCTCCGTATTGGTGCCACATTGTTCTCCTTCAAAGTGAATCCCCCTTGGCATTCCTGAGATACTAATACACTCAATTAAATAAGATTGCCCACATGTCAGATGCAGCCCGAGTTTATTGTTGGTTATTAACCACAGCTATGCAATAATTCTCTGAGACCCATTTATTCTTACCTTGAATAGTACTGGTAGTTCTCTGAAATATAGTGTTAAAATTCATAGAGATTATGGAGTTGAGCCGCCGGAAAGGTTATTAAACATATCTACCTTAAGATAAGCTGAAACATTATAAATATTTTAAGGCAATTTGTTTGAATGTATAAGAAGTGATGAGTCATGGTCAGACTGTCTCTACTGTCTTGAGGACATTGCTGGTTAAAGCCAGTGGCCCAGCTTTCACAGGCAAGCCATTAATAGATGTTCATATTCGACGAGGCTAAATCCATTGCTTCAGTAATATAATATTGAGAGTTTAAGAACAAGATGAGATAGACAATGCTGCTTTAATATCCGCAAGTATCCTTTGCTTCAGCACCTTTTGATATGCTTATTTATTTTCTGAGGTCATCTAGTGTATTTTTGAAAAAGATTAATATACAAAAATAACATTCTTTTCTATTCAAAGGTTTATATAAAGAAAAATAGTATGGCAAACATTTCTAAAAACAATGAAAGGGCTCTATTTGGATCTTTCCTTAGAACTTAAACGGAAATTGATTTAGGGTGTGAGTACCTGAGCTTGTTCTTTGTAATACAGTAGAATTTTAAGGAATGATTTTACATTTGGATTCGAGTTTAATTTTTGTGTGCATACTTTAAGATTCCGAAACTAATATATCAGGTTCTTCACAGTAGTGGGAAACCAATGACTACCTTTTAATGTAAGCCATCACATTTTGAAAGTAAAACTATTGTGTCTAGTATTTTTCTGTAGCCTTTTGAATTTTGAAATGAACAGTTTTTTCTACATTGCTTTAGCTGTTTGTGGCTCTCTTGTATTAGGGCTAATAGGTTAAAATAAACCTCTTAAATCATTCTCCTGATATAATAAGGCATTTGTAATAACCATATGGTTTTCTCTTTAGAGAAATGATTATATCCCTTGGCTACATTGCCTGCAGTTCTGCTAGCTGCCCCCTGGCAAATGATGATATCGAGGGTTGTGATTTCGTGACCCAACTGAGCAAGAATATAATGAAATGGATCACCATTTACTTGTAAAAGATACATTTTACTGATTTTTCACACAGAGTGGTGATATAAGTTCATGTGCTCAAGTTTCTTCTCCCAAATTGCCAAAGAAATACTTTTTAAGTGGAAAAAAAATCAGTTCTGGAAAAAGGAGATAGATACTACCATTTATGTAAGAAATCATCCCATTAGATCAAGATTGAGACCACTTGTGCCCAGCATGAAATTTATATCTTCCATATCACTAAATGGTAATTGTTCCTTAGTTACCTAAACCCAAAATCTGAGATTCACCTATGCTTTTTCATCTTTCTCTCTGAACTACCTATTCACTACTTCACTTCCAGATCTACCCTCCATCTTTTTCCACCCTGCTTGGTACCCTGGGAGGCTGACATCTATGGGCCACAACCACCCAGCTCCCTTTGGCCTCTGACTTTCAGTTTGGCCAAAGAGATGGCAGGACATAGAAGGAATAGAAAGAGGAAGAGGTCAAGTTATTCTCTGTTTTCTCTCAGCTGCATATACATTTGTGGTGGCTGCATTCCTTACTCCAAGACCACAGCTCTTCTCAAGTGCCCCTTCTTCTGTACGTCCATCTTTGTCCACAGCACAGAAAGTACTTCATTTTCTTGCCCATTCAGGTTCAATGACAGTGACAGATTTGTTTCTTGGGACACTTTTCAATCACTTGTTGATTCTCTTAAGCTTTTCCAACTTGAAAATAGTCTCTTCATTAAACTCACTTGTTACTCTTTCTGAATGTGCATCTGTTTTCTGACAGTCCCTGACTGATGCATACCTCATATATGAAATTGATCACAAAGTCATTTTGGAAACCAAATGTGACTTTGTTACAGAGTTAACATTTGTTAAGTAGAGCCCCACATGTTACATGGTGAGCCGTGGTTCAACAGAAGACCACATTGGAATAGAAATAAAGAAGTTTATTTTTCATAAATTCTGGAGGAAGTAACCATCATGCCTTGAGGAGTCATGCCGGAGGTCAAAGCAGGGTTCAAGCAGAGAGAGAGGAAGAGGATCTGAAATAAATGCCTTATTAGGGTCTGTAGCAGGAATGCTTTGGGGTTCCTAGACCAAAGCTAGATGGGTCAGTTCAAACCAAAAGGAACAGGATTTTGGTAAGCTCCATGGGGATCTTACCCAGGTGGCACATGAGGATAAGTCAGGGGGAGGTGGGGGAGACTGCTTATCACAAAAGCAGTAGGGAAGTCATATTAGGAACTTACATTTACTTGTGACTCTGCCAACTGTTACCTAGGGCATGCACTCATGGGAATGAGTTATGCCACTTCAAGGACTTTGTGGGCTGCTTGACCACAAAATGGATGCCAAGGCAACAATATTATAGAATAATTTAACTAAACTCTCAATAACAAATCCTTCTGAAATGCTATCACTTCACTATACCCCCAATAACATACTCTTAGTTCAAGTTCCAATCTGATTATTTTTATTCCTATAATACTTGAATTACTTCCGGCTACTATTCCCTCACAAACTATTCTTCACATTAAAACCAGAAAGGTAGCTCAAAACAGATATGGATTATTGATTTCCTGCTTAAAACGTTCATGGCTTCACATTGCCTTTAAATTTGGCCAACAAATCTCCCCATAATCCAGCCCCTGCCTGTCTCCCAAGACTCACCTGTTGGTGTTTGCATGCGTGTGCTTCTTTGCCTACAGGCTTCTTTGCCCATCCTTCTCTAGCCAACTGCTGTTTTTATTAAGACTCAGCTATAAACCTCATGAAGAAGCCTTTCTGATAGCTTTTGCTCTACTCTTACCGTAACATCTGTCTACAACACTGCCATCTGTCTACAACACTGCCATCAGTACATCTGTTTGTCCCCTGTCAGGAATAAAAAATTTGAAAAGTTTTAGTTCAAGGTTCAAACTATATGGGTTCAAATCCATATGTTTGCCTATGATATTGAGCAAGTTTATTAAGTGTGTACCTCTGTTCTCATCTGTAAATTTAGGAAAATAAAAATGGTCACTTTTTGTATTGTGAGAATAAAATTATGTTCGCACATTTGCAACATTTGAGCAGTGCTGAGTTTAGTTAGCACTTAATGCATTATGCAGTCTTACATTGCTCAATTTTTTTTTCTCAACCCCATAAGATGGAAAGCTCATAAATAGGAGGGCCTTGGTTCTACTACTGAGCATATTTAGTGAGTTTCTGGTGCATAGAGAGAATTCCATAAGTCCTTTTAGGTTGAATAAATGAATGAGTGAATTCTGGATTAATTGACATGTCGTTTCTCTTGACCCATCTTTTTTTTTTTTTTTTTTTTTTTTCAAATCCTGGCTGGTAATGTCTAGATCTAGATTCCTTAAAGGAGTTCTTTTTATGAAATAAATACTCTGGGGTTCCTATGAATGTGAGAAAGTTATTCTCTTTTTAAGACTAGAAGACAAATTTGCATTTGTTTTTGCCAGTGCATATGTTCTTATAGCTGGAGTTAAGTATGTGACTTTAATCATGACATATTGATTGTTAACTTTCCTGTCTCTGATTTGGATGCACTTTCCAGGTAATAGGTAATAATACATTTTCAATCCCGACTGATATTTTAGTATATTCTTCTTTCCTGTATGTTTTATGCTAACTTGGAAGTATTCCAGAGTAATATCTCTCCATAAAGGAAATGTAATTAATATAATAAATGTTTCCATTTGACATAAAACACCTACTAAAAATGCTGCATATTTTTATATTCCTTATTGTCAATAGTGGAAAGATATTCAAACTTCAGTAATTTACAAAACTAAATGTAGCCATTTAGTAAAAATGTTCTTTTAGTAAAAAATACTGTTTTTATAAGTATGTTATTTTAAATTTAATTTGCTCTTAAAAATCTAAATAATACAAGCATTAGATTGTGAATTTGTAGATTTCTTTAAGGATCCATGATGTAGAGTTCAGTATCCATAATGATCCATTAAATTTTATATTTAAAAATGATTTGTTTCTTTTTATGCCACACCTCAGAATGTATCTATGGATTAGAAAATTTATAAAATCAAAAAATATATCTTTAGCAATTATTATATATCAGAGCTGATATAGCTAAGTAAGTAAATAAAGTTGCTTTAAGGTTTTAAGCCCTAAAAAGAGAAATAATCATAGAATAACAATTAAGTGTTCTATGGTACAAATATACAAAATAATATTAAGCATTTTCTAAGAATTATAAGCTGTACACCCATATCTAAGTCTACTCCTATAAAGAATATATGGAGAACTACAAAAACTTAAAGATATACACACATATTCACATGCAACATTCATATATATTAGTGTTGAAAAAAATAAAGTGTTCATTTAACAGGCGTGTATTTTGAGAAGTTCCTGGAAAATTAAAGAAATATCAAATGGTGACTTCCATTTTGGGTAATGTAGCGGCTGAAAAACATTCCAACTATAAGTCAGACATAAAATATAGGCTAAAGTAGAGAAAGGGTTTTAAATAAATTATTAAAATACCAAACTAATGAGAAAAATCCTTACCACCCCCCCCCCAAAAAAAAGGAAAGGAAAAAAAAAAACTATCTGACAAAAATTTTCCTGACTGTGCATTAGCTTTAGGTAGGAGGGAAAAAATCTTCCCCACTTATGTATAATACTGTAATTGAAGAAACTCTGTGTTCTTTTTCTCTTGGGTGAAATATTTTATATCTTTTAGAACCATGTATTTTGGAGTATGATTCAAGTACAAAATGCTCTTATTGCAAATAAATAATAGTAACTTTAACTGAGGGTTCTCATTTAAATTAAAGCATATCAGAGAGGAAGGAGGTGGGATTGAGTGACATAGGTGAAGGGGAATTAAGAGTACACTTATCATGAGGAGCCTGAGTAATGTTGTGTAGAATTGTTGAATCACTATATTGTATATCTGAAACTAATTTAACACTGCATGTTAACCATACTGGAATTAAAATTTAAAACTTAATAAAAATTTAAAAAAACTATAACAACAAACTAGCTCACTATGGAGGTTTGTGATCCAAACCTGTATATCATTAACTTATTCAAAATATTTGTTGACTTGGTTCCAGGGATTATACTATAAATGAGCCACTTCCTATTTATTTAAAAGTCTTAAAGAAAAATTTTTTAATGTTTCCAGGCTGAAATTGCCCTCATGGAATGAACAAAGCAAATATAAGTCCTCTAAGAAATGCCTTACACTAAGGCCTCAAAGTATTCTCACAGATATAGTTCCAAAGAATATGAGTCTACAGTGAAAATATTATAAGACATTTGAAAGGGAATAAAAATCACCCTGAGAGATGAGACAGCAGAAAGAAGAGGAGGTGACTTGGATCTGCAAAGACCAGATGTTATTATTACCAGATACAGAATAAAAAAATTTATGCTTGATTTTTTTAAGAAGTAAAAGAGGGAAGTTAGAGTATGAGTAAAGAAAAAGATACCATGAAAACTGAACAGAGAGCTTTTAACACAAGTAAATAGAAGTGTAAAAAGTGAAAACATAATAATTTAAATTGAAAAATTGACAAGTTAAACAGCAATTAGAGCTATAAAGAGGGGCGCCTGGGTAGCTCTGTCGGTTAAACATCCAGCTCTTGATTTCAGCTCAGATCATGATATCATGGTTCATGAGTTCAAACCCTGCAGTAGGAACACAGCAGTTGGAGCCCTGCACTGGTCAGTGCAGAGTCTGTTTTGAGATTCTCTCTGCCCCTCCCTGGCTCGCTCTCTCTCTCTCTCTCTCTCTCTCTCTCTCAAAATAAATAAATAAAGAGCTGTGATGATAAATAATGAATGGAATGATGTATCTGAAGAAACTATTATGAATTGAGAGAGATGTTGCAAAAGGAGCTGAAGACATGGAAGATAAAATGAGAAAATTTTATTTCATCTAATGTTTTAATAGAAGAATTTAAAATGAATGTGGGAAAGCTATCATTTTTCCAGAATATGTGAAAAGCATAGATGCTTCATATAGAAAATCTCCCCAGAAAAAAACTAAGCTAGATGAATAAAAATAATTCTATATCTCAACATATCACAGTGGAAAAACTGGAAAGAAAAAGACCAAAAAGAACATTTTGAAGGCATCCAGAGAAGAGAAACAAGTTTTCTACAATAGAAGGATAATTGCATGTAGCAAACTAATTGTCAACAGGAATAACAGGAGACGGAAAACTGAAACCACTACAAAATTCTCAGACCAGGAAATCTTATTTGAAAAGACATAGACTAGAGCAGTATCTGTCATATATAATTATCTCCTATAAATTGAAGTAAAAATAACTGAAAAATATTTTAAAAGTTATATAAGATGTGGTTAGAACATACTTGTATTGGACATACATTAAAGCACTGGAGGCAGGCAAAACCAAAAAGTGAGATGGAACCAAATCACAGAAGAATGTGTATTTCAATTGGAATAATTTTTGGTATGAGAGTAATAAGAACAAGAACAGCGAGAAGGATGAATTACAGAAAAACAGGAACTAAAGTCAGATACTGAAAAGAAAATACAAATGTAGAAGAACTGACAGAAGGTAGAAAAGATATTTTACTGGTTTTTTAAAAAGGAGGGGGGTGTAGAATTTCAGATGTGGAAAGGAAGAAAAGGAAAGAAATCCAACATTTCTGCTATTTGACTGATTTGGCATATTGGCAGAAAGCATTGATTTAATTCCCATGCAGGGTTGGACTCGGGAATCAAGATCAGGACAGCTTGCACCTTCTCTGTGATCAGGAACAATCCTCAGTAGGGCTGACATGGGAAAAGAAAATCATAACCAATCAGTGAGAGTACAGCTCTTCAAAATTACCCATCCTGTATATTGAGGGACAGCAGCGGCTTGGAATGCCTTGGGGTACTATTCTGCTTAACACACAGCAATTCTGCGAACTTCGATTATGTGAGAATGCTTGTGATCTAAGGAACCTTATCTATGAATATGTAAGAGCTAAAACATACAAGATTGTGAGAATGAGAAATGTATTTCTTTAGTGAGAAAAATTGGGACAATGTGAAAACAAGATCTTTTAAAATCCCACTATTATGTTAATAGTGAATGAATTTACTTGTGCTTTAAATGTGAAATATTGGGGCACCTGTGTGGCTTAGTTGGTTAAGATCTGACTTCTGTTCAGGTCATGATCTCACACTTCATGAGTTTGAGCCCCATGTCAGGCTCTGTGCTGACAGCTCAGAGCCTGGATCCTGCTTGGGATTCTCTCACTCACTCTCTCTCTCTCTCTCTCTCTCTCTCTCTCTCTGCCCCTCCCCACTTGTGCTTGTTCTCTCTCTCTCTCAAAAATAAACTTTAGGAAAAAATAAAATAAAATGTTCAATACTGCATTTGTTATTAGGATATGATTATTCTATTGCATAATGTTATGCGAAAAAAAGAAGAGTAATAATACCTGGGATTAGTGTTTTCAGATCAATTCTTCCAGGTATAATTTTTGTTTGATATTTAATTTTTGTCTTGAATGGCAAATGATAATTTTATAAGTACTAACAGTAATTTTACATATTTCCTCTTTTAATGTAGTTATGGTAATTAAATACATCTTAAATAGCAAACATTTTTCTGTGTTTTGCTTTCAGAAAGAATTCACTATTAGATCAAACTAAAGACAAGACAACATGAATTTTGAAGCTAGTAGACAATGCTGACAATTTAAATAAAATTTTGAAGCCATTTTTCAGTATGTTTCAAGCTCTATTTGATAGCATGATGTTCTCATGATTTTGATAGAGCAGAAATTAAATACTTTGAGTTTATTCCTATTCGCCACCACCACTAAAACATGACTAGATGTTGACAGTTATCCTAAATGGGAACTGAGGGCCTGACCACTAAGAAACTCCACAGAAATAGTACAATTTTAGGGAAGACAAAATATAAAATTGGGTTATGTTGATGTTTGCACACCTCTCAATCTACTAAAATTTATTGACTCTTGTACTTTAAAGGGGTATCCTCTGCAAAGTATATCTATATACCTATTAAAATAAATGTATGACCCAGATACTAGAGGAAAAACTTGAAACAGCTTAAATATACTAATTCCAAACTGATAGAAGTAATAATGTATAGTTAAACAGTATAACACTTTGCAACTTAAAAAGGAAAATGAAGAACTGATAGGGCAGCATGCTAAGAATTATTTTTAGGTGAAAAAGTAAAGAGCAGATGAGCATATCCTAGTAGGTGAAAAGATGAAGTAGAAGGGAGTATGTATGTTTATACAACTATTCTCATTTTTAAAAAACAGTGTACATATTATTTGTACATCAAGTATATGTCTTTTATTGCCTAGATTATTTTCCCACTTTAAAAATTTAATTATAATGATTTTTGAAGATTTCTTTCCCCCTATACTGTTAAGAGCCACAAACTCAAGACTCCTCTGGCTAAGTTTTTTGTTTTTAATACTTCCTCATAATTCCAAAAATCCTGCTTCTCTGCTTATGAAGTGAGTGAGTCCATTCTTTCTTCTAAGAAATTGAGGCCAGACAAATGTATGCTAAACAGTGATAAAGTCAGCTAACAAGTAAAATCCCTCAGGCTGAAACAATGTGAATTGCTTGCTGCCTGCCAGGCAAATGATTTTGTAGAACTTTCTGGAAATGAGAGAATGGCAGGAATGAGACAATGAGTGGAGGGTCTTCCTTTCTTCCAACCAGAACTCCCACAACATGATGATTAGCAATCACTGTCATACCAAGGTGCCTTTCTCTAAGGATCAGGCTTGATTTTGAGTAAAATTAGCATATCATTCAATCATTAATTCATTCAGAAAAAGGTCTTTAGAGATTACTGCTTGTAATACCAATGACTGGTTCATCACTATATCCTTGTCCAGAGATACCCAAGAGACAATCCAGCAGATTCTTTATACTTACTATTTAAGACTGATAGTAATAAGAAAGGCAATGAAGTTTTACAATATGATTGATTTAAAAGTGTTGAAAACCCTGAATCCTGATTTATTTGTAAGCTTTCATATAGTCATGATTTTTAGAATGAAAGCAATTACAAATTTAATGCTCCTTTTGTACATTACTAATTATATCAGTATGACTATCATCTAATTGTATTTAATGTCCATGTTTATTTGATATGTTTAACCTATTTTACATAAAGTAAAAATAAGTTAAAATGTTATCAGAAGAAATTTTTGTTTCTTTTTAAATCTATTAAAATTGAATAAAGTTTACTTCAATTCTAAAATAGGTGAGGTTATGACATAATTTATAATTTAAGAAAAGAAAAACACTGAAAGTGAAGGGCTGTTAATAGTGATATATCAAATACCAAATTTGACCTTAAAAACAGAATATGTTAAATTAATGCTGTTTTCAAAATTTGATTTATGGCCCTGCTGTTTTAATTGATGGATCAATTAACAGTAATTATTTTTGTATAATCAGCTAGCAGCTGAAATGTGCAACATATTGATTTTTTCAGGTGAGACATAGACTCCCTTAGCAGCTACTGTAGAAGAAAGAAGTAGTGACATTTAATTCAGTCTAATTTATTCCTGAAAGAGATAATTGACTGCAGTTCATGAAGTCTATAGCAAGAGATAGATGAAATGGTGAAATCATTCAGAAACAATGAAATAAAAATTAAAGTAGAATACGGAATACTGAGTAATAAATCCCATGAACTTCAAGTTAGCATTGCTTAATGGAAGTTACTTTAAAGGGACAAATTTATACTATGAGTACAAATGGGGAGAATTATCCTAATCTAACAGAATGAAATCTGAGAAAGTTGATTGCAAGATTGGATCAGAAGTGTTAGAATTTATATTATTTATAAAACCAAACATGGTGTGTAATGGAGTTATGAAATGGACCCTAAATATAAACTTATTTTCACTTGCTATTTTTCTTGTTGGTACTGTGGTACATTGGATGTTTAAAAAAATTATTCAGATTAGTTTATAAAATATTTCTTGAAAAGTCTACTTGAGGATTATCATTGTTGTTAGGGATAACATGAAGAAATGAGCAAAGATGATCCATCCATTCTTTGTGGACATTGAGGAGAGAGAAGAGAGTTTGGCTTCATCAAAAATATAAATATATGGTTACAACCTGTGATAAACATCATAAGTAGAAATTTCAGGTTGCAAGAGCATTGTAAAACAAAAGAAATGACCTGCCAATTAATATTATTTTGGTTTTGGTAAAAAGTTTTAATAAATTATCTATTTCATTTTCTTCAGCTTTTTTATTCCAATAAATTGACATGGTAATAGACAGGAGATGCAAAAATGACTGAGTCTCTAAACGTCAGTCTGAAGATAACTTTTGAATGGACTTCTTTTGCCAAAGTTTTATCTTTATGACAATGTACAAAATAAAAATTTACTCAGATAGTTAAGTTGTTGTTTATTTGTTATTGCAGGAAGATTTTTTTATATTAAAAAGATAATTCTCCTAGTGATTTTTATTAAATAAAAATTCCAAAAACACTACTTCCAAACAGTAATGTAACACTCAGGAGCACTCTGAAGACATCAATTCAGTTGTTTACTATGAATAAGGAATTCTGCCAAAATGAGGAATTTGTGTGTGGGGGGAAGGTAGAAAAACAATGACCAATGTACAGCCTGTAGCTCTACCTAAAATTAAAAAATGTACTCTAAGCCAGTGGAAAATATTCCAGCAGTGGTACATTGACATACGGAATTTTAAAGATGAAAGAAATACCAATTTCATCTTAAGGACCAATGAAGAAGGAAGGCTATCTAGAGGAAATAAGATAGATTTTGACTTGGCACTTTAGGTGAAACTTAGATAGCAAGAGAGGAGCAACAATGCGTAGAAAGTAGTTCAACAAACTGCCTAAATTCAGAATGTTCGGAGTTTTGAAGGAATAGTAATCTTATTGGGTATGAGTGAAGTTAAGGTATTTATTAGGAATCACGATAAAGTGAGCTGGAAAGCAAAGAAGAATTCCATTACCAAGAGGCTTTGAATATAAAAGTAAGGAACTTCAACTTAATTCAAAGGGATTTTGTTGTTGTTTCATTATTTATTAAGGAAGAAAAAAATTACACTGGTAGTAAAATTTGTGGGAAAAAAAATTAAGAGAATCACTTGCAGGTATTTCTAAGGTACCTCTTGGGTAACTCTTGAATGCAAGTCACTTTGAGGAATACACATTTCTAGTAATCAACCTAGAAATAATTCAAGTGCAAGCGGTTTTACCATTAAAATGTAACATGGCCTCATTTTTTTTTTTAACTTAGGTTCATGAGGGTTAAAATAGTCAAAGTAGAGCTATACTTAGCCACATTCTGATTCTTTTATGTAAGAAAACAATTAGGCTTATGGAGGCTGATACATTCAGGTTTCTTAAGTACTTAGAAGAAATTAATTTAGCTTCTCAGAACCACATAGGTGGACTATAGCTCTGTGATCCACCTGAGGTCACATTCTAGAGCTCAGGCATTTTCAACATTGGTAAATCCCACAACTGGAAACCAAACATGATAATTCTCTTTACCCTAGGTTAAACCGCTGATATGTGTTGTTTTTATTTCATCTTATTTTAAACCAGAGTTTCTGTTATTTCTGTTTAAGTTCATGTACTTTTACTTATATTGTGTTTTCTGATCTTGTTATAAATCTAGATCCCAGGATTCCACTCTGTCTACAGTATCTTCTGTTGCTCCTTCTAGTGCAACAGAAGGGGTTGACTCCACGTGGACCTCCCTCGGCACCCCTCCTGTAGTGCCACCCGTGTGCCAGGAGGACCTGTGTTACAATGGAGGCACTTGTCATCCTGTCTCCCTCTCCAGTGGTACCTTCTCATTCCACTGTGACTGTCCGCTACATTTTACTGGCCATTTCTGTGAACAAGGTAATCGATCTTCATTTGTTTTTAAAAAGTTCTCTAGAGGTGACAAGAGAATTACAACCTTATAGTAAGCATGTTGACAGAAACAAGAAACATCTGTATAATTTTATTTAAAAATGAATTATGATAGAACACTTTTGGTTCAGTATTGTAGAAGCAAACCTAAGATTTTATTTTCTCCATTAGGATTGCCGTTCAAAATATATTTTCAGCTGCCACAAAAAATAAGAGTTTAGGTGGAAATGTAGTGTTCTTTATGTAGTTTGTTCTAAAATTATGGTGTGTCCATCTTTTGTCAGCATAGAAACAATTAGGGTCTCTTGTATACTATTTTTATTGCTTAATTATTAATCACATCACTGTTTTTTTGTATTTCGTAAGGAGATCCCCATATTTAAATTATTTTGTTAAGATTGGTTATTTTTTGATACTTTAGAACATGGTTTTAGCATTAATGGAGCTGTTTATGAATCAAAAGAGAATTTCCCTATTGCAAACATCTAATGGCCTCCTAAGAGTCACTCAGTTAATTAAAGCAGTGATGGGCAATTAGAGCCAGAAACGCCCTGGGCAGATTACAAAGGCATTAGGTCATGATGCATGTCCTTACACTAATAGCTGAAAAGTGACATTGTTTTCTATGTAAAATTAATCACTGGTTCTAAATTGAGGAGGTGAGGATGGGGATTACTATTGGATAGTGATTCATATGGCAGAGAATTTCATTATTTGTCCAAGATTGTGTTTAAATCCTTTTTCAGCACCAAAATGTGAGACCTCTGGAAGCAAACTCATAGGTACATATATGTTATTCAGCTCTTCTTGCCAAATGACCTTGTGTGACTGTTATGTGTTAATATTTAGCCAAGTAAGCAAGTAAATATAGTTAAAAGCAAAAAAAATGGAAACATGGTCTATTTTCAGTCTCATTGTATAAATAATATGTATCCTTAAAGTCTATTTTTTAACTGTAAAATGCTTTTGAAAACATCACTTTGCTTGATTTTTGAGTGAATATTTTATATGTCTGCAAAATATGAGACTTGCCAATTCTGCTACAGTATGAGACCATTTATACTACATTCTGTAAGTAGAGTTCTAGGAACATAATTTGGACTGTAAAGCTCTTTTAGATCCACACTTAGCCATTTAAATCTCTGAGAGGGCTTTTTCTTTTTTTTAATTTCATGCTAGGTAGAGTTTTAGAAAAATACCCTTCTTAATTATTCTTATTTTTATAATAAATTATTTTATTTATTAATTTATTAGATTAATTTATTAATCTATACTTTGATTTTTAATGTTTTTTTTTAAATCAGATTTACTAGTGATAGTGAAATTGATGTAATGAAACGAGGAGTCTAGTTATTGGCTGTATCTCATGGTCAGTCATACACATTAGACTACAAATGACCCTCCAGCCATAATCCTTATCTCTCCTACTGAATCCCCAGTTCTCCCTCCTTTAACTCCTTACTGAACATCTTTAACACTGGATGTACAGACCTGTACTTTCTCCAGAAAGATATAAATCCAGGCTTATTTGGAGTTAAACCCAAGGCTTGACTGTGGTTTAATTCTATTTGGTGTTTTGGGTTGCAGAATGTAGAAAATTGACCTCAGGAAAAGGACTGGGAATCTCTGTTTATATTTGTTGTTAGGGATATTTTATTTTTCTCTTTTCAGCATTATTAATCACTTCCTGCCTTCTACATTCTAATGTTTTTCCTATTGAATTTATAATATTTTAAAAACTAATAATTGGATTATATGCATTGCAAAAATTAGGTAATCCAGTATAGAGTACTAATTTCTGAGTGCAAAATAATCAGAAACTGTGAGTAAATAATTATTGCCAATTACAGACTTTTTAAAGAACTTTGAGTAATATCTTAGGTTGTGTGATACTCTAACAAAATTTATGCAATAGAACTCTTTTTTTATAGTATGAGTTGTCATAGTATTATCTTTTTCTTTCCTCCTTTTTTGGGAAATATTTCATGTGTAATACTTATAATGCAGTGTAATGTGCATTTTTAGAATTTGGAATATTATTTCTTTTTTTTTTTTTTTAATGTTTATTTATTTTTGAGACCGAGAGAGACAGAGCATGAGCGGGGGAGGGGCAGAGAGAGAGGGAGACACAGAATCTGAAGCAGGCTCCAGGCTCTGAGCTGTCAGCACAGAGCCTGACGTGGGGCTCGAACTCCCGGACCGTGAGATCATGACCTGAGCTGAAGTAGGACGCTTAACCAACTGAGCCACCCAAGTGCCCCTGGAATATTATTTCTAAGTATAAGAATTTTATGTTGTTTTAATCGTTTATCCCTTAAATTTGAATTAAGTACCTTTCTTCTTTCAGTCATAAAGTCAAGAACAGGTTTGTGTTTTCAATCTAATGCTCTAAATATAATTCATACTGGTATGCATTTTACAATCCTGATTGACAAATGAGGATGGGCGCCTAAGACCCATGATTCAGGAATCTAGTACCATGATGAGACTTTTTATAGTATTATCTAGATTGGCCAAATGCCACAATTTCTAAGTGTAGATTTCAATAAACAATATTCTATGCCAGTTTCAGTGTTTCACCTACCTGGTAAAAATCTTGATTTGGATAAACAGTCCCTAAATCAGTCTGTCTCTGTCTCTTTCTGTCTTTCTGTCTCTCTCTCTGTCTCTCTCTCTCACTCTCTCTCTCTATATATATGTATATTAGAAATATTAACAGTATTAAAATGCTTAGAACTTAAAGATAATTGCTATGAAAATAATTTTTAATGAGTCCTTTATTGAGTACATTCAACAGCTAAAATATATGAAATTATGCTTCCAGAATGAAATTTACATACTATCACTGTGAAGGGTCCCAGTTTTACCAGACACTGCACTAGGTGCTTCATGCATCTTATTTCATTTAACCCTCAGAATAACCCAGCTGAAGTGGGAACTATAAATTAACCCAATTTACAAATGAGAAATCTAAAGCCTAGACTCTGTTAAATTACTCACTGAAGGTCTCATAGTCTGTCTGTGGTAGAGGTAGGATTAGAAGCAATCTTGGCTGACTCCAGACTTCACATTTAACCATGATGCTCCATTGCTATACTAGTTAGAATATCAAATTTAACATGATAGCAGGGCATGGAATTTCTGAATTTTCTTACTCTTTAGTCTCTACATAAAAAGTATCTATTTCAGGAAAAAAAGAATTTTCTTTAAAAAATAAAACTTTGGGGGTGCCTGGGTGTCTCATTCGATTGAATGTCTGCTTCTTGATTTCAGCTAGGGTCATGATCCCAGGGTCATGGGATTGAACCCCGCATGGGGCTCTACACTGATCATGAAGCCTGTTTAAGATTCTCTCTCTCCCCCCCCCCCCCCCACTCCTCGCATGCGTGTGCTCTCTCTTTCTCTCTCAAATAAAATAAAATGAAATTTTGAAAACCAGAAAACTAAAGAAATTAATGTTGATCTACTAAATTTTTACTACAGAGAGGATTATTACTGTGATCCACATAAAATTAAACTGTAGAGCACATTAGGTGACCTGAAAAGAATCATATCTATCTCTATAATGATTTCAGTAAAACCTGAAATGTAGAAAGTAGAAGAACAAGATCTGAATTTCAGAAAAATCTGTTTATTAATGATGGCAATACAATTCTCTGAAAAAAAAAATATATAATTGCACAGGCCTCTATAAGTAAAGATATGTTAGAAGTTGATTTTTTTTTTAATTTTTTTTAATGTTTATTTATTTTTGACAGGGACAGAGAGAGACTGAGTATGAGTGGGGGAGGGGCAGAGAGCGGGAAAGGGAGACACAGAATCCGAATCAGGCTCCAGGCTCGAAGCCGTCAGCACAGAGCCTGATGCGGGGCTTGAACTCACGAACCGCAAGATCATGACCTGAGCTGAAGTCAGACGCTTAACCGACTGAGCCACCCAGGTGCCCCAGAAGTTGATTTTTCTTTACAACCTTGCTTTTTTACTTCCAGTTAATATTCTTGTGAGAGGATATTTAAGTATTTTATTTTAACAACTTTGATTTTTCACAGCAAAATTGAGGTTTAAATTAAGTATAGACCGTAATTAAAATTGTGCTGGGTTCAGTAATACAGAGAAGGGTTTTTTAGGGCTATGGGACTCAGTAATGGGTCACCCATACACATGTTTCCTTTCTACTTGGCATTACGTAATGTGCTCTATTTTATCAAATCATCCCTATCCAATCACCTAATAGCATTGACTTTTATTGAATTGGTTTGATTTAATATGTGTTTTTTTCTCAACATATGCTATCTTAATTCATATTAGCTAAACCTTGTTGCCTAATTTATCATAATGATCCTGCATCTCACAGGGGAAACATAAGAACATATATTCTTGCTTTGTTTTAGATGGCTGCATGCAGGCAGATGGCTGTCTCCTACTGTAAAGTTCAGAGTGACAGATTTAGAATATCAGTGCCTTGTGCTGGGGAAAAGCGTATGCCTCTGACTATTAATTATAGGATTAACATTTTTAAACAGCCCAATACTTTTTAGTGTTCTATAAAACAGTTTTATAAATAGTGCAATAAAGGAGTATTTAAATGCCATACATTAAAACCAAGAAATCTTTTGTTTTATTTGATATCCTGTCTGTGTATATCCCATATATGTTTAAAGGTCAACTGTACTGAGTAAATTACAAACCTAGAAATAAAAATGAGAGGTTTTAGCAGGCATTTTGTCTTATTATAAAATAAAGAAAAAAAAGATTGCCTTAACACCTGCCTTTGCTTTTACTATATTATTTTAAAGGCATATTAGAGTAGATTGAATTCATTTATTTACTTTAGATCAGGTGACCTAATGTTAGACATTCCAGAGCCAAGAAGACAGAGAAACAGAGCATTAATCAGCTTCTTATAACAACGATTTATCTCCTTTGCAGGGAACTGATAGTCTACATCATCAGCAAACGGCCAAGAAATGGGTATTGGCGTTTTCAAACATAATACTGAAAATTCCCATGTCTGAAAATGTATTTTTCAAATCCTAGAGCAGCGCTGCATATTTGTTAGTAAACAGCAACGGCTGCAATAGTTAAGTTGAAAATGAATGGAGATTGAAGTCAAGGACAGGGGCTGAAAGGAGACAAGAGGGTTTCATTTTTGAAAGCAAGGGTGGGCTGAAGGGCTCCAGTCTTCTCCACTATCAGTTGCAGCACACTGTCCAGCAAGGAGCCCTATGTTCAGTTCGTTGGTGGGAGAAGATAGCTCCCTCCTCTTCTCAGTGATTATAACTATGTAAAAAGTAAATATCCGTCAATCTCTCTACTTACACTGGTAATAATCCAGCAATTTCCATATAGGATAAGGAGGGAATACATACACCCTTCTGTCTATCGAAAAAGAATGACATATATTTGTCTCCTTTATTTCCTTAATTAACATCCTTTTATTCCACTACAATTAAACACATTTAAATAAATAAACATTAGGTGAACACCAAACATGTATAACACATGGAGTTAGATATTGGAGGTAGTATGAAATTAAGAAATCATGTTTTCGCCTTTAAGTTTGCAAGTATTTGTTCACATGGTGTGTTGAATGGGAGATGCAGGGAAAGGAAGATAAACATAACAAAGGTAGGCTGGCATTTCCCGCTTCCTTCTTTAAAGCTACATAGTCTCAGCTCAACATCACCTCCCCCTTAACAATATATTACTTAGGACCTATATTAGTTTTCTGTTGCTTCCATAACTAATTATCACACAACTTAGTGATTTCAACAGTACAAGTTTATTATCTTGAATTTCCATAAATCATGGACTGAGCGCCTGGTGGCTCTTTCAGTTAAATGTCCAACTCTTTGATTTCAGCTTGATCATAATCTCACAGTTCATGGGATCAAGCTCCACCTTGGGCTCCATATTGACAACATGGAGACTGGTTGGGATTCTCTCTCTTCCTTTCTCTCTGCCCCTCCCTCTTTCCTCTCTTGTCTCTCTTACTTTTTCTCTTAAAATACATAAATAAACTTTAAAATTCCATATATTAAAGTTCCATAGATAGAAAGACTGACATAATTCTCAGTGGGTTAAAATCAAGATATTGGCAGGGCTGTGTTCCTTTCTGGAGGTTCTAGGGGAGAATCTATATCCTTGCCTTTTCCAACTTCTAGAGGCCTTCTTCATTCCTTGGTTCATGGCCCCCTATATTCATCTTCAAAGCAAACAATGGTGAGCTGAAACTTTTTCATACCATGTTACTCCATCTATGCTTCCACCTCCCTTTTCTATGTTTAATGAGCCTTATTATTTACACAGAGCCCATTCAGATAGATAATCCAGGATAATCCTTGTATCTCAGCATCGGCTGATTAGCAGTTTAAATTCCAACTGCAGCCTTAATGTCCCTTTGCCTTGTAAAATTACATTTGCATAGATCCTAGGAATTAGGATGTGGACATCTTTGCGTTGGGTGGGGGGGCATTATTCTGCCTACCATAGGACTTGTAGTCATTCCTCAGGGAATTTACTTGATCATATAGTAGAAAAGGAAGTTTATTAGACGGATATCTGATGCTCACAAAATTGGGAAAAGCAAGTGGAACCAACTTGGAAAATATACTCTGAAGGATACTCTGGAGAACTAGGAAACAGGAAGCAGAATGAGGTTCATCCAAAAACAGTTTGGAGCACCACCACCACCACCACCGAAGAAGAGCTTATACTGTCACTGTGTTCTGAATCATTTGCTTAAGATTCAGAGTCCCAAGAAGTATTTTGAAACTGTCTAGTTGGCAAAACCTCAGCCATATGCTAACCCACTGCCTGAGCAGGACAGAAAGAAGAGGGGTAAGAGGAATCATCCTTTACCTTAGGCCTCTAACTGGATCATAAAATCCATCAAGATCCTGAACAATGGGCCTCTCTTTTATTTCCATACAAAAGTAGAGTCATTCGCATAAGGTTTTTATAGCACACGTGTACACACACACATGCCGTAATATTTTCCTTAAAAATTCTTCAGATATTTCTCCTCCCTGTTCTCATCACTCCCCTATTTTCTGTTTTGTCCTTTAATTCTTGATATTTTTACTTATTTATATTGCAGACCTGTTTAGCAAACTTTTTATTGCCATTCCTCCTGCAAACACAACATAAACATCTTATCAAAATATTTTCATAAAGATTGTTCCTTTATCATATCCAGTTTGGGTAATCAGGAAAAATATTCTATGATCAAAAGTGATATCTGGAATGGTACTTAAAAGGATGAATTGGAGGAATTAGAATGAGCAAATTCATGAAGGAAAAGAGAGTTGTCTAGTTTGGCTTGGAAGCAGGGTACATGTGAGATCAGTGGAAAAATAAAGCTGGAAATTCAATAGGACCCATACTGCAGAGAACTCAGAATGACAGATTAAAAGTATTGATTCATTAGCAGTGCATTTCATTCAGAAAAAGACATAATGGTTGGTGCTTGCTTCAGAATCATGAATCTGAGAGTAGGATTTAGAAAAGATATGGTGAGGAGAAAAAGGTAGAGATAAAAATTGGGACATAATTTCAACAGGCTAGAAAAATTGGATGAAAACTCTTTTAATTCTAATGTTTCTGAATAATTTGGAAGTATAACAGCTCTTTATAATTTGGAAGTATAACAGATTTTTATATAGTAAATTACTATACAGAAGTAGTTTAGATTTTTTATCAAAAAATTACAATCCTAGGCCCATATTTTCAGTGCATTATTTTGTAAAAAAAAAAAGAAAGAAAGAAAGAAAGAAAGAAAGAAAAAGAAAAGTGTGGTATAAAATGTGATTATAAAAGATAAGACAGAGATAAACTCATCCACTTAGAGATATCATTATTGACATCTGGTTGTGTAAGTCTCAGGACCCTATCATAGTCATTCTGTCCAAAAGTGAGATGCAGAGGAGATAAGATGGCAGAGTAGTAAGGGGACCCTGGGCTAGTCTTGTCCCTCGAGCACAGCTAGATTAGTATAAAACGATTTTGAACACCTAGGATATCAATCTGAGGATTAACAGAACAATCTGCGTAATTTGAGGGAGAGAATGCAGCAGATACGTGGTGTAGAGAGGTGAATTAGGGGAGACAAGAGCCATGGTGGCACCGAGGAAAGGGAGCCATTTTTGCAGAGAAGAAAGAGAGAGATGGGCAGAGAGAGCAGTACATCAGGTTTGCACAAGAAAGCACTCCCCTGAAAGCAGCTAGAGAAAAACAATGAAAACACAACACAGGAGCCTCCACAAGAAAACTGATCCCCAAAACTATCAGTAGGGGGAAAAGGAGAGGGTTTCAATGCCACCAGCTTTATATGAAGGGTGGAGCACAGAGTCTGAAGTTTCGGAGGTCAGCCCCTGGTGGTGCTCCCAGGAGGAAGCAGGCAGTGATGTCTGAGGATCATGTGAGGAGAAGCAGTTTCCCTGTTTGGAGTGTATTTGGTCGATGTGATACGGCCTCTCCACAGGTGGAAGACCCAGCAGGTGCCATCAAGCCACCTCCTTCACCCATATAGGAACAAAGATGCCTGCTGAGGACAGCAAACACTGGCACCATCTGTGTGTTGCAATTTACCATAAACTCTGGGCACAGCTGCAGCACCATGGCACAACCATTTCCTGGGACAAGTTGGCCCCAGCCATAGCACAGGGACACCCTCCCCCAGAGCACCACTGTGGATTTGAGCCACAGGGGTCTCTGAAGTATGGTGTTTTGAAACACAGCTGCACCTGAGATAAAACTGTGGAGGGAGGCACCACCTGGTGGGTGGACAGCTTGGGCACAGACAGGGGGAATGTGGCCGAGCTGACAGAAGTAGGGAGACCTGGGAGGGGTGAATAATTGCACATTGTGAGAGTATGAACTTCCTGCCCTGGAGACTAGGGATGAAGCCAGAGGTGAAGCCGTTTTCACCATTAGTCCCCCAACACTGATTGACCCCAGTGAGCTAAACAGCACCATCAAGTGGAGAACAGAGCTGTTACACCAAGCCCCACCCCCTGTGCCCTACAGTCACATCTCCACTAGGGCAGGTCAGTCTGAGAATTAGAGCAGCAGGCCCCTTATCAGAAGACCGGCACAAATCCCTTCCACTAGCTTAGTCGGCTGACCACAGAGTACTGCAGAGTTTCAGCTCTAGAGGAAACTGGATCTAGCTTCAGTTGTTTTGTTTTATTTTGTTTTTCCTTTGTTCTTTTTTTGTTGTTGTTGCTTCTGTTTTTGTTGTTATTATTTTTCTTTTCTTTTGTTACTTGGATACAGAAAGAGCAAAATATTGTATTTTTTAATTTTATTTTTAATTTTTAATTTTTAAATTTTTTTTCTCTCTTTTCTCCTTTCTTTTCCTCTCAAGCTTCTCTTAACAAACAGACCAAAACACACCTAGGATCTAGCTTTCTTTATTTGATTTTTTTTTAAATTTTTTAAAATTTGTATTTCATTCTATTGTTATTATTACCGTTTTTTCTTCCTCCAAAATGAAAAGATGGAGGAATTCACCTCAAAATAAATAACAGGAAGTAATAACAGTCAATGATGTAATCAATACAATATTGTACTAGCACAAAAACAGGCACATAGATCAATGGAACAGAATAGAAAACCCAGATATGAACCCACAAGTATATGGTCACCTCATCTATGACAAAGCAGGAAAGAATATCCAATGTATAAAAAGTCTCTTTAACAAATGGCATTAGGAAAACTGGACAGCAACATGTAGAAGAATGAAACTAGACCACTTTCTGACACCATACAAAAATAAATTGAAAATGGATGAAAGACCTAAATGTAGAACAAGAAACTATCAAAATCCTTGAGGAGTACACAGGAAGCAATGTCTTTGACTTTGGCAGCAGCAACTTCCTACTAGATACATTGCTGAAGGTAAGGGAAACAAAAATAAATATGAACCACTGGGACTTCATCAACATAAAAAACTTCTACACAATCAAGAAACAGAGAAGGAAAAGGAAACAATCAAGAAAACTAAAAGACAGCCTATGGAATGGGAGAAGTTATTTGCAAATAACATATCTAATAAAGGGTTAGTATCAAAATCTATAAAGTACTTTTCAAACTCAACATCCGAAAAACAAACAACCCATTTAAGAAATGGGCAGAAGAAATGAATAGACACTTTTCCAAAGAAGACATCCAGATGGTTAACAGACACTTGAAAAAATGCTCAACATCACTCATCATCAAGGAAATACAAATCAAAACCACAGTGAGATACCCCCTCACACCTGTGAGAATGGCTAAAATTAACAACAGGTATTGGTAAGGATGCAGAGAAAGCTCTCTTGCACTGTTGGTGGGAATGCAAACTGGTGTAGCCATTCTGGAGAACAGTATGGAGGTTCCTGAATAAACAAAAAATAGAATTACCCCGTGATCCAACATTGCACTATTAGGTATTTACCCAAAGGATGCAAAAATAGAGATTTGAAGGAGTGCATGCACACCAATGTTTATAGCAACATTGTCAACAATAGTCAAATTATGGACAAAGCCCAAATGTCCATTGACTGATGAATGGATAAATAAGATGTACACACACACACACACACACACACACACACACACACACACTAGGATATTACTCCGCCATCAAAAAGAATGAAATCTTGCCATTTGCAATCACATGGATGGTGTTAGAATGTATTATGCTAACTGAAATAAGTCAATCAGAGAAAGACAAATACCATATGATTTCACTTACGTTTGGAATTTAAGAAACAAAATAGATGAACACATCTTCAGGAAGGGGGCAGGAAAGAGAAGAGAGGGAAACCACAAGAGACTCTTAATGATAGAGAATAAACTATGAGTTCACAGAAGGTGGTAGTTGGGAGATGGGCTAGATGTAACATTGCATTGTTGTTAAACAGATTCATCATTCACACTGGTACACCCTTATTCGGGTGGTGTTTTCTACAGAATTTTGTGCTGTTGCCCACATTTTAAACATCTCCCTAATCTCATTTGAAATGAGGCATTCCTCTACCTTTTTCTTCTCCTCTTCTGCTGACGACATAACTTCTTTCTGTTGCTCGTGATGCAGATCTATCCATTCGTCAGCTCCTGGCCATGTTTTTCCACCAGCTCTTGAATGTTGTCCTTATTCATGTCCAGTCCTGTGGTCTTACCCAAAGACACAATTTCATCAACAACTGGTGGCTTCTGTTCATAAGCAAGCTCCTCTAAGTCATGTCCAAGAACACAGGCTGGTTTTCTCCAAACAGAATTGAGGGTTCTCTTGGTGGCCCCATTCCAGGCTTTATCAATGATCTTGAGACAGTTCATGATGTGGAAATGACTTTTCCAAAACTCTCAGAGGGTAAGGTTTGTTCCTTCAGTCACCTTGAAGCATCGCTGAAATAGTGCTTTAGTATAAAGCTTTTTGAGATTTAAAAAGCTGATCTGTGGGCTGGAAGATTGGAGTGGTGTTGGGAGGAAGGAGCTTGACCTTAATGAACTCAAATTCCCCCAGTAATTCATCCTCCAAGCCTGGAGGATGAGCAAGAGCATTATCCATAAACTGCAAGACTTTGAGTAGCAGATCCTTTTCTAAAAGGTATTTCTTCACTGCAGGACCAAAGACCTCATTGATCCACTCAACAAACAAGATACAAGTGATCCAAGCCTTCTGTTGGACCTCCACATAACGTTAACTGGCTTTTCTTTTTTTTTTTTTAATTTTTTTTTTAATGTTTATTTATTTTTGAGACAGAGAGAGAGCATGAACAGGGGAGGAGCAGAGAGAGAGGGAGACACAGAATCCGAAACAGGCTCCAGGCTCCGAGCTGTCAGCACAGAGCCCAACGCGGGGCTCGAACTCACGGACCGTGAGATCATGACCTGAGCTGAAGTCGGACGATTAACCGACCGAGCCACCCAGGCGCCCCTGGCTTTTCTATACCTACATTTCTTGAAGGTTCATGGATTCTCGGAATGATACTTTGACTTTGACTTTGAAATCCCTGTTTCCATTAGCACAAAACAAGAGGGTGAGATGGTCTTTCATGGGCTTGTGACCAGGCATGGCATTCTTTTCTTTTTGTAATGTAGATCCTCTTTGGCATCTTTTTCTAAAAGAGCCCCATCTCATCACAGTTAAAAACTTGCTCCAGCAGGTAACACTTGGAAACCATGAGCTTCTGGAACTCGATAGCAAAATGCCTCAGCTGTCTTAGTGTCTGAACTCACAGCCTCTCCATGACTCACAACACTAAGGATGTCATTTCTCCACTTAAAATTATTAAACCATCCCCTGCTTGCTCTGAAGCCTTTTTCGTTTTCTGTTGATGTACCTGGCAGTTTACTTACCAGGTTGGTGTACAAAGGCTTTGCCTTCTCACAGATAAAGTTCTCCATCACAGTATTACCTGCTCATTGTTTCTCATTTTCCAAACCAGAAGCAACTTTTCTACATCTTTCAAAACACGTGGTTGTTGCTTTAATATTTTCATGACTCCTTTTGCTGCATTTAGACTCCTTATTTCTTCTTTCTTCTTTAATATTGTGCAAATGGCCAAAATAGACTTATAAAATCTTGCAATTTTGGCCACTCGCATACATCGTTAATATTTCTGGATGATTTCCTTCTTCTTGCTGCTTTTCTTTTCAACCTTTTTCTTCATGGGGGCCATTGTATACGCTTGCACAAATGTTGACTACAGTACAGTATTGATAAACTCTTGTCATATACTGTATCTAATGTAACTGGCAATAAGGCAGTAGGGTCTACATCTGCAGGCAGCCTGACCTAGAATGAAGCAAAACATTCCTAAGCATACTCCTGTATGGAAAAGCAAAGGACTGCAATAAGGCAGTAGGGTCTACATCTGCAGGCAGCCTGACCTAGAATGAAGCAAAACATTCCTAAGCATACTCATGTATGGAAAAGCAAAGGACTGTCCATAGGTGCTTTGAAATGATAAAAAATACACCAGTATCAGTTGTGGGCACCATCCATTATTCTTAAAAATCACTGATTTCTGCCAAACACTGCAGCCTGAAACCAAGCATCCAAGCAAGGGAGACGATCATCCACAATCCCACAGTGAGCAAGAGAGAGAAAAACCATTGGCTCAAATGTGATCCTGTGACGTTTGGCATCATGTACTACTCGTATTGCAAGACATTGCTCATTTATCAAGTTTAAATTTATTAGGAATGTTTTCTCATCTTGCGGAATACTCACAGAACAGGTTACTCAAAATCCAGAGTTTTACTGTTTATGTTTATGTGCACACTAGGAAGTATGAGTATGTTATCTTTCTCATTTCAGTCCTGAATTCCTCAAGTCTTGTGACTTCATTATGTATATTTGTTTCTAACAGATTGATTGCATAACACATAGACACACAGAAAATTGAAAATACGTAGGATTATTAAAACGTATGATTAGTATCTCTTTTGGGCTATCAAACAGTTTGGTGTTGGAAAAAACACCAAATTAAATTAAATTAAATTAAATTAAAGTAATTGAAACTAGCATTTCACAGGTATGGAAACAAAGTCCAAGATAATTAACTTATGGAAACTACTAGTTAAGGACAAATCTAGAACTAGAATACAGTGTCCATATTCCAGATTCAGTATTTTATCTGCTAGAGCATGGCATGTGTTCTCCAAAGTTGTTCAGTGGTAGCTTCCGAGTTGAATTGAAAAAATAAAAAAATAAAAAAATAAAAAATAAAATAAATTCTATTGTATATATTTGAGATAGTAATTAGATAAACCTACATAAACTAAGAGAATAAAGATTTCAGTTGTCCCAACTTATCTCTCCCTCTCTTTATACAATAGATAGATATAAATATATTTAGACTGTAGACATGTAAACATGACATTTGATGAGTTTACTAATTGTCCTTTTAATTGACAGACATTTTTAAAGCATTTTTGTTCTAAGGTAAATTTGCTTATAAAACTGTAGAGAAGAAAAGTTAATTAGAATTCCTTATACTACTGCTTATAAAATCATTTTAAGATGATAATATTTAAACAGAGGTAATAATCAGAAAAAAGTTGGTATGCACTGATCATGAATTACTTAATTTTTGATGGTTCTATAGATGAATCGTTCATAATACTAGAATGCAAGGCACATATGCAACTTTTAAATTTTCTTGTTGCCACGTCAAAAAATGAAAAAGAGACAGAAGAAACTAATAATATACTTTATGTAGCCTAGTGTATCCAAAATATTACTATGAAATAATGTAAAAATATTAATGGAATATTTTAAATTCTTTTTTTCATACTAAGTCTTCCACATCGGATGTGTACTTTATGCTTACAGCACATTAATTTAAACTAGCCGCATTTAAAGCCTCATCTCAATAGCCACTTGTCTGGTGGATACAGTATTGGACTACACAGTTTTGCAAACCCAAAGTAAAATGGTGTAACAGTTGTGATGGTGTTGCCTGTACAACAGTACTGAGATGGTGAGAGGATGGAGAGACTTTTCTACTTAAAGGTTTGATTAGAATGTGGAAAGATGGAACCAGCTGAAGTTATATCTAGTCTGTCAGAAGACTGAATTACACTATTTGTTAAAATAGTAAGCATTAAAGAGTCATTTATTTAACAAATTCTAGAAAGCTCAGTTTGATCTCTCTTCTTTTATTATCTATGCTTGTATTATCTATCTACTGTTAGATGGGGCAATACAACAGAATCCTAAAGCGTTAAATGCCCTCTATACATTAATAGTTGCCAGATGTATGTAACCAGTCCAGAGCTTTTGCTGTATGTCAGACATGCATCTTACACTTGTGCATTAAACAAGGCTTTTCACACAAAACTTGGCCATAAGTATTCTATAGAAATTATCTCTTATTTTAATAAATTAATCCACTTATAAATTAAGTTAGATGAAGTCTTTCATTTATATTTCTACCACAAATTCTTTGCATACAAGCACTGCCTTAAATACTGGGTATACACTGGTGAATGAGATGGTCATAGTCTCTCCCTTTTGTAATTTGCAAGAAATATAGTCCAGTTAAACAATAAACACTCAAATATGTAATCTAAACTGGTATACAGATTCTGAAACAGAATGCTATACTAATGAAGAAGAACAGGGTAGGGTGCTGTGGGAGCAGAAAAAGATCTATTTAGAAATCTATTATGAAGAAATGTCATTAATTCCAGAACTAAAAACTGAGAAGGTGCCAGTCTTTTCAATAGCAGGAGAATGTTCCGGACAAAGAGAATATTATGTTACTGTGAAAATGTATATGTAAGAATGATTTTTTACCAGTTAATTTTGAGGGATAACTTTACCAATGTTTCTTTTAGAGTAAAGATGGGGCTAAAACAAGTTAATGAAAAAAAAATTCTAGTTTCATTCATCTATTTATTCACATTTGTAGTAGGCCCATTGCTTCTGGTCTCAAGAAATTTAGTGAAATTTTATGAACAGATGCTAAGTACAATGACTCTTTTTTCTCAGTTGCTGCAGTCCATACCTTTTCAAAGAAAACATTAAGCTTTTCCATATAAGAATATATTACCAGGGCACCTGGGTGGCTCAGTCAGTTAATGTCTGACTTCAGCTCAGGTCATGATCTCATGGTTCGTGGGTTTGGAGCCCTGCGTCAGACTCTGCGTTAACAGCTTGGAGCCTGGAGCCTGCTTTGGATTCATATTCTCTCTCTCTCTCTCTCTCCCTCTCTCTCTCTCTCTCAAAAATAAATAAACATTAAAAAGAATTATAGAAAAGAAACATATTACCAGATAATTAAATTAACAGGGTTGGTTACTTGAATTCTCTTGTCATTTTAACATTTTAAATAATGGTAAAAATCTATAGTAATACTTTTGTATTATACTATATACAAAAAAATAGTAATTTTGTAAAGACTTGAAAGAAAATTTTGTTTTCTAGTTAACTAGAAGAAATTTGTCCAAAGAATTGAAAAATATAAACTTGGATGATATGAGAATAGACCAACAGGAAAAACAAAGGCTAACCTTAATCTGCCCTAAAACGTTACAACAACACAATGGCAAAACAGGGGATTGTAATGACTAGAGCTAATTAGGAATAAATCATATGACCTCTGGAAAACTGATTTGCAGGCAAGTTATTTTCTTCAACATGTGATGTGCTTTTGACAGGAAAAAAAATAATATAATTTGTATTTAAGAGGTAACACGATGTCCTTACTCATAAATATAATTTTATTAATGAAATTGAGAACCACCTGAGCAGAAGAATTTATTCTTTAAACTGTCTGTCCTTGAAATACTGAATCAGTTTCAATTGCTTTAATCTATTTTGTTAAGGTGTCTCTGTAGATATATCTTTATTCTCTGTCCTAGGATCATAGATGGATATAGATATGAATAAATAAGAGTAGATAGAAAGAGACATGGAAATTGCAACCAATCCTCACACATATGTGTGTCACCCTTTGCCTGCATTTCCATTCACTGCTTGTGGATTAAAAATGAAGAATGGATGCTTTGTGTAATCTTAGCGTTTCTGCAGATTAACATCAGGTGTCATAACTAAGAAATAAGAAAGCAACAGACAATGACAGCCAATAATTACCATTTCAAACTTGGTACATATCATGCTAAACTCTTTTCATGCATTTTCCCTTTCAATCATCATGCCAACACTGAGTCATATAATATTAGTCAAAGTTATTTTCATTTCTAAGTTATAGAAATCAACTCACTAGATAATAGCTAGCATTTATTGGATACTTAATATGTGTTAGGCATTGTTCTTAATCTTAGCCGGTAATGACTCATTTATTCCTCATGAATGAATATTATTTTGAAGTAAGTACTATTCTGTCTCCAAATTCTGAGAAAATGGACACAGAGCATTTAAGTAATTTGTCTGTGTTTACTCAGTCACTAGGAGTTGAATCCCAGTTCTTAAAACTAACCTTCCTGTTTGATCTGAGTTAGCATAAGCAAAGATAGGAAAATTTCATTATAAAAATATAAAGGAGTGGAAATGCAAAGCTCTTCCCAGAAAGGAAAGTAGAACTAAGAGCAAGAGAACTCTGGGTACTTTCTCTGGTGGAGTCATGTTTTATTCTTCTCACCATCTCCTAGCTGACAGTGGCTTTTGAATCAACATTGTAGAGTCCTTTCCCCATGGAGAGGCTAAATCTGTCTTGGATCAAAATCTAGATAAGAGACATGTGACCAAAGTGACCAGCGCTAGTCCAATCACTCTGGCCCAAGCTATGTTGTATGAGCCTGACTGCTGAGGGGAGATCATAAACCAGCTGTCCAAGAAGGAAGAATTATAATGCACAGGGAATATGCCACAAAATGTGTAAATTATTAATATCCCCATCTTACAGATGAAGAAACTGAGACACAGAAAAAGTAATTTGCCTGGGTTATGAGTAATGGGCAAAGCCAGAACTTAAACCATGCTGTGTTTGATGCCAAAAAATGTTTTTTAACTAACATACCTTTCTATTTTAAAATCTCCCTTAAAAAATAGAGTATGTCTCAGACAACACCACCTACATTGACATACTAATGAATTTAGTTTATTAAATGACCTGACTTGTAGGTTTACACCCAAAAATAATGTAATTTCTTCCAGCACCAACTTCAGATACTTACTACCAGATTTCTCTTCCCCTTATTTTGAGACAACCTGGATATATCCCAAAGCTTTCAGATCATTTGCAGGTATTAAAAAGTCTAATCTAATTTAAGAAGTTAATCCACTTTTATTCCCAAACCTAATGTGCAGCTGCCCCACCCTCTCTGTCCCTCCCTTTGAAACCCTCCTTTCTGAAACTAGAGTCTTCTGGGTCAGATCAGGGGTAGAAGGAATCAGGAAAAGCACCAAAAGTTTTAATCCTTAGTAGATGCTAATTCTACTTCTATTGTGGCAGCAAATGCATTCTGACATCTCGGGTATATCCATGGTTGTTGGTGATTCCCAAAACACGCTTCTCTGCTGTAGGTTGGGCACTCTCATCTGATCTCTTGTAAATCCCCTTTAGCAGTTATCTGGGAAATTTGTTTCTACCCTTTCAGACTGGTGTACCTGATACGTAGGTATCTTTTTGGAAAAGGTTATCTTTAGATGACTCGAGCCTATTTATCTTCGGCCTTCCTTATTGTCAGTTGGAGCTCAGAAAATCTCAGGCACCACTGTCCTGTCAGCAAGTGGAAGTACACATAAACCCAGGGTGAATCCTCTTTCTCCTCACTAACTTTGCAGATTGCTCCAGACTGCTGACTGCCTTTTAGCTTCTCCCAAGCCTCAGTTCTCATCCCCTGCTTCCAAACTCTGGGACTACATATCACATTCTCCTAAGAAATCTGCACAAGATAAGAACAGAAGGCATTCTACAAATTGCTTCAGCTTTGCTAGCATGCATTTAGCAATTCACAATTTCTGAGTGATACTTTTTGAGACTTCCTCACTTGATTTGGAGTTGGGGTGATATATGCCACCTTGCTTTCTGCTCTTAAAGACTTCTGAAAAATATATAACAAATCTCTAGCTTTCTCTCGTAGATTTTGGGGGTGATGGTAGCTGAACCAATTGATCTCCTCTTAGCATTTATTACGTAGATATGTTTAATATCTCTCTTTAAAATGGGAGGTAATTATTAATCTGCAGTTTAGAGACTTTAATAAGAAATTTGAGGAGCGCCTGGGTGGCTCGGTCAGTTAAGCAGCCGACTCTTGGATTTCTGCTCAAGTCAAGATCTCATGGTTCATGGGATCAAGCCCCATGTTGAGCTCTGTGCTGACAGCATGGAGCCTGCTTGAGATTCTCTCTCTTCTGCCCCTCCCTGCTTGTGTTCTGTCTCTCTCAAAATAAATAAACTTAAAAAATTACTAAGAAATTTGAGGAAACAGGAAAAGTCCTCCAATAAATGCTGTTATATCATCATAAAGATAGAAAAGAATCCAGTACCTAGGAATGTCAGTCTTTCTTCCTGCAGTTAGTTCTTTTCCAATACTTACACCACTTTATCCCTAGTGGCAGAGAAGAGTCAACCCTACCCAAAAAGATTCTAAAGACAAAGCTGAATCCAATGATCTTGAGAATCTCTTATTCCTTTAATCTTAAAAGTCACATGCTCTTTGCATTCTGCAACATATACATTGTGGTGTAAAGAGTAAATGAAATCATTCTCCGGGAACTGTCATGTTTCTCCTGTGGCTGCAAGCGAATCTGACATGCTGATGCAGATTCCTGGGAACACATCCATTTGAGAAGCATAGGTTTATGAAAAAGGTAGTAGCTTGGGAGTGAAAGATACAGAAGTTAGTTTCAGCCCAGCCCATAATTAGTTATATAGCATTAGGGCAATCATGACTCTTTTGACCTGCAGTTTCTCTGTCCTCGAAGTGGCAGAATTAGAATTAATTTGAGAGCCCATTTTAGCTCTGAAATTTATTGACACCTGGATCAGCCTCTCACATGAAACCTTTTGTGCTCTGCTTAGCCATTGCTGTGGACTTGGACTTAGGGGAAACCTTGGAAACTGCTTCAACAGCAGGGATTCCTCTTCACTTTGCCAGAAAGCTTGCTAGTCAGGCCGTTTTCTTACTCTGCTACCCAACTGTTACAGGATGAGTTCCCTAGAGAGCAGAATCCTAGGCAGAGATTATAAAGCAGGATTTTATTAAGGAAGCACATTTGAGATCAACGCGGGTGGGGAAAGGAAGGCAGCAAGGTTTGACAGCAAGAGCTTCACAGCATCTGCCACACCAGTGTATGTCTCTTCACACTTGATCTGAGCCAAAAGGCCGAGAAGTGATCCCAATGTATGTCTCTTTTTGCCCTCTTAGATTCACAAGATCGATGCTGGATTCTTCTTCCAGACACATTCCTTTACCTGACATACATTGCCCTTCATAGTCTGATACCTGCTTACCTATCTGGTTTTGTTTTCCTCCAACTTCCTGCCAACCACAGCTGTAATCCAGTTATACTAAAGTATTTGTACTTCTTCAGCTTTTCTTCTGTGTGGAATATCCTTCTCAACCTGCTTCATTACTTTTCTTCTTTAAAGACTTTGATCAGTTGTAATTTTCTTCTGGGAGGTGGTGTTTTTGTCATCACATCCCAACCACCTTTTTGGCTTCTCATTCTACATTCCCATAGTATTGTGTGCCCTTCTTTATTGTTGTGTTTGCTGTCTTGTATTTTCATGGTATATTTTCTGATGTCTTCTTCCTAGATGTAAAATATTGAGGAAACTGAATTTTTTATCTTTCTAACTCAGGCATTTAGCATAGTACATGAATATGGAAGGAATTTTTTTTTTAATTTAGAGAGAAATATTTTTTTGGAAACAACTAAATAATCATGAAGCTATTTGGGCATGTTAAGTAAATATCATGGTATTTAGGGGAAAAAAAAAAATTCAAAGATTGCTTTCCCTCTATAACAATTTAAAGACTCAATCTCTGACTTTTTACCAACCCAACTAGTTCTGAATTTGAACGCTTTTCAAATTTTATATTCATTTCAATCTGTGCCCTGAATATTCAGGCAGCCCTCCTAACTTTGGTTTGTTGAAGAACTCATAACACTTATATTTATTTTTCTCTCCTTTCGTAGAAAAAGTCTAAAATATTTAGACTACACTATTTACAAATATGCTTAAAATAAAACTAACAAGTATTTCCTACGATTCTTCCTTATGGCTATCATAGGATTTTAAACATAGCAACACAAGAGCTGGGCAAAATATTTGTGGTATATCTTTAAACCTTTGAACATAGAATTCCTTGTCCTGAAAAAAATTTTTAAATAACCCTTAGGGTGATGGGTATTAAGGAGGGCACTTGTGATGTCCACTGGGTGTTGTATGTAAGTGTTGGATCATTAAATTCTACTCCTGAAACTAATATTACACTGTATGTTAACTAACCAAAATTTAAATAAAAACTTGAAAAAGAAAGAAAATAACCCTTAATTTTCATAAGTATTTCATAGGTATTTTTACCCTTTAAAAAAAAAATTGAGCAGCTCAACTGAATTTTGAGCTCAATTACAGTATCACAAACCACTGAAGATTATCCTCTAGAGCTTTCTGTAATTGAATTCAGAAGAAAGAAAATGAAATAACTTGTAGTCTTTTAAAGTAGAATGGAGGTCTGAAATCATTATGTAAATTTTCTAAAATTTTTGAGAAACTTTACTTGTTATTTCTATTTTATTGGCATAATTATACACATGTATCACATACCTTTCAAATGGCACATTGCTCCAGAGTTAGTCTTACCAGTTAACTTTGTTGCTCATACTATTTCATTATTCAAATATTGAATGCCTTTAACATGAATGTGAATCCCGTAGTTGTGCTCTAACAGCATATACCTCATTCTGTAATTCTGATTGGCAATTATGTTTAGAAGATCTATAATATCACATCTGATCACATCTTTTCATGGTATGTTTATGATTTTCTATGATACTTTATTATTTTTACTTAACCATATTTTTAATTTATATAAATATTAGTATATATTTAGTGTATTCATAAGCCAGAATATATGGAAGGATGTCCTGTGGAATGTGTGCTTCTATGCAGAGTTATGTACTTATATTTCTATCTACATTTTACTAATGTAAATGAAAGATAGAAAATAATAACTAAATGCATTTTAATGAAAACACAAAACATCTACTAAGGTTTTCTATTGTCTGAGCTTTTCAGTAATGCTTTTTTTTCCCCCACAAATGTCTAACACCAGATTAAGAGGGAATCTAAAAGCTGTATCTGCTGTGGATTCCATGTGCAGTACATCTGACATTTTCTTGGCATAAAATGCAAAAGAGCCACTTAAAATTAGTTCCTTTATTCAAACTAGCATGTGCAGTGCCAAAACTATGTTCCAGAAAGAACCTGTACACAGTCAATGCAAAGAATGAAGAAAAAAAAAGGAAAATAAGGCAAAAAATCTAGGAGTCTTTTTTCAGTGTGAGTTTTGTTTCTTATACAATGAGTTTCTATATTTTTGTATTTCTTTACTAGATAGAAACTTGAGAACTATATACATTTTCAAGTTAAATTGACTTATAATTCACTTTTTGTAGAGGTGATAAAAAGGCATTATGTATGAGTATCCAAAAATATTACTGTGCAATCACTTGAAAATAGCCAACATTGAAAATTGCTAAAAATGATGAATGGCTGACTCTGGACACAATTAGAGTCTGTGAATTCAGCCATACCATTGTTCAGATGTTTGAACATATGTTTGAAAGCCCAAAGCATATCTGTATAGAATTGTTCCCTATTGTAAAGCAATGTTCCCTTCATTTCAAGCCCATTTGTATTATTAAAAAAATATGTAATTCACATATATCAGGTTAATTTTCATTTACATCATTTGAAATGCCCTCTAATGTTTCACTATATATTTTAAGGCATCAACAGCCTACATCAATGATCCATAAATCTCTGGATTAGAGTGTTTTGCTTTTGCTTTTTAACTCAAAGCTAGAAACTTTGTTGGTAATTGTGACCCTTTTAGATAAACTCTATTTATTCTATTCATATACAGGTTTTCATCACATTCAATAAATATGATCACTTATATTAACTTACAAATATATTTATCAGGTCTTGTACATATCACACTGATCCCTTTTCTGTTCTGATCCATCCTTGTTCCATATCACTATTCACATTGTTTTGAAATTACATATTTGAATACTATATTCAAAATCCTTTCTAGTGAGCATATTTCCATATATCTTCAGAGACTAGTTTTGTTTTTATTTACTCTTCTAAAATTATGTGACAGTTTCAAACTTTAGAAAGTACTCCTCTCCAGTGCAAACACACTCTGTACACTCAGCACATTTCACAAAAATAATTCTTATCTACATAGTTGTGATGTAGTAAATAACAAAAGTCACCCTCGCTTTAGGGAAGAAAATAATGTCCTCCTGGCCTTGATATACCTCATTAATTGTTAACTGTGCCTCTCTATTGTCATTTCTTGTCTGTCACTATCAATTGTTACACTGATTAGACCATCTTAAGTTTAAAATGATCTTTACTGTTTCTAGAGATTTTTGCCCCTGTTATGTAGTTTATATAACTATAAACTGACCTTTATCCCACACATTTATGTAAGCATGCCATACATGGGTCCAAAGACCCATGAAAGGTCTACAACCTTTCAATAAACACTCCCTCTAGACCTAGGTTTAGGTGATTTGTATGTCAATACCCTTTGGACAAATCTCTCAATCTACTTTAAGTACAAAATTTTACTAGAGCATTCACATATATCTGTAGTCATAAAATGCAGGGTTCCCAGTGAAGTTTAAATTTCAGAAAAATAGGGGCGCCTGGGTGGCTCGGTCAGTTAAGCGTCCGACTTCGGCTCAGGTCATGATCTCACGGTCCGTGAGTTCAAGCCCCGCGTCGGGCTCTGTGCTGACAGCTCAGAGCCTGGAGCCTGTTTCAGATTCTTTGTCTCCCTCTCTCTCTGCCCCTCCCCTGTTCATGCTCTGTCTCTCTCTGTCTCAAAAATAAATAAATGTTAAAAAAAAAATTTAAATTTCAGAAAAATAATAATTTTTTAGTATAGCGTGTCCCAAATATTTCGTGGGACATGCTATTCTAAAAAAATGATTGGTTGCTTATCTGAAATTCAAATTTGAATGGATGTCCTGCATTTTATTTGATAAATCTGACAATAATGCAATCATTTCAAGGGGAGTATGCCTTAAAAACTTAGCTTTTAGAAATGATTTAGGTCAGGGGTCAGCAAACTTTTTCTGTAAAGGGCCAGATAGTAAATATTTTAGACTTAGTGGGCCACATAGGGTGTCTTTTATGTATTTTTTTAAACAACCTTTAAAGATATAACAAATCACTCATAGCTCACAAGTTGTATAAAAGCAGGCTGTGCACTGAATTTGGCCCAGAGGCATGCTTTGCCAACTCCTGGTTCAGGTTATCACCTCTAATTTTACCTATGAGCCTCAAATACTTTGTTAAAATCAAGAATTGGCATTTGTAGGATCTTTCCTTGATCTGCCTTATAAGTTTGGATCAGCATGAGTTGTTGTTAGGGAAAATTCTGGCTCCACGTTTCTATGTTCTCACAAATCATCTAGCTAAAAATGCTTTCTGATGCTTGTCCAAATGTGAAAATCAATCTTATCCATATATTGTTTCTGAAATTCATACTTGCTCCCTGTTGGTTCAAAGTTTGCTCATCCAGTCTTCTGTTCCCCCTTCCTTTTTCCACACACACACACAAAAATTGGACCTTCGCTAGTTCTGAAGAGATGTGAAAAATCTCTTTACTTAAGGTAATTGAAAAAGTACTGGATTCTAGTTCAATGGGTAACTTCAAGTAAGTCATTAAAAACTTTCCTAGACCTGAATTAAAATAAGCATTCGCCATTCATTTTATAAATGTGTGTTAGATGTTCCCTATGTACCAATATATGAGTTTATGAATGTAAACATTTTAAAGATACATATTACCTACTCAGGATCCCTTTCATTTTGCCATCCCCATTTGGCCAGCACTAGTTCGTCTTTATTCTTATCTCTTAACCTAGGATTGCTTAGATCTATATTCAAACTTAGATACCAATCTTAGGCTGACTTCACAACCTTCCCAACTTCCTTTAAACACTCTCAATAGCAGTTATCCTGTATACTTTTGATTTTGCATACATATTCTGCTTCAGGTAAATCTTTTTCCTTACTTCCGCATTTTCCCAGGAAATGTGATTTAGGTGGAGGACAGTTACTTTGGCACACTAAGTTCAGTAACTATGTTTGAGAAACAAACAGAGGCATCAATAGACATTTTTAAACTTTTATTAGATGTATTATTATTGTTCATGTTGATTTGGGTATTGGTGTTTACCTCCGTGTCTAACCTACAAGTATAAACTCCCCTAAACTAAAGAGTAGTTCTTACTGTATTCTCAATCAAATTTAACATAAATTTTCTATTTATTTCACTGTCTCTAAAACTCTCCAGTTTTAAATATGTACCCCTCGAAGAAGAATTGGAATCAAAACAAGCATCATGTTTTCCTAGTTATTTCTTAATACTACATTGAGCAGTAATCTATCCAAATATAGATAAGTAGATAACTTTAATTATATGTGTGTGTGTATATATATGTGTGTGTGTGTGTGTATACATATATGCATGTGTGTTTTTAAATACATACATGAACAGATTTAAATTCTGCCCTTTTAAAAATTAGCATTTTTGGCACATTTACTTTGAAATTTTTCCAATTCTAGAAATAATTTTTCTGTGTTTTTGCTAACTTTTTTCAATTCATTTTTATTGTATATCTTGTCATCCATCTTCTATACATGACTTTTTAAAATCTGAGACTATTCGTAAATTAGTGGATAGACCTGCTTGTGTGATTATGTATTTTGCATATTTTCTCTTTAGATGAGAGTATTTGAAATCATACAGTGGCAATTTTATTTTTAATATTTTTTAATTTCTTTTGGGATGTATTATTTTTGAGAAGATTAAGCAGTAGCACATCAATTTTATGTGATACATATTATAAATTACAAAATTCTATAAACATATATATACATACATAAATCAATTTAGGTTAACAAAACTTCAGGTAAGGAAGAAAGGATGGGCATTATTCACTAGGGATAAAAACAGAATCCATGAGATTGAATAATTCAGACATTCAATGATTCAGAGAAAATGTAATCTTTCCCATTGGTGATATGGGAAATGATTTTAGGTACTGCTTGAACTGACATGATGTGACATTTTTTACCCAGTGAGAATGTTGTTTTCTTATCCATGATCTTTTGATCCTTCAGGTTACCTGAAGTCTCAACTGCTGCTATATCTTTAACATGTCTACATTTGCCCATTGTTTTTTTCAAAAATAGTAAGTGCAGATCTCAGATTTAGAACCTATGAGGAAGATAAAATATCAATCTAGATTTTAATCATGATTATTTTTAAATTTTTTGTTAATGTTTATTTATTTTTGATAGACAACGACAGAGCATGAGCAGGGGATGAACAGAGAGAGAGGGAGACACAGAATCTGAAGCAGGCTCTAGGCTCTGAGCTGTCAGCACAGATCCCAACATGGGGCTTGAACCCACAAACTGAGATCATGACCTGAGCTGAAGTTGGACACTTAACCAACTGAGCCACCCAGGTGCCCCAATCATTATGATTATTTTTATAGTTACTGCTATGGACTGAATTGTCTTTCCTCAAAATTCGTATGTTGAATCTCTGATACCCACTACTTCAGAGTATGACCCTATTTGGAGATCTGGCCTTTAAAGAGGTGATTAAAAGTAATGTCCTCAGATTCATCCATGTTGTCACAAATGGCAAGATTTCTTCTTTTGAAGCTGAATAATATTCCATTATATGCATAAGAGAGATGCCACATGAAAGTGATATCTTGCAGTACTTCTTATTCTCTGCCTCACTTACTTCACTTAACAAAATGCTCTCAAGTTCTATCCATGCTGTCAGCAATGGCAAGATTTCCTTCCTTCTCATGCTGAATAATATTTACTTATATGTATGTATATTTATCACATTTTCTTTATCCACTTATCTGTTAACAGACACTTAGATAATTTACATATCTTGGCTACAGTGAATAATGCTGCAATAAAAATGGAAAGGAAGATATTTGAGATGGCAATTTTATTTCCTTTGGGTATAGACCCAGGAGTGGGATTACTGGATTATATGGTAGTTCTCTTTTTAATTTCTTATGGAACCACCATGCTGTTTGCCATAGTGATTAATTTATATGCCAACTAACAGTACACAAGGGTCCCCTTTTCTCTATCCCTTCACCAACACTTGTTATCTTTTCATTTTTTGATAATCATAGCCATCTGAACAGGTTTGGGGTAATACCTCATTGTGGTTTGATTTGTATATCCCTGATAATTAGTGATGTCAAGCACCTTTTCATGTACCTGTTGGACATTTGTATGTCTTCTTTGTATACCATGGTGACTTTAGTCAATAATTATTATACACTTGAAATTTACTAAAAAAGTAGAATCTGAAGTGTTTGCCACACACACAAAAAAAGTAGCTATTGGGAGTGATGGATATGTTAATTAGTTTGGGATAATTGTTTTACAATGTAAACATATGTCAAAACATCACATTGCACATTTTAAATATGTACAACTTTTGTCATAGTTAAATAAAACTGAAAAAATAATTTAAAAAAGAGATGATTAGGTTAAAATAGTTATTGGGGGGACCTAATTCAGTCTGACTGGTGTCCTATAAAAAGGGAAACTTTAGGCACAAAAGGACACACCACCGATGTACAGACACACAGACCACTTGAGGACATAGTGAGAAGGTGGCCATCTGCAAGTTAATTAGAGAGGTCTCAGAAAAAACTAAACCTACTGACATCTTGATATTGGATTTCTAGCCTCTAAAACTAAGAAAATACATTCCTATTGTTTAAACCCCTCAGTCAGTGGTATATATAATGGTAGTTCCAGTAAACTAATATAGTTTTCACCTAATTATGAAAATGTTGTTATGTCCATTTGCAATAGTAATATAAGGCTACCTTTTTAAAATAAATTTGTTCATATAAAAAAGCAAATAATTACTATAAATAAATGATAGTAGTGCTTATCAGCTGAAAAATAGGGTACAGAAAAAGTAAGTTGCAGTCTACACAATGAAAATACCAAAATTTATGGTTAGATGAGGGAAAGGGTGATTAAAGAAACAGCAGATTACAGAGTTATCAAACAGGTAGGCAATAAACTAGAATAAGGAAATAAAAGGAGAATGATTTAAGACTCATGACATTTCAGTTATGTAATACACAATGAATGATCAAGAAAAATAAAGGTTTAGAAAAGAACATGGGGTTCGGCATTAAAAACAGAGCCATAACCAGAATTTCAGGAGGTGTATTAAAAAGAAGTTGAGATAGTGGTGAATCAGAAAAGAAATAAGTAACCCTGGAGGAAGAAGAATTTAAAAAAGATTTTTCAGGGGCACCTGGATGGCTCAGTTGGTTAAGTGTCTGACTGGCTCAGGTCACGATCTCACAGTTTGTGAGTTTGAGCCCCACGTCAGGCTCTGTGCTGACAGCTTGGAGCCTGGAGCCTACTTTGGATTCTGTCTCTGTCTCTCTGCCCCTCCCCTACTCGCTCCCTGCATCTCTCTCGAATATAAAACATAAGAAAAAAATTTTAAAAAAAGATTTTTCAGGGGTAACTAGGTGGGCCAGTTGGTTAAGACTCTGACTCTTGATTTTGGCTCATGTCATGATCTTACGGTTCCTAGGATTGAGCCCCATGTGGATCTTTATGCTGACAGCACAGAGTCTGCTTGGAATTTTCTCTCTGCCTCTCTCTCTGCCCCTCCCCTGTTCTAACTCTCAAAAATAAATTAATAAATTTTAAAAAATATAAAAGATTTTTCAAATTTAAGAATAAGAGTACTCTTCAAGGCAGAAGGGAAAGAACTAATGAGAAAAATGTTGGCAAATAAAATAGCATTTGAGGGATGTGTAGATGGCTCAGTCAACCTTAACTGTCTGACCCTTGGTTTTGACTTAAGTCATCATCTCGTGATTCCTGAGATCGATCCTCACATCACACACAGAGCCTGCTTGAGATTCCCTCCCTGTCTCTCTCTCTGCTCCTACTCTGCTCATGCACTCTCTTTTTCTCCCTCTCTTTCTCAAAATAAATAAACAAAAAGTAATGTTGGAAAAATGAGATCCTGAAGAAGCATGGAAGAAAGAACAGAATTGAAATAGCATAGAAAGCCTGGTAACAGGAAATAAAATGGAGGTAAAGAATAAATGACATTTAAGCATAGTGACTAGCATATGACTATGCATTATGTGAAGAACTGAGAATTGTATAGACAATTATGAGATATTGACTTCATGGCTACATGCAGCTGTAACAGATATTTCAGCTTAATCAGTTCTCAGGATCTGTAGGAGAGGAGGGAATCAATAAGAAAATTGAAAAAGAGGGAAAGAGAATTTTAAGAAATTGCCACTATGAGATCACATTTATTAACCTCTATTTTAAATATAACCTTGTGTTATTTGTATAGCATGTGTATTACTAGAAAAAAGTATGTAATTATAGAATGATGGAATTACTTCTAAACTGCCAAATGTGTCAATATCATTTATAATTAAAAAATTGGGGGACACCTGGGTGGCTCAGTTTGACTAAGCATCTTACTCTTGATCTCAGCTCAGGTCATGATCTCAAGTTCGTGAGATGGAACCACGTTGGGCTCCATGCTAAGCATGCACATGGAGTGTGCTTGAGATTCTCTCTCTCTCTCTCTCTCTCTCTCTCTCTCTCTCTCTGTCCCTCTCTCTCTCTGTCCCTCCCTCCTCTCTCAAAATAAATCAACATTTTAAAAAAATTTTAGGGGCGCCTGGGTGGCTCAGTTGGTTGAGCGACTGACTTCGGCTCAGATCATGATCTCACAATTTGTGAGTTCAAGCTCCACGTTGGGCTCTCTGCTGACAGCTCAGAGCCTGGAGCCTGCTTCAGATTCTGTGTCTCCCTCTCTCTGTCTGCCCCTCCCCCTCTCATGCTCTGTCTCTCTCTTTCTCAGAAATAAATAGACATTAATTTTTTTTTTATTTAAGAAATACAACCTTAGGGAGTGGCTTTTAAAGTGAACTTGATATGACAGTTATTAAGCAGAATTTAATTTTCTTGGTATTTGCATTATTCATTATTATTAGTTTATTGTTTTTAGGTAGTAAAAATATTCCCTTTATGCTGAAATGCCAGTGGGAAATATAGAAGGGACAATAAGATAGAGGAAAATGAAATGGACTAGCCATTTCCTTGCAAGAGGATATTAGTGTATATTGAGCAATCTGTTCAGACCTCCTTGTCGAATGCTTAATATGAGCAATTACAGAGCAATATACACCTAAGAGGATAGATTCCACTTGTGATGTAATGGTTGCACATTTACTCCTACCTTCCTTCCCTTTTCCTCATAATGGTGGTCACAATATAACATTTCAATTACATTAAAAATATCATTACATTAAAAGTTTATTAAATCATGTTAAAATCCCTCATTGGGAGAAACTAAATATAAATAATACAAATGTAACCCAAAATGTTATCCCACAACCATAATCATTGATTTTAGATTTCTTTTATTTTGTACTTATATCTTATACCTTTTTTGTAATTCAGTCTTGAAATTTACCCCAAGTTATCTGAAATTCAAACCTTTATTTCAATAGTCATTTAAATTTATTGTGTAATATGCCATTTCTTTTGTTCCTTCTGTTGCTAACTCTCCCAGAGAATAGCCAGGGAAGTGATATTTTAATGAATAAGAGAGGAGATTCTACAAGAGTTTGATTCCACATATTACTGTTTATTACCTCCGAAGTATAATGTGCTCTTTTAGCTGTGTAACATAAGAAAACACCTGTTTAATATTCCACAAATGGCTTTACGATAATCCAAAATACATAAATGGCTTTAAGAGTCTGCATAATGTCATAACCAATAGTGAAAGAAATCAGAAAAGTTTCCAACTATAAATGCAGTATTATGTAGTCAGCAGGTTCTTGTTGACTAATAGTGAATAAAAAAACAAAAACAAAACAAAAACAAAAAATTTCCTAAGCTAATCCCCTTTTGAAAGTCTTCTTAAACTACCATAAAATGTTGGTGATGACATGAAAATTATGACAAGTTGATCTTCAGTATCAACATCATGTGGTACCTTCAAATTATCCTAGGAAGTATCAGGGAATATGCACCTGTATGATTCACAGATTGGGTTGACTATGCAGTTGCTTCAGAAAAAACTGGGAAAGGAACTTTGTGGACTATATTTCTGCACTCAATTGCCATCATTACAAAAATGAGAATAAATGTTTAAATTTAGGTCATCATATGTTCTTGTAGTGGAATTATGAAATAGAACTGTGACTACCTGCAAATTTACCATTTCACCCCAGCTCCACATAAATTGCTTTCAGTGGCCTCAAGAAAATGCTCAAATTGAAATCCTTCAGGTCATCCTCATTTGGCTAATGTATCAACTATTTATATCAAGAAATTTTTTAATGTAATATATATTTATAAAATTAACCATGATTATAAAGATCAGAACATATTATCTGATTGTAATTAAAAACTGGAAAACACAAAGGAATAGCAAAAACATGACCAATCTTAATAAACAGACAAACTAAATTGAATATAAGTTTATAGTGAAATAGAATTATGCAAATCATTTTGGTTTCTATGGAAATAAAATATTTTTACATGATTTTTAAGCATTCCCACTGTGAATGTTTTAGAAAATGGAAACATGAACTATGAAAAGTGCTTTTAATTTTTCCCTTACATTTTATGAAAAATTTTACATTATAGAATAACTTAAATATTTTAATGCCTATATTATCACCGTCTAGATTCTGTTATTAGTATTTTACCATACATGCTTTATTATACATTCATTATCCGTTTGTCTACCAGCCATCAGTCCATTTTTGATATATTTCAAAGTTGAAGATACCAGTACACTATACCCCTAAGCACTATAGCATGCATACCATTAGAGTTCAATATCTGCTTGGAGATTTTTCCTTTCTTTTGAGGAAAAAATCAGATAATAAAATACTCAAATTTTAGATGTACAATTAGATAAATTTTAAAAATGCATAGCCTTTAACAAACAGAACATTATCCCCAGAACTTATCTTGTGCTTCTTGTTCACAATGAATCCTTCCCCCAACCCTCTAGAAGCAACTGCTATTTTTATCTGTTTTCCACCATAGGTTAGTTTTACCTGTTCTTGAACTTGATATAAATGGAAATATACTTTCTATATATACCATTTTGTAAAGTTTTTTTTTTTCTTCTCAGATGTGTATGAGATTCACCTGTGGTTTCTAGTGTATTGGTAGTTCATTACTTTTTATTCCTAAGTAATATTTCATTTTATCCCCCTACCCTTTGATGAACACCTTGGCTGTTCCCATTATTTTGCTATCAGAAATGAAACTAGTGTGACATTTTTGTAACTGCCTTTTGGGAAATATATATTTTTATTTCCTTGGATAAATTCACTAGAGTTGAATTCCTAAGTCATGGCATAGGTAGGCTTATGCTTAACTTTGTAAGAAATTCCCAGATCCTCTTCCGAAATGATTGCAAGTGCTTTTGTTTTTAAAATAAAATCATATACTCAAGGAACCCTGATTTGAAGCAAGAACCTTCAATATCAATAGCTAGAAATCTTAGAATAGTGAACATATTATTGCATACATTTCCATAAGAGATAAATTGTTATCTTTATCTCTTTTGATTATATATTATAGGTTATTTAGTGGTTCTTAAATTCAATATTCAAAGACATTTGTTAGAGCCTCAAATGATTTGTTTTCATATATAGCCAAATGTGATTTAATTTTTAATTTGTAAAGATAATAGTTTTGGAATTCATATAATTTACATTGGATACTAATGTATTTTAATAAAAATTCATAGTAGCAAACATTGGCATTATACCTTCAGTTTGGGATTTGTTAGATAAAGAACTGAGTACAAACTTTTCTCTTTCCTGCAAAGCACTTGTTCATTCATTTATAAATTTGCTCATCCATTCAGTAATAAATTTATAGAGTGCAGTGATTACTAATGTGTCAGGTATTATTCTATATTTATAAGGGGAAAATTTTTTAATAGTTTTTTTAATTGTTTCATTTTATTACTCAGTGGTTTTTACCATAGTCTTTTTTGTTTGTTTGTTTGTTTTGTTTTTTATTGCCTCTCTCTCACCTTTTCCATCTCCTGTTAACTGTAGTTATAATGCTTTCAATCTTAACACTTTTAGAAAAACCTCATGAAAGTCAGCAATTTCTGCATAATTCTGGAGTATCGTTTTGTGAATGAGCTACATTGTGTTAAAGGAGTCAAATGGATTCTGGGAATTAAGGGGCCCTGAATAATTTTTCAGGGATTACTAGAACCTTTCCCTAGGAAACAGGTTCATTTAACACCCAGATGCCCCTACACACTCCTATATCTTCTCCTCACTCTAGCTGGTGAGTGGAGTTCGGGCCCCCAGGAACTGATTCTTAGATTTCACAGTGATGCCCTCCTCCTGACAAAGAGCATTACTACTGTCCACCTTTGTCCACCATTTGGGACCTCCTGAGTTTGCTTCATGTTGAAATCAAGCCCCTTCAGGCACTAGCTATCCATTGGCTATCTTGCTAACAAACGAGCATCCAGTCATGGATTGCTACCCTTCTCAACAGACATCCAGCACATTCTGGCACTCATTTCTGCCCTTATTGGCATTCCTTCAAATGACCTGGCAGTATCACATATATTATTCCTCCAGCATTCAGAGCTGCCTAGACTTAGAGCATACTCTCCTGGCGCCATCTAGTATCTTTCCGGTCTTTGACTGTCTTAGTATCCTGGTATCCTAAGTGGTATAATAAATTACCACAACTGGTGGCTTAAAAACAACAGAAGCATATTCTCTCACAGTTTTGGAAGACAGAAATCTAAAAGTAAGATTTTGGCAGGGGCACGCTCCCTCTGAAGACTTTTGGGAGAAACATTTTATGTCTCTTCAAGCTTCTGCTGGCTCTAGATGTTCTTTGACTTATGGCTAAATGACTCCAATCTTTGCCTCCATTTTCACATCACGGATCCTCCATGTGTCCTCTCTACTTCTGTTCTCTAAAAAGGACACTTATTATTTAAGACCAGCTCTCATCCAGCATGTTCTTATCTCAAGATCCTAGCTAAATCATCTCTGCAAAGGTTCTTTTTCAAAATAAGACCACATTTTAAGGTTCTTGGTGGAAAAATCTTTTGGTGGACCACAATTCAGCCCACTAATAAGCTCTATCAGCAATCATTTATATTACCTCTGCTGCTGCTTACAGGCCTAATGCATTTTCATATTTGAGTAAATAATATTGCCAAACTGTGAATACTTATTATCTAAAACTAGTTTTGGGTATTATTGTTGAATTAGGAAAGAACTGTTTCTTACTTCGTTTTTTTCCCCTGAGTCAAAAAACAAACCCTTTCATACAGCCTTATACTCTTTGATTTGGTGGGAGTAGTTAGAGATTAAGGAGAGAGAACATATCTTCCTTCATCTTCAGACAATATATTTTTAAGAGACCCTTCTTGGAGAACAGTCCAGGGTTGGGATTTTAAGGACCAACTTCAGTTTGGCCACCTCTTCTGAGGCTGACTGACAGTTTTACCATATGGAAGGAAAACAACAAAGGAGAACACGTGGAGGGGACCCAGTCCTCACAATGACAGTATTCTGTAAGGATTCTTGACGTTATATGGGAATGAAATGAATAAGTAGGGAATCCAAAATTGTTTGTAATTCTTGATGCACCACAAACCCTGATTATATAAATTTGATATTTATTTGTAGTAGTCTCGGCACTTCTCAGCCTTGGCACTAGTGACATTCCTTGTGGGGCTGCCCTGTACTTTGTAGGATGTTTACCAGCTGGTACTCACCGGATTATCAGTAACACCACCTCTCAGTTGTGACAACCAAAAGTGTCTCCAGACATTGCCAAATGTACCCTGGAGAAGACAATCACTCTCAGTTGAGAACCACTGGAATAACTGAACGTTATTAATACTCACTAGCAAAGTTAGATCCTTAAAAATATATGTCTGTTACTTTAAAGTTGGTGTAAAGCCATCTTTTGAGACTCCTATTTTTTAAATTAAAAGTAGTTAAAAAACATTTTGGATTCTCTGTAACTTGGCAGGTTTTTTTTTTTTTTTTTTTGTTCCATTAAGTGTATGCTTTAGGTAAGTGCAACATCTATTTCACTCTTTTTGAGAATTGATAGAATTTTTTCCCACTTAATAGGGCTATTTAGGTCCCTTGTATTCCAGGTCATTAATTTTAATGGTTAAGACATTGTTATATGGCATTCTCAGGAAGTGAACGTGCATACTGATAATTCTACTCTTGTGCAGGGAAATATTATTTTCCTTGGTAAAGACAAACCATTTCTTTGAATTTAGAAACATTTAGTTTCTAAGGCTCTGTTACCATTTTATTTAAAGCCCCATTAGCCCCAACATATTGAATAATAGTTCACCATTTTTCCCCACATATGATTCATTTAGAGAAGCAGGAAAGCTCATAAAAATATCTAACAGGCATTTATAGACCTTCTGTTTCTCTCTAATACTATAGGAAGTGTTTCTAATTACTCTTACCTGGAATAAAAAGGAAACAAGCAAACAAAAAGATGATGAGACAACTGCCTGTCTTTTATTTCAGATAATATTCTGTGCTGGCTTGAATAGATAGTACTATAAAGTTACCTATTAATATATCAACACTCCTTCTTGTGGCAAAAGCTGTCCTAAAATATTGTTAATAATTTTTCAAGACACTCATAATCTGATTTAAGTCTGAATTATTGGCTTTCCTCTTTCATATCCCAGGGAGCTCCAGTTTGGTGCATTCTTTTATTTTTTTAAGTTTATTTATTTATTTTGAGAGAGAGAGAGAGAGAGAGCACGCATGTGTGTGCACTAGTGGGGTGGGACAGAGAAGAGCGAGAGCGAGAGCGAGAGAGAGAGAGAGAGAGAGAGAGAGAATCCCAAGCAGACTCCAGGCTGTCAGTATAGAGCCTGACACAGAGTTCAATCTCATGAACCATGAGATCATGACCTGCCCAAAATCAAGAGTCCAACACTTAATCAACTGAGCCACCCAGGTACCCCATAGTTTGGTGAATTCTTAAGAAGATAGATAAATCTGGGCACTTTCAGTTCAGTAAGACATTAAAAAATACATTAGTAGGCCAAGAAAAAAGCCTATATGAACAAAAAATAAGCTAGACGCTCACTGGGCCACCTACTTTTTCTTAATGTGGAACCAGAAAATCAAATATGGATATTACTCTCCTTTATGTGTCCATTCTAGTTTTTATGGTGACTAAAGTTTTGATAATTTTGAGGCAAGGGGATCCTTAAAAAAATACAAGTTTACAATACAAAATTACAAATAGTGATTTAGGAACACAATCTTGAAAGAAGCCCTTACAATGAGGCTCCCTGAAGTTTAACTTTGCCAACCACAAGGGTGTTTCCACCAGTATCCCGATATGCCCCTTTTTCCGCCTCCCTTGTATCCCATGCCCACCAGAAATTCTGAGCTATAATGGACTCTAAATCTGATGCCCATCTTCAACAGATCTCAAAGAGAGATGGGACAGAATGGCATACTATGCCACTCTTCCTTTTTGGTGTCCCTTTCTCTTACTTATCAAAAGCTAGTTTATAATACTTGCATTTTTTTTTTTTACTTTTTTCCCCCAATTTTCCAAAAAATTTTAAAGCAGTTTGTAGAGTTTCCATACACCTCCTAACTCTCATACACAGTCTCCCCTCTTATTAACATCTTGCATTAGCATGGCACATTTATTATAATTGATGAACTGATATTGACATATTGTTGTGAACTAAAGCTGATACCAAAGTTGATCTAAAGTTTTCATTGACATTCATTCTGTGTTGTAAAATTCTTTGGGTTTTGGCAAATGCATTATGTCATATATTCACCATTAGCATATCATATGGAATGATTTTACCACCCTAAAAATCTCTTGTGCTCTTCCTATTCATATCTTCTTCTTTCTCCTTTAATCAGTGGCAGCCACTGTTTTTTGTTTGTTTTACTGTCTTTATAGTTTCTTTCTTTACTATACTTTCACATAGTTGGAATCATACGGTATATAGCCTTTTCAGACTGAGTGCTCTCAGTTAGTAATATGCATTTAAGTTTCCTCCATGTCTTTCTATTGCTTGATAGCTCATTTTTTCATGACTGAAGGATATTCCACTGTGTGTATATACAGTTTGTTTACCCATTCACTTACTGAGAGGCATTATGATTGTTTTTAATTTGGGCAGTTAAGAAGAACCTGCAATAAACATTCACGTACAGGTTTTTGTGGATGCAAGTTTTTAACTCCTGTGGGGAAATACTCTCCTGTGGGGAGAGTACAATTGCTGAATCATATGGTAAGACTATGTTTATAAGAAACTATCAAACTATCTTCCAAAGTGTCAGTACCATTTTTTTATTCCTGCCAACAATGAATGAAAGTTCCACATTTATACTAACATTTGAAATTATGAATTTTTTTTTAATTTTGGCTAATCTAATAGGCATGTGTAGTATTTCATGCTTGTTTTAATTTGCAATTCCCTAATTACATATATGTGAGCATGTTTTCAAATGCTTATTTATTGTTGTATATATTTTTTGATGAGGTATCTGTTCAGATCTTTTGCCCCTTTTATAATTGGGTTGCTTGTTTTCTTATTGTTGACTTTTGAGAGTACTTTGTATATTTTGGCTACAAGTCCTTTATCAAATATGTGTTTTACAAGCATTTTCCCCTAATCTACAGCTTGTCTTTTCATTTTCTTAGTAGTACCATTTATAGAGCATAAGTTTTTAAGTTTAATGAAGTCAAATTTACCTATATTTTATTTCACGGATTGTAGTTTTGGTGTTATATCTAAAACTCATCACCAAACCCAATTTCACTTAAATTTTCTCTTATCTTGTAGAAGTTTTAAAGCTTTGTGTTTTACATTTAGGTCTGTGAGACATTTTGGCTTAATTTTCATGTAAGGCATAGATCTGTCCATAGGTCAGTCTAAAACAAAGTACCATGGGCAGGGTGCCCTAAACATCAGGAGTTTATTTTCTTAACTTTGGAGGTTGGAAAGTCTAAGATCAAGGTTCTGGCAGGATTCAGTTACTGGTGAAAGCTCTTTTCCTGAACTGTAATTTCTGTCTTCTCACTATGCCCTCACATGGCAGAGAGTGATTTCTTCTTATAAGGCCACAGACCTATCAGATTAAGACCACTCTTATGACCTTATTTAACTGTAATTACTTACTAAAGGCAGGCTCTGTCTCCACATATAACCACATTTGTGGTAGGGCTTCAACATATAAATTTGGGGAGGAAACATTTCATGAGTGTTTATGTCATGGTTAGCATCACTACATGTGGATACAAAATTGTTGTAGCAGAATTGGTTAAGAAAAATATCTCTCCCTACTGAGCTGCCTTTCCATTTTTTGTCAAAAACAATTGATTAAATTTGTGTGGGTGTACTTCTGACTCTGTTATGTTCCACTGATCAATTTGTCTATTCTTTCACTAAGAGCACACTGCATTCATTACTTAATTATCTATAGTAAGTCTTAGTGTTCAATCCTCTATTTTTGTTATTCTTTATTATTGTATTGGTTATCCCAGGTCTTTTGCCCTTTTGTATGAACTTTAGAATCAGTTTGTTGATACCCACAAAATAATTCACTGGGATTTTGATTGGAATTTATTGTATCTATAATTTAAGTTGGGAAGAATTTGCATCTACCAATCCATAAACATGGAATATCTCCCCATTTGCTTAGATCTTTGATTTCTTCCATGAGGGTTTTACAGTTTTCCTCTTACGGATCTAGTACATTTTTTTGTTAGATTTACACATAAGTATTTACCACTCCTTTTTTGGTACTAATATAAATGATTTTTTAATTTAAAATTCCAGTTGCTTATTACTGGTATATATCAGAAAGCAGCTGACTTTTGAATACTAATCTTGTATCCTGCAACCTTGCTATAATCACTTATTAGTTCCAGGAGTTTTTGTTGTCAGTGGTCATTCTTTGTGATTTTCTATGGAGGTACTTGCAAACAATGTCATTTACAAACAAAGACACTTTAATTTTTTCCACCTCAATCTGGATACCTTCTATTTTCTTTTCTTGTCTTATTGCATGAGTTAGGATTTCCAGTATGTTGTTAAACAGGAACAATGAGAGGAGATATCCTTGCCTTTCTAATCTTAGGAAGAAAGCATCTAATTTTGTATCATTAAGTATAATTTTAACTATAGATTTTTGTAGATGCTCTTTATCAAACTGGAGAATTTTCCTTCTATTTCAAATAATACAACACTGATTCCCAGATGGTGCAGGTATCTTATAACAAAGCATGCCCAATTTCTCTCTTCCACCTCTGATAACATTGCTATAATTTACTTTACTTATCCATAAGGCATAATCATGGAATACATTGTTTTGCTATTATTGTATTGAGTAAACAGTTATCTATTCAATTGATTAAGTTTAAAAAGTTTAAAAAAAGAATAGTTTATTTTGTCTTCATTTATTCCCTTTCTACTTTCCTTTATGTAAGTACAAGTTTCTGACCTATATTATTTTCCTTTTCTTAAAGAACTTCTTTCAACTTTTCTTGCAAGGCAAGACTACTAATGACATATTTCCTCAATTTTTTTTTTTTTTTGCCTGAAAAGCTCTTTATTTTCCATTCACTTTTGAAGGATAATTTTTCTGGATATAGAACTTCTAGTTTGGCGTGTTGGTTTTTTCCCCCAACATTTCCCCCACTCTCTTCTTCTTTGTATTGTTTCTGAAGAGAGGTCCAATGTAATTTTTTTTTCCTTATTTCTCTACAGGTAAGGCTTTCTGTCCTTCCCTGCTTCCCAGCATCTTTAAAAAAAATTTTCCTTTGTCTTTGATTTTCTGCAGTGTGAATATGATATACTTAGATATGAATACTTACATTTACCCTGCTTGGTGTTTTTTGAGCTTTGTGGATAAGTGGTTCAGATTCTCTCATCAATTTTAGAAAGTTCTCATCATTACAACCTCAAATATTTCTTCTTTTTTTCCCTCTATTTCTTTCTGGTATTCTCAGTATGCCTACATTACACCTTTTGGGTTTATTTGAATAAGTTGGTAATATTAATGTAGAGGAGACTTAACATAGAAAACAAAATTAGCTCTTTTTTCTCTTAAATTGTAAGGGAATTTTGATATATAAAAAGTTTATTGATTTTTTTTTCTTAGAGTAACAATTTAACAATTGAGGATTGGAGATCTTGAATATAACCCTCCACTAAGTGAACTATGGACATGAACATACTATAAAATCAATGGATATAAACATGTTTCAATATAAAATATGAAAATTATTACCTCTGTAGTAATTCAAGAGTGAATTTTCCTTTATGCAATAAAATATGCATAAACATCAGGTAATACATAAAGTAAAACCTAGAGATAGGATAAATTTTATTCACATCAATGTACTGATTTTAAACAGTTAAGTCTCAATTTATTGTGTTTTTTTTCCCCATTAGAATGGTTTTTGAGGGAGTCACTTGAATGGCTTTTAAGGGAGGTAAGCTGATGCCTTCTTCCCTTTTAAGGTAGTTGAACTTTAATTACATTCAGGTTTTTAGGCCCATAATAAGTGTTGCAAGTGATAACAGTAGTTCTTCTGTTAGGTAGGTAGGAGTTAGAGAATTTTAGTGAGAATTCTGATCCAGAATTTTAAAGTCCACCTGTTCAAATTGGTCACAACTAAAGTTCAGGAATAGTGCTAAAGCAGTATTTTTAATTCTTCTTTGCCACATTTGGTTTCTTACTGATAGCCATCTATATCTGATTGATGTAACACTTTAAAATCTAGTAAAATAATTACTATAATATTATATAGCTTTTTGTTTTAAATGCCTCTCTTGCTATAGAAGGTACAGGATAGGTTTCTTGGAATGTGGTAGCCTGAAGGAGACCTGCTACATCTCTACCTTTAAATCTGCCGTTACTGCAGCTGATAGACAGTGGGCTTCAAGTAATTTCTTGAGAACTGTGAAGGTTCTAACGATGAAAATCAGGGTGGAGGAGGCTAGATACCAGCATGGAGAGCCCTGAGTCAAAGACTCTGAGCCATGAAAATATATAGTTCAGCAAGGAACTGTTCACTCCCATGGGAAGGGACCACCTAGGCACTGTGTTAGTGTACCTGTTTCCCTGGCCTCAGAGGCTGCAAGGATGCTCAACTCTAAGCAGTTACCAAGGTACAGAAAAAGTAGTGACACCAAGGAGGGAGAGTCGGTTGGTCTTCAGGCAGTGATAATCTGCCTACTGGTATATGGCCACAGGGTTAGAGTAGTGAAGTAGAAATTAGAAACAATTTTAATAAAACCCAGGAAAGGGAGAAGGGGAAGGAAGGAGAGAAGTAAAAGCATTTTAAAAGTCTCTTCTTACGGATTTGTGATATTCAGGGCTTGAAAGCAATACTTTTATGAGAAAGGATGCAGTTTTTGTTAGGAAGAGTTTTCATATAGCAACATAGAAGTATGTGTCAGATTAAAAGGTCAGGGAAAATGAAAAAAATGAAATGGAAAATTAAAATAGAATTTATAAATTACCAACAGGAAAGTGTAAATGACTAGCAATAAAGTCAGCAAAAAAAAAAAAGAGAGAAATGTATTTAAAGAAATAGTGTAAAATAAGTGACGGAGCACAATAGAAGAAATAAAAAGTAAAAATTTAGTTTCATTCTTCTGCGTGTTGCTGCCCAGTTTTCCCAGCACCATTTAGTTAAGAGACTGTCTTTTTTCCTTTGGATATTCTTTCCTGCTTTGTTGAAGATTAGTTGACCATATAGTTGCAGGTCCATTTCTTGGTTTTCTGTTCTGTTCCATTGATCTATGTGTCTGTTTTTGTGCTAGTACTATATGGTCTTGATGACACAGCTTTGTAACACAGTTTGAAGTCTGGAATTGTGATGCCTCCAGCTTTGATTTTCTTTTTCAGGATTCCTTTGGCTATTTGGGATCTTTTCTAGTTCCATACAAATTTTAGAATTGTTTGTTCTAGCTCTGTGAAGAATGCTGGTGTTATTTTGATAGGGATTGCTTTGAATGTATAGATTGCTTTGGGTAATACAGACATTTTAACAATATTTGTTCTTCCAACCCATGAGCGTGGAATGTTTTTCCGTTTGTGTCTTTTTCAATTTCTTTCATAGGCTGTATATAGTTTACAGTATACAGATCTTTTACCTCTTTGGTTAGGTTTATTCTTAGGTATCTTATGATTTTTGGTACAAGTATAAATGGGGTCAATTCCCTGATAACTCTTTCTGCTGCTTCATTATTTGTGTATAGAAATGCAATCAATTTCTGTGCATTGATTTTATATCCTGAGACTTTGCTGAATTCATGTATCAGTTCTAGCAATTTTTTGGTGCAGTCTTTCAGGTTTTCCATGTAGAGTATCATGTTGTCTATGAAGAGTGAAAGTTTGACTTCTTCCTTGCCAATTCATATGTGTTTTATTTTGTTGTTGTTGTTGTTGTTGTTGTTGTTGTCATCGTTGTTGAATTGCTAAGACTAGGACTTCCAGTACTGTATTGAACAGCAGCAGTGAGAGTGGACATCCCTGTTGTGTTCTTGACCTTAGAGGGAAAGCTCTCAGGTTCTTCCCTTTAAGGATGATATTAGCTGTGGGTCTTTTGTATATGGTCTTTATGATGTTGAGGTATGTCCCTTCTGTCCCTACTTTCTTCAGGCTTTTTATCAAAAAGGATGCTATATTTTGTCAAATTCTTTTTCTGCATCTATTGAAAGGAATATGGTTCTTATCCTTTCTTTTATTAATGTGGTGTGTCACATTGATTGATATGTGAATATTGAGCCAGCCCTGCAGCCCAGGAATAAATCCCACTTAATTATGGTGAATAATTCTTTTAATGTATAGTTGATTTCAGTTTGCTTGTTGAGAAATTTTGCATCCAGGTTCATCAGGCATATTGGCCTGTTATTCTCCTTTTTAATGGGGTCTTTGTCTGGTTTGGGAGTCAAGGTATTGCTGGCTTTATAGAATGAGTTTGGAAGCTTTCTTTCCATTTCTGTTTTTTTGGAACAGTTTGAGAAAAAGGCAACATATTGAATGGAAGATGATATTTGCAAATGACATATTTAATTCAGGGTTAGTATCCAAAATCTGTAAAGAACTTATCAAACTCAATACCCCAAAACCAAATAATCCACTAAAGAAATGGGCAAAAGACATGAATAGACACTTTCCCAAAGAAGACATCCAGATGGCTGACAGACACATGAAAAGATGCTCAGCATCACTCATCAGGAAAATACAGATCAAAATCACCATGAAATACCACCTCACATCTGTGAGAATGGCTAAAATTAAAAACTCAGGAAACAACAGATGTTAGTGAGGATGCAGAGAAAGGGGAACACTTTTGCACTATTGATGGGAAAGCAAACTGGTACAGCCACTCTGGAAAACAGTATGGATTTTTTTTTTAATTAAAAAAAGAACTACCCTACAACCTAGCACTTGCACTTCTAGGTATTTATCCAAAAGATAGAGTATAGGGGCACATGGACCCCAATGTTTATAGCAGTGCTATCAACAATAGCTAAATTATGGAAAGAGCCCAGATGTCCACCGGCTGATGGATGGATAAAGAAGATGTGGTAACAATGTATACAATGGAATATTACTCAGCATTCAAAAAGAATGAAATCTTGGGGTGCGTGGGTGGCTCTGTTGGCTAAGCATCTGACTCTTGATTTCAGCTGAGTTTGTGATCTCATGGTTTATGAGCTCAAGCCCCACATTGGGCTCTGTGCTGACACCATAGAGCCTGCTGGGGATTCTCTGCTTCTCTTTCTCTCTCTCCCAAAAATATATAAATAAACATTTTAAAAACTAAAAAAAAAAGAATGAAATCTTGCTATTTGCAACAATGTGGATGGAACTAGAGTGTATTCTAAGTGAAGTAAGCCAGTCAGAGAAAGACAAATATCATATATGATTTCACTCATATGTGGAATTTAAGAAACACAACAGATGAACATAAGGGAACAGAAGGAAAAAAAAGCTGAAAACAGAGAGGGAGGCAAACAATAAGAGACTCTTAAATACAGAGAACAAACTGATGAGTGGGGGGATGGGCTAAATGGGTGATGGGCATTAAGGAGGGTACTTGTTGGGATGAGCACTGGGTATTATATGTAAATGATAAATCACTAGGTTCTACTCCTGAAACCAATACTACACCGTATGTTAACTAACTTGAATTTAAATAAACAAAATGTTTTAATTAAAAATTTTAAGTCATTATGGTAAATGTGTATGAAGTGGCTTTTCTCATTATGAGTCAGTGCCCAGTCATAAGACTTTTTAAATTTTTATAAGAAGTAAAAGTTAAAAAATAAAGTTGGGGCGAAGAAATACCTGGCAGACATGGAAAATTGAAAGTTAGAAGGATAAAATCAATGCTAGACAAGATGGGATTTAGTTAAAACTTCTAAATAGGTTAAAGAGTGATTCTATGTCATGATAAGAGATGCAATGTATTTTTATAATGTGACCATATAAGCCTCTAGGCACAAAAAAATAATTAACAGCTAACTATATACACATAAATCTTTAGAAATTCAAGGAAATCATTTTCTGACAATATGATAAGCTGGATACTTTGACTTACTCTCTCATAGAAAATGAGAACAATGGAGAAAACAATAGAAAATATTTCTTAATATTTTGATGACTAAGAAAGAAATACACGGAAACCAAAAGCTAAGTTAATTTGAGAATGAAAAGAGACAAGCAGGGGCACCCGGGTGGCTCAGTGGGTTAAGCTGTTAAGCGTCTGACTTCAGCTCAGTCATGATCTCAAGGTTTGTGGGTTTGAGCCCTGCATCGGGCTCTAGGCCGATAGCTCAAAGCCTGGAGCCTGCTTCGGAATATGTGTCTTCATCTGTCTCTGCCCCTCTCCTACTCACGCTCTCTCTCTCTCTCTCTCAAAAATAGAAAAAAATCTTTTTAGGGGCTCTTGGGTGGCTCAGTTTGTTGGGCAACCGACTTCAGCTCAGGTCATGATCTCACGGCTTGTAAGTTCGAGCCCTGTGTCAGGCCCTGTGCTGACAGCTCAGAGCCTGGAGCCTGCTTCGGATTCTGTGTCTCCCTCTCTCTCTGCGCCTCCCCTGCTCATGCTGTCTCTCCTGTCTCAAAAATACATAAACATTAAAAAAAATTTTTTTAACTCTTTTTAAAAAGAGATAAGCAGAGCACTAAAATGCCTTTCATCTTGCTAAAATTTGTTCAAACAGTGAACCTGAGTTTCACAGATTGGTAGGAAATATGCATGGAGACAGGAAACAAAGCTCAGGACATATTTCTAATGGAGAGTCACATAGGAGATGTCCTCATCTACAGATAAACCTGGAATCCCAAAGCTACACCCTGAATGAACTAGAAATCCTGTCACACACACACACACACACACACACACACACACACACACACACACACAGAGTCTCATATAAGATAACGAACAAAATTCCCTCTCTCAAAATTTAGTTCAAGATGGATGAGAAAACAAAATATGTCATCAAAATTCATAACCATCTGCTAGTCTTTATAGGTTTTTAGCTTAAATTCACACCACCTAGATGGTCTGGAAAAAGTCTCAAGCCAAGGATTTTTGTTAAATCTCTGCAGGTTGGTAATGCCCTGAGTCCCTGGTGGAAATAAATGTATATTACCTTTGAACATGCTTTTCAAAAAGAATAACAACAGCAAACCCTTAAAACTTACAAAGAAACAATACCAATAGTGAAGACAAGCAGAAACCACAAAAGATACAAATGTATCTTTATGACCTAATATACTGGTTTGAATTATCAAACACATAAAAAAATATATATATGGGTCATTATGTTTAAAAATAAGAAAAAAAATGGACTGACAAAAATGAGTAAGAACCAAGAGATCATTTAAGTGAACAATTAAAATTGAAAAATAACAAAAGGTATTTTAGCTAATGTATTTATACACACACACACACACACACACACACACACACACACACACATATAGTCACATTATGGTTATGTGTAGGCTTATCATAGTGAAATCACAGAATAGTGCAAACAAATACCCGATCGTAAGTTCAACAAAATCAAAATTACATACCAGTGAACAAAAATTAGAAGATAGTTTAATTTTCAAAAGGAAAAATGGACATCAATGCATACATTATTATTTTAAGTGAGTGCTAAATTTGAGAATAAAATTATTTGAAAGAGAAAAAAATTGCCACAAACAGATCTTTACTAAAGGAAAAGGCAGAAGAAAGAGTTCAGGTGGCTAATCTTATGTGCAAGAAAGAATGATGCTTAAAGAAAACAGTAAATATGTGAATCATTCTAAGCAAATACTGGCTTGATAGAATTAACAAAAATTTCTGGTGAGGTTAGAGAAAAGTAAAAGGTAGAATTGAAACATATCAAAATGGAATATTCTTTTTAAATGAGAGCCAAAATCTTTTAAGGTCTTTGTATTGTTCTTTTTAAAAAAAAAATTTTAATATTTATTTTTGAGAGAGAAAGAGAGTATAAGTGGGTGAGGGCAGATAGAGAGGGAGACACAGAATCGGAAGCAGGCTCCAGGCTCTGAGCTGTCAGCACAGAACCCGATGCAGGGCTCAAACTCACAGACCAAGAGATCATGATCTGAGTAGAAGTTGGATGCTTAACCAACTGAGGTGCCCCTGTATTGTTCTTGATGACTGAGGTATGCAAACCGAAAATCACAAATAGAATAGTATAATTCAGGGTATAATTTCCAAACTCTGGTAGAAATTTAAAGTCTCTGTTATCAAATAAATACAATTATACCGTGACCTTTTAACTTACAGTTTTCAGTATTTCATAGAACAAGCAGACAAAAAAACAAGATGCAGAAAACTAGCATATTAACAATTCAGATACATTGGAAATACATAGAACACTGACCTACACTAGTGTAGAACACACATAACTTCTAATCACAAGGAATATTCAAAATAATTGAACAAAAAGCAAACCTGAGATGATACAGTTCATATGCACTGAGTAAAATGTAATTATGTTAAAAATCAATATCCCAAAAGTAACTGTCATAAAGTATTTTGGAACAATTAATACAGTTCTAATAAAAAAGAAAAAAAACAATAGAAGTTACAAAGTATTTATAGTTCAAGAAAATTTCTACATACAGAAACTTGTTTGATGCAAATAAAGCAGTAACTACAGGAAAACTTACAGCCTTAAATGCTTATAAAAGTAAAGATGAACCTTAAAATTAGTGAACCAAGCATTCTACTTAAGAAGGTAGAAAAATCGAACAAACTTAGATAAATTAAAAGGTAATAATAAAGATAAAAATAGTCAAGACATTTTGAAGATAAAAAGTAAAGTATGTGTGTTGGATGAGAGGGCTCTACATGCGAAGCGAAGGTTTATTGTGAATTTACAGTAACTATTTTATATAAGGGAAATAATTAAATAAATAGCAATATTTCCATGTTGATGAATTGGAATTCTGTATTGTAAGTAAGTCAGCTCTGCCCCAGTTCATCTGTTCCTTCAATTTAATTCCAATAAAAATTACTCAATTTTATTTTGTAAAGCTTGACATCTTGATTTCAAAAATATATACAAAAGAAAAAAAATTATTTGAAAGTGCCAAAACACATTTAAAGAAGTAAAACAAAGTGAGATTTGCTTTCCCAGTAATGAAGAATTGTAAATCTGTAGTAATTAAGACAATATGGCATTGAAACATGGATTGAAAGAAAGGGACAGATAGAACAGACTGCATGTTCTGCAAATAGACCCACACAGATAAACATGAGTTTATTGCATAATTGTCACTGAAAATTGATGGGGAAAGGATCAACTGCCCAACAGATTGTGCAAGGACAATTAGTTATTCATATGGAAGAAAGTAAACTTCTATCTCTCCATCATTGCTATATACAAAAATCAATGCCAAATGAATTAGCGACAAATGTAAGAGGTGGGGGGGCAGGAATCATTGTAACAGTATTTAAGAAGATTTCTCCATGATCTGGGATAGGGAAGGATTTCTTCAACAAGACACAAAAGATGCTTTAAAATAAAAGATAAGCAAATGTGAAAAAATAAAGAACTATTCATCAAAAAGCACAATGAAGAAAGTGGAAAGACAAACCAAAAATGGAAAAAGATGCATGTAAAGGATATATGCAAAAGATACATACAAAGGATTACTATGCAGAATATTTTTTAATGCCTATACATCAATAAGAAAAAAGCAAAACAACTTACAGAAAGGTAGACAAAACATGCAGTCAGTTCTCAGGAGTAGAAATTAATGGCTAGTAAATGTTTGAAAGTATGTTTATTATTAATTGGGGAAATGCAAAATAAAGCAATGAGAGATTGTATTTACTCACTTTCTTCAAACACCATGGCACCTTGCACACTTCTACCTGGCAACATCATAGGTTCTATGTAAATATATAAATGTATAATTCATGTATTTCTTGGACACAAACTCTTACTTGAAGACAAGATTCTTCTCCAGCCTAATTTGACTTGTGTTCCCTTCTCCTATAATCCTGTCTGAACACATCCTTGGAAATCTCTCTACAGAAAGTAAGGAAATTGCAGTGGGAGCCAGAAGACCTGAATTTCAGTCTGTTCTCTTCCATGAATAAATAAGAGGGGTTTTACTTAAGTGCCTTAAGACCTTTGGTTTTAAAGCTCGTTTATGAATTGAGAAGAGGTAGGTCTTACCTTAGAGGTTTCCAATTGGCAGCACATGAAGTCCAAAGGTGAGTTTTGTTAGGCTTGTACCATATCTTTGAAATTTTAGATTTTTATCATTTGTTTAAATAAATGTTTATTCATTTTTGAGAGAGAGAGTGTGAGCAGGGGAGGGGCATAGAGAGAGGGGGACAAAGGATCCAAAGCAGCCCCTCCACTGATAGCAATGAACCCAAGACAGGGGCTCATGAACCGTGAGACCATGATCTGAGTTGAAGTTGGGCGCTCAACCAACTGAGCCACCAGGTGCCCCAGACTTTTAAATATCAATACATGGAGACTGCACATTCTGAGGCTTCACAAGTCTCCCTCATCCCATAGTATTCTAGTTTTGCCTGCCATTGAAGACATATGACTTTGTGACCTCTGTTAGATAATACCTAAATTTACTTTCTGAAGCTTAAAAAATGTACATAGCATGCCCATATCCAAAAACCTACTTACTTAAAATAGATAGGCAAATTAACAGGTGCAATTCATGGATGAATGTTTTACTGGTGATGGTTTTAGTTTCATACCACCTTAATATGCAGGGTCTATTTGTATCCAGTGCCTTCCCGGTGTATTCATCCAGCACAGCCTGCTTACCACCTCCTCAGCATTGACACTTTAATAATGTATATCCACTATCCTGTGAGATTTACCAGGATAGAGTATATGTCCTTGATTCTCTTTCTAATTTCCCATTATTTTTGAGGTACATAGGCAGCAGTATATTAGTAGAATATGAAATTGTGTGGATGAATGAAGCAAAATGATTTAACTCAAATATAGTGTATCTAGCACAGGGGTCTGCAAACTTTTATGTCAAGGGCCAGAAAGTAAATTTTTATTTTGTGTGTCATACAGTCTCTGTCATAACTACTCAGGTCTGCTGTTGTAGTGTATATCATTTAGGGTTCTTCAGAGAAACTCTCTCTCTTATATGTTTGTGTGTGTGTGTGTGTGTGTGTGTGTGTGTGTGTGTGTGTGTGTATAAACTATGTGCATACTACATACATATATGTATGTATATATATGTCTACATACACATATATTTGTGTGTGTGTATGATTTATTTTAAGGAATTGTGTCACCGTTGTGGGGGTTGGCAAGTCTGAAATCACATAGAACAAGTCAGTAGGCTGGAAACTCAAGCAGGAGTTAATATTGCAGTCTTGAATCTGATTTGTAAGGAAAGCTGTTAGGCTGAAAACTCAGAAGTTGATACTGTAGTCTTGAGGCAGAATTTCTTATTCTTCAGGAAACCTCAGTATTGCCCTAAGGTCTTCAACTTATGGGATGAGGCCCACCCACATTATTGAGGTTAAATCTCCTTTACTTAAAATCAAGTGATTGTAGATGTTAATCATATCTACAAAATACCTAGATTAATTTTTGATTAAATAACTGAATATCTAGCAAAGTTAACGCATGAAACTAACCATTACACAGTGCTAAAGGAACCATAGACAAATATAAACAAATAGATATATAGACATTACTGTGTTTCAATAAAACTTTATTTAGTTTGAATTTCATATATTTTTATGTGTCACAAATTATAATTATTCTTTTGATTTTTCCCCCAAACACCTCAAAATATAAAACATTTTTACCTCACAGGTGGATCATACAAAGCCAGGTGGTGGGCCAAATTTTTTCTGCATGAGTTATCTATATTCATTATAAATATATTAATTTACATATATATTTACACATACACACACATATACAAAGAACTTTAAAATTGCTGTTAATGACAACTGTTCTCAAAACAGAACTTAAATGTAACTCAAATTATTACAATTCTGAGAGTGGGAAAATGTTAAGGAATATAGTAAAAATTCAGTTTCTGGAGTCATTTAACAATATCAAAGATTATTACCATCCCAGTACTATTTATGTGGAGTGTTCTCTGAAGAAAGAAGAATGGTCAAGAAATATCTGTGAAAGTCTTTATAGGTCTCTAATCCCACAAAACAGTAGTCAAATGATTATGAAATATGTTGATAAAAGACAGTAAAACCTGACTTTCCCTAATGTATTAATATCCCTTTTCCATACTAACTAATATTCAATTCCATCTCCTCAACATGTATACACACACACACACACACACACACACACACACACACAAACACTTCATTTATTCTGTACTATGTACATTTACTATGTACTTACAACATGTTAGGCCTTTCACTAGATATAGGATACAAAGAATTGATCAATTCAAGTCATGTTTCTTTAATAGTTCACAGGGTTAGGCAAGAAAAAATTGTTAGGTATCCACCATTTGTCAGCCATTTTAGATAAGTCATCTGATTTAATCCCTAAAACAGCTCAATGTGGGGTTGCCAAATAAAAGACCATTAAATTTGGATTTCACATGAACACCAAGTCTTTTTTATAGTGTAATATGCCTCATGCAATATTTGGGACATACTTATACTGAAAATGATTGGGACACATTTATGCTAAAAATTATCTGAAATTCATAGTCTTATTTATTTGCTAAATCTTTCACCTCTAGCTCAATGAGATGTAGGAATATTATATTCAGTTTATATCAGAGTAAAGTGATGCTCAGGAGGATTGATTTAGTTATTCACGTTCATATATCTGGAATTCCCTGTAAATTCCCCTCAAGCTAAAACTAGATGTGGAAACAATATAAAGAAATGGATTCATCGCGTAGGCAAATTGAGAAGGCAAAAAGAGTGAAATTAATTCCATCTGTATAATTTCATATGGTCAAATATTTTGATGGCCTGAAAAGTGAGTAAAATGTAAATAAAATAAATGTATAAGTATATAAAAATTTGAGCTACTTAATTATTTCAACCTTAAAAAATAATGTAACCTTTAGAAGATTCTCTTTGCACTTACATCTCAACTCATGACTCTGTGTGTTACAACAATATTTCCAATAGGTAATCACATTTGCTTGTTCTTTTCAGAATTGGCAAATATTTATTAAGATGCTAATTCTAGCTGGGGCACCTGGGTGGTTGAGTTTGTTAAGTGTGCGACCCTTGATTTTGGCTCAGGTATGATGGCAGAGTCCTGAGATCAAGTCCCCCATGGAGCTTGTGTGTTAGGCATGGAGCCTGCCTAGGATTCTGTCTCTTCCTCTCTCTCTGCCCCTCCCGTGCTCACACTCACTTGCATGCTCTTTGTCTCAAAAAGAAAAAAAAAAAGTTTCTAATTCTAGTTCTTATCAACATAAGAAAGTCCAAATCTTGTTATATCATTTGTGAAGAAATAAATTCTATATTGAACACAGATCAAGTGAAATATAGGAATAAAATTACCTAGAACTTTGTCTTATAAGGAGTTGATGGTAGATCAAAAGAAGAAAACCATGTAATTTTACCAAGGAGCTAAAAGAATTAGTTCACATATACACTTAATTCATAAGACAAGAGTATTTGTTGTTTTCTAGTTTCTCTTTTTTAGATGAAAAAGTAATTGTAGCTAAAAATCTGAATTCTGATTATATGTATTATGTAATTATTTTTTAACTTTAATCAAAGTCTGTTGTGTAGGTAAAAAAGATTCTTTATTTCCCCAAATTATACATCTGGACACTAATATAAACCTCTGCTATAACTGCAATAAAACTTTGATTCTTAATCATTGAATCTTTTGCTAAATGGCTAAATACAAACCAATTAAGTTTGTATTCCAACTTTTTTTTTTACATATAGACATGAAATCTCACCAGTAACTACAAAGTTTTCCTTTGTAGGAAAACTACAAAGATTTTCCTTGTATGGTTATAGCACAATGTAATTTTAGCACAGTGGCTTAAGAATTAAGTTGTTTTATTTTCTTTATATTGCTTGAGACATCTTCAGAAGATTTAAAAAGGATGAAATGAGAACGTGATTCTTCACTGTAGGATTCCTTGGTACCACAGATGAGTCAGAAAGAATGCACAAGGAATAAAAACTTTAGAGATGGTAAAGGAGAAAAAAGGCACTAAGTACAGATGCATACTTTGATCCAATAAGGTAAAACTTTGTGAAGGGGAAGCTTAAAAGGGATGGGGGAAAATATCTCCATATTTAGACAAAACTTAGTTTGTTCATCCCCAGTCCAGATTTTCTTTAAATTATCACACAAACATTGTTGCTGAATTTCTGAGGGAAAATAAGTGCATTTTGCAGCCTTACTTGGCTACTCATTGCTGTGTGTGCTCGCAGGAAGTGTGTATGCGACCTAAGAGAGGTGAGAGGGAGATAGCTAAGTAGAAGGATCAAGCACTTCAGATGGAAAGCGGTCACTTACAATCCATCTTTATGAGAGTTTACTCATTTTCACTATTCACATTCCAAAGCATACCCTACTTTCTAGGTGCTCATATTTTCAAAATCCTCAAAGGCGAGCTGAGAGAGTCCTTTTTTGCTACTCTCCTCTATCTTCCTCTGAGAGAAGAAAGCTTGATAAGTGAGAGGGAAGGATGCTCTTCTGTCTGGTCAGTTTTGCTTTTCTATAGCTGCTTTTACTCCAGGAAAGAAGGATGTCAGATCTGCCCCTGAATATGTGGTGCCTTAAGTGATTTTCTACTGCACTTCTTTGTCTTCTGGTGATGTTCTTCTCTGGGTTCCATAAAGTACAAAACAAAAAGAAAAATACACAGAAACACTTATCCAAAAATATGAAAGGCAAAAGAGGCTAGATTATACACAAAAGTTTTAAACATTTGATTTGGTAACGAATTCATTTAAATTTATTTGGATTTATTCAGAATTTTTAAATCTCATTAACACGGAGATTGCAAGTACCCCAGGTATCGTATTTGGCCCCCACATTATTTTATTAAACGTGTATTTGGTTGCCTTCAAAAATCGGATTGTGTGTGTGTGTGTGTGTGTGTGTGTGTGTGTATATATATATATATATATACACACACACACACACATATATATATATACACACATGCATATGTGTGTGTGATATGTACACACACATACAATATATGCATACACACATGAATGCCCAGGTATTCAACCTCTCATGAAAAGTCAGAAAATCTGCCCCCTTAGATGCATATTCACAAATGGAAGCTCTTGGTGGGAGCTGAGCCATCGTTGCCCCTATACAAGGGGCTTGTGTGTTATACTTTACCATAATCCCACACCTATTTTTCCTCATTCATTTAAGTGACCAGTCTGGGCCTGAAAAGCACATGAGTTTGCCATCTCTGACAGATACTATGGATACCATCCGGAACCAAAATGGTGCTTTGTATTTTTAGCCTGGTGTTGTGAGAAGACCATTAAATGAGTCTGGGGCCTGTGTTCCCAGCTTTATATCTCTGTCATCTGAAATGAGGATTCTGTAACAATTGACTTTCCAGATATAGAAAGAATTAGATTAAATGTGTATTAGCTGAATAACACATCTGGGCTTTCTGACAGGTAGTTGTTAAGACAAAGATGACAACAAATGATTATTATGAGGATGGTGATATGATATTGACAATAAAGTAGTTCAGGCTTTGAGACCACAGCTTTCTCCATGGAAAAAGAAAGTGTTTGAATTTGATCACAACAGAGTCCTTCAGCACTTAATGTTTCCAACATAGGTAGGATATTAAACCCTGTACCTTGATTTTAGATTTCCATAAAATAAACATCTGAGTCTTTGCATTGTTTTTAAAGCATGTTTATAGGGAGACAGTAGCTTTTCAATGCCTATGATAGAGCTCAGCTAAAATTAAGTATAATTGATTTGTCATTCATTGCTTGTAAATAAGAAAGATAGATTAAGAATCTGCTGTAAAATCCTGAGATTTTCAAGAGTGTGACTGGTGATTTAGAGGGGAATTATATGTTTAAATAAAACAAGATGGGGAAATAATCTTATTAAGTAGATAAGGTATTTTCTCTCTGATAGAGCTTTTTTTACTGATTGAATACTAATGATAGTCAACATGCAGTTGACTTTGTGTGTTAGATGTTAAATTATTTTCAGAGCATTAAAACTGTGTCTTAATGTGTTGGGAGAGTAATGACTTCAAAACACATGGTAGTTACATAAATTTACAAATAGCCTGAACATGACTGAAGTCTTGCTGGGTAGATATAAATCTTGTGGGTTATTTAAATGAAATTATTCTCTTCAGTCCTTAGATTTGTAAAAATCTGAACAAGGGGCAAATTTTCTTTTTTTCTAGACGTTTTCAGTGCCTTTTAATAATTTAGCTACTTCTCTTCAAGTAGTTTCAAATGCCAGTCTCACCTCCCCCCCCACAAAAGCATAGGATGCCAGTAGTAGTGATACAAAGGTTGTTTTTTCTTTTCTTCCTTTTTCTTTTTCTTTCTTTTTTTTTCTTTTTCTTTTTCTTTTTTCTTTTCTTTTTTTTTTTTTTTTTTGCACAATGGTGACTTTATATTAAGGTAGAGTTCAAAGAAGCCAGAGTGCTAAGTGGTTTTCTGGAAGAGTTCAGAGTTTTTCCTACTTGACAAAGTGAAGTAGGAACTTTAAGTGCTAGCTTTGTGCCAACCACAATGGGAGGCATACTTACTTTGTTTTTCCTATATTTTATTCTATTTGAAAATAACCATTTCCTGACCAAGTAAGGAGAGAGAAATTCTTACAGATGAATTTTATGATTAAAAATTGTGTCCACAATAGACCTTCCATAAAAAAGAAGGTTTCAGGAAACCAGACATTTGTTTTGAAGGCTATAAAATTTTGCTATTAATAGTGATGACCTGTCACTATTTCATTCAACTCATATGGAATAATTTTGTAAAATGAGGTAGAAAGGGAACATTGTGTTTCCATTTGGTTAAGAAAGAACTATCTCTGGGGTGGCTGGGTGGCTCATTCAGTTAAGCGTTTGACTTTGGTTCAGGTCATGATCTCACAGTTTGTGGGTTCGAGCCCCGCATTGGGCCCTGTGCTGACAGCTCAGAGCCGAGCCTGCTTCGCATTCTGTGTCTCCCTCTCTCTCTGCCCCTCCCCTACTCTCACTCTGTATCTCTCAAAAATGAATAAACATTAAAAAAAAATTTAAAAAAGAAGGAAGTATCTCTTAGTAGATTTTCATATTTAAACAAAGAGAATGTTAGAAATTATGCTGGCCAGGATAATCTAAGAATCTAAGTTATGCTTCACAACCAAATTGCTGTATTTTTATTGCAAACTCTGTTTCTTCAGGTGGATAGTCTGCTAGTATTTATTGAGCAGTACTGAGTGTCCTGGATTCTTCCTTTCTTCATTTATTCATTCAAATACAAATATTTCCTAACTCCCAGCTCAGTGCTGTGCGCTGAATATAGTGAGTGGTGACAAGACTGATGAAGTTGTGGCTCTTACAGAACATTCCGTTTATTTGGGACAGGTTGTGATGGAGAAATGCACACACACAGAGCAGAGCACAACCTAGCCAAAAGATTAGGTCCCTGTCAAAATGATGTTGAAGCCAAAGCCTGAAGGATGCATGCGGGGCAAACAGATGATGGGGAAGAGAACAGAGATGTGCAGAGTTGAAGGCAGCATGGGGAAGAACATGGCAGTCAGTGACTCAGCTGCTACTGAAATCTTGGGAGCAAAGAGCATGGACAGAAGTGAATTCAGAATAGCAGGAACACAGAGTGGAAGAGCTGTGGCTGAAGGTCAGCAGAAGCCCAGGGAGAAGTCTGGCCTCTGTCCTGAGGATAAGGGGAAGCTTCTGAGGCATGAAGGGAGGCACACGTGATTACTGGTGATGGGTGGAGGTAGCAGAGGAAAGAGTGGGGATTTTTATTTATTTGTTTCTTTCAAGAAGAACAAAATAACAGCATTTTTGTGTGCTGATGACAATGGTCCAATATAAAGGAAAAAAACTTCACGTGCAAGAAAAAGCAGAAAATGGAAGGAGGAATGTTCATGTGTGTACTGAAGCAGTGGACTCGAAGGGCCTTAGGGAGGAAGACAGACCCTTCATCCATAGCAGCTTGTGGGGCATTCCCTTCAGACCTGTTCTTTTCTCAGTGAAAGAAGAGGTCATATAATTTTGAGGATAGATAAGGCATAAACTCGTCCTCTGAGAGAGTGGGAGTGAGAAGACAAGGCACACAGTGTGATCACAGAGCTTACGCCATACAGTGATCTCCGTAGAAATAAAGATTTTGAAATTAGTTTCAACAGAATCAGAAAAATGCTGCGTACCTAAACCATAACAGACACAATTAGAAACACTTTGAGGACAGTCAGATTTGTAACTTTATACTATATTTCCTCATGATTTTCCATATTACAATTCAGTTAAGTTATCTGGGAATGAATATTTGATACTCAAGGAAATGTTAAATCTTTCTCAATCAGGTTAGAGGAAGAGTAAGTAATGCCACCTCTAAATACAAGCATAAATAAAAATGGACAGACAAAAATTACATTCTAACAGATCAGAGTGAGCATCGTAGAAGTCTGTTGGCTTTTTAAACTAATTGAGAATATTGGTAACGAAAATGGATTGCTTGCAAAAAACTGGAACCTACTTAGCAACTAATTTTCTAACTCTTAGAAAAATCTGTCACTTAAAGTAAGTTGAATATTATAACCTTTGAGGTAGAAGTGACAAGTAATTGCTTTCTTTACCCCATCTGTGGCATTTTAGAGATAAAAACACATCTTTTTTAGTAGGACTGAGATGCTGCCATGTATTCTGTTGGTGTAATTTTTTGATAATTAAGTAATCTCGGGAAATGTTAGGTGTCTCCTTGGGCTCTGTGGAAATGCAGCGTGGATCCTGTTTTCAAAGGTGATTCATCTGCATTACTTCACCAGAAATATAATAAAGTCAGAAAAGTTAATAAAATCCATTCTGTGTTTATACATAATAATTGAGGTTGCTGTAGCTTCAGAAAATAAAAATAAAGAATAAATGTTGGCCTTTTATCCTCTTATAGGAAATTTTCATTGACATTAGTGAATACATCCAGGACAAAACCTTTTTAAAAATGACTCATTGCATAGTAGTACATCATCTGCTTTTATTATTTATTAAATAATATATTGAATAAATCTTTACCTAAAGGGAGTCTTTATTGCAATCTAATGATTTAATAATAAAATTTATACAACCAGACCATTACTTCTTTTTTTTTAATTTTTTTTTAACGTTTATTTATTTTTGAGACAGAGAGAGACAGAGCATGAACGGGGGAGGGTCAGAGAGAGGGAGACACAGAATCGGAAACAGGCTCCAGGCTCCGAGCTGTCAGCACAGAGCCCGACGCGGGGCTCGAACTCACAGACCGCGAGATCTTGACCTGAGCCGAAGTTGGCCGCTCAACCGACTGAGCCACCCAGGCACCCCCAGACCATTACTTCTAATCTAAAATCTTTAATTTCCAATGAAGCATATTGTCTGTACCATAGAGCACAGTCTTTGATTATAGTCAATTTAGCATTTTATAATGTATTACTCTGTGTTTTTCGAACTATTTTATTTCCTATCTACTTGTTTTATATGTTTTGCCTTGTCTCCTTCAAAAGACTTCATGGCCCACTAAGACAAGTATCAATCTCGCAGCCTTTTCTAATGCCTACAATACCCATCTCAATGTTGCACTTTTAGCAAATGGTTGCTGAGTTCAGTTATTATTAAGATAAGATTTAAGACAATCTTCATTGAATCCTTTTTTTGCTGTTGTTAATGTAAGTCTTCATATTAGGAAATTTGAGGACAAAATAATTTTTATTTTCAGATAATGTCAATACACAGAAGGATTATACCTGTAAGCATTCTTGATAAGTTACCTGCAAAGTATAGAATGTGGGGTTAAATTGCCATAACTTGGGGAGGGGTTCAGCCAGGGAATATTTTAATCCACCTATTTGAAATTTTGGTGAAGAAAAAAAAATATCCAGTTGTTTTTCAAGCTGACAGTATACTATTTTAATAGCCCAAGAGTGTTATAATAACAAAGCCTTCAACTGGTTTACATTTATGGAAGACCGTGTGATTTCTCTTCAGTACTTTATTGCCTCTGTATATCTAAGATTTTGCCTCATTCACTTTGTTTTATCTCAAACCCCAGATTTTATAATGTCCTTCTAATGCATTAATTTACCTGTACGCAACTTGATAATTCTTTCTTTCTGCCTGCTTCCCATTTGATTCAAGTATTTATTGCCACATATTGAGCTCCCTCTCTGTACATGCCAATTTACTGTCAGAAATAGGCTAGGTGGGGGTGCCTGGGTGGCTTAGTTGGTTAAGCACTGACTTCAGCTCAGGTCATGATCTCGCGGTTCATGAGTTCAAGCCCCACGTCGGGCTCTGTGCTGACAGCCCAGAGTCTGGAGCCTGCTTTGAATTCTGTGTCTTTTTCACTCTATGCCTCTTCCCTGCTCACACTCTGTATCTTTCTCTCTCTCTCTCCCTCTGTTTCTCTCTTTCAAAAATAAATAAACATTAAAAATTAAAAAAAAAAGAAATAGGCTAAAGACAAAAATTTTTGCCCTCATAAAACCTTTATAGTCCTAATCTGTCCCCAGTGCCTTCACAGTCTCCTGTACTAATTTTTGCCTAAAACACAGGCCAAAGTGTAAATGAAGGCAAAGAATGAGAACAGCAAATAAAGCGAAGAATGCTACAAGGATGCTAATATGTAGATTAGCATCCTTGAAGCATATGATTCAGAATTTTATGGTAATTAACACTTGGCATCAAGAAGATTTTAGGAACTTAAAAAATGCCTTCCTTTTATTCATTTAATTATTAACAAAACATTTTTAGAATACCTACTAAGTGCCAGGCCTTTTACTGTTGCTTCACGTATATAATATATTGTATGAAGGTGAATCTATAATTTCATGGGAAATAACAAATTCATGTTTTTATACTTAAGTTTCATCACACAGTTGATATTTTGGTTATTTCTAAAACTCTAAAAGTTAGTTTTCCAATTTATAATGTGATTTAGAATTGGCATGTTAGATCTTTTTAAAAATGTAATTTCTTGAGTTTCATGCTCTGGACGTTTTAGTGTGAAATTAGCCCAAGGTAGTTTTATAGCAATAAGGGATGTCTTATTGAACAAGCCTGCTAGTACTTTACCTTTTATTCTTTTATTTTCTACTCCAAAACAATTGAGAAACTAGAAACTGTACCCAAGGGAACTGGCTTTCAAGTATGATCTCAAATTATTGGAACATACATTCTTTAGTTTTTAAGTAAAATAATATTCATTCCATTTTCTCACTAGAGAAGTTACTGGGTTGGTATTAAAATGAATCAATATGTACCTGAGGCTTTGGATTGCTTTTTAATGCCAAGGAGATGTCTAGTAATTCTAAAAGCTGACTATCACAACTTTATTGCCACACTATGAGTATAATTTCAGATTACAAGGCAAACAGAAAAGTAAGGGAAAAAAGCCAACATTCTTGCCTAGGAAGGCAAATATGACCTTGCTTGGAGGCCACTCAGTTTATAAATTTAGGTCTCCTGGTAATAATGATTTAATATTATTGTAGAAGCATGAGCAAAGAACTACCCATGTCAGGAATAAGGTATTATATTTTATTTATATGACTTCTTTATTATTGGTGCTTTTCTTCTACAGCATATTAAGTGCTTTTTAAATATCCTCCTGGCAATGCTGAAAATTCCTTTGTTTGTTATGTCAGTTCTTTCCTTCAGTTGGGGAAAGTGAATTAATAGTGTATCATTTGCCAAAGATCACATTGCTCTAATTCCTAAAAAGTATAAGGGGATGGTGCTGAGGTGAAATACAATATTCTATCACTTCACCTCATTTTCATCTATAGACTTAACACATAAATGCTTGCCATGGTATTTGTAAGTCCGTTAATGTGATTTACTATGTCATGAAGGATCTCATGTAGGAGATATCATGAAGGACCCTAAACTAATTCCAACTGTGTAGAAAATGACAGAGTCTGGTGTAATTTAGAGTAGCAGTTTATTGTTTTATATAACTAAGCCAAGGAAAGAGCCTGGTACAGTTGGACTCCAAGATAACTAGAACCAGAACTGGAAACACCATAAAAATGCCCTTTTATTGAACATATCTAATTTGTAAATTCTAATCTACTGCCTTTATCTGGATAGAGAGCAGTGCCACCAGTACATTAAATTAGATGGGCTTCCTAATAAAATACATGGCATCCATATTCACAATATCAAAATAGCTAATTCAGAAACAACTAATTCAGCTGGAAAACTAATAAGCTATAGCTCTCTTTCACAGCATTAGTTTTTATTCCAAGAAAGGAAAAACAAACTTAGAGAAGAATGCCAATTAGCCAAGCTTGTGTCACATGCTCACCCCACTGGCCAATGAATGTGCTGCTAAAATTAACAGACCAAAATAACAACATGGGTCTGCGAGTTATAGTGGAGGGAATATGGTAGGAGAGGGACTGAGAAGTCCTGTAAAGTTATGAGAATTCATATCCCAAAAGAAGAAAAGGTATTTCTGGAGAGAGAAAACAAAGATGACCCCTCAAATTATAAAGGGAAACTTCTGACTGGTAAAGGCTCTTTTATTGCATCTAAAATATCAGAGTAATCAAGCTATGGATGAGAGAGAATGAAGTGTAGAAAAGTAAATGGACTTAGAAAGTGTGAGTCATCATAGAGGAAGCCATAGAAAATTCTTAAAGCACCTGTCACAGTAATACTTCATAAACATAAACCTCAATAAATATTATTTGATGAGGGTAACCAAAAACTATCTAGGTGATTAGCAGTGCAATCAGCAAACCATGGACTTCCTAGAAAAAGACATCATGCATATTCATGTGAAAATAATTAATTCAAGGGATTAATGACATTTCAGAAAGGGAGAACTAATTAGAAGAAATATTTAAAATATAATCTCATTAATGTTGATTGGTTTTACAATAGTTTAAATAACAAGAACAGAAAAAGTAAATGAGAAATAGTAAAGATATAGGGAAAATCAGTTAACAAAATAACAATATGATCTATGAAATTGTCTCATTTCAAAAAAAGTGTTCTTTTTTCTGCAAGTAAATAAAAAAGTAAAAAACAGAAAAAGAAGTATAAAATTTTGATGTTTCAAGGGTATTCGTAATTTCTATTCAGTTATTAAATACTAACCTCAATTATTGTCAACAAACCATAAAATTTTGCTTTCCTTTCAAAAATGTGACTGACCATAATGATGCAAATTATTTATAATATGGTAAATTATTAGTAATATCCATCTTTTATTTCCATGTTTTCAGTAAGATATTATTAATGACTTGTGCAACAATAATAAACAATAAGGGAGAATTTTCAAAATCTATATTACATCTTTTATATCAGATGATGAGGAATTTACATTTTTAATTCACTTGTCCTCAATCTAAATGGGTAATATACTAAAAACCTAAATTCACTTCTTGAATCTCTTCAGTAATGGTGCTTGATGCTAGAATTTCTTTCTATGTAAACCCACAACATAAGACTCAAACTCAATTCAAAGTACTTCAAAAATGGAACAAATTAGTCAAGAGAAACAAATTATCTCTGGAGTGCCTGGGTAACTTGGTGTGTTAAGCATCCAACTCTTGATTTCAGGTAGTCATGATTTCAGAATTTCATGAGCTTGAGCCCCTGTGTTGGGCTCCATGCTGAAAGCTTGGGGCCTGCTTGGGATTCTCTGTTTCCCTATCTCCCTCTCTCTGCCCCTCCTCCGCTCATGGTCTTGGTCTCTCTCTCTCTCTCTCTCTGTCTGTCTCTCTCTCTCTCTCTCTCTCTCTCAAAATAAATAAACCTTAAAACAAAAAAGAAACAAATTATCTCTAGTTGAGAAATTTTTAAAGAAAAATTAGCATCATATTTAAAGCACCCACATCTTCAGAATTTATTTTCCATGGTACTATCTATATTTGAAAAATTTGCTTAGAGAATTACTTTTTAATGTTTATCCAAAATCAAATAATCAAATCAGATTCCACATTTCAAAACAAAATAAAACTTCTCACATATTGAGGGCTTTCATACATGCATTTATGACCATGTTACATGTTAAAAATACTTTCTTCCATTATATAGTGTTTAAATATCAAAAAGGGTATCAACATTGTATGGAACCATGCAACTCTATAAAATTAACTGAAATACCCCAAAGCCTTGTGCCGGGTCATCCTGCTCCCTCCCACCTTCTATTTCTTATTATCTGTTCTTAACACAGAAGCCAAAACCAAAACCTAGTATACACAATGCATGTAATGCTTTTTGGCTTAAAGCCCTGCTAGTGTTCTCCTTTTCACACAGAGTAAAAACTGAAACCTTCTTAGTGTCCTTTAAGATCCTGCCTGAACTGGCTTTACCTTTGTCTCCATCCTTCCTTCCCCCTGTATTATACCACTCCCAGCAGACTAGCTTCCTTACTGCTCCTCACACATCCAAGGACTGAATGCTGGTTGCCTTCACTCAAATGTTGCCTTCTCTGTGAGGCCAACCTTTACCATCATACTTAAAACCGAATCCAACCAATGCAAAATTCCCTACTACCTCTTTTCCTGCTCAAATTTTCCATGACACTAATATTCTAATATACAGTATATTATTTATCATGTTTTTCTTTATTTCTATCTCCCCATGCCAGAATATAAACTCCAGGAGAGCAGTTTTCTGTTTTATTCCCTGATATATCCCCAGCATCCTGGAGCATGTAGTATGTATATCAGACTACTCTTTTTTTTTAAATTTTTTTTAACATTTATTCATTTTTGAGAGACAGAGACAGAGCAGGAGCGGGGAAGGGGCACAGAGAGGGAGACACAGAATCTGAAACATGCTCCAGGCTCTGAGCTGTCAGCACAGGGCCTGATGCGGGGCTCAAACTCACAAACTCCGAGATCCTGACCTGAGCTGAAGTCGGACGCTCAACCGACTGAGCCACCCAGGCGCCCCATATCAGACTACTCTTACGTAGCATAGTAAGTCCTCCTAGTTGTAGTTCTTCTGGGCATCTAGTCCCCGGGGTGTGATTTCTGTTCCATCCATAGTTGCCACTAAGGTGATTGAATTTGCATGACAAGCTTCACAGGGTGACACCTGACAACTCCTTGCTTCAAGTCCTGTACCCCTCTCACCTACTGTTCCAGGGGCTCCCTGTCAACACTGAACTATTACATGCCTCAGCACCCCTCATGCCCATGCATGCACAACCCAGAATTATGGGGATAGTAACAGCCTCATCACCAAGAGACAGAAGCCAGAATAACTTTTTTCCTTGTTTGGATTGTCTGGAGAAGTAATCATTTATGTGACCTCTCAGAAGGGAGTTATATGAAGTTGAGCAATAATTTGTCTTTGACACTGAGTGGTGACTGGATTAGTTATGCACCTCTGCATTGGTTTTCTTTCCTGCCCCCACTACCGCCTCCCTGCACTCCTGCCCTCTAGGATTGCACTTCCTGAAAAAATTGCAGCCACTAGCTTTTGTCTCAGGGTCTGCCTTCTGAGGAACCTAGGTTAGGACAGTAGTTACTAAATAAATATGGGTTGATTTGACTAAATTGATGTAAATTAATAATATCAAATAGAGCATAAAAATTTTGAGTGGGTTACATTTATGTTAGCATATCCAAAGAATCAGATATGTCAAGCCTAAAGAATGAGAAAATACTTAGTCATGAGTCAGCTTATAACAAGATAAATGATGCACATGTGCTTTATTTTCTCAATTTGTTTCTTAGACATTAAAGCAAGACAAGAAACCTTAGTCAGTGTAAGATACCTGGAAACCACCCTCAGTACCTTATTAGCAAAATTGTTATTTTGAGCTACTTGCAACCTTGCATAGACTCTTTACTCAAATGAATCCAATAACTGGTACCCTTACAAGGAAAGAAAGATTTGGGTGCCGGCCAATACCTACAGAGGAAAGGCAACAACGTGAAGATATGGCAGAAACTGTAGCGATACAGCTGCAATCCAATGAACACCAAGGGTTACTGGCAACTCAGAAGCTGGGAAGAAGCAAGAAAGGATTCTTCCCCAGAGCCCGTGGAGGGAGTATGGCCTTGCCAATGCCTTGATTGCAAGCATGTAGCCTCTAGAACTGTGAGAGAATAAATTTCTGTTGTTTTAAACCACCCCATTGTGATAATTTGTAACGGGAGCCCTGAGAAACAAATACATGAATCTAAAGAGAAGCAAATTGCTCAGGAGGCACATTATGTTTGAGCCCCTGTTTCCTGAGCAGTCTAAGCCTCCTGAATCAAGATCTGCTATTTTCTCTCAGTGCTATTTATTCTAACTGCAGGAAAAAGCAGTAAATGGTTTTCCTTTTTTGAGAGTGGCACAATTTAGAGGTGCTAACCTAGTGAGGTTCAGCGCAGACAAGATCAACACCTGCTTCATTTCACCTCCCAGCATCTCCACTGTGGCCCACTAACTGCCCTTCTGAAATCTCAGCCATGCCATAACTGAAGGACAACATATATAAGGCAGATAATATTAAATCCTCATCAGTCTGCCTTGGTATGACCTATACAAACTAGGAATTTCAAGATAACCAGTGTTAATCCTCAACTTCTGCATTATACCTCAGTTCCTTTTTCCTTACGGTCAGTCCCAGACTCCAGTGGCCCACGGCTCACTCCTGTGCTGGTTATCTTCCATTTGTACCCCAACATCCACTTTCCACCTTTCTTCACCACATTCTATAGAAAAAGGCTAAGCTGTATGGATACTTCAGCAGGCTCCCATCACTCCAGACTTTGTTTGGGTTGGACAATGAAGAACCTTGATAGGACATCAGAAGAAAGGAAGAGAATGAGATCAGGGTATTTGCTTTCTTGAATTTTTCCATTAGAGATCATTACTGGCTGAGACCTTGATCACAGGTCACTGCTCCTATCAAGGTGGCCTTCTCTTACAACTCTCTTCATCTGGGTTGCAGGAACCTTCCCCTTCCTCTTATACCCTAGGTCCTTCTGCCGAAGCTCCTTCTGTCTTCTAGCCTCAGGTTGCTGCTCCAAACCTATGATTCTCGTGTATTCTGAAAATGAGTTTCCAATAATACTTTTGTAAAAAAATCTTGCTTAAATTGTGCACTTTGTATATGTTGTCTGTTTCTTATTGGAATTTATTGCTAACCCTCCTCCCAGGTTTAGCTGTCCCTGTCTTCATGTGTCTTCATTTATGGAACAGGTCCTCTGCAGCCTCTGGTTGTATACTTATCAGTGTCCACATGCCTAATTGTAAACCTCAGCTGAGTAGATGAAAAATTTCTCCTCTAGAGGTTGACCACCTAGATGAGGACCAGGTCATTCATTCATTTATCTAATATTTATTTAGTAATACATCTGAGCCAGAAACTGTTCTAAGTACCACAAAGAAACTAATAAATAAGAAGATTAATATTTCTGTTCTCATGGAGCTAGCAAATCTAAAGAGTGTAACAACTGAAACTAGACACAGACATTTTAGACACAACTTGAGGATTCAAAAATCTTATAAAATTCCGTTCAGAAATTCTATAAATGTTGAAGTTTCTCATGTTCTCTGAATTATAGTCTATCTTACTGATTCTAGTTTGAAACTAGTGCTAATTAGTAGCTAAAAGTATAATTTACTCTTAAGAAAATTATTGTGGTTTAATTGACATAGCATAAATTTCACCCATTTTAAATAAATTTATAGAGTTGTACATCCATCACCACAATCTAATTTTAGAACACTTCCCTCACCCCAAGAAGTTCTTCTGTGCCCATTTGCATTCCTTTCCCATTCTCATCCTCCGGTCCCAGGTAACCACTAGTCCACTTTTATGTCTATAAATTCTCATTTCCTGGACATTTCATAAAATGGAATTATATGATATGTGGTCTTTTGCATCTGGCTTCTTTTACACAGCATCATAATTTTTAGCACCTAGTTTCTGTAACTCTTCATTTTTATTACTGGGTAGTATCCTTTTCCTTGCCTATGACACAGTATTTTTGTCCATTTACCAATTGGTGGACATTTGCGTGTTTCTTTCCAAGCTTTAGCTGTTATGCAAAATGCTGCTAAGGGTATTTGCATACAGGTCTCTATGTGGACATGTTTTCATTTCACTTAGGCATATACTTAGGAGTAGAAACTCTGTCTTGCATGGTAAATTTATATTTAGCTATTTAAGGATCCTCTGAACTGTTTTACAAGTGGTTGAACCATTTTACATTCCTACAAGCAATATATGAGTATCCTCATTTCTCCACATTCTTACCCACACTTGTTACTATCTGCCTTTTAAATTATAGCCACTCTAATGAGTATAAAGTTATACCTTATATAGGGTTTTAATTTGCATGTTTCTAATGACAAATGATATTGAGCATCTTTTTATGTACTTAATGACCATTCACATACCTCTACCTTCTTTGTTGTAATAGCTATTCAGATCTTGTTCTCATTTGGTATTTGGGTTATTCATCTTATTGTGTCATGTTTTTTATAGTTTCTGGATACAAGTTCTTTATCAGATACAAGATTCGTAAATATTTTCTCCTAGGCTGTCACTTGTCATTTCATTTTCTTAATATAATTTTCTTTTATACAATATATATAGTTATTTGTGTACATATACATATATCTGTGCATGTGTGCAAATATTTGTATATATGTATGTATGTATATATAAATTTTATATTTGTATATATAAAATTTGTCATTCCCATACTCTTTTGACCTTGTGCATTACCTATCTATACTTCAGTCAGATTCAAGCCAAATTCTATATCTTTTCTTCTAAGGTGCCCTGAATTTGCTTGAGACTGTGAGGCCTAATTTTATAACTTTGGGTCTTTAAGAGGCTCATTATGGATACCTGTTTCTCAATAAATTATCCCATGTGCTAAATTTAAAAGAAGTAAGCCAAATGATGGCACTATTCTAAATATTGGTATTGTCATATTTGTGTTGTGAAAGTTCATCTTCATATCACTTTACTGTCACGAACCTAAATATCAATAATCCATCATCACCACCACAACCCTGTTGTTTGACATTTAGACTGCTCAAGATACAAAAAGTCCGTCATTCTCCACATCGCTGTTTGATTTAATCTTATGTCATATGCACCATTTTACATGCCAGAAGCAACTAAATAAATGTATGGTAATCATTCCTTACACTATGATTTTCTTATTTAGAATCATCATTTGCTAAAAAATTTACATAACCATTAACTGAAAGAACAGGAAGATTTAGACTATCTAAATGAAATCTTTCTCACTTCTCCTATCAAAGTATTTTGGATCAGCCAGCAGGACATCTTCTACTGCTCATATAATTTTAGAAAATTATGAAATAACCTATTTGCGTGCACATGGTAGGGAATCTAAATGAAGCTCTGTGTTATTTTATAAACTGTGATTCTACAACTTTAGCAAAAATTTTATGACATTGTGAATTAAAAAGAAATGGCATATTATTATATCCAGGAAATGTGTCGCTAAATTAAAGTAGAACATTGTGCTACTCTGAGATTTTAAATATATTATTATTAACCGACTACCTTTTCAGAGAAACAGTTAAGCACTATGCTCTGTTTCCCTGTTAATTTTTATAATTCACCCCAAACTTGGATGAAAGGGTAGAAACATTTCCTTTGCTTTGGTGCTATTGATCATGTCTTCTCAGAATGCTTCATTAATACCAACTCTGCCCTGGCTCTGCATATAGCTGCTTGGGAGGTATCTCTCTTTGTTAAAATCAGCAGGTTAATCTCTTCAGGATGACAGAGTGCAGAATCTAGACCTGGGCAAGCCCCAGCTACATCCTTCTTGTATTTCTTCTACTTCTCTCTAGATAATTTTTCTACAGACATAAAGCATCTTATTGATTGAAGTCTGAGGGTTGTAAATGTGATTTATGGGCTGCATTTGATTGAATGTGTGACTGCTGCAGGGGACGTAGACATTTCTTCCAGTTAGTGGAAACCTGTGCAAATCACTAAAACCTAATAATCCAACAGACTGGGAGCACCGCCTTAAAAAAGTTAAGTCAAATTGCAAGCTATAGGAATACTGCATGTTGACTAGTTTAGTCAACTTGAGCAATAGTCATATCATAAAAGGGGTTTTGAGGTGGATAATTGATATTTTTTATTATTATGTATTGTTGATCTGTATTCATCAGTTAATGAAACTCATGCCACTTAACATTTTAACGTCTTGAATATTTCAAGGGTAAAGATTTATACTTTCACAATGTCTTACAATTTTACTTGCCAATTATACCTTAATAAAGCTAAAAAAAAAATGTGGAAAAAATCCAAATTGCTATGGACTGAAATTCATGGGTTGAAACCTTAACCCCAAGTGTGACCCTATTTGGAGATAAGGCTTTTTAGGGGGTAATTAAGGTTAAATGAAATCATAAGGGTGTAGTCCTAGTTATATAGAATTGGCGGCCTTATTAAAAGAGGAAAAGAGATATCTCTTGCTCTTGGTCTCCATGTGCATAGTGAAGGAAAGCAATGGTGAGGCCATAGAGAGAAGGCAGCCATTTGCAAGCCAAGAGGAGAATTCTCACCAGACACCAACCATGATTGGCACCCTGATCTCAGACTTCCAGCTCTGAGAAATTAATTTCTATTGTTTAAGCCACTCAAAACAAAAACAAAAACAACAAAAAAAGATGTGACCAGGATAGGTGATCACTATAGTTGCTTCCCAACACTACGATACTATGAAAGATTCAGCATGAGTGCCATAATAGAAAAATAATGCAATCAAATAATGCTGGTAATAGTGCTTTTTAAAGCTATTGACTGAACATTCAGAGATGAAGGAGTTTGATAGGCGTTCCATGAACTATGACGGTTTAATATGAAAGCATTTTTACTTTATGAATTTTTTCCCAGTCTTCTAAAATCCATGTATCTCTAGTAATCAAATAGTGTAATCAGTAAGTTCTTAAATATCTAGCTGGATTTCAGTCTTGGAAAATCCTTAAGGGAAATCCATGCATGTTTCATGGTCTGATGGAACCATACTAATGGGGAATCATCATTAAAGCTTTGGAACAACCTATAAATTTGGCAGAATTCAGGCCTCCTGTTGACAAACTTAGTAACCCTCTCACCTACTTAAACAAGGTGTCAAGGATATACTGGTGAGCAATGTCAAACATGGGCCAACTCTGATAGGCTTCTAATCTAGTGCAAAGCAAAGGTACTAATAACATAAAATACAGGAGGTATAAAATCACAAGTGTTTATGCATATAAAATTTATGCATGTAAAAGTCTGGTATACATTAGCATTTCTTCTCAATTAGAGGAGTAAGATTCTTTTTTAACCAACATTCTTATAGAATCCAGATGGATGGCAAGGGTCAAATTTCAAATCCAGCAAATCGCACAATATTTTTTTCAAGAAAATACCATGTTCTGGTAAAGAGATTTTGAGCTTTAGCAAAACTAGTAAAGTATATATTTTATACTTCTATTCTCATCGTTAAACCAATTAAAAGCAACAACTATATCCTGGGATAAATTAGAATTAAATGTTATCCTTTAGTAGTAAAGAGGAGGAGACAGTGGTTATTTTATAGGATGATCAGATAGAATTCATTCCAATCACGGTACCGGAGACTTTGCCTGCTGATACAGCAAGATCACCATTTAAGAACTTAGTTTACACGTTTTCTGATGCTTGGGAATTTGGCCAAAGAACCAACACCTAGGAAGAACATGTTTTTACAAACTGGAAAGCAAAATCAACCCCACAATTTAAAAAGCCTCCTTGAGGGCGCTTGGGTGGCTCAGTCCATTAAGTGTCTGACTTTGGTTCGGGTCATGATCTCATGGTTCCTGAGTTTGAGCCCTGTGCCAGACACTGTGCTGAAAGTGAAGAGTTCAGAGCTGCTCAGAGCCTGCCCTCCCCCACTTGCACTTTGCCCTTCCCTCCCTCTCTCCCTCTGTCTCTGCCCTTCCCCCACTTGCACTCTGCCTCTCTCTGTCTCTCAAAAATGAAAAAATTTTAGGGGCGCCTGGGTGGCTCAGTTGGTTAAGCGTTCAGCTCAGGTCACGATCTCACATGTTTGTGACTTTGAGCCCCGCATCAGGCTCTGTGCTGACAGCTTGGAGCCTGGAGCCTGCTTCTGATTCTGTGTCTCCTTCTCTCTCTGCCCCTCCCCGACTTGTGCTCTGCCTCTCTCTATCAAAAATAAATTAATGTAAAAATTAAAAAAAATGAAATAAAATGAATAAATGTTAAAAAAAAAAGGCTCTTTGAACATTTTGAGAAAAACACTTTGTTTACCTGATGTGACTGGTATTTTATGAACTACTTCAGGATTCCTTCTTGCAATAGGTCTTTCATGGCTGCTTTTCTCTCCTAGCATTCCAGCCTTCACACAGGTATTTTGCTTTTTCCCAAAGTTAAAATGGGTTCCATGGTAGAAATTTATGTGTCAATTGAGATATTGTATATAGTGTATAGAATATGAAAGTGTATGCAATTAGATAGGTACATATTATACTAAAACTAAGAGAAATATCCATGGCAACACATAGGTAAATAAATACCTTAATGTGTAGATTAGAATTACTTATGTGAGACAATATCAGAACATTGGAAAGAATACTTGGGATAGCTTAGATTTGATTTCTGCAAACTTCTAGGGTAAGAAGAACAAAGAAAGAAAGGAAAAAGAAAAGGATGAACAAACTTTTTCAAAAGCTGAAGAGAGACTGGGGCGCCTGGGTGGCTCAGTCAGTTAAGCATCCGACTTCAGCTCAGGTCATGATCTCGTGGTCCGTGAGTTTGAGCCCCGTGTCGGGCTCTGTGCTGACCGCTCAGAGCCTGGAGCCTGTTTCGGATTCTGTGTCTCCCTCTCTCTCTGACCCTCCCCCATTCATGCTCTGTCTCTCTCTGTCTCAAAAATAAATTAAACATTAAAAATTTTTTTTTTAAACTAAAGAGAGAAAAAAACTGAGATGATTAAGAGCTAATCATTTTTGTAACTTGAGAAGATAAAAAATAAAAACAATGGTAATAGAGGATATTATACAATATTCTCCCTAATGTTTGCTTTTAGGCTTATAAATTTTATTTGTGTTTTCTCTCTGCCAGAAAACTTTTTACAGGCTTCCAATAGGATTTTTCTCCCTCTGGTTAGAATACGTTTTTCTTCCCCATCTAAACCCTTTTCTTGTTGACTATCCCTCGAGCTCTCATACGCAACAAAAGACATGGACTTCTAGTACCATAAGGACTCTTTAACTGGCAAGCTCCTTGAAGACAGAAGCACTACCTCATTTTCACTGTATCTATTTCCAGAAGCAAGCACAGTGCTTAGCACAGAACAACAATCAGTAAACATTTCTGAATGAATGAATACATGAGTTCACATTGTTTGTGAGCAATAAACTTTGAAGACTAAACATACCAAAAAGATTGAAGCAGTAATGAATATTATAAGCAATTAATTTATACTTAATTTAATAGCATACTGAATCATTATTGTGATACATGCTAATCAATCATAAATAATAAAGTGTTTATATAAATTAGCATGCTACTGTTACTCTCACATAGCCTTGCCACAACTTCTTTGGATTAACTGAAAGAAAGAAAGAAAAGGACCAGAGAATATTGAAAAATAAAGTATATTCTGAGGCCTCTGATACTTTCCTACATCTGAATTGTGTTGAGAGGAATTTTAATTCTGGTTCCCAACCCCAAGCCAGCATGTATCTATGAACAGAGGACTCAGCCTGCCCAATATGATTTTAGGAGAGGGACAATGATGGGGTTCCTGAGCAAACAGCTAAGAAAGAATTCTTGAGATGTCTTTGAGGCAAAGAGGTGATTTTATTAAAGCACAGGGACAGGACACCTGGGCAGAAAGAGCTGCATTGGGGTTGTGGTGAGTGTCTGATTATATACTTTAGTTAGTGGAAGTTAGGGATAGCATAAGTATCTAAGGAATTTGAATGCAGGGCTCTCAGGACTTTGAGGGGCTAGCTACTGTTAAGATAAGGTTACTTTTAGTCTGTAATAAAACAAAAACATTAAGAAAGTCAGGCAGCCATGAGTTGCTTGAGGAAGGTCATGCTCAGCATGTTTCAGGTGTTTATCAATGGGCTGCAAGATGTAAGGAGATTTAAATTAGGCTGCATTTCTCTTGCCTTTGTTTCCCTCATCAGACAATGTCAACAGTTGCCCTAGATTCCATCTGTGTTGTGTATAGGACAAGGGGTGCTATAGCCATCCATTCCTAGGACTCCCCAGTGACCACTGATAGAGGAGGAGAGAGGGATGCAGCTTCCTGGGCTTTCCTGACTTACGAAACTGTTCATTTCTCTCTGGCTGAGATGAAGATACAGTGAAACATAATGAACAATAAAGATATGGTTCTTGTGTTCATGGAGCCCTCATAATGAGGATGGCAGAATTGAAATAATCACAGAAATAAATGTCCAATGCCAGTTGTGATACATTCTGCCATGATTTAGGCAATGTGAAAAATCCATGAATCACCAGAGGTATCTCAAAGTAATGTTTTCTCCTGACTAGTGCCTCCTCATGCATCCCTTTATATGGGTAGAAGGGACTAGGGTTGGCAAGATCACATATCCTTTCCTGTCTCAAATGTTGGTAGAGTAAGAGCAGGCTAGGAATTAAGGAAATTTTGCTCCATAAAACTGCCCTATCAACACTTTTTGGAAATTGCCACAAACCAAAGTAGATTTGACTTAAAGAAGTTAAAGTTAAAAAAAAAAAAAAAAGAAAGAAAAGAGAAAGTTAATGTTCACATATGTAGAAATTATAAAGTGTCTTCCTGAGACTGGATCTAGAAATTACACTAATGGAGAAATCATTGAATAATATCAATATTATACAACTACAAACTTTCCACTTGTATAAAAGGATCACATGATTCCTTTCTTACATGATAAAGAACAGACTCCCACATAGATCTTTATAGATTTCTTTTATAATAAAAGAGTTTGTATTTAACAAGATACCATTTAAAAAAAGTTCTCTTTCAGAGACTCACATTATCCCCAGTGTTTGTTGGTATTCAGAATTGCAGATGTCTTTACCCTCTTTCAAAGTGAACATAAAATATGATTTATCTATTCCTTGAAAGAAATTGTTTCCCAAGAGTAATAGCCATGTGTTAAAAAATGACATTGAATTATCGCAATTACTAAGACATTCCTCCAAGATACATCACTTGTATTTTGTTTTGTGGGAGATCTTAATGGGTTTATTACCTCCACGACACCAGCAGCCTAAAGATGGTAGACGAATATCTGCTTTCCCTTGGGTTTGGCATATTCGAAATGCTTATTCTCAGTTATCAACAAAGCTTCTGGATTAGATGTAGCCAGTCAAGTTCTATGATGGCTCTTTTTTTTTTTTTTTTTAAGATTTTTTTTTTTAACATTTATTCATTTTTTGAGACAGAGAGAGACAGAGCATGAATGGGGGAAGGCCAGAGAGAGAGGGAGACACAGAATCTGAAACAGGCTCCAGGCTCTGAGCTGTCAGCACAGAGCCCGACGCGGGGCTTGAACTCACGGACCGCGAGATCATGACCCGAGCCGAAGTCGGACGCCTAACCGACTGAGCCACCCAGGCGCCCCTGATGGCTCTTTTTTTATATATCTTCATGAGAGATCTGCCATAGTATGTCGCAGTACACAGTGTTTCCTATAGTAACATGTCAATTTTTTATATCTTCTGAGAACTTTTAAAAATACTTGTATTGCATTTTCAGCAGTTATTCTGAAGAGGGATGGGGGAGTGTTAATCCAAAATTGATATTTTGAGTCACATGCTTTATGGCAGTTCATTTAAGCAACAGTACATTTGCTGATGATTCTCTTATATGGATTTTTAAATAAAATGAATGAAACCATTCATAATGATACTCTCCAAGGACAGCATAGCTTTGTGTGTCTATTCTCCAGGATACCTAAAGGCTCTAAATTAGCATGTGCCAATCTTGGCCATGGAGCAGTGGTCCTGGCATCATTCACAAGAACATGTTGGTGTAGTTCCCAAAGAAGTCTATTACTAAGACCTGGGAGTGAACCCCAAGAAGGGACACATTACTAAGAATTGTTTCATCAACCAGTATATAGGTTGGCTATCTGGCAGGTATATGCACCTCCTTGTCAAAAGTGTGTTATATCGAGTAACTGCACATACTTTGTCCTTCATTCTCAAACATCCCATGGCCTCAAAGGCAAAAATACATTAAAGCAGAAAATGCCTGCATTGAAACGATAAAAACTAAGTTTAGATTTAAATTAGTTTGGAGTGCCAGGGTGGCTCAGTTGGTTAAACAAGCATGACTCTTGATTTCAGCTCAGGTCATGATCTCGCAGTTCATGAGTTTGAGTCCCGAATCAGTCTCTTTGGTGACACTGCAGTGCCTGCTTGGGATTCTCTCTCTCTCCATCTCTCTCTGCCCCTTCCTCCCTCTCTGTCTCTTTCTCAAAATAAATAATTAAACTTCAAAAAAAAAAAAAAAGATTTAAACTAGTTTAATGAATCCAGGCAATGTAATAGATAAAAGAAAAAAAGTTGGTTTTAACCATATCTTGAAAAAACAATTATCCAGCTACAGGAGAGCTGGAATCCCATACAGAGAGTAAATACAGCATGCATTTATTCTCCATGTCCTAAGGAACACTTTAACTTGTTAAATATTAAAATCTATTTGGTATGCAATAGGAAGTCAAAACAATTTCTCAGAAAAATGATGCACTCAGTTCATGGGAATGAAAAAGCTAACTTGGGCATTTTGTGCAATTGAATCAAGTAGTCCAATTTTTCAGGAAAATAATAGCATATGTACTACTGTAATCTAACAAGTGTGCTTATGAATTTCTTAGGTGCTACTAAATTTGAAATGATTATTTCTATCCCCCAAAAGTCATTAGAAAATAAGAGTATAGTGAAGAGCCTTCTTCACTAGTGGTTGCAGTTGCTGAATGGACAAGGGTTATTGAAAGTCCTCAAATCATTTTTCACTTTGGCACAAAAACAGACAACAGGAGGTGTTGGAACACTGGACTGGAAACTATGTTCTGCCGTGTAACAGTTCTGGGTAGTTTAGCAACTGTGCTGCCTTCAGTTGTATCATTTTTTTTAAGTTTGTTCATTTATTTTGAGGTAGGGAGAGAGAGAATCCCAAGGGTGCTCTCCACTGTCAGCAGTGCTTGAACTCATGAACTGTGAGATCATGATCTGAGCTGAAATCGAGAGTTGGACCCCCAACCAACTGAGCCACCCAGGTGCCCCAGTTTTATCATTTTTAAAGTTGAATCATAATAGTATCTATTTCATATTTTTAATTTTTTTAAATTTTTTTTAACATTTATTTATTTTTGAGACAGAGAGAGAGCATGAACAGGGGAGGGTCAGAGAAAGAGGGAGACACAGAATCCGAAACAGGCTCCAGGCTCCGAGCTGTCAGCACAGAGCCCAACGCGGGGCTCGAACCCACGGACTGCGAGACCATGACCTGAGCCGAAGTCGGACGCCTAACCGACTGAGCCACTCAGGCTCCCCTATTTCATATTTTTAAAGTCAGTATTATATTACTTATACCAAAATGATGTTATTCTGAACAAAAGCAAACCTGTGACAACAATCTAGCATTAAGTCTCTCTTATAGTACTTCAAACCTCTAATCAGGCACATTTCTAAGGGGCTTTTATTTCCTACTATATCAACTTTTCTTCGGGATATGGACGTTCCGTAATCCAGGCTAAAGAGCCAAAGGCAAAAAATAGAGGGGAAAAAAAGGAATTAGTTGATAGTTAAAATGTATACAGCTATATTTTTCATTCTGGTTACAATTTTAAATTCATTTATATAAGGACACAAATGTCAATTTTTGCTCATTTTTTTTTTTAATTTCTTTAAGTAGGCTCTACACCCAGTGTGGGTCTTAAACTCGTGACTGAGATCAAGAGTTGTAGGCTCTACTGACTGAGCCAGTCAGGTGCCCCAATTTTTGCTCTTTGTTATGTCCACAACACACAACACTGTATTTGGACATAGTAGGTGCCCTCTACGTGTTTGTTGAATAAATAGAATGAAGGACTGAATTAATAAATAAATTTACTGTGTGCTCATCTGGTCCCTTCTTCAAGTACCAAAAAGTCCCAGAAGGCTGGGTAACTTTGCAGTTAGCAACAGGGTATTAAGGTCCTCAAAAAGACTGTAATTGTTGTGGTTTTCTAGATGACCTGAATATATGAGTGAGTAAATAAAAAAAAGGATAAAGGGGTAAGTCAGTAAAGATTATTAATTGGGGACAGCTACAGTTTTTCAGATGTGAGTTTAAGTGAAGAGTGAGACTAAATGACAGAAAAGTAAGAAGGAAGAAAGATGCTGATTTAATTCAGAGACAGGGAAGGAGTGGGAAGAGAGAGAAGGAGGGAGGGAGAGGGAGAGGGAGTGAGGTCACTGCTTGGGCATATAGTTAACTACCTAAGTAACTGTTTTTTGAACAACTTTTCTTCTTAGGGTTTCTTCTCAGAAACATGTGACAGTTTGCTTAATCAAAAATATCTCTTTTGGGGGCACCTGGGTGGCTCAATTGGTTGAGCATCCAACACTTGATTTTGGCTCAAGTCTTGATCTCACAGTTTGGTTCTCCTGAGATTGAGCTCTGAGCTGGGTGTGGAGCCTGCTTAAGATTCTCTCTCTCCCTCTCCCTCTGCCCCTTCCTCCCTCAAGCTCCTGCCAGTAGTAAAGCAGAGTAGTAACCCCAAGACTGCTCAAATAGGGAGGGAGGGAGGGAGATAGGTGATAGCAGTTTTATCAGATTAGGCTACACTCAGAGGTAACATTTGATGAATACCTTGAAGTAAGTGAGAGATCAAGCTATAACAACATCTGGTCAAAGCTGTTCTGAATGTGGAGAAATTATATAATGGTAATCTATATTGAGCTGTCATTTCTCACCATCAGCTTTAAAATTGATTAAAATGTGTTTTCTGGGAAGAATAAGCATGAATCCTTAATTATTCCTTTGTGCTTTTTTTTAACTTTTTAAATGTTTATTTTTGAGAGAGAGAGAGAGAGAGAGAGAGAGAGAGAGTTTGGGCGAGGGGCAGAGAGAGAAGGAGACACAGAATCCCAAGTGGGCTCAAGGCTCTAAGCTGAACTGTCAGCACAGAGCCCAACACGGGGCTCGAATTCACGATCTGTGAGATCATGACCTGAGCAGAAGTCGGACGCTCAACCAACTGAGCCACCCAGGCTCCCTCTTTTTTCTTTTAATAACAATTATGACAAGCATTTATCATAATGATCCATATTACAGGGTACCAGGTAGATTTTTTATGTTTACTTTTTAAGTACTTAGTGAACTTATGAAATAGGAATTATTATCTCCATTTAGTAGGTGAGAAAAATAAAAAGCAACAGGGCTAGGTAAAGGTCACAAAAATTTGTAACGACTCAGCAAAATTATTTATTTAAATCAGCTAGTATATATGTATGTATGTATGTGTGTGTTTGTATATATATATGATTATAGTTACATATATGACATCATCCACAGTTGCAGGAAAGGTTTTTTCTGAGTACCACACTTATTTCCACTGTCACTTTGCTTTATCCTGATGGGCATAGGATATAATAAGCAAGACAGTACCTCACACAAAATGTAATGGGGCACCAAAAAATTCAGTAATCAAGATAAATAATATTTTAGAAATCAAAATCAATGTATAAATCCATGATGAATAAAATATCACTGTTTTAAATAATGACAGGATCAGACCCTGCACTTAACATACCTCACTTGCCTCACCCGAATCACAGACCTGTCTAACATTTCAATTAGTCCTTTTTCCACACAGCAAAGAGGTAACTGATGAAGTTTACATGATACCCTTCCTAGGGGTATATTAGTACGTGACAAAAGAAAATCTAATTGCATCCTGTCAGACCAACACTTTGGAGTTCAGTCTTTTTATTGACCCCTTAAATTACTGCATGAACATGGCCTTCCAACATTTTTCTGAAAGCAAAGCTGGGTTCACAGAGACTGTGCTAAACAGTGTTCTGTTCTGCAAAATGCACCCATGGCTGCCCGGGAATGTTTATACTCTTGAGTCAGTCACTGGTTGAAAATGCTGGCTGAAAATACTTAAATTCTTTCAGATCCAGGTAATAAATTATGTCTTGGTCAGTTTCTAATAACAAGCTATTTCTTTAAATTGCATATAAGAGCGTAACACTAAACCCGGTGTATTTATTTATTATTCTCTCCAGGGCTAGCTGTAGGCAAAATTATGAAGTAGGTTGAGTTTATCCTTAACAGACTCAGGTCTCCATAATACATGCAGATTCCCATTCTCCTCACCAACTACCCAAATGCCCTCCATCAGCCCGCATTGGCCCTCTGGAAAGCACACCAAACTTTTGCACACTTCCCATTATGGAAAGAGGCCCACAAGCTTTACAGTGCCACAGGACCTGAAATTAGGTAGCTGTGATTAAAAAACAATCACTCATGGGGCACCTGGGTGGCATTTCTGACTTTGGCTCGGGTAATGATCTCAAGGTTCGTGAGTTTGAGCCATGTGTCAGGCTCTGTGCTGACAGTTCAGAGCCTGGAGCCTGCTTTAGATTCTGTGTGTGTGTCTCTCTCTCTCTGCTCCTCTTCTGCTCACCCTCTGTCTCTCTCTCTCTTTCAAAAATAAATATTTAAAACAACAACAACAACAACAAAAATCACTCATAGTAAGTCATCCCAAGGTGTGATATCCAACAATATTTTAATGTGTTTTCATGGCAAAAATGTTAGCATTTTAACAGACATTAGAAGAAAAAAAAACCTATGAGGGCACAAAACTGTATGTATACACACACACACACACACACACACACACATATACACATATACATATACACATATATCATCAGCTATAAATTAATCATATGACTATAAGAAAATGTACTGAATTTTTTATGTTTTTAACATTTATTTATTTTTGAAAGAGAGAGTGCATGTGAGGGAGCAGGGAAGGGGCAGAGAGAGGGAGACTGAGGATCTTAAGGAGGCTCCCACTGTGAGTGCAAAGCCTGTTGTGGGGCTTGAACTCACAAAACTTGAGATCATCGACTACTCAACCAAATGAGCCACCCAAGCACTCCAAGTATTGAATTTTTTTTATTGTGCTTTAAAAGTTACGCATAAGTATTGGGATGAGTGAGGTGGCATTTAGGATTTTTTTTATTTTCCTTTTTTCATGAAAAAAATGTTTATTGTGAAATAATATCTTTATTGTGAAATACTTTATATAAACAAAGCATAGAGGATAATGAATATCAAGTAGCCAACCCAACTTCAATGAATCTCCTCATTTTTCCCTATTCACTTTAAAATGTATGTTAAAACAAAATTGAAACCTTCAGTAAGGGCATTTGTAAATCTCCTGTCCTGGAGGTAACCATTTTCACTAATTTAATATTTACTATTACTTTATAAATTATTATACCATTTAAATTTATGACCCAAAACAGTAAGAAGTAGAAGTTTGGAAATTTTCAAACACTATATAAATCCTGTCATCCTGTATTTATCTGTGACAACCTGCTTTTTTAGGTCAACTATTTTTTTTAATTGGTCCATTTTGATTCATGTAGCTCTTCCTCATTCATTTTAATTCATAAAATGAAGTAACTCATAACTATTTTCATTAGCATTCCCTGGTATCTGGTGAAGTTAAAAATCTATTCCTATATTAATTATCCTCTCTGTTAATTATGTTTATATCACATTCTGCATTTTATAGCAGTGAAAATACTTTATTCCAATTAAAATATCTACCAATGACTCTTCAGGTATTGTGGAACTTCATAAGGAAGTTCTTACTGCTCTAGGGACCTTCCAGTATGTCTTAGATACATCTAGTGCTGCTGTTTTTGTATCAAAGACTAATTCTGATTGTTTCAATCATCATTCATTGTGGCTTACAAATTATGATTAAGTATATAAACATAAATACCAACTTCCCTAAGTTCAAAAATTCTCATTTATTACATTTTATATGAGACTTTGGATAAGAAACTTAACATCTGCATGTCTCAATCTCTTCACCATTAAATAAGGTAACAGTAATAACGTCAACCCTTCACACTCTAAATGCAGCAGGATTGTTGGAAGTATCTAATAGTAACTAGTAATTGATGTAAAGTTAGACTGCTGCCTGGCGCATAGTTATTAAGAGTAATAGTAGTAGTAGTAGTAGTAGTATGTAAAGTGATAATATATACATATATAAATATGTATATGTATATGTGTGTGTATACATATTCTCTGTTAGTTATTGTTACTAACCACCCCAATTATAAATCATGTGTCATATTATGTACATTAAAATGTGAGAATAGCCTTCAGTAATCACATTTTGGTTTATCTTATTTGTTTCTTTCCACATGGCATGTAATTAGTTTTTAAACCATTATGTTTTCCCTCATCCCATATGTTTTATGGTCTATCTTTGAGCTCTTGGCTATTTTCATTCTCCATTTCAGAGAAAATCTTCTTTTTACTTACATATATGGCCCTGTAAACCTTACTGAATGCCATGAAAATACTTTGAAACTTTTCAGTGAAAGATACTGTGAAAATGTCATTGTTTTTCATTTTCAGATGTCTCAAAACAGGTAAATCTCTAAATGCAAAGTCATATCCTTTCCAAGATCTTAGCAAAAAATTGCCATTTTAGAATATGGCTATAGCAGGAAATGTCACTTTGTTGTAATGCTACAAAATAGTATTTTTGACCCCAGTACTAAAGACTAGGTTAAAAGCTTCTGAACTAGAGATATCCTTTGTAATTGACTGTGAATCCCCTTAAGGTACTAAAAATTGAGGGATCAGAATACAGAAATATAGGAACAGCATGGTATAGTTAAGGCCTAAGAGCGTTAAAATCTAATCACTAACCTGAAAACAAGACAGATGCAACCACATTTTCAAAATAGTCTTTAACATTCCTTCCGTATAACCTCTTTATAACTCACCTCTCTCTCTCTCTCTCTCTCTCTCTCTCTCATCAATCAATCAATAGCAGCTAACTAGAAATTTTTTATTCAAAAATTTTCCTTGAAGTTGTAATCAGGGTAAAAATAAGTTTAGAATCCAAATGGAGCACACTGTTTAATAATAATACTGAGCATGTTGAACTTATGAATTGCACAACTTCTGCTATTAGAGAAGAGAGTGGTGGAAGAAAGATGCAGAGGTTAATAAATGTCACAAAACAATAATCTTCTTCATGAAAATGGTAAAGATACAGAAAGAGAAGTGCCAATTATTTAATATATATTTTTAAATTATAAATCCTCTACTTGTGTGCTGAGAAATCCAAATAATACAATAGTTATAACGTTAAAACTGGTAATTTCCCACTCCTTTCTAGAGCCACTTCCACATATCACCACTTGAGCAGTTTTGCTTTTGTATTTTCAAGTTAAATACATAAGAATGTACATAATTATATAAATATTTTAAAGTGATAATATATACATATATAAATATGTATATGTGTGTATATATATATCCTCTGTTAGTTATTTTTACTGACCATACATCATAGATATTTTTCACATAAATAATCTTTGTATAAACTATCTTATTCTATGAAAATGGAGCAGATTATTCTTTTTTTTTTTTTTTTTTATTTTTTAATATATGAAATTTACTGTCAAATTGGTTTCCATACAACACCCAGTGCTCATCCCAAAAGGTGCCCTCCTCAATACCCATCACCCACCCTGCCCTCCCTCCCACCCCCCATCAACCCTCAGTTTGTTCTCAGTTTTTAACAGTCTCTAATGCTTTGGCTCTCTCCCACTCTAACCTCTTTTTTTTTTTTTTTTTTTCCTTCCCCTCCCCCATGGGTTTCTGTTATGTTTCTCAGGATCCACATAAGAGTGAAACCATATGGTATCTGTCTTTCTCTGTATGGCTTATTTCACTTAGCATCACACTCTCCAGTTCCATCCATGTTGCTACAAAAGGCCATATTTCATTTTTTCTCATTGGAGCAGATTATTCTGATACATCATTGAACCATAGTACATTTATCCACTCCCCTACTGATAGACATTTGGATTCTCCCCACTTTTTTATTTTTGCAAAACATGAATAACTATATTCATTCATTCATTCATTCATATTTCTTAGTTATGAGATATAATTATTTTAAGTGTATGTAGATTCTACCAAAGAAACTTTCAGATATATTGTACCAATTTCTATTTCTGCCAACAGGGTATAATAGTGACCAGTCCTTCATAAGATTCTCAAAATTTGAAGTAATTAAGCCTTCCTAAGATTGAGCCAGTCTGATAGCTAAAAGACGGTTGAACTGTCCATTTACATTTTCTTGACATCTAATGAGGTTAAGAATTTTTGATATATTTAATGCTTATACATATACCTTTCTATATATTATACATAAATTTAATTTGTACATATATTAGGTTGACTATATATGGCTTTTATTTATGGTATATTTTTATCATAGAAGTTTCCAGTGTTTATATAATCAATCATAGATGCAAATGGCTTTTGGGATTGTGTAAATTATTAGTAATAACTTCATCATAGACATCCCATTCTGTAAGATGTTTTCTTTAAAAAATATTCTGTAGAGTTATTTATTTTTTTCCTTAACATATTGTTTTGTTGTGGTTTGCTTACTTGCTGTGACAAATGTAGCTAGGATGAATAATTTTAAACTCTTCCCCAAGTTAGTCTTTGGTTTCATACTCAGATAGGACAATTTTCAATGACTGTAAATCCTACCTGTTTACTTGAAGTGAATGTAATATGATAGTTTATAAAACTTTAAACCTTTTCCTTCATACTATTGTTTTAAAAATATCTTAGACTTCCTTAAAATCCTCTACCCATAAATGTGATTCCACTTCTATACAAACTGTGAAGCTTTCCAATCGTGCCTGGCTGGTGTTCTCTGTGAATATTAACTCTGCAGTTTTGGAATTAACCTGCAGGCCTTTGCAGATCTGAGACCATTCTAGGGAAAAACACCTTAGGGACAACTTATTTTCTAATTAAGATAATAGTTTCTTCATGTTTTTTTTTTCTATATGACAGTGTTTTCCTACTGCATAGATTTTACTATATTGATGTAAAGAATACTTGAATGTGTTGAAAAAAAAAAAAGAGTTCTAGTCAAGTGAATTCTAAGTGATTCCAATGATTTGATGAGATCCTTTAAGCACCCAAGACCTTGCCTCCTCTTAAATTCTTGTTATTACACATTTTAGAGAATTTTTGGTTTCATACCCTTTTTATCCTCCTCCTGAACAATCTGTTATCCTGGCAAGTACTATTTTGACAAGAATGACATTTGAGCTCATTTATTAGCTTCCAGTTTTATTGCATTCATATTTGTATTTTTTTGTTTAAAAATCCTGTCCTCTTCCTCAAATTTTCTTTAGGATTTTCCAGCTAGATTTTCAGGTAAAATTGTCTTAAGGAAATAATTTCAAAGATGAATTATTACTGCTACTTTCCCTAGGTCTTTTCCATAGTCAAACTTCACCAAGTCCATTGCTGAAATTGACTGTTTATGTTATTCTATGCACACTCCTCTAATTTAACTCTCTTTACTATTATATAGAGTTATTACTCTATTTATTTGTTGGAATTCTTAAAAACTTCCTGTGATGTTCCTTATATCTGTCCAAAGATGTCACATCAGTTGTCTTTTCTTTCTTAAGCCCCATTTAGATTTTGAAACTTAATGCATGTAACCCATATCAACTCCCAACATCTTCCAGGTCCCTCTGAAATATGCAGGATATCATTTCTCTTCTAGTAAAAGAAAAAAATATATATCATAAACAAAAGAAAATATACAAATTAGCAAGCAAGAATAATAAAAAAGAGGATTGTCATTGGGAAATCATGTCAATGAAGCAAGTCTGTCCCCACAGGGTAATAGATTGCCAAGGCTGTAAACATGTTTCCGTAAGGGAGTTAATCAGGCAAGCCCATACTCACGACTCTTGGTACAATTTAGGCTACTAAGAAACTGCCTGGGACGGATGGGTATACTCAAGCCTTACATTCTGATCCATTCATGTGGCAATATTCCTAGTGATCTGAAGAGTCTTAAGGGAGGTTGATTCAACAATTTTTTAGTCTTCTATTTTTCCATCTGTACCAAAACCTAAAATCTCTGAAACTTCTATACATAATGAGTACCCTAAATCTAGCTTTTATCTTCCGCGCTTCTCAAACTTAATGTGCCTAAGAATCATCTGGGAATCTTGTAACAATACAGATTGTAATTTAGTAGGTGTAGAGTATGCCTGTGATTCTGCATTTCTAAGAAAATTCCCAGGAGATGCTAAAACTGTGGCTCTGTGGACCACACTCTGAGTCCCAGACCTTAGATTCATTCTTTACCTGAGAAAAACTGCGGGATGGTTCCAATTATGAAAACAATTACTATGACCAATAATGGTGGCTATAAAAGAGTTCACATTTATATGGCATTTCAAATTGACAGAACACTTTGACATTTGTTAACTCCTTCTGATATTCACAATAACCCCCTGATGAAGGCAGGGCATTAATTATTCACGAGAGAAATTGAAGGAATGTTAACTCTCTTGCTCAATGTCACACAACTAATAAGTGGCAAGGTGATTTGTGAGGTTAACTCAGACGTAGAGACAATATAACACAATGGCTAAGAGCACAGCTTTGTCTTTGAATATAGCCTCTTTCACATCTTATGTGACAGTGTACAAGTTACTTAACCTCTCTTTTATTTTCCTCATTTATAATCTGGACAAGCCTGTTTCATATGTTTGTTAGGCTTAACAACCGCAGAAGTTCCTCATGTGAATGGCTATCACATAGTAATCACTAAACAAATGGTAACTGCTGCTGTTGTGTGTTGTCGCCTTTATTATCTCAGAACTCTGCTGAATTTCTGCAGATACCCCATGTACTAGCAAAACCTTAGTGCCCACCTGCAAGGAATATCTAACTTCTCTGAAGCACTTGACCATGATGGGCTCTACATGGAAAATATGACAAGATTAGACCCTAGGAGGGAGCCTTTGAGTGTGTCTTTATTTAGCTGGATATGTGGGAGGACTTGCATGGAGCTGCCTATTGATGTGTTGTTATGTATATAAAGAATTTCTGCCTGCAGAGTTTCCACTATGGCGCCTTTCACAAACCTACAAATCCATGCACGTTTTCTTGAAGTGTAGAATAAAAGTCATTTTTTTGATGGTGGGATGCTGGCGAACCATTATATGTGGCTAGGCTTCAGATGATTTCACCACTTATGTTTTCTGCCAAAGTAACTGAGCAGTGCCTTGTGAAAGAGCTGAAAAATGACATCCATATCAGTGACAGATAAATGAGAAAGAGCAAAACAAAAGAAAGGACTGTATCATTATTGACAAGTTCAGGGGGTATGACTTATGAAATTGTCTCAATAATCATTAACTGTGTTTTTTGCCTTTTATGAACACTGACATCTAGGCTGGGGTAGCAAGTCTTTTTAAATGTCTTAAATAAAAATACTCATTCTCTTTTGGGTTGGTTTTTTCATCAACTGGAATAAAGGTATAACCTTTTTCCTATTTAAAATTTATCATGACTTCTTTTCAGTAACATGTATCAGTTTTGTGGTTGGAAAGTTTATGGTTCCAGGTATTTTTTTTTTTTTGAGAGAGAGAGAGAGAGAGGGAGGGAGGGAGAGAGAGAGAGTGAGCATGTGCAGGTGCCAGCAGGGGAGGGGCAGGGGGAGAGGGAGAGAGAGAATCTTAAGCAGGCTCCACACCCAGTATGGAGTTTAATGGGGGCTCAGTCTCATACCATGAGATCCTGACCTGAGCAGAAACCAGGAGTTGGACAGTTAACTAACTTAGCCACCCAGGCGCCCTGATTCTAGGTATTTTGACTTCTAATCATTTTTCATCTAACTTGATCATAATGTGAGTCTCACCGCTATAATGCTTTTAAGAGATTTTAGGTATGCAAGCAAAGTAAAAGTATAGAACAAAGATAAATACTTAAGGTAAACTTTAGGATAAAAAACATAAGATTATGTTTCATAGGACTATCAGTAGGGTGAACAATTGGTCAGCTCAGTCAACCAGCTCAGCTCTTATTTCACTGAATAGCTGATTGACTTTTGAGCAGCTGAACTATTGGTATAGAAGATGGGATTGAGAGACAAAATTTCCTTATTATATGGGACTTTTGGATGAGGAGAACAGATAAAATGTCTATGTAGTCTCTTTTTGCAATGAAATAATAAGGAATAAGGAATGTGCACTACATAGCAGGAAAAAGCTAGCAAGTAAGACAAAGTTAAGGAATTATTTGCACCCTTCCACGAGCCATATTGTATTAAAACATAAGTTTATAGACGTGCCTGGGTGACTCAGTTGGTTAAGTGTCTGACTTTGGCTCAGGTCATGATCATGTGGTTCCTGAATTTGAGCCCCGCATCAGTCTCTGTGCCAATAGATCAGAGCCTGGAGCCTGCTTTGCATTCTGTGTCTCCCTGTCTCTGCCCCTCCCCTGGTCACACTCTGTCTCTCTCTGTCTCACTCAAAAATAAATACACATTGAAAAAATGTTTTAGAAAGAACATAAGTTTACAAAGAATGTCTAATGACATTGGATAAAAGTTAGCAATGATATTTAATTTAAAAGCAATTATTTTATTGTAGTATGACTTTCAGCAACATAAAAATAATACGTACTCATATATAGAAAGTGAGAGTAGAAGTAAATACACCAAAATTTTAATTACATTGGGACTATGAGATAATTTTCATTTCTTTTTGAGTATATTCTATATATTTTTACAAAATGGCCATATGGTTTAGGAATTACTTTAATAACCAAACATATGATAAACATTTTAAAAATAAAATAAAACCTAGAAACAGGACTATATTTTGCATTTAAAAGGGCAGATAGGATCTTTTGAAGTCACATTGGCTTTGGTTCAAATGTTAACCTGTCACTCAATTAGTAAGTTTAGGCTATGGTGTATCAGGCAGCCCCAATGGTCTCCTTGGCTTAATAAAATAAAGTTCATTTCTTGTTCATTCAAAGGCCACTGTTACTCCAAAGAAGCTGTACTCCATAGGGTGGCTCAGCATTCCAGGCTAATTTGCTCTATGACTCCTATGAATAATACACCCATGCTTTCACAGGCTGTGCGGCATTGGAAAAGAGGCTAGGGAGGTGAGCGTCGGCAATTAAGTGAATCACTTCCAAAGTGGCACCCAGCATGTCAGCTCCCATTTCATTGCCAAGATCAGTAACCATAGTTGAAAGTGTAGGCTTCCTTGTACTAGAAGTACAAGAGAGACAAAGTCCTGATAAACCTTAGTATCACCCACCATAGCCATTAGACTCCTACAAGCCACGGGACTTGGACTCCTCTCAGATTTATGTAATCATGTAAGAGCCTCATATGACTAAAGTATAAAACGTATGTAAAGCCACTCCAAGTCTGGAGTAAGTAGTTCGTAAATTTTGTATCCTCCTTTGGGTTATAGCTGAGTCAAATACATAAAAACTGTAATGCTAGTCATCTGTATTATAGTATTCCTATTCCTCCTGTCTTTAAACTATCTGACATGACATGGGTAACTACACCTTCTTTGGGTTCAACAACAGGATTTTTTATATTGTATTATCCTTCTAATCCAGGGTGCCTAGTGGGTCTATATGAATCAGTGATTTGTTCATAAAGCTCAATATGATTTTCTTTTTTTTAATATGAGATTTATTATCAAATTGGTTTCCATACAACACCCAGTGCTCATCTGAACAGGTGCTCTCCTCAGTGCCCATCACCCACTTTCCCCTCCCTCCCACCCGCCATCAACCCTCAGTTTATTCTCAGTTTTTAAGAGTCTTTTATGGTTTGCCTCCTTCCCTCTCTGTAACTTTTTTCCCCCTTCCCTCCCCCATGGACTTCTGTTAAGTTTCTCAGGATCCACATAAGAGTAAAAACATATGGTATCTGTCTTTCTCTGTATGACTTATTTCACTTAGCATAACACTCTCCAGTTCCATCTACATTGCAACAAAAGGCCATATTTCATTCTTTCTCATTGCCAAGTAGTATTCCATTGTGTATATAAACCACAATTTCTTTATCCATTCATCAGTTTATGGACATATAGGCTCTTTCCATAATTTGGCTATTGTTGAAAGTGCTCCTATAAACATGGGGGTACAAGTGCCCCTATGCATTAGCACTCCTATATCCCTTGGGTAAATTCCTAGCAGTCCTATTGCTGGGTCATAGGGTAGATCTATTTTTAATTTTTTGAGGAACCTCCACACTGTTTTCCAGAGTGGCTGCACCAGTTTGCATTCCCACCAACAGTGCAAGAGGGTTCCCGTTTCTCCACATCCTCTCCAGCATCTATAGTCTCCTGATTCGTTCATTTTAGCCACTCTGACCAACATGAGGTGATAATCTCAGTGTGGTTTTGATTTGTATTTCCCTGATGAGGAGTGACATTGAGCATCTTTTCATGTGCTTGTTGGCCATCTGGATGTCTTCTTTAGAGAAGTGTCTATTCATGTTTTCTGCCCATTTCTTCACTGGATTATTTGTTTTTTGGGTGTGGAGTTTGGTGAGTTCTTATAGATTTTGGATACTAGCCCTTTGTCTGATATGTCATTTGCAAATATCTTTTCCCATTCTGTTGGTTGCCTTTTAGTTTTTTTGGTTGTTTCCTTTGCTGTGCAGAAGCTTTTTATCTTCATGAGGTCCCAATAGTTCATTTTTGCTTTTAATTCCCTTGCCTTTAGAGATGTGTCAAGTAAGAAATTGCTGTGGCTGAGGTCAGAGAGGCTTTTTTCTTGCTTTCTCCTCTAGGGTTTTGATGGTTTCCTGTCTCACATTCAGGTCCTTCATCCATTTTGAGTTTACTTTTGTGAATGGTCTAAGAAAGTGGTCTAGTTTCATTCTTCTGCATGTTGCTGTCCAGTTCTCCCAGCACCATTTGTTAAAGAGACTGTCTTTTCATTCCTGGGCTGCAGGGCTAGTTCAATATTCGCTAATCAATCAATGTGATACATCTCATTAGTAAAAGAAAAGTTAAGAACCTTATGATCCTGTCAGTCGATGCAGAAAAAGCATTTGACAAAATTCAGCATCCTTTCTTAATAAAAACTCTCGAGAAAGTTGGGATAGGAGGAACATACTTAAACATCATAAAAGCCATTTATGAAAAGCCCACAGCTAATATCATCCTCAATGGAGAAAAACTGAGGTCTTTCCCGCGAAATCAGGAACACGACAGGGATGTCCACTCTCACCACTGTTGTTTAACATAGTGTTACAAGTTCTAGCATCAGCAGTCAGACAACAAAAGGAAATCAAAGGCATCAAAATTGGCAAAGATGAAGTCAAGCTTTCACTTTTTGCAGATGACATACTATTATACATGGAAAACCTGAGAGACTCCACCAAAAGTCTGCTAGAACTGATACATGAATTCAGAAAAGTCTCAGGATACAAAATTAATGTACAGAAATCAGTTGCATTCTTATACACTAATAATGAAGCAACAGAAAGACAAAGAAACTGATCCCATGCATAATTGCACCAAGAATCATAAAATACCTAGGAAAAAACTATAGAAAGCTTATGAAGGAAACTGAAGAAGATACAAAGAAATGGAAAAACATTCCGTAATCGTGGATTGGAAGAATAAATATTGTTAAAATGTCGATACTACCCAAAGCAATCTACATATTCAGTGCAATCCCAATCAAAATTGCACCAGCATTCTTCTCAAAGCTGGAACAAGCAATCCTAAAATTTGTATGGAACCACAAAAGACCCTGAATAGCCAAAGTAATATTGAAGAAGAAGACAAAAGCAGGAGGTGTCACAATCCTGGACTTCAAGCTGTACTACAAAGCTGTAATCTTCAAGACAGCATGATATTGTCACAAAAACAGACACATAAACAAATGGAATAGAATAGAGACTCCAGAATTGGACCCACAAAAGTATGGCCAACTAATCTTTGACAAAACAGGGAAGAATATCCAATCAATATGCTTTTCTAAGGTAAGAGAGTGCCCACAGCAGGCACTACAAAAAGAATAGCCAGGAACTTTATCATATTAGCTTCCTCTGTTCCCATCTGCTGACAGAAGCCAGCAAAATCATTTTACTGAACCATGCCAAGTTTATATGATTCATTGACTTAGATGTCCTCTCTCCCCAAGGAGACATGCAATATAGATGGAAAATGAGTGATCTTTGGAATTAGACGTATGTATATTGAAATCTTACTTCTATCACCTATGTGCCATGCAATCTCAGGAAACTGATCTAGCCTCATAGAACTTTAATTTCTTCTTAAAAAAAATAGAGATAAAAAATATTTACCTGCGGCAGATGCTTTTGATCCCCCACATCACCTCTCTTAGGCCAACCTCTGATTTCAGTCTCAGTTTTGGTAAGCGACTGGGTACAGCTGCCAGCATTCACCTCATGGGTTCATCTCTCTGCTTTTCTGCATGAGGGCCTTCCCTTCCAGTGCCTGCTCAACTCACAACAACAACTCAGATGGAGTAGAGGAGACCTAACACCGCCTGCAGACAGAAATCCTCAATAAATGCTCCAGCCTCTCATGCTTCTAACAGATGATTCTGAGAGGCATTTCCTACACTTCCCAAAGTCCTAGTGAAATCTTGCCTGCATTCCCCACAGCAGAATCCACAATAACACATTTCAGGTGGTCTTTTCCTTCCTCCTTTCTTCCCCTAATGCCTCATTCTCTGTATGTGGATCACATCCCATGTAAACTGTCCACACTCAAATGCTTACCTTGCATTCTGCTTTGAGACGACCCAAACTTTCACAATAACAAACTTCAGAAAATGCCTACAGTGTTTCTTTTATATTTTATAAATGTCAGGTCATTTTCTTTTGTGTAAATTAATCTTAAATAAATTCACCCAGTTCTTCTGAAACATTCATATTCTATATGGCCATTGGACTTGTAACTTCTTATCATGATGTCAGGTGGGTTAGCACAGTGGAAGGTGGTATTTCTGAATACCATTCCTGTATGAGGACAGCTAGAAATAAGCTAATTATGCTCACAAGTGACTGTGAAAACCCAAACTAAGTGTATTTCCAACTCAAGTACCCTTAAGTAGGTCCCAAAACGCCCTGGCCACTCCAAAATTATGCAACCCAGGGAAAAGTGTGACAGAGAGGATTTCAGAATGGAAAAAGAGAATAGTCTAGCTTACCGTGGTGTTATACTATCTTACTGTAGAAGGTTTAATGAAAACATAAGGCTGTGTGAACACTTGCTATAACTCTTCTCGGGACCTTGGAAGAGATCAGTGCAAGTGAGGGGCCTAAAGCTTAAGCTTCATTAGCTTCGTGATAAATCCACCTCAGGTCATGGCTATTAATAAATTACTGTTGGATGACAGAAGGACTAGGAGAGAAAGAGGAATAAGGAAGAGCATATCTTCTTATGATACCATTTTGTATTCCATGTGGAAAATATAGGGTAGAGTCATATGGTAAGCCTTTTATTTTTTCCCTCAATTATTAAAATCTTTATTTAAAAATGCATGAAGAACTTTCTTTTAAGGGTAACGAAAAAAAGGTAAGGTTTTAAATTTTAAGCATGTACTTATTCTGGGAATGAATTGAAAATGAACAAGAGGAAGAGTAAAACCATGTATTCATCTGGCACTTGGGATTTTTCATATATGGGTGTGAGACTAAAGAAAGAATTTGATAAGTAAAGGATTTCAAAAGAGAAATAAAATAACTTAAAATTCCAAAGTCTCTTCAAACATTTTACATATAATTGGCATGCTAATTACACTTTTATGTTTTATTTGTGTCATGCTAGATCCTTTCTAGCAATGCCGCTGTTGCCCTATTAAAGTATTGCTTGTAGTCAAATAAATAAAATGTTGTTTCCTTTAGTGCATTGTGTGTGTGTGTGTGTGAGAGAGAGAGAGAGAGAGAGAGAGAGCGTTTCAGATTGGTCTTTCCTCTAATTATCCTGAATTAGTGAGATTTTACTGAATGTTTGTCTGTTTGTGGTTAGATTATGTATATTTGAGACTGATGATTAGACAGCTGCTCAATGTATAATCCTAAACCTAAACCATAAGGAAACAACACAAAAGAAAATTAAAAGGAAAGGAATTATTATATTCCAGTCCAGAAGTAATAAAGAACATTATCTAAAATAATCACATTCTTTATTCAATAGAAGCTGTCAAATTTTCATCCCTCAACTTTATCATTCTTTTGTGGTTACAGAATAATTTTTTCTTAAAAAAAGAAGTTTTTTCCAAATAAAATTATACAAAACTAATATATCCAGTTACTGGAAGAAAAAGTAAAGCAAACTTTATTTTTTAATTTATTTTAAACAGTTTTTTTTAAATTTTATTTATTATAGAGACAGAGAGCATGAGCATGGGAGGGGCAGAGAGAAAGAGGAAAACATAGATTCCGAAGCAAGCTCCAGGCTCTGAGCTGTCAGCACAGAGCCTGATGCAGGGCTCGAACTCACAAACTGTGAGATCATGACCTGAGCCAAAGTTGGACACTGAACCAACTGAGCCACCCAGGCATCCCATAAAACAAACTTTTTAACACCGAGGTGTTTTTCTAAACTGAAACAGTTAGCTAGCTAGCTAGTAATACACAAACATATCTGTACAGGAGGACCATTGAGAAACTGACTGGGAACTTGTTCCCAATATTGTAGAAAGTTTAGAAGACAGTGGTTTCTCTCCACCCTCCCCAGCAGGTAGCCAGTGCCTGTTGCTCTGGTTGTGGCCTGCTCACATCACAGGACCTTAGGGGCCACTGGTGTTTCACAGCCCCAAAGAGAAATGGATACACAATGGACGGTTATCACTGCCTCTAAGACCCTCTGAACTTTAGTTTGAGAATTCAGAATGTTAAGAAAGTAGAAGTTGGCAATTAGGGAGAAAGAGTGAGAAAGAGAAGGAGAGTGATTTAGTAAGTGGCAGAAACAAGTGTTCATTCCCATGCTTCAGAGGTGACTGGAGCAGCCGTGGGTTAGGAGGACCTGAGAAACGTGCTGTGGCTTGGGGAGGTCCCACGGTCCTATTTTGGCATGGCAGGGATTTGGGCACCTGCATCCAGGAACCCTCTCGGCTTCACCTGCTTCCTGGCAAATTGAAGTACAGTGCAGAAAGAATACAAGTGGTTATACGGAAAGATTATTGGTGCTGTTTTTCCTCTCAGAAAAGTTTTCTCTTTATTCTCTAACCTGTTAATACTTGTTAACACATGTTAAATACTTGTTTGTGTTTATGATTTTGTGAAATGAAACTAGTTCTTGATCTCAAAGAGTAATGCAATATAGAACAAAATAATTATAGGAAATACTTTGTATTGGGGCGCCTGGGTGGCTCAGTCAGTTGAGCATCCAACTTCAGCTCAGGTCATGATCTCACGGTCTGTCAGTTCGAGCCCTACCTCGGGCTCTGTGCTGACAGCTCAGAGCCTGGAGCCTGCTTCGGATTCTGTGTCTCCCTCTCTCTCTGCCCTTCCCTGGCTCGTGCTCTATCATTCTCTCTGTCTCTTAAAAATAAATACACATAAAAAAAAGAAATAATTTGTATCATAATATCCAATTTCTGCCTTAATGTGATGTAATTCTGGTCCTGTGACACCTTTCAGTGTCAGGCTGACTGATTCAGTCAAAGCTGAGACCACAGCAAACCCCAATATTAGCAATCCATGTAGGCTAATCAGTTGTCACACATACCTATGTATTTTATTTCCCAAGCTAGAGAGACCCCTGCAATTCTTTTTTTTTTTCTTTTTTTTTTCTTTTTTTTTCTTTTTTTTTATTTTTTTAATTTTTTTTAATTTTTTTTATTTTTTAATATATGAAATTTACTGTCAAATTGGTTTCCATACAACACCCAGTGCTCATCCCAAAAGGTGCCCTCCTCAATACCCATCACCCACCCTGCCCTCCTTCCCACCCCCCATCAACCCTCAGTTTGTTCTCAGTTTTTAACAGTCTCTTATGCTTTGGCTCTCTCCCACTCTAACCTCTTTTTTTTCCCCTGCAATTCTTAACTGAGTCTAACATACTACTGAAAACTTTTTTCTTGCCTTGCATGCCTGATTAGATAAAATGATCTTACACTATCATGAGCAAAACATATTTTAAGTTAATCTGCTTCAAAATTATATACCCAGTGCCTTCTAAAGAAAGAGACCACATAGAAATAACCACTAGTTTGAATTTTCAGGTTTCCTATAGGATAACAGGTAATTAAGAATAATTGACTGATATATGCCAGAATCTCACTTTGGTTTAGCAAATTATTGACAGGGGTCAAAAACAGTTTGTGACATGGAACGACTATGGTTTTTGACTTGTGTTCGTGTGTCTGTGATTGAAAGAGCACTAAAACGTCTCGCTGATGGACTGGGGTGGGATTGGGGAAAGAATTTGGGCAAAGGGAGGCTCGGTTCTTTGTCCTATGGTGTAGACACTAAGTCCCATTCCTTAGTGGATCTCTCCATCTGAATGTCTTAAAGATGTCTCACATTTGAACTTAATGTCTTTCCCAGAATCTGTGCCATCTTTTTTTTATTATTACAGTGAATCCCAATCCTCCTCAGAAGCTGACTACCATTAGTCAGCCTAGATTCCTTCCCTCTCCTCTCCGTGGCCCTGCCTCCATATTCAATTTGACTGTCTCACAAATGTTTCTCAGATTTGCATCATCTGCTCCTCCTGGCCCTGCCACACCAACACTTCACTAATTTAGTCCCTCACCATTTCCTATTTGAAGTAAGGCCAAATAACAGTTGTGCTCACTTCCTATACTCTCTACTTTTCTAACCAGTCACTTGTGTGCCTTACACTGCTGTGGGAATTATTCTAAATGATAAAGCTGATCGTGACTCCTCCTTTCCTTAATCCACACTGGTTTTTCATAAACAGCAGGTTCAAGCTGTGTGCGGACCTGGTCCAACACACTTGGCCAGTGCCATCTGTCAGCAATCTTCCTTTTCCTTGACTGCATTTGCCTATCACACCTTATGCATCAGACATACTATATTGCTATGGTTCACTGAACTGACCATGTTTTTCTGTCATGTGTCTCTGTATGTGATGCTGTCATTTCCTAGACTATTCCTGTCGCACGTTGCTGCCTAAGTCAGACCCTTCCTTCAGAACTCACTCCTGCTGGGAAGGCCTTTCTGACACAACCTGCCCATGTTAAGGACCCCGTCTGTCTGTTTGCATAGCATCCTAGACCACTTATCATAGAGCACTATAATAATCTTTTTATTTGTCTGAATTGGAGTTTTAGGTTTCCAGGACCATACTTTTATAGTCTGTTCATGGGTAACAGTTAGTGCAGGATAGCTCCACTCTATTCAGCCTCCTTCTGGAAGGGGGTTCTTTCTTCTCCTCACTTCGAAGACTCCCAGCCCCTAGCCACTTATGGTCCAATTCACTTTGCTCTCTTTTTCCCTAAAACCAGTCTCAGCTGGCAGAAAACATTATGCTTTCAAGCTCAAACCTGAATATCTCAAACCTAGGTTGGTAGCTTTAATGACATTGGATTTCTGCTTTTGGCAAAGGATCAAAAAGGGAAAAGTTGCTTTGGAGATACCAATAACAGCATGGATGGGAGAGAGCGTGATGAAGCGTGTGTACACAAAAACATGCAAACTAGCTTCCAGACATAAAATACTGTCATATGTTCAGTACTGGTTTTACAGATCCAAATGTTTAACCTTATTCTCACATTGGAGAAAAAAACACCCATTAAAAAAAAATTAGGTTGTAGATCTCTCTAAGTGATTAAAATCAATTAGGAATGAACTAGAAGTACAGTTCTTATATGATTATAGCTTATGAATTTAAGTACAATAGGTTCTAAAGTTAATGGATTTCAGCTTAGAATAGAGATGTTCCGTTAAAAGGTCTTGTTTTCATTGCTTTTTATGATCTTCCAAGCAGTCATTTACGTGGTTGCCAAAAATAAGAAAAAGAGGTTATTTTAAGTATTAACACTTTTTTTCAGACACATGGTCATTGTTTCCAGTCAATCATCTGCAATATTAAAAGTGATCAGGCTGCTTTACATTTAATGAAGTGTTTCTGAGAAGCTATTTCTTTCCTTTATAATAACAACTATATCCCATATTCAAATATCACTTCATTCTTACCAGGACAAAAGCCTTCTGGCTTTTTTAAGAAAATCAACATAATCATTCAAACCAACACATTGACTGAAATGTTTTTTTTTTTTAATTTTTTTTTAACGTTTTTATTTATTTTTGAGACAGAGAGAGACAGAGCATGAACGGGGGAGGGGCAGAGAGAGAGGGAGACACAGAATCTGAAGCAGGCTCCAGGCTCTGAGCCATCAGCCCAGAGCCTGATGCGGGGCTCGAACCCATGGACCACGAGATCGTGACCTGAGCTGAAGTCGGCCGCTTAACCGACTGAGCCACCCAGGCGCCCCTTGACTGAAATGTTTTTAAAGATGGGCACGTATTTCTATACCTAAAGAATCTCACTAGAGATCTATGTATGTCATAAATCGTAAAGAATGTATTGTGCTACCAAAAATCTTACTTAGTATAAACTAATTAAGAAACATAGATACATTTATATTTGGAATTTTGCCTTCTACTGAATGAAATTAAAATGAGAATGGAAATTTTAAGGTAAAAATTGATAACATGCATCTTTAAAAATATAACAACACACTATAAAAGTAAAATATGAGAAAAGACTGGAGGTCATAAAGGTACATTTTTAAACGTGTTATTAGCAGTGTTGTTAACAATAGTATTATTTTTTATTCTATCTCTGTCAGGATCCCAGTAGGAAACAGCACATTCAAATTGGGGCAGTTTGAGGATAGTTTCATAAGGAATATTTAGGATTGTATGGTCAGGGTATAGAGAAGTCATATAGGACAGTGTGGTATTCTGACCTAGTACTAGAAGAGCTTTTAGAGTCCTTAGGGGAGGAGAGAGTTACTAGTTACCAGTTACCAAAATGTGGAAGGAGAGAGCTATGTAGAGAGGGCTTCTTTAGAAAACCTGTGACCTTCAGCATAGGACTCCATCCTGAGTAGAGGAACATACTATGTGGAATGAAGCTGGTGAAATACACAACCCACATTCATTCTGCTCCTTTCTACTCATCTTTTACTAGGGTTCCCATTGGCTGAACCCAGCAAGGCACCACAAGCCATAGTAGTCCGTCAGTGAAGTCCATACAGGTCAGCCTTTCTGGGCCGAGAGCACAGTGAAAATGGGTGGAGAGTACATCTGGAAAGATGAATAGGAAATATCCAGCAGAGTTGCTAATATTAAACATTATATTCTCTGTAAATAAACCATACATAGAGAATTTGTAACTTAATCTGTGAAGCAGGAAATTAAGTCAATATCATCTAAAGCCTCAAATTTAAAAAAAAAATCATACAAAATGCCTTCTTATTTGACATTTGCAGATATTAGCAAAATAGAATTTTGTGATTCAAGTTGATTAGCCAGTATAAACATCCAGACCAAATAGACTGGGGCTCTGACAAAATAGGCTGAGGGTCACCCTAGGAATGGACTATACATTGGTTCAGATATTCTATTCATATAAACTACATCTACTTTGATTTATCCATTCATCTGTTTATCCGTATGTCCATTTACTTGTTTATTCATTTATCAAATACTTAATGAGTCTGATTTTGTGCCATCTCTGCCTAAACTCTTCAGTGCCCATATTGATGGCCCTTCTAACATATTAGATTTTAATAACCAAATATTAGCACTTTTTAAACGTTTGAAACCTTTCAAAATCAAATCTCAAAATCTGAAATTATTCTTTGTGACCACAACTTATTACTGATTAGTCCTTCGTATTTTCCTCTTTAAAAAATTATTTGTTAAAGTTTATTTAGTTTTTTGAGAGACAGAGAGACAGAGAATCCCACTACTCTGGTAGTGCAGAGCCCAAAGTGGGGCTCAGACCCAAGAACTGTGAGATCATGACCTGAGCTGAAATCAAGAGTCAGACGCTTAACCGACTGAGCCACCCAGGTGCCCCTTAAAAACTTATTTTTAATTCTCATTGTGATTGTTTAGGCACCTACCTCCACCTACTGAACATGGGGTCTGCCATCTCAAGAAAGCCCTTCCTGCCATTAGAATATATTTTCTCTTGCCTACCTTAAACCTCCCTTTAAAGTTCTCAACTCAGGGTCTACTCTCTGTGACCACTTTCCAGTTGCAAATTTTCATTGGAAAAGTCACATGAAAATGCACATATTGGGTGAACATGAATTCAGGATTTCAATTAGATTTTTATGTTCTGATGTCTTTATTCATCTCTTCTTGATTTTCCATAAACTTGCCTATAATATTATGCCCAAATTATCAGTCTTCTCAAGTCTAGTCTTATCTACAATTCTTTCCCTCTCAGAGTTGGTATTTACAACTTACCTATGCTGCAACTGTCTTATTTTCTGGAACTCCCATTCTCTGGCCCAACCTTTCTGTCTGTCAACTCTGTCTGTCAGCTCTCCTCTGATTCCAATTCCTCACCTGCCAACTTAAACTACATAATATATAACCAAAATAGTTTCTTTATATTTTAGTCAAATCCCTCACTTGATGCCATTCATGTGCTTATTTGATTTCTGCACTTGTACAAGCAGGCTGCTGAGTGCTGCCGCTGGGGAAAGGTGAACATGATGAGGACGTCACTTATTTTCTCTAGTCCACTGTTGTTGTTGTTGCTGTTGCTGTTGTTGTTTTTCCTTTTTCTCAGAACAGCTGCTTTAAGTCTGCAGCACTCTCTTAAAGTGCTATGTTTCACGTCCATCTCCTCACTCCCAGAAGATCACCTTGCCTCTAAATTCATGATTAAAATAGAAACCGTAAGGAGTAAACTCTCTTGACACCACACCCCACCTACATCTTTATTTATATCTATTCTCTTACTCATCCACTTCTCTTATGCCTTGAAAAGGAAATGTTCTGACTCACTCAAATGGATCTCTACCTTCTGCCTGGGTTCTATATCTGATCCCTTTCTTCTCTGTTCCTACAAAACTTTGCTATATCTTCTCTGTTCCTACAAAACTTTGCTACCGCCTGTCTCCCATATCTTCCTTCTTTCTCACTCGTAAATTCCCATGATTTTTCCAACTTTATCAAATAGCTACCCCAGAGACAACTTCTTTAGGTCTGTATCATCTTCTAGCCATTTCTCTCTTTCTTTATAACCGCCTTTCTTTAAAGAGTTGCCCAAACTAAATAAATGTCTGTTCTTGCTCCCCCAGTTATAGTTCATCTACTATTTATATCTAGAGTTCTGACCCAACAGCACATAAATTCTGCTTGAGTTTAGGAATTTTCAAGCCCAACGAGCGGTCTTCAACCTTTTCTTGCTTCCTTTCTCTGTGCCATTTCATACTAATTATATTCCCTCTTCTGAATGTTCTTTCAAGGCTTCTTTGACACCGCTACAGTTTCTTTATTTCTTCTCACCCTCTGACCATTTCCTCAGTCTTTTCCATTGCTCCTCAATGCTGCTCTCCCTAGGTCTTTTTTCTTCCTTCTATATACTTTCCCCTGACTCCACATGGCCTCCTACATTCCCATGCCATCAAATAATGACTGTAGATCACTTCTTGGCCTCTTGGCTAAGATCAAGTGCAAATAATGACTGTATACCAGCATTCCCCTAAATTTTGTACAACAAAATGGGAGCATGATACTAATGGATTACACATGTAATTGAATGCTGGTTCTGGTACTTAATAGCCAGGGTTAAGTTTGGCAAAACTTCTCTGAGCTTTGGACTCCACAAGTGTAGAAGTGAGAAGTAATGCCAGCCACAGAGGTGATGTGTGATGAACAAGGGCATCCAAAAGTACTAGGGCAGCTCCTAGTATATAGTAGGTATTTAAGAAAGGTACCTCATTTTCTCTCATTTTTTCTAATTATCCCTCCCCTTTCCCTTAAGCAAATACTTCTCCTAAATCCCAGTTCCATCATTTGTCTAGACAGGCACACTTGTTTTTTTTTCTTTTATATCCCCAGTCTAGCTTAATGGAGCTACTATTCTCTCAATTACTTATACAACAAATCTTGGAGTTATCATCCTGTACACCCTCTTTAGGTCAGCTCCAACCATACTCAGTATCCCAAATCCTATTAACATTTGCGTAAATATTACAGAAACGCTTTCTTTCCCTTCCCACTGCTCTTGCTTAATTATTCTATTTTGAAATGTCCCTGTAATGTTATAGTGTTTCTTTGCCTCCAAACTCAGTCCCTTCCCACTCAGCCCTGGAAATTATCATTCTACTTTAATCACAGGAATATTTCTAAATCAAAAAGTTTATCATGTTATTCAAGATTGTCTATGCTAACACCCACATACCATAACATACTAATGATGGTAGTTCAGGATCTAGTCTTCACTTTCTTACCCTCACCGTCCAAAGGCCCTTTGAGGGACTTCCATACTAAGCAATTTGCACTTTCTAAAGTCTAGTGTCGTTTTATTTCTGTCAGAAAGTGTTATTTCTGTCAAGAGTTCCCTCCTCTGCCCCTCTCTGTGTCTGCTGTCAAGTACATACTCATTCTATGGGAAATCAACAAATCACCACAGTCTATGAAACCCTCCCTTAGCTTTCCACCTTAATCTGAAAAGTTACTATACCCTTAGGTACCCGTGTTGTCTTGTAGATGCTTCCATGACAATGAACATTTATTTAACTTTCCGTCTTTTTTGGTAATTGTGAATGTTCTGACAACAGAGAATGTGTCTTATTACATCCATAGCATAGCACCTAGCTTATGTCTAGAAAATAGATGCTCAATGTATGTGTATTTGTTAAATGAATAGAAGACATAAGTTTACTTCACTCTTACCTGACGGACATCTGTTTTCTCCTCTGCCTTCTCTTTCTCATAATCTATCTAGATCAGTTCATGAGGCTCCTCATTCTCAGGTAGGCTGAATCTTCAGACTTTATTTGGCATCTTGTCCAGATACCTACCTCAGTTACCATTTTCTCCTATTTGCTACTTTCATCTTCAGCCTCTCTCTACCGGTTGTTTATTCTTTATCTTCTGTTCCAACCTTCTGTGCATCTGCATTTCCAAACCCCTCTTAACAATACTTCTCCCTCAAGCTGTTTTTTTTTTTTTTTCTTTTGGGTTTTAATTCATTGTCAAAACTTCACCATCTGCATATTCCTTAATCTGGTATATATTTTCTTTTTTTTTTTTAAATTTTTTTTTCAACGTTTTTTATTTATTTTTGGGAGAGAGACAGAGCATGAACGGGGGAGGGGCAGAGAGAGAGGGAGACACAGAATCGGAAGCAGGCTCCAGGCTCCGAGCCATCAGCCCAGAGCCTGACGCGGGGCTCGAACTCACGGACCGCGAGATCGTGACCTGGCTGAAGTCGGACGCTTAACCGACTGCGCCACCCAGGCGCCCCTATATATTTTCAATAAACATATTTTTAGCACTGTTATCCTACCTACAATTTTGACATTTGCTATTATTAAAACATAAATTTTTACTAGAAGTTCCTACCCCCTACGTGTAGAGCATTGAAACATATCTAATCACTTTCCTCTCTGTTTCCCTGCCTTTGTTCCTTCCCAGATGAAGAAATACAAGTCATCAAAAAGGACTGCACTCAACATTTCTATCTTATTATAAGAATATCTCTTATCACTCCTTGGCTTAAAACTAGCCAGTAATATATCAGTGAAATGAAAATAAATTCCAAAACTCTTATCGTGAACTACATGACCCTAAATGACCTAGATCACATTTGAATAAATCTTGGACTTTATAGGGTACCGTTCTTAGTTTCCCCATAACACTAGGCTGTACCCTTCCCTCTGTTACTAACACCTACAATTTTCTTAGGAGATTTTTATGTAACACTACTTTCTTTTATGTAACTATTTACTCTCTAAATCTTTGCATGGCTCAAGCTTCAGCTCATAGATTGCCTATTCAAAGAAGCCTCTCTGACCATCTGTATATAGGAACCATCTCCCACTCAAGTCCTTTTCTATGACATACAAAATTATAAACTTCAGGAAAGAGAGACTAAAAAAAGAAAAAGGAACACAGGATCTAGGGAAGCAAGATAACCATAGAACAGTGAAGGCAAGTCTTATCATAAGAGGTATTCAGCAAGGCCCAGAGCTAGAGGTCAACAGGGCACATGGGAGCAGTAGAAAGGAAAGCTCCAGAAGAATGGCCTCTAGGGAAGAGAGGGTCAGCTATGTGAATACACCAATTGATGTTATGGAGTAGAGCTGAGGGTTTGAGAATAGTAAAAAGAAAAAAAAAAAAAAAGAATTATAAGATATTGTGAAAAGAAAATAGAAAACAACAATAAAATTATATATGAAATTAAACATTATAAATCAATGCCTGTTCTACAATGAGCACACTATTGACATAGTTCAAAGAATGCAAATGTATTTATTAAAAATAGTTTAAAATGTTAATATCTATAGGTAGATAGATACAGATACATAGATACTTAAAGTGCATGAGGTAATTTAAAAGGCAGCAGCTTCTCTATCTTAACAAATCAACAAATAATTCCTACACTTGGTAAACAAAAACATCAATAAACATAAATATTTAAAGATATGGAGAAAGCTACCAAGTGAAACAGCTGGAAGTGTTACTTAATTGTCTCTGGGAATAAGCCTGAGATGTGGGAAGCTACCACTCTGGTTGCTGGTTTTTGTGATAAGCATTTTGTGATAAGCATACATTTATCACTTATTTATATATTTATACACAAAATATGTATTTTTACATACATGACTTTCATTGGATTTTTTAACTGAAATAAAGAAACGTGAACAAGAGTAAGTAAGGATGGTAAATTAATATGAGGAGTTTTGGCCACAGGGCTACAGTTAAAATTGCAACCAGTATACGCTAAGGAGCTGCCCACTTGACAAAGTGCTTCCTCCGTGTTGCCCAGGATCATAAGAGCAAAGCAAAATTCCTCAATAGCAGGACAGAGACCTAGAGTGGTTGACATGGGCCCTTGTGCTCAGTTTTCCAAAGGAGGTCAAAACATTTTTAAGCCATAACATAGGAATTTGCTAATCAATTTACCACTACCAGAACTTTCCAGAAATGAATCAAAAGTATGCTGCACATACCTGATAAAAGCACTAGAATAATCATAATTTATGTAGACTTACAGTCTCTACAGGCCTCATACCAGTCCTGCTTCAAGCCAAACTTTGTGTTGTCACATTTTCAATTTCCTTTAATAACTAATTTATCATATATAAGTGTGTGTATATATATATGACATATAATAACCACATGTAATTATAGATATAGTTTTTCATAAAAGAATTCAAGTCACTAGTCTATAAGAATTTTTAGGGAGTATAACACAAGATTGCAATGATTAAAAGGTTATTGAGAAAACAAAACTATAGCATTTAATAGCAATATTAAGATAAGAAATTACTTATTAACAGTAAAAAGTTGAGAAAACAATGATTCAAGAAACAATGAAAATAGTAGAAATGAGAAAGTTATTAATTTATTAATGGGAAAAAAATGAAAGTGACAAAAACCTAAGATTTGCTTAGTTCAAAATATTATCAAAATCTTCCATAGATTCAGAAAATACATCCACAGTACCAAATGTAAACCATATCATATCCTTTCTAAAATGAAAAAAATAAAAGAATATTATCTTATCAATGCTATGTAACTAGGGGTGCCTGGGTGGCTCAGTTGGTTGGGTGTCTGACTTCAGCTCAGGTCATGATCTCGCGGTCTGTGGGTTCGAGCCCCGCGTTGGGCTCTGTGCTGATAGCTCAGAACCTGGAGCCTGCTTCTGATTCTTTGTCTCTCTTTGCCCCTCCCCTGCTCATGCTCTGTCTCTCTCTATCTCTCAAGAATAAATAAACATTAAAAAAAATTAATGGTATGTAACTAGAGTAAGATTTTTGGGTAGCGAATAAGATTAAGGATTTTCCAGTCAAGAAATTGCCAAAGTTATTTTATGTGTCTAGGAAGTTTTTGACACTATTATATTTTGGTAGTATTTGTATGGGAAAAGTGCAGATTTTTAGCTCAGTATGTATATATAACAAAACAATTGTAGGTAAATTTGTAAAGGATTCAGTTTGGATGCTACTGTAAGCTATAATTCTAAATGCATTCCACTCACTGTATTTTAGTAGTAGAATGAATCCAAACCCATTTATTTCACATCTGTAGAAAAATAATTTGTGTAGAGAAAATAATCTTTCTGTTTATAATTTACTTTCAATTCATTACTTTCTGACTGTTTGGAAGGGTTTGTGTTGTCTTTCTCACTTCAAATATTTTTTTAAGCTGCATCAATACCCACAAGTGGCTTATGAATGGCAAAGAAATCAATGTACGTAAAATACAATTTATTTAAAAAAAAAAGATTATAGAGCCTCTCTGAATACTGTGTCAGTATTATTTTTGAGGTAGAGTTTTTTCATTTTTAAAAAAATTTTTCATGTTTATTTATTTTTGACAGAGACAGAGCGTGAGTAGGGGAGGGGCAGAGAGAGTTGGGGACAGAATCCAAAGCAGGCTCCAGGCTCTGAGCTGTCAGCACAGAGTCCGACGCAGGACTCGAACTCACAAACCATGAGATCATGACCTGAGCCGAAGTCAGATGCTTAACCAACTGAGCCACCCAGGTGCTCTTGAGGTAGAGTTTGTTTTTTTTTTTTTTTTAATTTTTTTTTAACGTTTATTTATTTTTGAGACAGAGAGAGACAGAGCATGAATGGGGGAGGGTCAGAGAGAGGGAGACACAGAATCTGAAACAGGCTCCAGGCTCTGAGCTGTCAGCACAGAGCCCGACGCGGGACTCAAACTCACGGACCGCGAGATCATGACCTGAGCCGAAGTTGGACGCTTAACCGACTGAGCCACCCAGGCGCCCCTTGAGGTAGAGTTTTTAAGAGTGTATTCATTTGAATAAATAGCTTTAGACTTCAGATTTTTTATTAAAAGTGTTGCTGTTGGTGAAGTTGACAAATTATAAATATGTGTGTGCATGTTTGAGCAATTGTGTGTGAACATGTGTGTGTGTGAATATAAGTACACCTAGATGAAAGAAACATGAACATTTTCATCCAAGAAATATTACCTTATTATAATTTTATTCTATTGGTAAAACTAACTATAACTAAAAATTATGCACAAAATCTTCAGCTAAAACTACTTGTCTAAATGATAGTCTAAAATTTATCACAATATTAATATGTGACATCTATTTAAAATTTTAAGTAAATTTTCATCCTTTTATTCCTTTTTTCAGTTACAAAAAATATTAAATATTTCATCCCAAGTCTGACACTAAGATAACAATATTTTGTCTGTTCCTTGTCATGGTATGCAGCATTTTAGGATTCAGAATTTTAATACAAAACTAAAATGCAAAACATCTAATCAAATACAATGTGTAAAGTAATATCTACTTAATTACACATAGTACATTCACTTGTGTTTTTATTTGCATAAAATAATGCTACACTGCAGTAAAAATCTAAATTTGTGTCATGTACACCTCAGCATAATTGTTAACATGAAAATTCTGTACGAGTTACTTATTTCTGCCTATTGTTCACTCGTTTCTTAATCTTCAAGCAACAAATACTTTACACTTATTTTTTTTTAATTGTTTTTAATGTTTATTTATTTTTGACAGAGAGAGAGAGCATAAGCGGGGTTAGGGGCAGAGAGCGAGGGAGACACAGAATCCAAAGTAGGCTCCAGGCTCTGAGCTGTCAGCACAGAGCCCGACGTTGGGCTCAAACTCACAGACTGGGAGATCATGACCTGAGTTGAACCTGAGCCGAAGTCGGATGCTCAACCGACTGAGCCACCCAGACGCCCCTACACTTAATTTTTATTGCACTTATTTCTTTCATTGCAAAGTGTAAAATTTTTCAAAGCTAGACAAATGATTTGTATTTACTTTATTGCAAGGTGTAAAATTTTTCAAATTTTTCAAAGCTAGACAAATAGTATTGAATATGCTGAATGTTTTTTTCCTTTAAAAAAATTTTGGGGGTGTAGTTGACACATGATGTTACATTCATTTCAGGTGATTCAACATCTCTTTTTTATGGCTGCGTAAATATCCTGAACACGTATATAATTTATATAATGTTAAGAGTCTTGCATGTCTAGACATGGAAAGAAAGGAAAGGAGGCTAAGATTCAGTTGCAGATATTTTTAATGACAGAACTCGAGTGTAATTGTCTTCTCAAAAGAGAAACTATCTCTCATCCTGTAATTAAATTCATAATATTGAGTAAGTGTATTAAGATGCTCTCTATATTACACAGACATAAAAAAGGATGAGAGCTGGTCATTTTGCAACAACATTGATGAACCTAGAGGGTATTATGCTAACTGAAAAAAAGTCAAACTGAGAAAAATGAATACCACATGATTTCACTCATATGTGGAATCTAAAAGAGCAAATGAATGAACAAGCAAAGAAAAGAATCACACCTACAAATTGGAGAACAAACCAATGGTTGCCAAAAGGAAGAGGAGTAGGGGAATGGGCAAAATGGGTGAAAGGGAGTGGGGAGGATACAGCTTCCCATTACGGAATAAACGAGTCATAGGAATAAAAGACTCAACATAGGGAATATAGCCAGTGGTCTTGTAATAGCATCCCTCTCTCTATGTGGTAAGCAAAAAATAAGTATAGATACACTGAAGCCCTGTTCTCTACACCTGAAACTAATGTAACATTGTGTCAACTGTAGTCAAAAAAAAAATTAAGATAACACTCTCCCATTCTGTAGGTTGCCTTTTAGTTTTGTTGATTGTTTCCTTTACTGTGCAGAAGCTTTTTATTTTGATGACATCCCAATACTTTATTTTTGCTTTTGTTTCTCTTGCCCCAGAACCTATCTAATAAGTTGCTACAGCCAGTGTCAAAAAAGGTTACTGCCTGTGTTCTCCTCTAGGATTTTAATGGCTTCATGTCACGCATTTAGGTCTTTAATGAATTTTGAATTTATTTTTGTATATGTTGTCAGAAAATGGTCCAGTTTCATTCTTTGCTTGTTGCTGTTTAGTTTTCCCAGCACCATTTGTTGAAGAGACTATCTTTTTCCCATTGGATATTCTTTCCTGCTATGTTGAAGATTAATTGACCATATACTTGTGGGTTCACTTCTGGGTTTTCTATTCTGTTCATTGATCTATGTGTCTGTTTTTATGCTTGTACCATACTTTTTTGATCACTACAGCTTTGTAATATAACTTGAAGTCTGCAATTGTGATGCCTCCAGCTTTGCTTTTCTTTTTCAAGTTTGCTTTGGCTATTCAGGGTCTTTTGTGGTTCCATACAAATTTTAGGATTGTTTGTTCTACCTCTGTGAAAAATTCTGTTGGTATTTTGATAAGGATTGTATTAAATGTGTAGATAGCAGGGCACTTGGGTGGCTGAGTCAGATGAGCCTCCAACTTTGGTTTAGGTCATGATCTTACGGTTCTTGGGTTTGAGCCCCACCTTGGGCTTTCCTCTAACAACATGGAGCCCACTTTGAATTCTCTATCTCCCTCTCTCTATGCTCTTCCCCTGTTCAAGTTCTATCTCAAAAATAAACATTAAAAAAAATTTAATGTGTAGATTGCTTTCGGTAGTATAGACATTTTAACAGTATTTGTTCTTCTGATCCATGAGCATGGACTCTTTCCATTGTTTCGTATAGTGTTTTACATCAGTGTTTTATACTTTTCGGAATACAGGTCTTTCACTTTGTTTAGGCTTATTCCTAGGTATCTTATGGTTTTTGGTGCATTTGTTGGTGGGAATGCAAACTGGTGCAGCCACTCAAGAAAATAGTATGGAAGTTCCTCCAAAACTTAAAAATATAACTACCCTACAATCTAGCAATTGCACTAGTAGGTATTTACCCAAAGAATACAAAAATACTAACTCAAAGGGATACATGCACCCCAATGTTTTTAGCAATATTATCTACAATATCCAAATTATGGAAACAGCCCAAATGTCTGTGAGCTGATGAATGGATATATATACACATCTTTGTGTGTGTTTGTGTATATATGTGTGTGTGTGTGTGTGTGTGTGTGTGTATACACAATGGAATATTAGTCATAAAAAGAACAAAATCTTGCCATTTGCAATAACATAGATGAAGCTAGAGAGTATTATGCTAAGTGAAACAAGCACTCAAAGACAAATACCATGTGATATCACTCATATGTGGAATTTAAGAAACAAAACAGATAAACATAGGGGAAAAAAGAGAGAGAAACAGATTCTTACCTATAGAGAACAAGCTGATGGTTACTGGAGAGGAGGTGGGTGGGGGGAGGGGTTAAATAGGTGATGGGGAATGAGGAGAGCACTTGTAATGAGCACTGGGTTCTGTATAGAAGTGATGAATCACTAAATTCTACACCTGAAACTAATATTACACTCATGTTAGCTAACTGTAATTTAAATTTTTTTTAATGTTTTATTTATTTTTGAGAGAGAGAGACAGAGTACTAGTGGGGGAGGGAGAGGCAGAGAGAGAAGGAGACACAGAATCCAAAGCAGGCTCCAGGCTCTGAGCTGTCAGCAGAGAGCCCAACGTGGGGCTCAAACTCACGAACCAAACCGTGAGATCATGACCTGAGCTGAAGTTGGACACTTAACCGACTGAGCCACCAGGTGCTCCACTAACTGTAATTTAAATAAAAACTTGTAAAAAATAAATAAATATACACTTTCTCTTTTCAAAAATGAAAAGTCACACATAAACTCTTGAAAGAAAAGAGACTCTTGATTTTTTTTCACTTATGCTCTCTTGTCTAAAGATTATTCCTCTATTCCCATTACCTTTTTTGACCTTATTAATATTTGTCTTTATTAGTATTGTTGGAGATAGTTATTTCCTAGATAAGAGAACTGCAACTGTTATTACTTCACCAGGATAGCTAATAACTCATATTCAATCCTTACATGTTATGCTCTATGACAGACCATCTTTTTTTTTTTTTTAAGAAAAACCATATATACTAACACCTATTATATCTTACTTCTAATACTGTCAAAATAGCTTCTTTGACCTCTATGGAAAGCAAGTTACCTAGTTCCGAGAACAGAGATTGCAATTTTGTGTAATAATGTCTTCTTTGGCAGATATTTTACTCAGCAAAAGTCAACTATAAGTAATGAAACATTGTATAATATAAAATTAATCTTCTGAGAAGTTTAATATAGAAATAGAGTATATTATTGTAGCTGACATTTTTGGTAGACTGGAAAGAAAGAAAATAAAGATTCAGAAGGGAATAGTAGTCTTCTACTACAGTTTAGTCATATTGACCTTACTTTTCTGGAAAAATAGAATTACAGGGTTAAGTACAATTGTTCTTACTTGTCTGTGGCACTGTGTGTGGTTTCTGAAAAGTGGTATGTTCCTATTTAAAGTGTCTGTTCATAACAGTAGTCTCTAGGCTGAAAAGTCCAACGTACACACCATTCTTCAGCACTGAAGGTGAGTGACTATTTCTTGAAACTCTTGTCCCTCTGAGATTTCCCTCTAAGTCATTCAGTCTTTGTCATTCAGTGTTCAGTCCCATAGCCCAGAACACTTTATTGATTACACCTTTACTCTTTCCACAGTATCCTAAGATACTCATTTTTGTGCCTCTGTTTTGTACAAAAACACATGTACACACCCGTCACATTGATCCACTCTAGACATCACAGCATTCTGAGTCTAGACCAGTGCCCAGTGGTCAAAAGTGTAGACTCTGGATCAAGAACATTTGGAGTCACATCTGCCTCTATCATTTGCAAGTATATTGAGCAAGCTATGCAGCTTTTTTTTGTAAAATCAGGAAAACAATAGAACTTCATAATATATAAGAATTAAATAAATCAGTGCATACGAATGGCTTACAATGTGCACATAGGAAATACTCCGTAAGGATTAGCTGTAAATTCGCTGAACGATAGATCATGTGATTCCCTTCTCAGAACCTTCCATTCGCTTTTTTTAATAGTGAAAATTCAAAATACAAATCATTCATCACAACCTCCAAGGCTCAGGATGAGCTGGCTCCCACTATCACTTCCTGCTTCACCTCTTGCTACCTGGCTTTCTTTGCATTTCCTTTACCATGCCATGACTTTTTTTTCTATTTCACTGTCTTTTCCCCTGATTCCGCCTGTGTGAAAATCTTCTTCATTCTTTTTTGTAAAGGGACATATAGTAAAGATATTCAGACTGGTAGGCCATACATTCTCTGTTGCAAGCACACAGACAACACATAAAAGATGAGTGCAGCTATATCTCAACAAAACTTTTATTTACAGAATCAGGCAATGAGCATTATTTGGCCACTGGGCTATATTATGCCTACCCACTATACTTCTTCACTGCCTAATTTAAATGGTATCCCTCAAAGAGAGATTTACTGACTCTATTTTTCTGCATCTCAGCCTCGTGATTGTTCTTTTTTCATAACACATACCACAGTGTATAATCATTTAATTTATAATTTCGTGTTTACTGTTCTTTGTAATACCCTCATTTACACTCAACTATAAGCATTTAGCACAGTGCACATTACTTAGAAGGTGCTTGATAAATACTTTTTGAATGGATAAATACTGTTGTATCTGACATCAAGAGTCAAAAAAACCCAATCAGTAAAATATTGCTAAAGGAGCTATATAGATTACCAGTTGCAGGAATTAATGTTTTGTAAGGAATTTTTGAAATAAGCTTCATTGAAAAATGTAGAAGATTTCCCTCTTGCAGTCCCAAACTCATAGGATCCTGGAATGTTGATAGCCCTTATGTTTCTGCTGCCTTGAGATTGCCTAGGGATTAGAGATAAGCATGACCTCATTTTTGTTGAATATGCATGTTATGAGAATTAGAACTTAACAGGCCATCTGGGGGATAGAGTATTCCTCTAGCATTGTTCATTTCATAGTATACATGGGGGATATTCATTTCATGGAGAAAATTAAGAAGTCACAGCAATCAAAGCATGCTCCATTTTAAAAAGTTCATGGTATGCTTTAGGGCTAAATATTCACAGCATGCATTTTAAAGATGCAATTAGGGGCAATGATGCACAAAATTGCATGTACAAAGAAAATATTATTTTTAGAAATGCAATCAAAACATCCAAAGGAGCTAAAAATAAAAGATTGTACTGCTCAGGTGAGAACCTGTAGCAATGTAATAAGCTATTTACATAGCAGAAAGTACTATAACATCGGAGGAAGTTGTTATCAGTGAAGCTCTTTAGATGTCCCAAATTCAATAATCTTTGACCTAGATGGATACAGCTCATATCTAGGACAGTCAAGATTTTGGATGATATTGTCAAATAATGTTTGGATACCAGTCTTCATAATTATACACTTCCATTTTATCTCTGACTTGTTATGTTTCATATTTCTTGCTAACATTATATCAAAATGATAAGATCACTTTTTGAGACACAATTCCTTAGTGGATTTAAGCTTTCTAATTATTTTTGTATATTATACATAAATTACAGTGATCCTTATGTCGTTGGTGGTGGTCAAGTTTTTTTGAAGCAGTTTCAATACTGCGCTTCTCACAGTGTACTATATATGGGTGTCATGCTTCAAATACATTTGTATTTCATTCTATTGATTTTTAAACTATTTTTTCTATTTATCGAGCCATAAATCTAGCTTACATCATCTTCAAAAGCTTATGGATTACATTTTTAATAGAAACAATTACTTTATGTGAACTGTAAACAAAAGTAAATGTGAACATTTTTGTAAGTTGTATTCTCTCTAAATAAATTGAAATATAGTGAAATCATCTTGAACACAATATGAAACAAATCAGTAGAGAAAATAAATGATCTAACTTGTATTAATATTAAAAAAGAACAAAAGAGACAAAATCTGGCTAACTAAAGCTGAGCCTTTTGGTTAAAAGTATACTTTTGTGAAAAATAATTTTTACAGTTCATCTCAATTTTTTTAGATGATTGTAAGTAATTATAATTATGTGTGGCAGTTACTACTATTTAAAAAGTTACTTAGTCTAAGAATCATACACATAAAATGCTGTTCAGGTAAATTAGTGGGTTTTTTTCTTTTCATGTAACTGATGAATCTGTGTTTAACCTTTAAAAAAGGCTAGATACAAACAAGACAAAAATATATTATTCAAGTTATGTAATGGTAAACTACATGATATTTAAAAGTACAGGGTTTTCATTTTGATATTCATAGTGAAAGATTAAATATTTTAAATAAAATATTTGTCAGACAAAATTAAACTCCAGTATATCCCATTTAAAAAGAATCCATAATGCCATATTTATGAGTCTCTTCTGTTTTGTGCTCCTCCCTGTTTTTATATTATTTTTTTTTTCCTTCCCTTAGGTTCATCTGTTTTGTCTCTTAAAGTCCTCAGATGAGTGAAGTCCTATGATTTTTGTCTTTCTCTGACTGACTAATTTCACTTAGCATAATACCCTCCAGTTCCATCCACGTAGTTGCAAATCTATTCTGAAATCATTGTTTCACTATATGGTAACTAATTTGGATGTAAATTTTTAAAAATAAAAAATTAAATTAAAAAAAAAAGGAATCCATAAAGTTGGGGTGCCTGGGTGGTTCCGTCGGTTAAGCGTCCGACTTTGGCTCAGGTCATGATCTCACAGTTCATGAGTTCGAGCCCCGCATCGGGCTCTGTGCTGAAAGCTTGGAGCCTGAAGCCTGCTTCAGATTCTGTGACTCCCTCTCTCTCTGCCCCTCCCCCACTTGCACTCTGTCTCTGTCTCTCTCAAAAATAAATAAAATGTTAAAAAAAATTTTTAAAAGAATCCATAAAGTTACCACCCCACCATGATGAACAGTCTCTCTCAAAAATAAATAAAATGTTAAAAAAAATTTTTAAAAGAATCCATAAAGTTACCACCCCACCATGATGAACAGTTACCATGATGAACAGGTATGACGTGTCACAGTCATACCTAACTGTGATACAGAATCCATGACTTACTCAGAATCTAGAACAGCATGTGTTATATACCAAACATGCCACCACACATATTTGTATAAATTAATAAACATACAAGTATTACCATCATTTGTTTCTGAGCTTTAGAGCTTGACAAGGACATAAATGATTACAGGAGGACTTTACAGAAGAGGAAAATTAGACTGCTTTTGAAAGATGAATAGGTAAGGAAGGGCAGTGTGAAAGAGTTGGCAGAGAGCAGGACAGTGAGAAGAGAGTTGACTGTCAGAGAAAATAAGACATTAAAGGCATTGTAAGTGTAAAATGTGATGTATTGATGGCAACACTTTGAAACAACTGTGAACGGATATCGTGGGGGAATATTCTAGAATGATGGTGGGCAGTGCCCAGATGGGGAAGAGACTTAAGAAGAATTAAGAGAATGACGTAAATGTGCACACACCAATTGGCAATGTATACAAGGTATATTGTAATAGACCGACTGCATTTTCTGATGTTTGCTCACTGTTCTCTTTTCTCCTTCTGCCCTATATCTGGGCATGCTGGTGAGAAAGCTTGGATGCACCTTTCTTTGGAAACAGTGGGAGGTTCAAACCACACAGGAGCAACCCCACATACAGGAACCTCCAGCCCGGCCCCACCCACTAACTACAATAAAAGCTAAGCCAATCTCCTTTCCCTGCTCTCTCCATACCAGCTTGGGAGCCCTGACTGTTATCCAGAAAAAAACTTGCTATATGAGTAATAAGCCTTTTTTTTTTTTTTTTTTTTTTTTTTTTTTTTTTTTTTTTTTACCTCCATGGTATAAGGAGGTATGTTACTAATGGGACATCATTAGTTTCTCCACGGGAACCAAATTTGGGGTCAGAGTCCATCTTGTTTATACAGAGTGACCGCAAATAGTATGTTCCAAAGTGTATTTGAATTTAGACCAAAAGTTATGTCTTGGTTCAAATATGAGACAATATTAACCACTTCCTTGAAGAAAATCATTTTTATACGGGACCTCATCTTTCATTGTACAAAGTTGTTTTCACCCACTAGAGCACAAAGCAAAATACCACTAAGATCTGAGGTTAAATCAGACCTGGGTGCACTCTGTCTGTCTTTCCATATTCCTGTCCCTCACTTACTATAACCTCATTCTTCCCTTTCCTTATGTGATAATATGCTGATACGAATTTCTGGTTATATTTGAAGAGTTTTATTTACATGATAAAATGAGTTCTTTCAACATACCAGTAATCAAGACATGTGCTGTCATTGATAGTCATTAATGCAGCTTTTAGAAACACCTTACAGAAGAAAACAGTTGGCCATGCTCTATGGTAAGCTGTTTAAATAATTCATAAATCATGGCCCAGGGGGAGTCTAGAATATTTTCAACATTATATATGCCTGGAACATTTCTTTTCACTGAACTGTAGTCACTCCAGTATCAAATGTTGTGTTAAAATTGAAGTGTGTGAAAATGATCACTCACTCAAAGAATATTTGGTTCACACTCCACGGAGGTCAAATATGTATGTTGCACTGGATGCTTGGAGTGATATATTTAGCACTTGTCGGGGAGAGCTTACTTTATATTTGTTTCTAGCTAGCTTTCAAAATTTTCCCCTTTAGAGAAGATAAAGTAGATGATAGTAGGAGGTTTCAGGTGTAAGGGAAAGGCCAGAAAGCAGGGAAGAGAGAGAAGGAAGAACTTCATAATATCAATATGTTTCTTATACTTATTTTGAGTAAAATAAAAAAGTAGTGAGATACTTCTAACCTGCCAAAACAAAGTGAATCTTTGCTCCTGGCTACAGCTTTCAAATGAAAATAAGACACTATGAGATCCCTTGCTTTAAACAAATCTTTTATAGCTGTACACTTTCCCCTGACTTTTCTTTATGTTGTTCCATGGGGCTTGCTATTTTATACATCACTTTTATTTTCTTTAAGCCAGCAAAATCCCGGTTTGGATGCTTCGCCTTCCAGTGACCCAGCTGCCTTATCATTTTATCTAATAGTTGTAGAATTAGAAAGCTCTGACAAATCCCTTATGGCCTTGCTGAGCCCAAGGAAAGAATTTTCAGTGGATCCTGGAAATGGGAACTCTGCAAAGACGTTTTGCTCTGGGTAACTTTTAAACCAAAGGCACAATCTTTGAATGGGGATCTTGAGACTGCAATCACTCTGTAACTTAATTGTATCAATTTTAATTTCGTATTTATATCTTGTTGTTTGTTTTTGCCAAGCCCTAGAGGCAACACTCAGGCTGCCATCTCACTTTGTTTCCTAGTATATTTCCCAGAACAGAACTCCATAGGATTTATGGCCCAATTTTTGCCTTTTGATTTAATCTGAAAAAATAGCCAACTCACATCAAGCACAGAGTTGGCAGTTAAGAACGATAAAGCTGTCTCTCTCCTAACCCAAGGTTGCTAAAAGGTTCAGATCAAGTCTGTGTCTCACTTCCTGTGCCACAGTCTCTCTTCCTGTGTACAGGAAGATATCTTCTGCTATGTTTAACTGTGCTTGATGTTTAAAGAAATTTAACTACCGTAACAAAATTATTTTAAAATATATCTACTAAGATAAAGCAATTCAGGGAATTTGTTCCCTAATGAAAGTTGGACCTGGTATGGGATAATTAATAATAATAATAATAACTAATAATAATAATAATAAAAGGCAACATAGTAATTGTAACATGATATTATAATAGTATGAGACCTTGTTTTCTCTATTTCTAAAAAAATGTGCTATAAACATCTCTGTTGTGTGCCCTGAGTAATTATTAATAAAATTTTCTACATTTCACATCATAAGTGGAATGATTTTTCTAATATTTTTAAAAATTTTTATGTATTCTGAGAGAGACTGCACAAATGGGGGAGGGGCAGAGAGAGAGGAAGACAGAATCCCAAGAAGGCTCTCTGCTGTCAGTGCAGAGCTCTCAATCATGCAGAGCTCAGTCTCACAAACCAAACTGTGAGATCATGACCTGATCTGAGACCAAGAGTCAGATGCTTAATGGACTGAGCCACCCAGGCACCCGAACGGAATGCTTTTGAATGGGTATTTTTGAAGATCCCTAAACTAGAACCATATTTGCATGGTCTAGGAAGAATTAATCTTTAAAATATCCAAAATATTCCACTAATTTACTTGTTTGCTTATATAATGATTACAATGGACCAGACAACTTCCTAAATTCTTGAAATATTAATTCCTTTTAATAAATAAATAGATAGATAAATAAATAAATAAATAAATAAATAAATAAATAAATAAATAAATATTAGTTCCTTTCATTCTTCTAACATAGCTATGAGATGGGTGTTGTTGTTATTATTGTTGTTGTTATTTAGAAAAAAAAAAGCCAAGATACAGAAGAGGTTAAGTACCTTATCCAGCGTCACACAAACAGTTAACTGGAGACACTGAGATGAAAACTCAGGTAACCGGGCTCCAGACTCCACCATGTTAGTCACTCTCCAATGTTCTTCCTAAGTACCATAAAATGCTTATTCCTATTAGAAGTACTTACTCATACATTAACTCAAAAAGTCCTGTAGGTACTCAGAAATTCAGAACTACATAGCTGAGACATTACTTTTTTAACTTATAATCCATAAGCAACTTTTTTTTAAGCCAGCATTCTTCTGTGGGAAAAAAAATGCTTATGTTATGAAAATAGGTTCTGTATATTTAATAGTAGTTTAATACTTAAAGTATATTTTCTATTTTTAGGTTATTGGCAACATTTTTATGATTTGTTTTTATTTGTTCTTACTATTGGATTCTGTTTCTTTAAGTAAACTAAATGTATTTGAAATGCTACCTCACACAGAGTAAAAGTTATGCATATTTACAGCATTTGGAAAACAGCTAATATATTTACTAAATGACTACAAGAGGATGATTACCCCCAAAAAAGGGCAAATCTCACATTATCATTACCAAATGTAATGCCAGTGAGAATAAAGCAAAGCAGATGGATATCACACATATTTCAAATTAAGAAATGAAAGAATTGGTTACTGAGTAACCCTGGCTGCCAAACAAAAATGGGCATTAACTGAGCCCTGTCCACAGACACGCTCTGATAGGTACTGGGATATTAGCCTTTGATTAGTCCACAGCGCAGCAAAGTAGAGGGAGATACACAAATGGCAATACAGGCAAGAAAAATAGTGATGCATCTAATAGAAATTGGGACTTTAGGAGGGGTAATTTCTTGAAATTGCTTTTAGATGAGTCAAATTGGAACTGGGTCATAAAATTATAAAATTGCAGAAAATGCTAAGTGATAGGGGTCTATAGCTCGAGCAAGGCATCAGGATTAGAGATATAAACTTGAAAGTCTTCTGTACAGACTTGAGAATTGAAACTAAAAAAGTGGATTAACTACATTAAGGAAAATTTGAGTACTGTACCATTAGGCCTAAAGAGGATGCTAAACATAATGGTTATGAGCCCTGTCTTTTAAATTAGACAGCTGCTAGCCCTGCCACATGGTAGCAGTATAAATTTAGGCAAGTCACTAAGCCTTTCTACATACTAAATTCCTAATCCATTAAATGGAAATAAGATGTACATCATTGTGGTGGGCAGAATTTTAAGTTGGTTCCCAGGATTCCTGCCCCTGGGCCCCTGCCCTGTATGATCCCCTTCCCTTGAGTGTAAATAGAATCTGTAAATATAAGACAGTCATTTCTTGATAAGGTTAGGTTATAAGGCAAAAAGTGATGGCATTGTCACCCCATGATTATTTTAATTGACTAAAAGGAGAAGCTGGAGAGATACACCCCTGAAGGTCTAGAGGAAAGCAAACATCTATGTTATGATCTGCTTATCACATGGGGGCCACATAGCAAGGAACCACAGGTGGCCTCTAGGAAATGAGAGCAGTTCCTCAGGGATACCCAGTAAGAAAAAAAAAAAGGATGTCACAACGACTTCCTAAAAGAAATGAATTTGCCAACAACCAGTGAGTTTAAAAGAGGACCCTGAAAGCTGATAGTAAGTACCTGCCCACACTTTGATTTCCTTCCAGTGAAACCCTGAGCAGAGGACCCAGGGGATAGAAATTACAAAACAATACATTTGTCTTATTCTATGTCCCTAGATCTGTGGTGATTTATTGTGCACAATGGAAAACTAATATGCTCGTAGACGTAGATGGCTAAATGTAATATAAATTATAAAATGCCTATTATAGTACCTTCCACTCGATAGTATGCAAAAATTGCTGCCTTGGTAGCACTGTTATATATTATCCTGAATCCCATTTCTATTTCTAGATTGAAAATAAATAAATACCAGTTTCCATACAAAGGCTTCCAATCAAAGAAATCCACCAGGAAATAATGTTTTAGTGACAATTATGTAGCACTTCTAAAGAATTTTGATCTGTGTTATCTTTTCCTTCACTGTTACCTTTTATTTGATTTCATTTAAACATAGAGGAAGATCTCAAAAGTAGTTTGAAGAAGCCATTATCAGTAAGATTTTAATTGTTTTTTTGGTTGTTACTTGCTTTGTTATCTAAGAAGGATATGAGATTTGAAAAAATGACCGAACACATTAATAGTGATAAATGTGATCAGGTCCAGATATAATGTTAAAGCATTAATGAGATTTTTATTTTGTTAAGTGTTTTTTGTTAAGTGGAAACCAAGTTCAAAGTAAATTTGGGTATTAAAAAGTTAATCGTGGAAAAAGGTCAATTCTGTAATAGTCCAAGAAGGAAAGCTGTGAAACTACCATGGGAAATAAGAAAATATTGTGAGATGGTGTGAATGCAAGACTGTGGTTAGCCCATGCATTTCCACACACCTCTGTTGCTTTGCTTATGCTGTGCCCTCTAGAAGGCCCTTTATAATCGGTTTTACTTCTGTGCAACCTTTTCCCTTAGAAATAAAAATATGGACAGCAAATTATCCCTGTGTATATATCGTTTGCTCTAATATGTTTTACTATACTATGAGTTTCTTCAGAAAAAAATATTTTTGCATTTCCAGTTACTGGCATGGGTGTGAACTTCATAAATGTTTATTAGACACAGTTTAATTAATGAAACTTTACTTCAAAATAAATATTTTTAAGCATTTGTTTGGCAAAATTAGGTCACATGTTAATTTATTGTATTATCTCTATATTCTTCCATTAGTTAAAACGAATGTAACTTAGAAAGTTGATAGTCTTGGCAGATTTTTGTGTGATTTTTAGTGATTATACCTATATCTTTAGTATCAAAATTGCCATCAGGAAAATGCAGAAAATTCAGTCAGTCAAGTGGTATATCTATCATAAGCCAAATTACTCTAATTTTGTTGATAAAGTTTTATGATTAAACTAATTATTTTTATATCATGTAAACATATCTGGTAAAATAGGTACTTCAGAGAAAATAGTCTTAAAATAAGATTTTAGCATTATAAGGATGAAAAGCTCAAGTGACCATAAGCTTTTTCACATTTCTTCTATATGTGGGAATATAGCTTGAAGTATTAAGGAAAACCAATGAAGTAACATAAAAATAAATTCTGTAAATCATATTAAAAAATAAAATTCAATGGATAGAATATGCACATGGTATGATGATTATGTAAAAATCTTATATCTTAATGAGAATAATTCTGTCACTTGATATATGCATGTTAAGCATTTATTAAACAAGTGATTGCTATCTCACTGCCTATTTTTTTATTATCTAAGTTCCTTTTTATGATAAATCAACAAAAATTTTCATGCTTATAACAAGTATTCTGTGGAGGAACAGTCAGTGTTTAAATATTGGGGTAGTATGTTTTTACATTTAGAAAGGCATTTTAGAGAATGAAACTAATGAAAGTAAAACTAATAAAAGAAATACTAGAAATAGTTCTTTTAGAAAAAAAGTTATAATAGCAGAAGTTTGAAAAATAGACCAGGGAACATTTCAATAATTGCAATAGCTCTTTTAGTAAAGTCCACAATTTTACACATTATTTCAATATTTTTCCAAATGTAGTTTATGGTATCTTATAGAGAAATTTTAGGAGTATTTACACCTTCTCTCTTCACAGCCTTAAGGGTTTTAGTCAAGTAGAACAGAAGTCAGAAAACATTTTATGCAAAGGGCCAGAAAGTAAATATTTTAGGCTTTGCAGACCATACAGACTCAGTTACAACTATTCAACTTTGCCACTGTAGCATGAAAGCAGACATTGACAATATATAAATGAATGGGCCTGACTGCAATAAAATTTTACTTACAAAAACAGGAAGCATTCCGATTTGACCCACTTGCCAACTCCTGATGTAGATTAATGTTAGCAATTTTATAGTCATTTTTAAACAAGACTATAAGAAACTATCTTCACAGTTAGTTGATAAAAAAAAGAATATGATCATTATAACATTTTAATAATATAAGTTACAACACCAAAATTCTATCTGATGCATCTACAGATGCTTACTATTGTGAAATTTTTAATCAAAACTAACCTCATCCAAAAAGAAGAGATTTCATGTGTAGGATTTTTTTCTCCATTCCTTTTTATTCTAGGAACTCAAAAATTCTATCTCCCATTTACTGAGTGAATACTACAAAATAGGGCTTGTTCTTTATCCTTTAAAAATATTATATGGTTATTTACTTCTCACAGCCTAATGAAGCAGGTAGTACTTTGCTCATTTTACAAATGAGTAAACTGAAGCTAAAAAGACTAGATAATCCTCTCTGACTATAGTGGCTATTAAGTGACGGATTTGAAATTCAAACCTCAAAGGGCTTTCAAAGCCTGTGCTATAGTGCTACAGTGACTAAATGAGTGTGAAAACATTCTTAAATCTAAATTCTAATTTGTTCCCAATGAAAAAAAAAAGAGAGAGATTTACTCTTATAAAAGTTTCTAACTTAGTATAATACTGTTTATAATAAAACTTGCATCTTGGAAAATATTTTCAAATGTACTTTGTATACTGACTTACAGTTTGTATGTTGATTGTGAGCAACTACTCACTTTTTAATCCATCAGTAGCTACAAAGACAGTTTGTAGTTTCTGATCAACATAGCCCTAAGGAACAGACAGAATCAAAATTTACTTCATAATTACAGACCTCAAAATTCAGCTTAATTCTCATTTGCACTGTCATGTTACCAATGCAGTATTTATCTCCTGACTAGGACAGATGATGTGAATGTAACATTCTCCCTGGGACCTCATTCATAGTAATGGTTATAACAAGAAGAATTGCTAAAAAGTGGAGAATCAGTTTGTCTGAAGACAAAATAATTTTACTCTGTGTTCATTAATAGAAAATAACAAATTTCTTACTATGTAGAAAACCTTTGAATTTGAAAACAATGTGCTCCATATAAAGGAAAGAAAAAGTAGTGTGTAAAGAGCTACCAATCCCAGGGTGGATTGTCAGAAAACTTAAGTTCTGATACTGAACTTTTACCACTTAATTGATCACTTTGGGAAAATCATTTAACCTCCTTAAGCATCAGCTTGCTCAGCCTTGAAAGAATCTGGGGGAGTCAGTGGAGGGTGGGACAGCCATAAAATTCTATGACTCTGTCACTGCAAAGAAGATTACTAAAACCCACATATCTAAGCATTTGGGTAAAAATCTTCATACCATATTACAGAGCCATATAATTTGCCCTGCCCTATTCATCTTCTCCAACAGTTGGATGGAGATGTAGTTCGTTTCTAAAATTTCCTGGTGAAGTAAAGCCTAGAAGAAAAGTGAATATGAGGGACGACAGAATTAAAGCCAAGAAACCTTAATAGGCTGAAATAATAAGCCAACTCAAATCATACAGAATATATAATTGAGATAAATATCTGTCCTTACGTGAAGATACTAACGGTTGAAGTATGTGTAAGGTTTTATACTATAACATTAGCCAGTGGCAGTATATGGCTATGAGAACTTATTTGCCATTTATAGATCTATAATAGGTATCTTTGTAGTGTCTTTAACTTCCCATTCTTCTCTACTATTTTATAGGACTTCCAAGCAGATTTCAAACCTGGGTAAGCCTGGTTATCTTTTTCTCCATGTTGTCATCCAGGCCTCTGATTATTCCTTTTTTTTATGTTTATTTTTGAGAGAGAGAGAGAGAGAGAGAGAGAGAGACAGAGAGAGAGAGCGCACCAGTGAGGGAAGGGCAGAGAGAGAGGGAGACAGAGAATCTGACAGCACAGAGCCTTATGGTGGGTTTGTACCCACGAACCTTGAGATCATGACCTTAGCCAAAGTTGGACGCTTACCCAACTGAACCACCCAGGTGCCCTGAGTATTCTTTGAAAATAAAGTCATCTATTTTGGAAAATTGGTACCACTGTAAATTCATGGCCAGAAAACTACACTGAACCATCTCCACAAGCTCACAAGCATTATGTCTGTTTCTTTAACCTCCATCTCCACAACGATTATTTTAAATCTTCTCCACATACTCATACTTCAGGCCTTCACTATTCTCTTCTGTCTCAGAGGATGAATTTGTGCCCTACTTTTCTGAGAAAAATTACTTCCCTCAGATGGCATCTCTCAAAACTGACTTCTGGATCATCACCCTTTAGTTCTTTCTTTTCTTTATTACCGTAGAAGGAATGTCTAAGTTCTTAACTAAGGCCAATTCTTCCACCTAGGTGTTGGCTCTTGTGGTAGATATTTCTCCTATTGTGGGTGTCTATCATCTTTTTTATTACCCTTTTGATGTTTTATAAGATCTCATGTTATAAGACTTGCCTCTGAACACATGACTCAAATTTCCAAGTGCCTTGCAACTAGGCCACAAACAGGACAGAGCCTCTACAACCAGGTGCAGTTCTTGAATTCTGCTTACACTAATGAAGTGAACTGTGCTTTTTGCAACTAAAAAATCTAAAGAATGCAGATTTAATTCCTTCTCCCCTTTATAGAGACTATGCAATATCCACTTTCCTTTTTCCTCAATATCTTCCATTTAACTAGACCCTCTCAATAGTATTTAAACTACTTTAGTCTTTCCCATTTAATAAAATCCCAAGAATCCCATTACTATGCAGCTATGGCCCTATGACTCTTCTCCCTTTTTCTAAGAAAACATTCATTTAGTGGTTCTAATTTGGTATTTCTAACTCTTTACTTACTACTCCTGCCATAACATGGGCTGAAGCAGCTTTTTATACAATTAAGTATTCTCTGTTACTTAAAGATTTTTTTTTTGGGGGGGGGGTTCTAGAATGCCACACTGCCTTGTGATGCATGCCACTTCAGCTGTCTTTGTTCAATCTTTTTTGCTATTTACTCTCCCTTCTCAGGGGTACTTAAGTCTTTATTTTAAACTTCATTTTCTTAATCTACTCATTTTCCCCAAGAAATCTCCTCCACTCCCCTTGTTCAGGTTCAACTAGCAGTATTCCTTTACTTACAAAATGTATGTCTTCAGAATGGACCATACCTCTGAACTTCAGGCTCATATAGTCAATAAATATAATCTAATCTTCACTTGGATGCCTCTTTAGGTAGCACAATCGTATGTCTAAACTTGAATTCCTGATCTACACACACACACACACACACACACACACACACACACACACACAGAATGAATCATCCACCACTGGTTATTATACATGACTCACACCATTGATCCAGTGCCTTGTATAAGAAATCTGACTATCATCAAAGGTCAGTATGCAGTAATCTAAGAGTATGTCTAAGTACTAAGTATTAAATATATGTATATTTAATATTCTACTTCATTCTTTATCCCCATTGCCTGTATTGTTGATGTGAGGTAAAGTATAAAAAAAGGAGAGAATGAGAAAGCCTTTATATTTCCTCCATGCTTACTTTTTAAAAAAAGATTCTTGAGATTCTATGTGCACAAAATACTATTAATCACCAGCTTCATACTGTGTAGCACTTTATGATGTATTTTTATCTTTAATCCAACAGAAATCTATATCCAGCTGTAGAAAGAAGACAAAGTGAGCCTACCAGCTAAACAGTATGTTTGCAATCTCTAGCTGTGATTTCAAAGAGGTTTCTTTGGGAGCAGTTTTCTATCCCACTAGTTTTTAATAGGAGAGGGAAAATTGGTTTACAATATGAACTTTTAAACTTTCTTATTTTCATACCAATTGCTTGCCCCACACTTGAACCCAACAATTTCCCATATATTCAAGTGTTTTTCTACTCATAGTTCTTAGCCAGAATCAAAGCAGTTTAGCTGAATGAGTCTGTGCTGTCATATGGGCCACAGATAAAAAGATCAGGCAAGTAAGTGGTGGCAATTCATGGACTTTCTAATGTACTTTTCTCCACTTTTGAGCTTATTGAACTAAACTACTGAACCTTTTTAGGCTTATCTTTGGAATTTGACCTTCATTTGTCTAAGTTCGTACTGCATTTGAAGCATTTCAACCAGTGAAATAGTATGCTCATGTAGTTATTGTCATAATTCCTTACTGTTTGTAGTAATTTATTCCTTAATTTCTTAAAAATTTGTGATTATTTTCAATGCTTCAGGTAACTTCCTAATTATATAATTGGTATTGCATTAGTGATCTCAGAATGACTACAGTAGACTAAAAATTATTTTCATATTTTATAGATATCTAATTCTTGAAAATGCCTTTGCAAGTTATTAAAGAAATTAAAGGAATAATAGGAGGGACCAATGAATGGGACAAAGGATTGAGTGATGAAGAATAAAGGAGGGTTGAAGAAAGTGAGAGACTTAGAATAATAATTAAGTTCCAGGTAGTACTAGAATCAGGAGGAAAAAAATGCTTTGTTCCTGTGATGTATTAGTAAAAATGGGTCATAGGCTTAAAGTTGAAGAAGAAAGATGTAAAATGACAGGCTAATAGGCAATGTTTACAGAGGTAGCTACTGTGTATTCAAAACTGGGAAAGTACGCTGGGGCGCCTGAGTGGCTCAGTTAGTTAAGCTTCTGACTCTTGATTTCGGCTCAGGTCATGATCTCCTGGTTGGTGGGATTGAGCCCTGTGTGTGGCTCTGTGCTTGACAGCAAGGAGCCTGCTTGGGATTCTCTGTCTCTCTCTGTCTCTCTCTCTCTCTCTCTCTCTCTCTCCACACACTCAAAAATAAATAAATTTTTAATTTTTTAAAAAGAAACTGGAATGTAAAAAACAGTTTATACTACCTATATACATAAAAGGACCAATGTAAAGGCTTTGCTGAATGCATTAGCAATAATATCTATTATGTATGTTTTAGAGATTAAGAAGAGGGCCTCTGAAGTTACAGGGACTAGGTTGACATTTCCTAGCTGTGTGACCTTGCATAAATTAATCTTTCCAAGTCACTGATTCCTCATTTGTAAAGGGAATAGTGATAAGGCTGTATTGAGGATTAAAATACATTATCCATGTAAAAATCATTGTTAACACAGTTTTCACACTACGTGAGAGCTGAAAACATGTTAGACGTTATTACTGTTAGAATAGTATGAAAGGAATGTCATAGGGTTGCTGGGGTTCAAGGGACAGGGTCTTCAAGGCTACAGGGTTAGTGAGGAGGAGAAATGGCAGGCAATGATAGAACCTCTGTGTGGACATCAGTCTTCCATAACCTTCTGAGAATCAGGAAGTATGTTTAAGAAATTCAGTTTTAGAATTAATAAGCAGCAGAGTCAGTCTTCAATGGCATATATTTCTAACTGTGCAACATTCAGAAAAGTGCTTTCCTTTTAAAGAAGCTTAAAGGTCTCAGCTGTCTTCTCTTTAAACAAACAAACAAACAAACAGAGATAATAATAGTAATTTTGAAACCATTACCTGCACTTAGCAGTTCTCAATAAAAGCTAACCAGTATTAAAGGGTGATTTGGATTCTTCATATTCTCCCTCTCCTTCCCTCCTTACTTCTTCTCTTCCCCTCCCCCTTCCCTCTTCTATTTTCCTCTTTTTCTCCCTCACCCCTCAGGTCATTGACTGTCTAAGATATATCAAACTATCTATACTGGTGAACTGAATATAGATGTTGATCATATTTTTCTATCTAAGCCTGTAATACAAACAAGAGGCAATATATACAGCTTATACATAGAATGATTTAAAAATTAAACTGTTGTTGGTCATGACTACCAAAACAAATCAGTGTGACAATGTTAAAATGGACGACACTAGCAGAAATGTTCTGGACTAGCAACAGTTTGGAAAATATTGTATTTTTCTTTAGAGAAAAAAAACTGTGAAAGAGAGATGACTGAGTTTACCTAGAACATATGTACTTTCTTGGAGACGTGATCACCATTTTTTGAAAGAATAGAAATTGGTGGTTGGCTACTAAGCTCTTGTAAAAAACAGAGGCTTTGAATTGCCTACTGTATTAAGAGATCCCTGAAAGGCTTAACTAAGTCAACTGGTTATCACTAAATTCAGTTCATCCCCATTTACAATGTACCTGTAGCCTGAGGAAAGGTTCTAATTACTAAAGCAGTAAAGCAGAAAATTAGAATGGTGTCTTATTTTCTTCCTGTATTGCTGCATATGCATGTCTGTACATGTGTGGGAGCACACACATATGTATCTTCCATCATCTGCTGGTTATTTCTACGCAGATATTTCATTTGTACCACAAAGTCATACTGGCTTCATCAACCTCCCACTGCTAACCTCCTCATCCTTCAGGGTTTCCTCCTCACCTCCATTACCCAGGTCACTCAGACTTGAAACATTGAGATCTCATTTCACTTTAACCCACAGTCTACCCATTGTCAAGTCCTGTTCCTCCTAGTTCAGAATGTATTTCCCATCTATTCCCTCCCCTCTTTTGCTATTGCTAGAATCCTTGATTTGATTCTCACTATCACCACCTGAACTACTGTTACAGCTTTTAATCTGAATTTACAACTTTTTACTCTTCTTAATTCAAGCTTTCTGTACATTGCTGGAGAGCTTAGTATTCCTGAAGGACAATTCTGATTTTGCTGCTTCTCTGCTCATAAACATTTAATGTCCGTGGCTGCAGAATGAAGTTCAGTCTCTTTATCCTGGAGTACCAGCCCTCTAATGATCCTCCTCTTACCCCCTCTAAGCCTATTTCCTATTACTCCCTTCACACAGTTTGTGCTCTTGACCAAGTGAACTTTAGACTTTTCTCTGTATACTTAGCAGACTGTTCCATTATTCCCCTTTCTCACACTCTTACCTCTTTCTCATGGTATAATAAGCTCATTATTTGCTGAATGAAATAATCAATTAATTGACTAATTTTCTCAGAATAGAAACTCATTGAAATAAGGAACAACATCTATATCTTAGATCCTCACTGTGTCTTGAGCACATTGATTTGAAATATTTTTTAAATGAGTGTTTAAATCTCATCTCATTTAAGGGTTTTAAAGTCATTTATTGCATGATTTTTAACAATAATGTTCATGTTAGGTCATAGCCTTGTGTTTTTGTTTACTGATAAATTATTCATCTAGCTTACAATTTTCCCATAGGATGGGAAAGATTTTTCTTCCATGACCACCATCTTTCAGTGTATTCTGCTTCCAGGAGATTGATCTAATTAAACCAGCCTATTCAGTCACCATCCAGGTTTCAAACTGTTTCTATTGTCATGGCATCATCTAGGCCACCTTTGTTTTTTTTTTTTACTGACTACCACATTCCCTCTCTTTTACACCGTATTTCAAATTTTGTCTGTTACACAGCGATTTTTAAATTATGCATAAATGCCCTGCCCTCTACTAACCTAGTAAATTATAGATTGAAAAAAAAAAATCACTATGGATATTTGAAATCTATGCAAAAAAAGAGATATTTTTATTTCTGAGAGGTGTATATTAAAGACTAAAAAAGATAACTCATCTCTAATTATGTGAATTCATTTTAATCAATATTAAATTATATTACAATATTAAATTAATATTATTTCAATTTGGTAATGTTGTTTTTACAGTCCCCAAAGTAATCGTTATGATAATCATAATAATGTGATTCAAATATGCAAGAATTTTTATATCATTTTAAAAGTTATGCACAACTTTAGGTTCTTCTTTGCTTATAGTCTATTCTAAAAATAAAACACATTAAATCCATGCTGGTATTAGTACTTGATGTAGTAAATATATATGAAACATGTATTCTTCATGAAACTATAGTCTAATCACAAGCAATGGCTATTTTTAATGAACAGATTAAAACAGATTTAATGAACAGATTAAACAGTTATATTTGATATAACTAATACTTTGTGATTGGCAGGTCAATCGCCTTGGTTTTGCCGTATGGAAAGCATTTTTTAAATTGTAATTTAAGGTATTTCTGTGAATTACCAGTGTTACCAAATTCATCATTTTGATAATAGGAAAGGTATACTAAAATTCACCCTTTAAGTGATAGCTACTTACTTTTCAATGATTTGCAATTTGCTTCCAAAGTTTTTCTAGCAAATCACTGAGTATTCTATACACACTTTTGAAAAACTTAGGAATTTAAGGTTCAATTTAAACAGTCATTATTGGAGCGCCTGGGTGGCTCAGTCGGTTGAGTGTCTGACTTCAGCTCAGGTCATGATCTCACGGTTCATGGCTTCAAGCCCTGCATTGGGCTCTGTGCTGACAGCTCAGAGCCTGAGCCTGATTTGGATTGTGTCTGCCTCTCTCACTCTGTCTTTCCCCTGCTCGCTTGCGCGCTCTCTCTCTCTCTCTCTCTCTGTCTCTCTCCCTCAAAAATGGATATTAAAAGAAAAAACAAACAGTCATTATTTATAAAACATAAAGAATAATATTATACTATACATTTGGCACAAATTATCTAAACATTGTATGTTTCTCATATTCTTGGAGATAAAATATATAACAGATAATAGAAAATATCTTTTTTTATGTCTAACTTGTGGTTTCTGTTTTGTTCTGTTTGTTTTTCTTTTGCTTTTATGTACTTGCATGCATTTGTGAATATATGTAGTTGAGAAATACTGAGAAGAAAATGTATGTGTTCTATAAATTCCTTTATAGAATTTGATTCCTTTGTAGCTTTTTAAAAATAAATTAAGTTTATTTATTTATTTTGAGAGAGACTGAGACAGTGTGAGAGAGGGAGGCAGAGAGAATCCCAAGCAAGGTCCGTACTGTCAACACAGAGCCTGATACAGGGCTCAAACCCATTAAATCATTAGATCATGACCTTAGCCAAAACCGAGAGTCAGTTGCTCAACCGACTGAGCCACCCAGGCTCCCCAATTCCTTTATAGCTTTTGATTCCTCTGTGCTCTCAAGGAACTTGTAGTGTAGGTCTCTGTGCAGGTCTAATTGTGTGAGATGGTACTATTCTTAAGGTTTCGTATAATCTACTTGATAGCAAAGATGATGACTGTAAGCTTCTATTTGTAGCAGTAGGCACATGAGATATTCTGAGAAACATTCCTACTAAAAATCAATTAAAATGTTAGACAAAATAAAAAGCATTCTTTTAAATGCATAGGTGACTTTGTACGATCATTACGAATTCAGAAAATAAAGGAAACACTTAGGGCCAAAAATCAGAAAGAGATTTACAAAAAATGTGTGACAAATAGTAAAACCACAGCATTTGCTGTTTTCAGATACTAAAGATAAAGGCTTTTAAGGTTAGTATGAGACACAAGGAAAAGAAAGATCTCTGTGTCTAAGCAAAATCAAGGGTTGAAACTGAATTCTTCATAAAGTTTAGACCTTTAAGACTTCAGATTCAGTGGTAAGGTGGGGGGGGGGGGGGTTAAAAAAAAAAAAAAAAAAAACTACCAGCAAAGAAAGACAAGAAAACCTGCTGTTTAGCCACTCTCACTACAGGTATGTAAGTAACGCCCTCCCCAAGAATCTTCTATAGCCCTGCTGACCTCAGTTCTAATTTATACTGCAAATTTGGTTGAGGAAATTCCAAAGTAGAAATTAATATAAAACTACCTCAATTTGAAAGCCTCAGTATATTTCGAAGAAGCAAAAGCAAATCCACTTTTGCAAACTCAAATTCCATAAAATTGGGTCTCTATACATTCTCAGCAATAAATATTAATTTTAAAAAACTGCATAATAAAAAAAAGAATATCAGCTAAAACAGACTACCTCAAGCAAAATGCTGCAGGAAAAAAAAAGCAGCAGCATTACAGCCCCAAGGATTTTGGATATTAGATTCATTAAATACAGAAATAAAATTACCCTATTTAAAATGCTGAAGAAAATACAAGAGGGAATTAAATTAAGAGGTACAAACTTCCAGTTACAAAATAAATAAGTCACAGGGGTGAAACACACACAATAGGGAATATAGTCAATAATATTGTAATAACCTTGTATGGTGACAGATGGTAACTACACTTATTGTGGTGAGCATTGTGTAATGTACAGAATTGTCAAATCACTATGTTGTGCACCTGAAACTAATATAATACTATATATGCTTCAATAATAAAAATTTGGAAAAAAAGAGAGAATTAACTATAATGTAAACCTTCAGTAATAAAAAAAATAAGGGAATTTAAAAATAAGCAAGGTAACAAGAGACTATCACAAAATTCCAAACAAATGAAATATGTAATCACTAGCAATGAAATAGATGAATGGAATAGCATATTAGATATAGCTGAGAAAAGAATTAAGTGCGAGAAGTTAGATCTGAATATTTTAACACAGAGAGACAATGCAAAAATGCAAGAGAAGTTAGAAAATATTATGACTAGAAAGAGAAGGTGTAGCATAACTAAACAACAACAATGGAATCCAATCGAGAGAAATAATGACCTTGAAAACTGCAGAGAGAAACTGTATGTCAATTTACAAATATTTGCACAGCTAAACTTTGGTAATATGGTCCAAACAAATATATCTTCAAGGAAAAACAAAAACAGAAACAAAAAAACTGAGAGGGTTTACCAGCAAGAAATACACACAAAAGTAACTTGAAAAGGAAGTACTTCCAGAATAAGGAAAATTATTCCAGAATTAGGAAATTAAAAGGCACAGGCGCCTGGGTGGCTTAATCGGTTAAATTTCCGACTTTGACTCTGGTCATGATCTCAGGGTTAGTGAATTCGAGCCCCACTTCAGGCTCTGTGCTGACAGCTCATAGCCTGGAGCCTGCTTCCAATTCTGTGTCTCCCTCTTTCTCTGCCCCTTTCCAACTCGTGTGTGCACGCACGCTCTCTCTCCCTCTCTTTCTCTCTCACAAATATAAATTTAAAAAAAGGCAATTAAAATGAAGAAATATTCTATATAAACCAATAATTTGAATATATTACTTGGGTTGAAACAAAACAATACATAAAAAGATACAAATTCTTTCAAATTCTCTACGATTTTTTTCAGTGAGTCAAATTGATCCTCAGCTTTCTTTGTGGTTACAGGTTATTTCTCAGCCACCTGTTGTTTTCCTCTGGACAGAGATATTCTATATGCTCTACATGAAGGAACACACAAGAATTTTGTGGCAGGCCCCTCAGTTTTCATGGGAATATATTCCCCCATCCTTAAGCACTCATATAACCTACCAAAGCATCCAGATACTTTCTATTTTCTGGGTACTATCCACCCGTGTTATCAGCAGTAGCATCAACATAGTAAATCATTGAATAGATAAAGTATTTTATGGGAAAGTAAAACAAAAAACCTCCTCATAGATTAAATTGTGATACAGTGTTGGAGAATAGTTGTAAGACTGTGGAGGTATGATGTTATCTTTGCCAGGTAAAAGCAAACTATTACTAGATTTCTCTGCTTGTTAGAATAGAGATAGAGGCTTTGCTGAGATGATGCTTATATACCAAGTGCCAGAAAATTGTGTTTATTTGGTCTACTAAAGTGATCACATCTGAAATGTCAGGCAACATTGTAATCCTGCTTAATTAAGCATGTATATTGTCATTGTCAAAGACTCATCCTCAGAGACCTTCTGTACTAGGCAGTCTGAAGGCAAAAATATTATGGGCATGAGATATAAATCACCATGTCTGGAGCATCTGGGTGGCTCAGTTGGTTAAGTGTCTGACTCTTGGTTTCAGCTTAGGTCATGGTCTCACGGTTTCATGAGTTTGAACCCAGCGTCAGGCTCCATGCCAACCGTGCAGAGCCTGCTTGGGATTTTCTGTCTCCCTCTCCCTCTGCCCCTCCTCCACTTGAGCTGTCTCTGTCTCTCTCAAAATAAATAAATAAACTTTAAAAATAAAATAAATCACTGTACCTACCTAAACTTTTAAGTCTTACTGAAGACATTGAACTCAATGATAATTTTAGTGAGTGCTGCTTTTGTACAGCAAGAAGGATAGAAGCCAAATTAGAAAGGACTAAGGCAGTGGAAATATCTTATCATTATAGCCTTATAAGTGTTATTTCACTAATTTTATCTGTTCTAATTCCCATGATTACTGGTGACTTTAACATTATAATTCTTCCAAAAATATATAAATAATAACATAACACCATTTACCGATCACTACCCAGTGTACGAAGCAAATCATTACCAATACATTTTAAGCCTCTTTGTAACCCAGTTTACCATTTCAGGAATAAACACTGTAGTGAATTTGTCTTTATCATCCTTATAGTATTGTTTTATTTATTTTAAATGCTTTATATAAATAATATCAACTATATGTATTCTTTTGCAAGTTCACCCATGTTGGTAGTTTTTTTTTTTATTTTTGTTTTTGTTTTTTTTTAGTGTGCTGATTTTGAAAGACAGGGAGAGGGAGAGAGGTGATGGGAAGGCACAGAGAGAGGGAGAGAGAGAGAATCCCAAGCAGGCTCTGCATTGTCAGCATGGAGCCTGAAGCAGGGCTCGAACTCAGGAACTGTGAGATCATGACTTGAGCCGAAACCAAGAATTGGACATTTAAATGACTGAGTCACCCAAGTACCCCCAGCCATGTTGGTATTGTAGGAGTAACACATTTCACTGTTGTATAGTATTCATTTATATGCCCCTGTCACAATTTATACTCTCAACATTCTATTGATGAAAATTTGGACTTTCTTTGTGTTCATTTATTTTATAAGTTATACCCTTCCAAATATTCTCATGTATGCCTCCTTCAGTAAATATACAAGAGATTCTTAAAATCTTGAAGAGCAATTGACTGCCGATTTATGCACTTCCTAATTAGTAGCAGACATTGCCAAATAGTTTTCTGATATGTTTGCGCCAAATTTTACTTGCCCCAGTAATATGTAACAGTTCCAGTGACTCTAACACATCTTCCCCAACACTTGAAATTATGATACTTTTTAATTTTTGCTATCTGAAGACTGTAAAAATATGTTTCCAATAGTAATTGAAATTTGTATTTTCCTGAGTAATGAAGTGGATCATTTTTAAATGTGTTTGGTTTTTATATCATTTGCCAAAATTTCTATTTTTTGTAATTTCTCTAATGCTCTGGATTCTCAGTTCCCATGATCATCAATGACTTACTGATTATGATTTTTCTTCCAATGTATCATGGCTGTGGGAACAAATATGGTAATCATAAAAATGTCAGTATTCTAATCCGTATTACAGTTATGTTTTTGAATTAATAAATTAGCATCCTGATGTCTGTCATATGGTCATATTTAAATAGCATTAATTGTATTCTCGGGCCTGATTGCCCCATCCCTGATAAGAGCAAGTAGAGGGGTGGGTCATGGGAACTGGCAGCTTAATTGTAGCTTTACCTGTGAAGTCCTGAGTATCTTGCCTTAGGTTAATGATTTTCAAACATATTTAACAAACTATTACTCATAATCTTCTATAGAACAGTAAAACCACTCTAATTGAAGCACCACAGGAGCCCAGACTCTGGCTCACTTGCTCTGCCATCAGAAACTGGGCAAGGTTAATCTGGGGGTGGAGGGAGAAAAAATACACATTAGAGATTTAAAAAAAAAAAAAGGACATAACCACAAAGTATACATTAAATTTTTTATCATAGTGTTTATATAAATCAATGGCAATGTGTTGAGTAGGTCTGTGAAAGATATGATTTTTTTGAAAAAAAAATCACTAAAATGATTCAAGAAGAGGCAAAGACCAATAAGCAAAGAAGGCAGTGAAACTGAACAATGAATGTTCAAAATTCAGAGTAGGATAGTGTGGATAGTAACATTTGGGTATTTTGAGAATTATGTAGTCTTGGAAGGTAAGTGAAAAATGATCTTGTGTGTCAAACAAAAATGTTGCTTATGGTTCTAGCAATGGGAAACTATATCAGTCTTTTTAAACAGGAAAATAATACAGTTGGCTCTTAAGCGACACAGACTTGAACTGCATGGGTCCACTCATATGTAGATTTTTTACAGTATAGTTCTGTACATGTATTTTCTCTTCCTTATGATTTTCTTAATAACATCTTTCTTTCTGTAGCTTACTTCATTGTAAGAATTTAGAATATAGTACATATAACATACAAATTATGTGTTAATCAACTATTAATGCTATCAGTAAGGCTTCCAACCAACAGTATGGTATTAGTTAAGGTTGGGGGGAGTCAGAAGTTATACTCAGATTTTTTACTGTGCAGGGCAGGCAGGGGGGTGGTGGCCACCCCTAATACCCGAGTTGTTCAATGGTCAAGTGTATATAAATCTTTAAGACATTGGAGTTTCTCACAAATCATGTGTATAGTATGTAAGTCTATTTCATGGGTCTTGGAACTTAATTTTATAACTTTGGAATAATGTACATGATTATACCTTTTGTATTTTTGAATATTATTTGCTGGGTTTATTATATTTTAGTGATGAATACTTTAGGAAGACAGATCTATGGACTAACTAGTGATATTCCTTTTAATCACAGAATTTAACAAAGTTAGAATTATAAAAGAAGCAATTATTATTTTTAAGTAAAAACAAAATATTTATTAATAATGGCATTGCATTAGTCTCATCTGCATTTCATAAACTTAGCCATAGGATTTATATGATGTTCTTTCTGGGAAACATAGTAAAAGATTCAACAAAAGCATTAAAATAGTATTTTTTAATTTCTACTGAGTAAACCAAGTCTATTTCTCTTACAAAGAAAGAATAACAGACAATGTTATGTTTCTTTTAGTACCAGGAATTATAATAAAGTTGTATATGGATAATTTGTGACTTATTGCACTTGTAGCTTTCTTTACATGTTAATATGTCAGTGTCTGGGGTTCCATCCTAGAAGACTTTGATACAAGGCTAAGGGGATTATAACTTATACTATGGACAAAGATGTTCCATTTCTATTTAGAATGAATAACATTGTACTTCTCAGTTGCATTGTGCTCAGGGTAAAGATTTCAATCTCTTCTGTGTTTTCTTTATCATAAAGAATTCCATGGTGCTCTCATGAATAACATTTCAGTGTATTGTTGCTATTAATTGACTGTGGTCCTGAATCATACTATAGAAATATATTTGGTAAAAACTATTAAATTCATCACATTTTTAACATAAGGCCCTTCAAACTCGGTACTCTGGTTTCTCTCCTTTGACAATTTGAATTTTATTTTTTTAAATATTATATAATTTAGGGATTTAAAAGATCCTCCTTCTTGGTTAATTTATTGGTTTTTCCCATGAGTCAGAACTGATTTTAAATTTTGTTAACCATATAAAAGTTAATATAATTAGATAGATCAGCCCATATGATCTTTTAAGACATTTAAACATAACAGATGTCTGTGTTGTGATGAGAAGTCACCAATTAACTACTGTGTGGCATATTTTGTAAGATGTTTAATACATATTTCTGTATAAAGACGCTGTGTGTTTTTTTCATTTATAATTGGAAGAAAAATAAATTTGGAGTATGTTCAAATAGCATTGCCTGAAGAGGCTTTTGGAAGCAGCAGGAAAACACTCTACCTAACCCCAATTAGTCTTGTTTTCCACATTCAGGGCAGTTCTGTTTTCAAACATAGCCACTAAACATGATGATAATGGAAATTAATATGGTTAGAAAGCAATTCAATAGCAAATGTTTATTGTTCATAATTGTTGTTTCCTGTCGTAAGTTTCGTAAAATCTGTCAGCTCTAAAAAACAAACAAACAAAAAACAAAAAAAACATTCAAGGAGTGTGTGAGCTGGGGGAAAAAGCAGGTGTGCCTGAATTATACAATAGATGTGCTCTTGCAAAATAATATGGAAGTCATTTTTTTTTTTTAACAAATTGAATTTTTTTCTTCTGTTGATGAGTTCACTATTTCTCAGAATAAGGAAACCTGATTATGGATCCAAATAATTTAATTCATATATGAACCCATATATAAAAGACTTTTTCTTACAGAAATTATTTTGTGGATTTATCAATAACGTGAAAAGGTTAACCACAAAATAAATGTTAAAGCCCCATCTCTATAGTCTTTCCTTATCCCATTTTGATTATAATTTTTTTCTGTTTCTTTTTTTTCTAAACTACCACAAATGATCATTTTCACTATATTTGTATTTGTCTAATGTCTGTATTTGTCTAAGAATTTGCCTATACTGTGCAAAACTGGTAATGCCATAGGGTGATGCAAAGATGAATCAAACACAGATCTTTCAGATCTGACAATGAATCGTATGGAAGGGTTGATGGGGCAGGTTTTGTTAGAATTTCCCTTTTATGTAATTTTAACATTTCAAATTAGGCTCAGTGCTTCTTAGTGGCAGCAAATGTCAGGAAAAATGGTCAAGGGACCCAAGAAAAAATTTACCACATCAGAAGAATAAATTCTACCAACATCTAGCTTGGGATTGTCTTCCATGAAGCTAGAATCTAAGCTTCATGAGGATGAAGTTTTTATCTGTTTTTCTCACTACTATATTCGTTGACTGGTACCTGCCATGTAGTAGCCAGTCAATAAATATTTGTTGAATTAATGAACACATCAGTGACTCCAAGTAGGACAGATAAAAGTAATATAAAGAAATAGTGTCTAAAACCATATCATGGTATAACTAACAGACATGCAACATCTAAATAGTTGCCAAATTCTATGCTAAATATTTTATTAATTTAAAACCCAAGTACATTTCTTTGTAATCTTAACCATTTTTTCTGCCCTGGCTGCATCCAAATTTCTCATTTATACTTCTTCCAGTATAGAGCTAGCTACATTGTAGTTTAACTTGATTAGCATCTATTTTTCTCCTTGTAACATATATATATATATATATATATATATATATATATATATATATATATTAAAAAGTGATGCGTGTGCAGTTCAGTATCTGACAAACATTGTGTTCCATCTGGTGAAACTCATACTGTGTTTTCTAATCACAAGCAAATTCCTCTCTTAATTCATCTATCCCCCAATGTCTTCTTAGAATTCATTTATTTAGACTATTCTGTTTCTGCTAATTAAAGTTAATTTACCTCCCTCATCCAAAGTAACAGATTTGCTATTTTACCAATTGTACCCAACATTTATGACAACTGTAACTGGAAGTAAAAAAACAAAGCATGTACCAAAACATTTGTAGATACAATATGAATGGAGTTCAAATTTGGGGGAGTATTCAAGGTGAGCCTTGATAGAAAGGAAGCTTTATATAGCTAGGATTTGGGGGAAGGGAATTCCAGACAGAACAGTGTGAACACAAGCAGAACCACAGAAGAAAGTGTAATTCAAGCTTACCAGTAGATCTGTGTGTGTGGAAGCACTGAAAAATAAGACCATGGAAGGCTTGGTGTACTCCATAAGCAGATTAATTATTCTGTAGTTAGGGAAGGATTTTCACCAAATCTCTGAGGTGATTACCCCTCAGTAAAGTTGACGTGATAGCAATGACAGCTAATAGAAACTATAGGCAGGGAGGCCAGTTAGAAAGAAGCTATTGCCAACAGTTAAGTTGAAGCGTAATGAGAATTAAATAAGGGCAGTGGTAGCAGAAGGAAAGTTGCTAGATTTGATCTGAGAAAGAGGTGACAGGAGCCACCAATGGTTTGAGAAGAGATAGGTGGATAATGATGCTGAATTTCTAAGCCTGGGAGTGTAAGTGCTGGGAATAAGAAAATGGAGGAGGATCAGGTTTAGATAAAGCACAGACAAACTAGTTGACCCAGGACAGAGCCTTGGAAACTATGTGCATTGTGGAATAGTTTGAAAGAACAGTCTGCAAAGAAGCTGTTGTTCAGGTGAGGAGATGGTCAAAGTGCAGTATAGTGTCATGAGCAACAAGGAGAATGTTTTAATACAAATGAGTGTTAAGTATTACAGAGTTTTCTAGGCATCTGAGAACTAATGCAGGATTTGCTCAGTAGGCCTAAAAACAGATCCGTTTGAAAAAAGATCTAGTAAAATCTAGAGCCAAGGAAATTAATTTTGAGAAATTAAAGATTGTGTGCAAAAAGCCAAGAAATGCTAAAAAATATGTGATATTAAATATGTAAGTTACCATATATCTTAAATCAAGTAGTTGCTAATACATACATTATATTTATATCTGACAAAACAAAGTTATGAGCATAACAGGACATTAAAAATAAACTCTTTCACATGCACCAAGATATAGTGCTGTAAACAAAATGAGATGCCATATCTAAAAACAAGATCTAACTGGGAAGAGTTCTTGATACAACAAGCATTTGAAGAAAAAAAGAGGATTTTAGAGACACGACTTTGAGGAAATGTTTTTGTAGAAAGCTATCTTGTCCTCACCTCACATTCTCCCACCCATCACATCTGACAGTGTTTGGGGGGAGCTAAAACCAAATCACTTGGAAAGGAAGACCATGGACCAACAGAGTCATATGTTTATACCTGAGAAAGACAGCCAAAGCAGCCTTCGGGAGTATGTGTGCGTGCGTGCGTACATGGGAGCGCGTGAAGACTGAAAACTAACAATACCCTCACAGACAGTAGAGCAGGGAATGTAGAAGTATTTTCCAGGGACTAGATACAGACCCCTCAGGAAAGAAATTTGGTCTAGGGTCATTTTTAGGTTCTACCCAAGTAGTAGTTTTTTCTAGTCAAGTGACCTAGACAGCCTTAACATTCCCCTCAGTTTGACTAAACTTTAGACAGTCTTCTTCCTGACTCTAGGCCCGTTCTGTGATGAAGATAGGAAGAAGCTTATATTTTTTAGGGGGCTAAGGCCAATTAGCAAACAGTAGTTTGTGATTCCCCCACCTCAGCTCTCAAAAGCTCTACCACTCTTTGTTTCAGAGGAATTAAGGAAAGACTGAATTCTGACCCCTCTCCTTTATTGCAGTAGTCTTGAATAAAGTCTTTGCCTGATTAACTTTATCTAGTACAACTTTTACTTTGACACAGGTAAGTGGCTGTCTACCGAGGAGTCTGTGCTAAAGTGAAAAATCAATATGGGACCAAGTTAGAAGTGACAAGCCAAAGGCAGGTCATGGCACGAGTCCTAGGAATTGTAGTTGGCAAAGGATTTCTAAAGAATTCACACATGCTCATGAGTCTTAGGGTTCCCAGATTTAAGAACTAAAAATGTGACACATGGAGTTAAATTTGAATTTCAAATACAAATAATTCTTCTAGTATATTTTGTGAAATCTTTCATACATACTTATACTAAAACATTATTTGTTGTTTATCTGAAAATGAAACTGGACTGAGCATGTTGTATTTTATGACATTTCTACCGCAAGAGAAACCGTCAGTTTTAAACATCTGCTGTTCCTAGAGAGCGAGAGCTTGCTTATAACAGCATCAATCACCAGCTCTTACAGCTCTCTTCTACTGTGTACTTCTCTCTCCTTTCCACTCCACCTACCCTCCTCCACATTCAAAGCCGAAAGGGTCAGAAACAGCAGCTAGCATGAACAGGAGGTGGTAAGACAATAAAAAGAACAGAAATCAGCTTCCTTCTGCCCCTCAAGGCGGATAGCAGTGTCAGGTCCCTCCAGGTCTTGGCTGGTGGAAGAGGGTAGGGGATATCCTATCTCTGAAGGAAGATTTGAGTGTTGATAACAAAGTTGCATTTCCACATTCTGTGTATTAACACCTGTTCAAAGTACCAAGTCTATAGATCTACGTTGCTAGTCTATAGGTACATGACAATAAAATAAGTACTTTTCAAATTTTATGTGCTTCAGTATTTTGAGATTAATCATTTAAAAGATTAATAACTTGGGGCATCTGACTCAGTCGGTTAAGCAGCCAACTCTTGATTTCTGCTCAGATCATGATCTCACAATTCATGAGTTTGAGCCCCCTGTCGGGCTCTGCACTGACAGTGCAGAACCTGCTTGGGATTCTCTATCACCCTCTCCCTCTGCCCCTCCCCCACTTGCACTCTCTCTTTCTCTCCTAAAATAAGTAAAATAAACTTATTTTTTTAAATAAAAGAGTAATAATTCTAAAAGGATAACTCTAAAAAATTAACTTTGCATATTGTAGTAATACCACTTATAAAATATCTAAGTATTATTGGAAAGCACTAAATATTAATGAATATTAATAAAACTTTTCTGTGTGATAATTTATTTTCTTTTTAAATCTATATTTTTTATCAATCTCTACACCAAACATGAGGCTCAAACTCACAACCCCAAGATAAAGAGTCATATGGTCTTCTAGCTGAGCCAGGCAGGCACCCCACTATATAGTTTGATAGAGAGATTTTCTATCTTTATATAGAAATGCATCTATAGATTTTCTAATCTTTTGTGTCACAGATTTTTTTCAGTACTTTCCTATTGAGGTGTAATTACACCAAATAAAGTTAATTGATTTAAGTATATAATGTGATTTATAGGCATTCATATCAGAATATTTTAAGAATCTAATGAATACTATTATTTCACATGTGCAAAAACACAGATTTTGTTTCGTACAATTTCAGGGTGTTTATTTACCTTTAAAGCCCATCCATCAATGACAAAATTTTTGCTCTAGGTCTTTTCCTCTGGACTGGTGGTTGATTATTTGAGACAATGACTTCACAAATATATTATACTTATGTATCAGAATTTTGAGTCTAATGTTTGTAAATATAAACTTTACCTTTTTATATGAATGCTAACTATAAATGCTATGTTCTTATCTACAGGATTAGCAGAATGTACTATGACCTTTTTTTTTTTCTTTCAGGTGCAGGTTTACTTTTTCCATCTTTCAGTGGGAATTCCTATCTAGAATTACCTTTTTTTATAACCCTGGATGAGTTCACATGTGTTCCAGGGAAAGAACATAACAGAACTGTTACCATCTACTTGACTATAAAAACAAACACTTTGAATGGAACTATTCTCTACAGTGAGTATTAAATGTTTGACTTCCTATATGTCAGTTTTCTTTCTCAAATGTTAACCTATTGAAGCAATGAATTATTCATTTAAATATTGTAGGAAAACTTTTCTAGCTTAGTGCATGAAGCATTACCAAAAGAAAATCTTAGTTCTTTCTAGTTTTCTTAAGAAGTTTCTTTAATTTATGAGTTTTTCAATGGAACATGACTTACAAACAGGCTCTGAACCAGCAAGGAAGAATATAGCAAGCATATGAATTTGATGGCATATGGCTATAGCAGTAAAACATAAATGCTTCAAATGTTTCAGGGCATATTTTTATAATATAAATCACTAAATATGAATTGAATTCAATACTTAGTAATTTGTAAAATGGCATTCCAAAGCTGAGGTTCATTCAATAATTGGGAAAATTTCCTATCACACTTTTAGCGTTATCTTAGCTGGTTAGAAAAATAGTATAGTATTAACAGTATTTATTTAAGGAAATGCATCTATATCAAGGTTTCCCTAATTACACAATGTGCTCACAGGGATTTCTATAACCAGAATTTACAGATTTCTTTCTTCTGTGGCTGAACATCACTAAAGTATATTCCGTGCAGTATTCCAAATGTGATAATGTTTTTTTTTTCTTTTTTTCTTTTGAAATGAATATACAATAGTTTTAACAATTCCCTCTATTGGAGGTATAATGTCTTCAGTGCTTAGATAGATTATCCATTCTAGGGAAAGTCATTATTTCTAAAAATATTTTCTACTCTACTTTGAAATATTTTGCAAACTTGAGTCATCATTTTGTACTTTCCAAAAAAATTAAACCTTTTTATTAATGGCTATGAGTAAAATGCTTAAAAGAAGCATTTATTGGAAAACAGGGTGAAATTAGAAGTTTTGAATATTAAAACGGAAAACTTGGGGCACCTGGGTAGCTCAGTTGGTTGAGTGTTCAACTCTTCATTTTGGCTCAGGTCATGATCCCAGGGTCATGAGATCAAGCCCTTGTATCAGGCTCCATGCTGGGCATGGAACATGCTTAGGATTCTCTCTCTCCCTCCTGCTGCCCATATCTCCTGCTTTCATCATATATATAATATATCCATCTATATATATATTAAATTATTATATATTAAAAATTATATACATTAAAAATAAATTTAAAAAAAATTTTAATGTTTATTTATTTTTGAGAGAGAGAGAGAGAAACAGAGCCTGAGTTGGGGAGGGGCAGAGAGAGGGGGAGACACAGAATCCCAAGCAGGCTCCAGACTTCGAGCTATCAATGCAGAGCCCAACACAGGGCTCGAACTCATTAACTGTGGGACCATGACCTGAGCTGAAGTCAGGCAACCAACCAACTGAGCCACCCAGGCGCACCTACACTAAAAACAAATTTTAAACTGAAAACTTGTTATATTTTAGAAAGAAACTAATGTCAGAACTAGACAAACATTATTTATTTCCCAGGAGTGTAAGAACCCATGTTAAAATCATGGCTTTAGAATGAATTATTTATAAATCTGATTTATTTAGAGAGAGAGAGAGAAGAAAAAAAAGGAAAAGGAAAATTTGTTTTATGTATAAAACCTAAGTTGTGGTAGATAACCATGAAATTTGGAGGTAATAGTATATTGCAGGGGAAAGGAAACAAAACAAAACACAGAACAAAAGACACAAACATAACAATTTAAAGACACAAAGCAAAGTGATTTTCTGGCTTTGCAATTTTTTTTAAGTTATATAGAGTAAGACGGTGTTTTCTTGTAGAGAGTGTGTCTTTACCAACTAAAAACAGCTCATTGCCAAAGAAGCAGCCAGCCCCTGGGAAGTCTCCTCTGGGCTCATGCTCCTGGCTCATATCTATGCTTGTACTCAATGTGCTCTTTTTAAAAGCCATAAAAATACATGCCAAGCATATATACACCCTGTCCAAGTTGGTACTTTAATTTAAACCAATAAACTGAAGCGGATGTTAGTGCCATAAGATTATTCTTGCCTTTTATATCCAGTGACCTCCAAAAAAAAAAAATCAAACTAGAAATTATTAAAAAAAAAACAAAACACCATACCTTTGTAATGATTATCAATTTCTGTCTTTGTCTTACATAATTGTTGTCCCAGAACTGGATACATCAAAGCTATTTACTCAAGGGAGTTTCATAGCCTGTGAATGGAGAAAATATTTTTGTCTAGAAAGCATTCTTTTGTTCATCTGTAGAGTGGTAATTTAATCCTACACTGTTGGGAATACCTCAGCAGAATGTTTCATGGGATTTTTGCTTTCAGCCCTCTTCGAATTTATCAACCTCATAAAAGCCTCACAACAGATGAACATGAAGATTTTTGTGATTCAGTTAAACATCCGTAGTTTAAAAGGTGTCCCTTAACTTGACTTAAGGGCTAATTTTCTTTCCTTTGAAGTCAGTATACTACATGTAGGAGCAATTAAGAATAGTGAGGAAATTAGAACAGATGTTTCACTTTAGAGACTAGGAGTTGATTTTTGTCTGTTTTTTGTTTTGTTTTGTTTGTTTTTTAGTTTTGTCATTTTCATTCCTGGACATTTCAGTAAAAACTCAAATCATTCTACAAACATTTATTGAATACTTGTGTTTTATATCACCCAATTTTAAAGGGAGAAGGATAGAGAAATATCAGGTTGATAAGCCAGTGTCGGCTTTGAATTATATTCCTAGTTCAAAAGTGTAGATTTATCTTTTCTCAGTTTGCCTCACCAACTAATTGATGTTGAAAAGGAACAAAAGGAAGATAAAACTGGAATCCTTATGGGGTTACAGTAAAAATCCTTAGAAAGGATAGTTTAAAAAAGAACTCTCTGTGGGAGAGAGACAGCTCTGAGAACAGCAGTCAAGATGAAAAGAAAGCTTTTTGAATCTGCCACTGAACCAATTCAGAATTCTGGAACCCCGTCAAAGGAGCTACTAATAGGTCACGGGAGAAGGGATGAGACCACACAAAACTCTTTAGGTGCACTTTCAGAAAATGAGCTCTATTTGGCCAGCGGTATCAATCAGGAGGTTTCGTCATGAGATGTATTACTATGCAGTTGAATCCCATTCTGTGCTACTTCTTTGAAAAGAAATAAGCATGCCCTTTGGAAGTATGTGATCTTTGAGAAGTAGGAGCAGACATCTGACCAAGTTGCAGGAGGCAAATTACATGAGCAACTCCAGTGAGAGAACAAGATTCAGAAGCAATCTTTGTATTACTTAATATTTGTATTTGAGAAAGAAAGTATAAGAAGGGCTAGTCTTAGGTATTTATTCCAGGTAGAAATTGACAGAACAAGTAGGATCATTGGACCCTCCTTTTTCGTGCATTTGGGGAGGGCTAGAAGAAGAGATTTCTGAGATTGCTGAGGAAAACACATGAAATCTAAAGTATCATAACATCTGCTTTTCTCTATAAAATGATTCCCAGTAGGATACACAATATCTTCATTAGATACTTATTACGCCAAGGCCAGTGAAATCCCACAGTAGTTCCTGACAGCATTTTAAAAATATCTTCTTTTCTTAGAGAAAAAAGTGTGCTCAGTTTTAATCAATTTTACAATGTGCACTGTAAAATTCTTTGAATATCTGTGTCCCTCCTTGATAGCTCCCAGTGGAGCTTGCTCCAGACGGCTAGGAGAGGGAGTGGAGTGGAAAGCATGGTTGGATGAATTCATACATTGCCATTTACAAGATACACAAAGATTGCTTTTCATCTTATTTTTTTATGACAGGAAAGTCAAATTCAACAAATTTTAACTGAGTGCCAAGAAAGCACATCACACTCTTCTAGGCACTGTGACCTGTACAAAGAGAGATAAGAAATAACCTGTACCCTTTTCTCACCGTTTAGCTGACTGTGATAGGACTTAATTATAATAGGAGTAGAAATTAAGAACAAGGGCTGAGTAAAGAGATTCTTTACACTAGGAATCTGTGTTTATGTCTCTTCACCTAAATAGGGAACACTTAGTAATCTGGAATTGTGTTTTACATCTCTCTTCCACCCACCTCCTCAGTACTTCACCAGTGCCTTGTGTAGAGTAAGGTTTTTAAGAATTGTTCATAAAGTTCTGTTGATGAGTTACTCAACTGTGATTGTTGTGATGAAAAATGAGTAGGTATTGAAACTATACTTTAAGAAACCATTCTGTTAGTAAGCAAGTTAAAAAAAATGGTGCAGATTTCAAGGGTTTACTCAAAATTTAGCTTAAATCAAAGAGAATCTTATTCTGGGTCTATTTAACGACCAGGAGCATAACAGGGGTTGGCAGTTTTTTTCTGTAATGGCCAAAGAGTAAATATTTTACGGGCCACACACTCTGTGTTACAACAGTTCAACTCTGCCAGTGTAGCGTGAAAGCAGCCATAGACAGTATGGGACTGTGAATGAATACAGCTGTGTTGCAAAAAATCTTTTACTTGCAGAACTGAACAGTGGAAGAATTTGATCTGTGGGCTATAGTTTGCCAACCCTTGACCGAGAATGATGTGATTTGTTAGACGTCTCTTGAAAGAGAACATTGTGTTAAGAAAAATTAAACTCTATTTCTGTGATTGAAATTTATGAAGACATAAATCAGTGAGAGATACACAGTGTTTCTATGTAATTGTATGTAATTATATCAAGAAATGGACCAGTGAGGAACAAACTTGCTTCTAACAGACAGAGGTAGGGGCAAAAACAAACAAATGAGCCCATTCAAGGATTGGAATTGGTGCCATGCCCACCTCAAGAACAGTAAAATCCAGTGATTAAGAAAATTACTATGGAGCTAGACTATCTGGCTGTGCCCTCTGGGCAAATTACTTAACATCTCTGTGCCTCAGTATCTGTAAAATGGAATCGTATTATTTGTAATAATACCAAAGATATGAAAATTTCGTTGTAAGGATGGGGAGAGTTAACACATTTAATATGCTTAAAATTGTGTTTGGTGTATGGCAACATGAAGTCAATGCTAAATATCTTCTTCAGCTAATGTTCTAATCCTTCCTCTCTCATAACTTGCCTGGTAAGGAGTCTTGGGAATTAGATGCCCAGGATGCTATGTTCTTATCTAATAGGTGTCCTTAACATTACATCCATGTGATAGACATACCACCCTGGGAAAGAATATTTAGACTATAAAAAATCTTGGAATCAGGAATGAGACAGTAATGGAGCAAACAGTAGATGCAATTTTTTGTTTCATTTTTAACCATTTCATCCAAATGAGGAGAATTCATTTCCTGTAAGAATCTTGTATTGTGAGTTGTATTTTCTTTCCTGGTTAAGCACAATTAGCAGCCGAGGCAAGATTAAAATAGGGTCTCAATAAATTTTAGCAACTGGCCCAGAAGCCACTCTGCAGCAGCATGTAATAAACATGTGTTAATAATTAATTCTGTGCGCCAGGCTGCTGCCACAGTGTAGCAGTTCTCCTGGAACTTCTCTGCCTCCCATCCTTTCACAGACCAACCAGATCACCCCAACCACGTTCTAACTACTAAAATGTGTTACTGCTCATGTTGCCCCCGTTGCTCTAAGATGTCTTCAACCCTGAGCCACTGCTGCTAAGATTGATACTGGGTTTGCTGCTGCTACATACAAATAAAGACCTTTAAGGAGAGCCAGGAAAGGGGAATTCTTCAGCTACAGTCAAAACACATGTGCTCAACAGAGAACTCGATGCAAATTCAGGGAATAGTTTTTGTTACATGCCATGAAGGCGCCACCAGGGACGGAGAGATCATCCGCTTACTGCCATAGGCAGTCCTGATCAAAATGTCAGTAGGTAACCAAAGGTAGACGTGAACCCAAGTTAGCTGTGAATTAATTGTACAACACAAGATAAATCAATTAACCTTTCTGTATTTCATTTTGATGACAAATAATGCAGATGAATTTTTATTTTCAAGTTCACGGGGTCTGAAAATGTATATAGGGCACCTGCGTGGCTCAGTTGGTCAAGTCTTTGACTTTGGGTCAGGTCATGATCTCATGGTTCATGAGTTCGAGCCCCACATAGGGCTCTGCACTGGTAATGGGGAGCCTGCCTGGGATTCTCTCTCTCTCCCTCTCTGTCTGCCCCTCCCTCACTCACACTTTCTTTCTCTCTCTCTCTCTCTCTCTCTCTCTCTCTCTCTCTCTCTCTCTAAAAATAAATAAACTTAATAAAAAAAAAAAAGAAAGAAAGAAAGTGTGAGGCACCTGGGTGGCTCAGTCGGTTGAGCATCCAACTTTGGCTCAGGTGGTGATCTTGTGGTTTGTGAGTTCGAGCCCCACATCGAGCTCAGTGCTGACAGCTCAGAGCCTGGAGCCTGCTGCTGATTCTGTGTCTCCTGTCTCTCTGCCCTCCCTTGCTCACATTCTGTCAATCTCTCTCACAAAAATAAGTAAGCATTAATTTATTTAATTGTATATAAAAGTGTTTTTGAAAAATACAAAGTAACATATAAAGGTATGAAGGGATATTTTGTTTTATGAGAAATGGTAGAAATCTATATCACTTTATGGAAATTTCCAAATTGGACCATCTGTATACCTGATTTAATAAGCATACTATCTGTATTCATCACTATCGAGCCTATAAGGAATGGTGAATTTTATTTTAATTCAAACTGATGACCAGTTGTTTATTTGTACATGAACTCAAATCAAACTGTCATTGATGTTTGGGAGCACTCATTACAATAGTTCCAATAGAGAAAAATTCGCATTTTTAATGGAAGTGGTACCATATAAACCATAATTACTCTCTTGAGTATTTCAATTAAGTGATAAAGTATCTATGCTTAGAAATTTTTGGGTCTACAACTCAATGTAATAACCAAGCAAACCAAAATTATAAAAACTTGAGGACATAATTATTTCTGTCTCTCTGGCTTATTTCATTATTATTCCTTTCTTGTAAGACTAAATGTATACTGTATACTGTATAACATGTATATACATATATGCTATGTATATAATTTATACATTTTAGACTCAATTATTAGGGTTATCTCTCTAAAATGCTATGATATGATATCTAGAAACTAGAGTTCTGTAATTTTTAAGTAATTATTAACATTTATTGTTCTAAGCAGCAGTTTCTATATTTAATAAATCTTAAATCAGGAGATACAATTGATGATTTCATTAGTATAAATTGGGGAATTACAAACTTTGTAAAGTTTCAAAATATTTTCTGCATAAATATTCAGAAAAACTCAAGACATAAAGGATTCATTGAAAAAATTACTACACAGCCTAAAATCATAAAGAATCCTTTCAAAAAGGATAAGTTCACACTTCTCTGCTAATGGATCATCAAATGTCTTTTCAGCGAAACAACAGAATGACTCTCTTTCAATGGCTTAATATTGACATCTTCCACAGCCTTCAAGTCCTGTCCAAGGCAGCACAGATTGGATATTATGGGGAAAAAGACACTGCTCTTCACATTTGTCATATATCACAGAAAGAGAGATGCACATTTTCTTGATATTTTTGGGTTCAATGAGCACTGTTGAACTAAATTTAATGTGGCATATGGATTACTCAACCCATAAAGTTTATTACAAAAATATACATCTGACAGTAGTCATTACTTATGATTTTCTTTAGAAGTTCTATTTTGCAAATTTTATATTTTATTTTACTAATTGCCAGTAATTTTTCATTTTTTTTATTATAGTTGTGTTTGAAAACATGTTTTTAGTACTTGTGAGATAATAGAAATATATATATTTGTCTCTGCCTCCAGTTACTGACACAAAGCTCCTAAAACCCTTGTAATTTCTTAAGTGATAACACTATGAGCATCTCTTGTTCTAATATTTGTCTTTGACCCTGTCCCTTCATACCAGGCTTCTAAAACTTTAGTAATTTGTAAGTGATAAATGCAGTAGGAGCATATTCTGTTCTAATAAGGGACTCTGGGTGGGATTCTGGATGGCTCCTTGGTGGGGGCTGGTCACCAGATAGACCAAACTTATGATTGATGCTTGGAATTTTCAGTCTAAGCCCCCCACCCTCCACAGAGGAGAGAGGGGCTGGAAATGGGGTTAATAACTGATCATGCTTACACAAGGAAGCCTCCACAAAATCCCAGTATCTCTCAGAGAGCTTCCAGGTGGGCAAATGCATCCTCATCAGGAGGGTGAAGCACTCAACTCCACAGGTACAGAAACTTCTGCTCTTGGACCCTCCTATTCCTTACCCTATGTATCTTTTCATCTGGATGTTCATCTGTTTTCTTTATCATGTCCTTTAATAAACTAGTAAATGTGTTTCCCTGAGTTCTGTGAACACCTCTAGCAAATTAATCAAACAATCTTTAGAATGTCTGATCTATAGCCAGTTGGTCAGAAGCACTGGTGATAACCTGGGCTTGCAACTGATATCTGAGGTATGAATTGTAGGTGGGGGGCAGGGGGCAGCAGTCTCATGGGATACCTAACTTGTAAGGTCTGACACTGTCTCCAGGTAGGTAGTGTCCAAGTTGAAATAAATGGTAGGACACTCAAATAGTGTCACAGAGAATTGCATGTATGGGGAAAAACCTCCACACGTTTGGCAATCAGAAGTGAAGTGTTTTATTTGAGGAGTAAAGGAGACCCATGGGAAAGAAAAACACCGTAGAAAAGTAGGGTTTTCCCTACATAGGAAAGTAGAAAATGGAATTTTTGTACCATAGTACTATTTGTGAAAGACAAACAGTTCTTCCTGAGTGTTTATTCATAGCTTTTCTCTAAGTATTTTCTCAAAATATAGGTTTGTGATGCAAAGTTAGTTGATTTTAAAGTGAAAAAATCAATCTATCAAACAATATGAACTGTATTCCCTGAAGTGGATAATTTGCTATTGAATCATGCAAATACATCAGTAACCTGAGGTCTTCCATTGCCCCCTCCCACCATCATGTTACCAGCAAAACATTCTGAATTCCTTTAAAAGTATTATTATATAAAACAAGAAATCGCTTATTAATAGAAAAAGTCCAAATGATGAGTTTAAAACTGTTACTATTTGGCAGACTAGAGGAAGAACTATGCTTAATTGTTTGTTTTTATTTCATTCCCATTACCTTTATTAAAGCTGCCTTTTTGTGTTCTATATCACAGGGTAGCTCTGGTTCATGATGGGATGTTGATGTACTTGGATAAGACCGTTTATCCCTGTCATTGATTTTAGTGACTGTGCTTCCTTTAAAAATAACTCATTCTTGCATTGTACTACATATATCTTGTTTAATGTATATAATTTTTAAAATTCAGTTTTTGAAGCTTTGAAAAACAGACCTTGTACATATGGTACAACAGCTTGACCTAAATGTTCAACTTTCTTCTACTCTACTCCGTATATCGTATTTTTAAGCCTTATCTTGAAAATAGGAGTTTGAGATGATAATATCTTTAGAAATATTAAGTAATAGAAACTTCAGGGTAAAAATGGGGAAAAGAACCGGATACCAGACTGTCAGTGCATAGCAAAATGAACCACCCTCCCCTCTCCCAAAATGATGGGGGTGGAGAACAAGCCAAGAATTCAAGAAAAAAACAATTTTATGACATTCTATGATATAACTAACCTTTTATATATCCAAGAAGAGAAAACACAAGATGCTGGTACAGAGTGTTGCATTTCTAAAGGTGCTCTCATTGCCCCCAGCTTCCTCCCCTCAGTAAAAAGAGGAGTCATAGATAATCCTAAATCCTTAATTATACCATCAAATTCAGAGAAAAGCAGCCTAAGAAACTGAATAGGAAGTCATGGGGAAAATAAGGAAAAACTCTGAAGAACAGAAGCCCAGAAGACTGCTAATGGATCTGAGGGGAGGCAGAAAAGGTAAAGCTGCATCGCTCTCTGCCAGGAACTGGACTAATTTGGGGTATTGTACAGCTGCAGTCTTCAGAAGTGTGATAAAAACCTAGATGGGTGGAGTGGGCTCTAAGAAAGGGCGTTTATGAGGATCTCAAGATTGATTTTCAGCCATATTCATTATGCCCTTTGCTACTCATACTTCGTTATTAAATCTTTAATGCTGTTATTCTGTCCAATTTGTTTTCTTCCGCAATATCGATTTAATCTAAATTATTTTTTACTATATTTCACTTTGTGTTTCTCTTACCAAATTTATATTCTTAATAAGCTCTACAGCACAAAGTACTCATGGGAAATCTGTTTCTTAGATTTTGTATGTCCCCAAATTTTCTGATTTTCAACTGTATTTTGAATCCTTTTCTGTCTTCCTACCCGATCTCGGTCATTCATAAGGGTGGGCATCTCTATCCAGTCCAAGACTGCTATGTTGCTTAACACCAGGGGACCCCCTTTGCATTGTATTCTATGTGAATTTTTCTCCTTGAGTTGGTTTTGTTTTCTTTGCTATCATATAATGTGACTCATTTCTCCTAATATACCTCAAAATTTCAAAAACTGAAATTAGCTTATTTTCTTTGTTAAAAGGCTAATTTTCAAAAAGATATATAAAATGAGCACACATCAAAAATTTTATTTAACCTCTTAATGAGGGAACTGGTAAGATACTATGACTAGTTCAGAGGAGAAGTCAAGGAGTAGAGACATATATATACATATGTATATGTATATATATGTATATATATATATATATGAGATTAAGGAATTTTGAAGCGAATTTACAAATAGATGGAAAGCAAGTCTACCTACGGAGTAACAATCAGTTGCACTTCACCAGACACAATCAGTTTGAATTGCTATAGACAAGAATAACTCAAATTATTATTAGTTTTCATCAACTTACAAAGTTGTAAAATATCTGAAAGATAAAGACAGGTGAGGAGCACCTGAATGGGTAAGCTAGACTTTTTTTTTCCTATTTCAGATTCTTTCACAATTTCTCCTGATACCTTTCTCTGAACCATTCGTTGAAATCCAAGCGTTGCTTGTGTTCTACTCTTATAGAGCCTGAAACATGGGGGGAGAGATAACTTAAGTTTCCTGACATTCTTAATGAGATGTTAAAGAAACATTTGTCTGGGGTTCAGTGATACTTTACATTTCACTTTGGTTTCTTTTTTTTTTTTTCTCTCTTTCAAATTGATGTGAGCTCTGACACAGAGATATTTCAAGTTTATCTAGATCCTTGAGCATCTCCAGGGTCCTTTCAGATGTCCATAACATCAAAATTATTTTTTTCAAAATTATTTTTTTAATAAAACCAAGATATTTGCCTTTTTCACTGTGTTGATGGACATTTGCACTCAGGGTACAAAGGTCACAGTAGATACAGTATCTGGCACCTAGTGTCATGGCGGAGTACATTTGTACACCCAAATTGTACTCATTTTATTCTGTTCCACTATGCACTCAAAGTAAAAGTCAACATAAAAATGCCCTAATAGTGCAGAAAATGCATTCATTTTTTAAAATTCTCAATCCTTGTGTATGCAACTTTTTAATGTGCTGTGCATAAAAGCAAAAGTATACATCAAAGCAAGTCTGGTGCATACCAATGTATAATCACTGTCTTGAGGAATAACACTTGTGCGATTTTTTTAAGTTGCTAGTTGAAGTAGCCATTATGAAAACATGACTTGAAAAATAACTAAAAGATAATCTGTGGCTCTTCAAATTTGAATATTTTAAGCCATTTTCTCAAAAATTAACAAAGTAAGCCTGCCATTTTGAGGAAAGCAGCTGACAGTATTTGTTTCCCAATAATAAGCCTCAAGATTTCTAGTAAAAATTAGAATTTTGGAAAATGTATATTCTTCACAATGAGCTTCAGAGCTTCACCATGGTTTCTGATGAGTTCAGTAGTAATAATAACTAAGGTGATTTTTTAATATGATATAATAAAATATGTCAATCTTTGAAAGATATCCATTACTCAGTGAATCAGTATTTTTCAAATAACCAATAAATGATGTTACAAAATCCTGCAAAGGTAAAATATCCATTTAAAATGCAAGAAAGACCAATGGAATTTTAATGTAACAGAGGATGTAAAGATTATTAGTATAGTTCCAGATTCCACATTGCAACTATACTTTAAGGAACTACCACTTATCCAATTTGTGTATGTTTAAAAAGACAGTTTAAATAATGCTAATTTTCCAGTTACATTCACTGTGAAGCTGGAGTTCATGTACTTCCACCAAAGCAACAATTCACAATAGATTGAATACAGAAGTAGATATGAAAATCCAACAGCTTTTGTTAAACTTAACATTGAAAATTATTGTAAAAGTAAAGAATACTCCTCTCACTATTTTTGTTTTGTAAGATATGATTACTTTTCACAAAATATGTTATTTAGGTTAATGTGTAATGGATTTTATTATTGTTATTTTTAAATAAGCTACTCAATAAATATTTGAAAAATTTCTCAGCTTTAAATTCTTTTTTTTTTTCTTTTTTCGGTTTTAAATTCTAATCCAATGGGGCGCCTGGGTGGCTCAGTCGGTTAAGCGTCCGACTTCAGCTCAGGTCACGATCTCGCGGTCTGCGAGTTCGAGCCCCGCGTCGGTCTCTGGGCTGATGACTCAGAGCCTGGATCTTGCTTCCGATTCTGTGTCTCCCTCTCTCTCTGCCCCTCCCCCGTTCATGATGTGTCTCTCTCTGTCTCAAAAATAAATAAACATTAAAAAAAATTAAAAAAAAAATACATGTACAATATCATTTTGCTCTAATGAAAAATTCTCTCTCTACATATCTATCCATTTATCTGTATTAAAGCTGGCCATTTTTGAGGGTTGTAATTTCAGGTTGGTTTAGTATGCTAATGTTGGTATTTTTCTTAAAGTCATTATCTTAAATACGTATATTCACAATAATAAAAGAAAAAAAAGGAAATAAAGATACTCAAAAATATTAAAAATATACATTTCACAAATATCTGAGAATTCAGTAAATACATAATAAATACACAGTAAGAATTACTTGCTTTGATTTTGGATCAATTGGAAACCAAAAGAGAAAGAAATGAAAATTGACCCCTGTAGTTTCCTATGGCTGCTGTAGCAAATTACCATAAATTTAGTGTCTTAAAACAAGAGAAAGTTATTTTCTTACAGTTCTGGAAGCCATAAGTCCAAAATGTGTCTTAGAAGCCTCAAATGATGTTGCAGCTTTGGCTCTTTCTGGAGGCTCTAGATGGGAACCTGTTCCTTGCCTCTCCAGCTTCTGGTGGCCACTTGCCTTCCTTGGCTTGTGGCTGCATCACGCAAGTCTCCACCTCTGTAGTCACATAGCCTATCCTCTTCCATTGTCAAATCTCCCTCTGCTTCCCTTTTAGAAGGACACATGTGACTAAATTTTAACACAACCAGATAATCCACAATAATCTCATCTCAGAGTCTTTCATTTAGTTACACCTGCAAAGTCTCTTTTACCATATAAGATTAACATTCACAGGTTCCAGCGATTCGGACATGGATATCTTTGGTGGTCATTATCCAACCTATCACAACCACTGCTTCACATCATGTACAGAAATCGATTCTACATAAAATATAGATCTTTAAAAAGCTTACAAAAGATAAGCTAAGAAAATAACCTTATAATTTTGAACCAAAGATATCTTAAAGGTGACATAAAAAGCACTAGTTACAACCATAAAGGAAACAATAAATAGACCTGCGCCAAAATTAAGACCATATGGGGCACCTAGGTGGCTCAGTTGGTTAAACATCAGACTACTGATATCACTTCACATCATGATCTCACAGCTGTGGGATCAAGCCCCACATGGAGCTCCAAGCTGATGGAGCTCCAAGCTGAGCAAGGGGCCTCCCTGGGATTCTCTTCTGACCCTCCCTGACTTGTGGGTGCACACACTCTCTAAATAAGTAAACATTAAAAAAAGATTGTTAAAAAAATCTATGTACTTACATATATGTCTAAAGTTGATTATTAAGTGAAGAGAGAAAGATGAATAAGGCTACTTATTGCATTATTTTTTTTAAACTTTTTAATATTCATTTATTTTTGAGAGAGAGCGAAAGAAAGGGGTGGGAGAGGGGCAGAGAGACAGGGAGACAGAGAACCCAAAGCAGGCTCCATGCTGTCAGCCCAAAGTCGGCTGTGGGGCTTGAACCCACAAACTGTGAGATCATGACCTGAGCCACCCAGGCATCCCCATTATTTTATTTTAAAAAATAAAACTAAGGCTATATAAATATTTGGGTGTGTGTGTGTATACACACACACACACACACACACACACACACGATAGTAAAGAATACCTCAAAGTGGGATGAAAGAATGAGCTGGAGAAAGGGAAAATATTTCTTTTTTTATTGATTTTTTTATTTTTTATGAAAGACAAATAAAAATTATAATACAAATAATTAACGATAATAATAAACCAAGTTCTGTAATACTCAACAGGTGCCAGAGACTTTTATTATTTTATTTAATTATCACAATAATTCTAATAATCACTTGCTCTCTTCATCCCATTATAGTATATGAGGAAACTGAGGCTCAGGATAAGATCATCTTGCTATTAAGAAACAGAGGCAGAAGTTAACAGAAGTTAATTTCATGTGAAGTTAAATGCTGTTAATGCCATGCTAGTCTCAGCCTGTGAAAAATAATGTATATTTCTGATATAGTATTACTACATTGAATAGTTATCTAATAATACTCCTAGCCATCTCACTAAGTCATTAGTCCTAGGGGACAAAAGATTGTGTTTTTTGAAAGAATGATTGTAATTGAATAAAACATAAATAAAATCACTAATTTCATGGAATATTTGTTTTTTTAAAGGTAGTGAGAAAAATACCGGACAACAGTTTCTTCATTTATTTCTCATGGATGGAAGGCCCACAGTTAAATATGGATGCGGGAGTTCTCACAATATCTTGACTCTTTCTGCTAATTATAGCATTAACACAAATGCATTCATCCCTATCACAATACGGTAAGTCTTCCACAGTAGTTCTTTGAATTATACTGCTGAAACTTATTTTTTCAATGTTATCTATATGTATAATAGCCACCCAAATATGAAAAGAAGGACAAAAAGGTCCATCTGAAAGTAGTCTCACTAATCAGTGTTTTCAGTTTGATAGATAAAGTATAAATTAAACTAAGGTATAATATGATACCATCCAGTGGCAATCCAATTACATACAGAATGAATTTCTTTGAAAAATACCATGGAGCTAATAAATAGGTTAAAGAATCCTGTGGTCCACTTGAAATTAAGATCCGGTAGTTGTTCAAGAAAATATCTATTGAATGAAAATAGCCATTCAGAACTGGGGAGTTGGGGCAGGTGGCCATTGACTCTGCACAGAAAAAGAAAATCCAGTGGGGAAAAAAAAATGAATATTAGATGGAAATGCTTTCTGGGGTGTATAAACTTTTGGAAGGCAGTCTTGGAATTAATTCATACTTCAGAATTAGGACATCTCAGAAGAGAGAGATGAGTAAATATGATGGTCACATCCCAAGGGTATTACTGAACAAAATTTAAATGTAGCAGCCAAGAATTTAAAATTCTTTATCAGTGTAGCAATCTAGTGATAATGGTCTCTAAAGTTACTCTGTGTCAGTTAAAAATAACATTTTGTGCCTGAGTTTGTATGTTAGATGACAATTGGATACGTTAGTCTGATTAGCTGGAATCTTGGCTAACCTGTGAAGGTTATATAAATCAAATAAGCTTTCCCAGAGTCTGTATCAGTCTGAAAATAAAATCAAGGAAATTGACACCAATCTGAAAATGGAAACTCCTTACAGGCAGGGACAGCATCTTACTCATTTTTAATGCAGTTTGCAGGACATCTGACAGAAAGATGCTCAGTAAATGTTTGAATGAAGAAAGGAGAGTGTCTGGGGCTGGGCAGATCAATTGGTTATGACAAGAAGGCAATAAAATTACCCTAAGGTAATGAAATTATTATTCACAGATTAGGAAGACCCTTTTGGAAAAGAGAGTTGTGTGTAGACAAAGCAAATTTTCAGAGCAATGGACTTAACCATCTCTCTGACAAAAGTTGCTGTTGCTCACACAAAAAAAGAGCCAGATGAGAAAGTGAATAACTTAAAACCCAAGTTAAAAGGCATTTTGATTGATAACACCCTCATTTTATACAGTGTAATCATTTCACACAAACAATGGCACATTTGATCACATATGAAGTAATTTCTGTTTTGGTCAAACTTACTTAAAGGGATGATTTTATTTCTTGCCTTTAAGTAATGAATACTTAACTAGGCAGTCCTCAAACCACTCAGAGCCTTAGGTAGCCTGAAGGTGAAACCATCCTTTAAAAAAATATTGATACTCCTAGTGAAACTAAAAACCAAGGACTTTCCAAGTCCTTCAATTATTTTTATCCAAAATTTAGGAAGTGAGAAAGAGATATCTCCACTGACACGAAAATGCAAATCTGCTTTGTCTTAAGCGCAGTATCCTGCCAGACAATAGATTACATTAAGGGCTGACCCTAGGACTATATTGTATATTGTGTATTATATATTATATAAATTATTTAAGAGTATACAATATAAATAACAAGTATATTCTAGACAATTCTTGAGAACTTTTACTGTGAAGGTATAAAAAGAGGTAAGGTGGTAACTAGAGGGAGGTGAGGAGTCAAAAGGGAAAAAATGTAGGATGAGAGATTTCAGCATGTTTAATTTGGGATTTAATTCCACTCAACATACTAGTTGAGTGGAATGTGTTAATACATAGAAAAATAATGAACAATTGAGAACATAAAGTCCCTTAGAAGTTTAAACTGATGAGATACAACCTACGTGAGAGAAGATTCCTACCAGAGGGAAGTGAAAATGGAAAAAGAGACTTTTGATCTTCTGTCTGTGTACATATCTTGGTCTATGATTACCTTTTGCTTTACCCCTATCTGTTCAGTTGTTTATGTCACCTTCTCTTTCTGTCTTGCCTTCTCTGCTCTCCACTCTTATTTCTCCATCCTTATTGGGGACAAGTTAAAATTAAAAGGGTCTTTTGTGGGGGTGTCGGGGTAGCTCAGTCGGTTGAGCATCCTATTTTTGATCTCTGCTCAGGTCATGATCTCATGGTTTGTGAGTTCAAGCCCCATGCCGGGCTCTGCACTGACAGTGTGGAGCCTGCTTGGTATTCTCTCTCTCTTTCCTTCTGTGTCTGTCTGTCTCTCTCTCTCTCTCTGAAAATAAGTAAATAAACCTTAAAAAAAAAAAGTACATATTAAAAGGGTCTGTTTGTACAGCTCTTTTTAATTGTCTCTGACAGGACACTTGTTACGCAAATTCAAAACAAATTTGTCCCTAAAAAGCATGTGAATTAAGTTCCTTTTTAATTATATGAATGTTGTTGGAATTTCATCTGTATTTAAGGGTTCTTGACAATAAAATACCATAGCATGATTGATAAGAATTTACTTTAAAAAATTAGTGGAATGAGCTCAAAGGTAAACATGTAAAATATGACTTGGATTTTTATTTTGATATTAGCCACAGAGAATAAACATGTATTTCCTCCTACTAAATCTGCATTGTACCTGTAGGATAGATGACAGAAGTAGAGCAAACTTGAATAAGCCACTTGTAGTGATTGAGGTCAATTCAGTATCAAGATAGAAGTTCTTCTTAAATGAAATGGAGCGGAGATCACAGCTCTACAGATAGATTGTAATTCATACTCATGCACAGTTTGTCTTTCATTTCAACAAATTTTGAAAGGGATCACATAGAAAGAGTCTTAGTTTTCACAAGGGTTATTCTCCTTTGGGGAAGTTCAGAAAAATTCTTACTATATATATACTTTTTAAAGTTTCTGAAGTTTAAATTTTTCTGGCACCTTTTGTGTCTGTCCTGAACAAAAGCTGACTCTTTATTCAGCATTTCTTCTGTAAAGAAACCCTGTGTCCTTTCCTCTGAGTAATTTACTGTGTTATTATCTGCATATTTTAAATCCACACAGCCTATTCTACCATAGAATCCTCAAGGACTTATCCTGATGTGTATTATCCATGTATATCTGAGGCATACTCCAATATCTAGTGATTTATTTTGGTTAACAAACTGTTAGGTAGCCAAAGCCGAGTGGATATTGACCAAGAATTGCATGACTGCCAGAACCACACATCCCAATCAGCCACTTTTTAGTAGCTGGCCAGTGTAAAGGAATGCATGCAGGGTTTGATATTAATTGAACAGAAGCTGGAAAAGTTACTAATGGTTGGGCAGCAAGAACCTTAGAACTTGCTCAAACCCAAACATCACATAAAACCACTGCAAGCATTTTTAACACATCATCTTGTTAGATATTTGGTCCAGAAAACAAAATAACAAAAACTGCTGTTGAGTTTTGTAAATGGACTGATTTTTACCTCCTGTTTGATCTTACAAATTTCTATGAAATAAAAACCTCTTGTTAGGTGTATGTATATTTGTGTGTGTGTGTGTGTGTGTGTGTACATGCGTTAGTACATATCTGTGCAAATTACTTTTTATTAAGAAAGTAGAAAAAAAAAAGAAAGGGACACCTGGGTAGCTCAGTTGGTTAAGCATTCAATTCATGATTTTTGATAGCATGGAGCCTGCTTGGGACTCTCTCTCTCCCTCTCTCTCTGCCCCTTGTCTGCTCTCTCATTCTGTCTCTCAAAATAAATAAATAAGGGTGCCTGGGTGGCTTAGTCAGTTAAGCATCTGACGCTGGATGTTGGCTTAGGTCATGATCAGACAGTGCTAAGATGAAGCCCTGTGTCAGCCCTGTGTGTTGAAGGCATGGAGCCTGCTTGAGATTCTCTTTCTTCTCTTTCTGCCCCTCCCCCAGCTCTCTTGTGCTCTCTCACTCTCTCTCTCTCTCTCTCTCTCAGAATAAACATTTAAAATAAATAAATATTTTAAAAAGCAGAAAATAAATTTATATAATGCAAAACTAGCATTAAAACCTTCAAGACTGGGAAATAAAAAGGATTCTGAGCAGGATTGCTTTTAACTATATCAAATGAAGAGATTTAGTGGTAAATAATTTACGAAAATTAAGAAAGGAACAAATGACAACTTCTTATAATACCTATATATAATTTGTCAATGGCCTTTCAGGCAACTCTGCTCAAAATCAGCTTCAAGTGCTTTGCCATTTTCCCCACATAAATTTTCGGTATTACAAGTTGTTTCCTGTTGTCCTATAACTCCATGGCATTTGACCTGTAACTGCATACAGAGAATGATAAGGAAACTACTCAAGTTTATGTAAGAAGAAAGAATATCCATAATGTATTATCAGCTCTAATCTTGAGAGTAACTCAAAATGTCCTTTATGTCTCTGATTTTCTAAAATATAAAGGTTTTTCACACGTTCTTGATAGTTAATATTATGTGAGCTATGGATTACATGCCTTTAGTCTTAGAGCCCAGAAACTATGTAATAGCAACAATCTTCACTTCTTGAAGCAGATGGTGACTTTTGAACTGCGCTAAATCTATAAGATATTAGATTTATTCATAAAACGTTGCCATGTCAATATGGAAAGTTTGGCAGGCTTTTCATCTTAAAAAGGTCAAACTTCATCACTTCAATATTAATTTCTGTATCTTTTCCATCAACACTTCCATCTGGTATTTCTTAGAGGAAATGTAGGAAAACTATAGCTAAATATGTGAAATATGGCATAGTACTTTATCATTACATTGACTTGTACATAAATACATAAATCTAAACATTGATCTTGCTCCCTTATCCATACATAACACAGTAATCATACATAACATGCCCAGTACTAGTGAACAACAACTTACAATATAGTTTATTTGTATTGAATTGAAAATATCCACTACAAAACTAAAATTTATTTCGTTAAATAAGATTAAATCTTTTAGAGGTTTGTGGGTCTAGAAGTTGGTGATTTTAGTACTGTTTAGGATTATTGGGTAGAGTCTTCTGCTAGCATGTGTAGTTGTGTCTAAAATTCGCAAATATCTTGAGAAACAAGGAAGTGTCAGTTTGGTGTTGAATGAGGCAGAAATAGAAGGGAGAGCTTTCTAAATAAAGACATTGCTATCTAAATGTGAGGCTGAGTCTACACAGTGTGTTCACTGAATAATATGTCAGCTATGGACTCAACCAACCAGTGATATAAAAAAATAATTTCAAGTGATTGACTATATAGTCACATGCTTGCTTCTTTTAATTATGCAATTCAGTTCAAGTTGTCCAAATGGAATGGCTATTATCAAAGTTAAAAAAGTAAAGATTCAAGTCCTTAGTTCCTCATCTTCTGGTGTGCTGAGATACCAAGACAGCCAGAGAACTGATTGACCCTTAAGGCCTCAGAGCAACCGCAAAGACTCTACTAAGAAAGGGACTTAACAGTTGAAAAGTGTATCTATAACATAAGAAATAAACTGGATTTTGAAAAAAGATTAGAAATTTACCAGAGGGACAGCAGGTGGAAGAGGATAAGCAATGACATCATGGTGAAGATTAACACATGCAAGAAATTGTATGGAGATTGAGTATGACAGGAACATCAAGTTTGAGATGAAAGGATATTTAGTTCTTCAGCAAATCATCATCAAACATTGTAATTTCTAATGCAGAAAATTACAATAAACTAAAATAAAAGTGAAGAAATTCTTTTGAGAACCAGCAATGTATGCTGAAGAAAGCCGCACATGTTCTTCATTCTTTAATGTTAATGGTAGATTTCTACTACAACTGTCAGGGTTATTGAGGAAGTTGGAGGTATTCTTGTGTGGTGCAGAATATATGGTGACATGAACTTCAATCCCTAAAAGCCTCTTCTCTCTGTAATTCTAAAAGGCATGTATACTATCATCTTTAAGACAAGATTACATAAGAAAGTAACAGGAAGCAAATGAAGACTTAGGGGCAAACTAAATAATCAGAATTTTTTCAGAACAGCAATAATTGATAAAGTCAGAGAACAGTCTGCCTCACAGGAAAGTTAAAGGGATTGAACATGTTAAAAAATAAGATTCATGAGGAAATGCCAAGGGATTCTTTGTTTATTAAGAGTGGTGGTTTAACATTACAGATTTAAATCCCATGTATTTTCCAACTTGCTTCTGTAGGACCCACAGCTATTCCTAATTGAGATCCATCATCATGGTTAGAGGATATTTGATTACTGCCCTGAAACAACTGTAAGAAATATTTTACTGTGAAAGTCCTTTAAGTTCTATTCTTAGTCGTAGGTTTCAATCCTTGACAACATATTTATCTTAATTAACTTCTATAGAACAATTCGCACAGAGTGGACTCAAAATATAGACAATCTTATTTATTTAAAAAAATGGCCAGCCACCTAACTTTCTAAATGAAGCTAAAAGAAGCTATGTGAGCTTCTTCCTCAACAAATTGACCTTGACTTCATCAATATACTGAATAAAAAGAAGATATATATTGAGATAAATTGTTTTAGAACTTAACATCTGTTAACTCTGTTCTACCTAACACAAATTCATTTAAGAATAGTGTAAGACTTTTCAAAAGATATACTAAATTTTTAAAATTGAAAGCTGGTTTCATAGGCAGATACTGGTACTAAGCCAAAGTGTTTGAACTCAATAAATATAGAACAAAGACCTTTAATGCTTCGTCAGATAATTTATTTTTTTCTTTTAAGATTTTATTTAAATTCAAGTTAGTTAACGTATAGTGTAGTATTGGTTTCAGGAGAATTTAGGGATTCATCACTTACATATAACATCCAGTGCTTATCACAAATGCTCTCCTTAATGCCTGTCACCCATTTAGCCCATCCTTCCACCCAACACCCACCCCCAGCAACCCTCAGTTTGTTCTCTATAGTTAAGAGTCTCTTCTGATTTGCCTCCATCTCTGTTTTCATCTTACTGTATTTTTCCTTCCCTTCTCCTGTGTTCATCTGTTTTGTTTCTTAAATTCCATATGAGTGAAATCATATGATGTTCATCTTTCTCTGACTGACTTATTTCATTTAGCATAAAACACTCTAGTTTCCTCCAGGTCAAAATGGCTAAAATGAACAACCCAGGAAACAACAGATGTTGGCAAAGATGTAAAGAAAAGGAACCCTCTTACACTGTTGGTGGGTATGCAAATTGGTGCAGTCACTCTTGAAAACAGTGTGGAGGTTCCTCAGAAAGTTAAAGATAGAGCTGCCTATGACCCAGCAACTGCACTACTAGGTATTTAGCCAGAGGATACAAAAATACTGATTCAAAGGGGCACATGCACCCCAATGTTATAACAGTGCTATCAACTATAGCCAAATTATGGAAAGAGCCCTAATGTCCATCCGCTGATAAATGGACAAAGTTGTAGTGTGTGTGTGTGTGTGTGTGTGTGTGTGTGTGTGTGTAGGATATTACTCAGCCATCAAAAAGAATGAAATCTTGACATTTTCAGGGACACAGATAATTTATTCTAATGCCATCATAAGACACAGCAAATTCCTGTTTTATAGTATTTGATACAGAATTTTGTCTTGGTCCCTCCTACTTTTTGACTTAGTTGGCTTAATTCTAATTTCTAGCAATATTTGAACCCCAATTTTGCCTTCAAAGACAGGATGTTACAAAGATAAAAAGGAGTAGATTCCAAAACAAAGCCCTATAGCCAATAGCATGAAAATTCACGTAGGAGCGTAGTAGACACCTCAGTAAAGCTCCCATCATTTGGAAAACAGAAATTTCCAATATTATGTGATAGACTGGGATGAACTCAACCATACCCTGAGAATCTCCTCCCAACTCCCAAATGAATAAAATAGCAAAACGCATTCTCCTGCTTGTATTGTACTAGCCATGACTCTCATTTTGGCCCCTAGAGTACAGTAGCAGAGACTGCTCTGAAAGAAAATTTTAGCTCCTCTAGTATATAAACCTCAGAGAAGGTGATGGAAACACAATTCCAGCTTAGCATAGCCTCTATGGAGAATTTGTGGAATAAGAAGAAATGAAGTTTTAGATTGGTTGCACAGAAATCACCAATGAGTAGTCTGATCCTTGAATGAACATGTGCAAGCTGTCCTGAGGATTCCTAAAAATATTTGGAGATGGAGATTCTATAATGGACTATAATTCCCGCAGTTAAGTCTTAGCCACTGATACTTAATAACTAGTACCTTAGGTCAGGTTCTTTGGAACTAGACAGTAGGGATTTGCATGCAGGAAGCTTATTAGGGAGTGCTCTTGGTACCAACTGCCAGAAGTCAGTGGGAGAAGCAGCATTGAGAAGAGGTAGAAGTTGAATTGCAGAGCAGTTGTGAAAGAGGCTTCAGCTGACCCTAAGCAAAGCTCTGGAGTAGGGATGTTCATAGTTTACTGAATTGAGTCAAGGGGACCTGGACCTTTTTCCCATCACCAGGAGACTCAAGGCAATATACCACAGCATCAACTACAACTGGTGAGGCTCATGGTAACATCATCACTGAATGGCTGATGAAGTCCACAACTCTTGGGTTTGATTTACACATAAACTAATGTTGTTTTTAGATAAATTAGACACTTATCACTCCCTATAACCTCCATGGGACTGAGTTTCCCCATGTTAATGGCATGGTTCTACTCAATCTTGCCAGGACTCACCCGAAGAAGTTAGTGACTATTAGGAAGAGTAGTTCAATACTAGTCACATCAAACCCCCAAATTCCAACGCTGTAGATGTGGATCAGCACGGACATAGATAACCACAAATAATGCCATTCTGTGATTTATCATTAGACCATTGACCACTGCCCAAGTAGGGTATACTGGGTTCAGGGAACAAGGATAGATCTTTATATGTTCATTTTGATTCAAAGTGAAAGCGCAGGGCACCTAAAGGGCACCTGGAAACAGAGAAGTGAGGAAACAAAGCATCCTGTCTGTTCCTTTCTTTGGAACATAAAGATAATAACACTCATTTTCTGCGATATAGTCTCCTATGAGTGTAATCTGTATGAAAGTTCTTTGAAAAGCATCAAGTGTCCCTCAAATGAATAGTATTATTATTATGGTTTATCATCCATGTAAGTCTATTTCTTCTATTGCTGCCCTAGGACCAGAGAAATTGCTCACTATATTTTTTATTTTATAGCATCTCATTAAAAACACTTCATAAAAACTTTAATGAAGTTTTCTACAGATATTTCTCCTTCCAATTAAGTAAACTTATTTCCTCATGGTTTTGTTCTATAAGCATTTAATTATTTTAGGCACTATTTTCTGGATGTCCTCCAAAGTTTTCCACGGCTTTATCAGTTGAATTTTATAAGCTGACTCTTTTCTTTTTTTTAATTTTTTTTAATGTTTATTTTTGAGAGAGAGAGACAGAGCATGAGTGGGGGAGGGGCAGAGAGAGAGGGAGACACAGATCAGAAGCAGGCTCCATGCTCCGAGATGTCAGCACAGAGCCCAACGCAGGGCTCGAACCCACCAACCATGAGATCATGACCTGAGCCGAAGTCGGACGCTCAACCAACTGAGCCACCCAGGCGCCCCCAGGTGTGTCTGTTTCATTGATTGGCTGCCCGTCAGATCAGAATCTGATCTGCCTCTTTGACGAACCCTGTCTTTCCCAGTAGGCTTTCATTAGTTAAGCAAGTGGTGTATGCCTCTTAATCTTGCACTGCACCACAGAAGCATCCTCCCCGACCACCTTCAAATTAATATGATCCTTGTTCTCAGTCTTGACTCCTTCCTTCAGCTTTTCATCAGCCATGGTGAGGGCATAAGTCTCCTCAGCTACCACTTCACAAAAGAGGTACCAGGTCCTCATGGAATGAGCACACAACACACACCAAAAACTCCCTAACTTTTCAATTCTAAAAGATGCTTCATCAAATTAGTGAACATAGCAGTTTTGAAAACTCCCCTGATAATTGTAAAAATTAAAAGTATACGAGTCTAAAACTTTTCTTCATTTTCTATTTTCAATTTTGCCTTATGCAATTACCATTTTCTCTCAGGGAATTTCACAAAATAAAATTTAGTGAAAATTATGTTCTAATTGTGATGCTATATTGAAAGAAAAATAGAATCAGTATACCATCTGTCAATTCTGGATATAACAAAGGGGTAGATGGAATTATTTTTACTTAGCCTACATAAGTATGGTGAAGTTAAAGATATTTTAAAGATGGTTATGAATTATATGCTGCTATACTTACTGCAAGTCAAATTTTTAATGTATTTGCTATTATGAAGAAGCCATGGCATTCTGTTACTTAAAATTCATTAGGCTATAATTATTAGGTATTGTACAAAAAGCTTTTAGAAAGGATACTTTTATCCTTGAAAATTACTTAGGTCAATTATATTCTATCATAGACACTTTTTTTTAAGTTCCTAAAAGCAGGAAAGTTCAACACAATTTCCTCCTGTCTAATAAGAGGAGGGATGTTATATTAGAATGAATATTTCTAATTAAAAGATTTACACAGACTAATATATTATTTTCCAGATTTTTCTCAAGCAAAGATATCATAGTCTTTAGATATGCACTGTCTCTAGAATCACCAGTTTTGTTTAAAAGGATCTAGGACATTCATTTCATAGAATAGAACAGAAGAATATGAACTACAGTAATATTTATTATTTGAGAGAATAATTGCTTCAAAATAGCATATGGGAGTTGATCAAAAATATGTCTCAGTGCTTATTAAATGAGTTTTCATTGCTGGATTTATTGCTAGATTCAGGAATCAGAAGAGTCATATTTTGATTATATGGGGTAGTTTTAATTGAACCATTGAAAAGATGTCAATTTTATTTCTAAAAGTTTACCTTAATGATCCAAAATACTTAATTATACATCCTTACAAAAAATATATTTAATGTTTTCTAAATCATTCTGCTGTCAGCACTTCAAATCCTCTGTTCCTCTTTCTTTGCTCCCCCCTGCTCTCTCTCTCTCTGTCTCGCTCTAAAATAAATAAACATTTTAAAAAAGAAATGAAAAAAAAAACCATAATATAGTTCAACCTCTCATTTTTCTGCTGAGGAAACTCTATGCCTAAGGGAAAAATGGACTTTCTTGGAGTCACATGACTGAAGGAAATATACCAAAGTTAAAACTAGAGTCCATGTTTGGCACTCTTTCTCTGGCACCCATCTCTGTGTCTACTTTTATAGGTAAAATACTGCTACCTTACCTTTTTCCTTTATATTTTACTTCCTATTACATATGGAGAAAAGAGTTATCAGTTGTTTATCCATTATGGCAGACCCCCAGAACTCTTTACCCTTTCCTTTGTGAAAGGAGCAAGAAATCCAAACCAAATGGCTCTTTTTTTCTAAGCTTGACCTGAAGCACTTCTTTTTACAAGAACTATCATGCTCATTTCTCTGGTCATCATAAGTGAAAATTTGTGATCTTGACTAACAAAGAATCGTAGATCTTAGAGAATCTGTGGGCAAGTCTCTGCTTCTTACCTCAATGCATATGGATTCTCATCTACAGCCACACTGAACCTTGATAGTTTGACTAAATATTGCAAACAATGAGAACTTATTATCCCAGAAAGCATTTTCTTCCATGTTTGCAGACTATCTTGATGTTTGAGATTTACTTTAAGTAAATATATTTTTCATGCAATTTTTCATGCATTGGCCCTCTATATGCTCTTTTAAGAAAAAGAAAAAGCATAAATCCATAAATCCATAAGTCTACTCCTTTTTCTACTTAATAGTAGTCCTTAAGTATTTCCTTAACCATCAAGTCTAAGCTCTTTGTGAGCAGGACTATTTTTGTTTTTAATCACTATTTTTTCCCAGAACTTAACTTTGAACTAGCATGTAGTATATATTCAGGAGATATTTTTCTAATGAATGAAATAAGCTTATTTATCTTCGCTAATTCTTTTCTGCTGTAAGGTAAATATTCCCAGCCCTTAAACCATTCCCCAACTGATATGACTTGGGACAGCCTCACTATCCTGATTATTCTCTACACACTTCATCATATCAGCTACCTTATAAGCTGTCACAGACAGTAGAACTCAGCATTCCCTGTATAAGTGATCCAAATGCACTCAAAGAAGAATGAATCAGCTTTTCTCAGTTTTCAGACCATTCAGATTAGACCTTTAGTCAACTAAATCCTTAGGTCTTTTTTGCACAAAGTGCCTAAAATTATTTAAGTTGCTTAGTCACATTGTCAAAAGTTTACCACTCTTGTAATACACAAACATCCTCAGGAGGTTTAACACATTAAGTTAGGTTCTCAATCATTCACAGCTTGTGGTCAATTTCTTCCATCAGATATAATTTTCTCCTAACCTCTAGCTGAGAGCAGCATGCTAAACAAATGGGAGTTTTCAGAGATGGGGTAGATAGTATGTAAATTGTGGCAGTGTCCAAAAAGTCAAGTCTGAGTGAAACTCCAAGTCAAGGGGCCAAGGTAAATAGCAGTATTAGGAAATGCACAAGGAAGAGGGCCAGGGTGGGGGCCAAATACAACAAGGACATTTAGAATAACACTGGAACATTTTTTTTTCTCTGTTCGTGTATTTTCAGTATATATGATTCAGTAAATTTAATTAGGAGTCTTCTGTGGATCAGGTACTCTGATATCCTCTAATTATACAGGAGAAAAGGAATATGTGGTTTTACCATTATAAATGTTTAGTCTACTATGGTGGAAAGGTAAGAAATAAGTAAACAAATATGTAGTTAGTAATTGTGATGTGTCCCAGATGAAATAGAGTGCAGAGACAGAGTATAATGGGATAAATGGGCCTCCTTTTTAAATAAAATATTCAGAAGGAACTCTCCAAAGAGGATGATCAGAGATACATGGATGAGAAGAAGCCTGTCAGTTGAAGAATGAGGGGATGTATTGTGGATATAAATATACATATAGATGTGGATACGGATATAGATATAAATATACCTCAGTTACAGGAAGAAGTCTGGGTGAATAATGACTTCTGTAATGACATATTTTAAAAGGAGCTACCAAATCTGAGAAGCACTATATTTCCCCTAGTAAGATGTCAGAAGCTTACTACTTGCACATGTTCAGGAGAACAGCCTCCTCACAGATCTATCTGCTTGGTCTCAAATTGTCTGTTTGAAGCATGTGCTGCTCTGTAAAGGAGTTGAAGCTTCTCCCAGCTGGGTACACTGGGGAAGACTTCCACAGATTGCTGCGTGTGAACCCACTTTTTAGCCTTTCATGCCTATTTATCACCTCATTTCAATATCTTTTGATAAACTAGATTGTCCCTCTTTTGCCTCTTAAGCACACAGAAGAGCAGCACTCATGTTAGAACTTCAGTCAGTCAGATGGTGGCCTATCTGATCTCTCAGCCAACTGCCTCCTGAAAGTTTGCCTGAACATTCCCCTATGTTATATTTGACAGGTCACAAGTTGGGCTAGTACAAACTACATGTAGGTGATCTCTTCTACAACTCCATGAAACACACCCACCTATATATGCTTCTGAGGCTCCAGTGACTATTTACCTTGGCTTCCATAGTATTAGTTTCTAATGGATTTCAAAGTGATGTCTAAATTCAACCCAATGTGAATAAATTAATTTTCTATGATATGGTCAATACTCTGCTGCATACTATGGAGTATAGAAATGTTAATGACAAAAATACCATAAAAAAATATTCACTCTAGTTAGTGATAAACATGCTAAAATGTTAGAGGTGAAATACACTGATTTCTGCAACTTATTTTGTAATGTCTCACAAAAAACTAAGGTAAAATGGTGGATGGATGGATGGATGGATGGGTAGAGGAATATATATGTGATAAAGCAAATATAGCAAAATGTTAATTGTAGGATCTAGGTGGGTATATGATGGTTCACACTGTTAAATTTCCTTAACTTTTTTAAGTTTATAACTTTTGATAATGAAATATTGGAGGAGAAGCAATCACTGTGTACCTGAATCTTACCATTCAGGTAGGAGTTAAACACCCACACATGAAATAATTGCTATACTGTTGAAGTGCTGATTGTAAGAGCAATAGGAATTCAGAGAGAAGTCAACATGGATTGGCATAAAAGGAAAGAGGACCACTTGAGACTTAAAGGTATAGGATTTTGAAAGATGAAGTGGAAGATGGAGAGCATTTCAAGTGGAAGAAACAGCATGAGCAAACACATGTAGGATGGAACAGAAAAGCAGGTGTTCAAGAAAACAAAATAACTGAATCTGGTGGGGAATAGTCAAAAATAACTTTGGATACACATAGCAAAGCTAGAATATGGCAGGTCATGATAGGTAGAAAAAGACATCACCTCTTCTCTTAAGTAGTCAATAATATTTGGGCATAATAAGATGAAATATAGTTCAGCTTTACAAACAGAATTTTCAGCCAATCTTGTAAAAATTTACAAAGAAAGTTAAAAGGTGAACATAGGCGCTCAAATGAATGCTACAGACCCTACAGGTAATTATTACTCTGATAACACAAAATAATTGGATGAAAAACATTTGGGGCCACCTTTGTCAGCATGGTTTAATTGTACCAGGGAAGCCAAGTCTCATGTCTGTACGGGACCATTCAAATCCTCCCTTTCCCAAGACAAAGAATTCTACCACATTAGCTTTTCCTGGACCAGTTCAGAATTAGCAAAAGCAACCTTGGCACTGTTCCCACCAGTGCATGCTAGTCCCCTCACCCGATCAGAGAGCAATGCTGGACCAAATGGAAATGACAGAATATATTGGAAAGGTATGGGGTAGCTGAAGAATTAAAATAAAGCTCAAGAACCAGTCTTAGCATAGAAACCAGGGTATGTACCAGGGATTCAGGTCACCCTCTTCAGGGTTCAATGTGGATAAATTCCAAGAGTTCTTATAACCATATAAAATTCAAAATCAGGGGCACCTGGGTGGCTCAATTGGTTAAGCGCCAAACTTCAGCTCAGGTCATGATCTCATGGCTTGTGAGTTTGAGCCCCAAGTCTGTTTTAGGTTCTGTGTCTCCCTCTCTCTTTCTCTACCCCGGCCCTGTTCACACTCTGTCTCTCTCTGTCTCTCAAAAATGAATAAATGTTAAAAAAAAAAATTTTAATTCAAAATCAAGGAAGAATGCTTCTCAGGAAACCAGCTTATGTTGCAATCAACCCTTAGCCAGAGGAGGGTAGTCACCACAAAGAGAGTCTCACCAAGTCTGTATTCAGTGAGGACATGTAGTTTCTCCAAAAAAGTGACTTAACCTTAAGAAATACACATGAAAAGGGAATAATAGTAGTATGCATGTTTTAGGATTGTGCAAGGACCAACTGAGATAAAAATAATAAAAAAGAACTCATGTAGTTTTACTATATGGTAAACACTGTGCTAAAGATTTCACAAATTTTAAATAATCGAACACTTATAACTTCTCTTTGAGATTACGTAATTGTGCAGCTCATATTTCAAAATTTAATTCAAAATGGACAAGAAACACTTGGTTTGCCATGCATTTTTCTGCCTAGATTCTGAATGCTCATCAAGTGTGTATCTTTTGAAATGCATCCACTTGAAAATCTGAGCCTTGTCTTCTCAGTTCTCATTTTTGTAAAGATTCTCTCATTTACCCTTTTCCCTGCAGAATGTTGATATCCTCAATTTTTGTGTTGTTTTTTTAATATTGGTGTTCCAGGTGTTCTTCTTCCCTTGCCTAAAGATTCTCCTTACTGGGGCACCTAAATGGCTCATTTGGTTACGCATCTGACTCTTGATCTGGGCTCAGATCATTATCTCACAATTTGTGAGATCAAGCCCTGCGACCTCTCTCTCCCTCTCTCTGAGCCCCTCCCCCACTCGTGTGCTCTCTCTCTCAAATAAATAAACTTTAAAAAAAAGAAAAAGAAGAAAAGAAGACTATCCTTACTAACAATTTGGATCCCTTAGTGGAATAATTGAATTATTACCCATTTCCCCCAAAATATTTCATCATAATATCATTCCTCCAATTTTGTACCTAATGACATACTTTAAAACTAGAGATGGGAATTGAAAATGCCTTTACCTGGGGAAATAGGTGCCTAAATGTAACACTTGGCTAATTTCAAATATAGAATAATGAGAAGGAAAAAAGCCATTAGGTGAGATGTCCTCAGTGCTGTGGTCAGGGCATCTAGTTAGGTGTCCCATGTTATCACTGACACCCACCATGCATTGCTGCAAGAAAAAAGGAAATTTGCAGTGACTGGCAAGCTAAGCCTGACCTCTGCCCTACAACCTTCAAAGAGAATAGAAAATGTAAAGAGCCACTGAAATCATGACCTCTTGACAGACTATACCTCATTTGTGGTGTGAATCTGGGGGGTTATAAATACAGAAACAATTTTTCAGGCAAAGAAAAATTGTGATGATTAAAAAATACATATACCACAATCAAATGCAAATGTCCATGTGTGACATGCTGACTTTATAGATGAAGTTTGTAAGGAGAAAAGGCAGGGCTTACAATTCACTTGTTCCTTGTTTTTAAGGAAGCTTAAGCAGTTTTTTGAAAGTACTACTCTCCCAAGAGGGGACTTTTTTTCCTGAGTAAAAGGAAAGGAAATAAGTTCTGCTGTTCTTCTGTTTGCAAAAAAAGAGATTAATATTTGAGCCCCTTTCAACTCAGATTCATACTCCTGAATTAAATTTAGATGGAGACAAGGGTAGGTACCAACTAGCATGTGTCCTCTTGCCTTGTTGCAAGATGCTCATGGAGATGACTATTTTCTGTCTCTGGTGAATCCAAATGGAGAGATTGATGTAGATAAAAAACAGATGAATGGATGGATGGATGGATGGATAGATAGATAAGCATTCTTAAAAGTTCTGAAATATCAAACCACATTTTAAAATTTTCTTTCCCTTAGATTCCTTTTATACTTCAGCTCTGAAATCTAGCCCTTCATATTGTCACTGTTTGCTGCTAGGCAGGCATGGAAAATTCAAGGCCCGATTTTCAACTTCAAGGAGCTAATGTTCTCAATTATATTTAAAATATCTAATATACATTACATATATGTGTATAGTATTAAATACATACAGTATTTAACTGTTGCTACTAACTTCTTTTGCCCAAACATTAAAAAAAGGTACTCTGAGTAAAAAACAGAAATTTAAAAATATTTACATGTCAACAATCCTAAAATATTTACATTCACCATTTTAAAGTTTTCATGTAAAAGATTTTGCATTGTTAAAAAGTAAATATTAGGCAGAACTTTTATTATCAGTTGGAGGCTAGATTACTATAACCTGGCTCTTGGCATTTTTTAGTCCATTTCAAAAATATTTTCAAATATCTATGGACAAAGAATGCTCACATAGTCAGAGATGATTTCATTGGGCCACCAGTAGCTGCTGGGCTAAAAATAATGTTGTTCCTATGAATACCCTATGTACTCACAGAGGGAGGTTGCTGAGTGAGGGAACTCCTCTTCCACTGGATTGATTCCAATGAAACATTTTCTGCCAAAGATCATCTCAATTTCCTATATACAATGTTCTACATACTGCTAATCCCTGTGGGATTTAAGAGACTAAATTTAGTCTCAGCCGCTTTATTGTACATTTTTCAAGAGTTAACATTTGTCATTTGGCTTCTGGGATCTCCTATCTGGTCTAAACTGTTCACTTCTACCTTTTATTTTCTTGCTCATCTGCAAGCTAAATCAACAAAACAGCTTGGCACACTAAATCATATGTTCACACCATGGAGTTCTATCACATTTTTTAAAGTAAAAAGTCACTTGAAATAGTCTATATCAACAATAAAAAAAAAAAAGAAAAATAAACATTTTTTCCCTAAAAGGAATAGAAGGAATGTGAAGTACTCAAAGAGATAAACGGTGAATGTCAAAAGACCAAAGGACCAATACATTTTCATAGCTACATTAACTAACAAATGAAGCTGCACAGAATTATTCAGCTAAAATTCAAGCCGAGTTGAACAGTGCCAGGGTGCGGTCATTCACCTTACATGAATGTTTTGCCTTATAAGCGAACTTACATTCCACCTGAAGAGTTCCTTGCTCTCTGCCATTTTGATATTAGCTTTCATTGCATTTCTAACCAGAAAGCCTTTGCCTTTAATCATCTTAAGGTAATATTGGTGGGCAGAAAGCCAGTAATGGAAGAAGTTTAGCATATCTGTATGTGAACAAAAAGCAGATCAAAATCATTTAACCAATGACCAAAGCTATTAATTAATGGAGATATTTTGAAGCATAGTCCCCATTCAGTGTAGGAACTATAATGGCAGCATGGAAGGAAAATAGAGAAGGTGTGCTTCACAAAAGCAAGTCTTTTTTGGCTGTAAAGACCCTTGAAAGCACCTGGGATCACAATTTTAAGAAAATGTAGGAATATGACATATATTCAGGGAAGAAGGTTTCATAAATAAGACTAACTGAACTTGTGCCTCATTAGCATAACTGATGAAACCACTCCTCAGGACCAGGGGCTACAGGGCAAGGTCTTCATTAAAAAGTTCTTTGTGTATGCCTGGAGTATAAAGTAACAATAAACAATAGGTTTGCTTTGTATTTTCCCCCTTTATATTGTAAGGGACATAATACTGGTGGAATATTAAAGCAATGTATTTTTATTTCCCCTTTAAGTCTCTTAGTCATTCATCTCTGATGCTGAGGCTTCTTGCCCCATGAAAAAGAATAAACAGCTTTGGCCTCCAACTTCTTTGACTCTGTAGCAAAACAGTCTTGGAAGGAGAGAAAGGAGACTTTCAAACTCCTTCAGACTCTGTTAACATAGCAAGTGTCAGGCCTATCAGGGTAGATCTTAGATTTTTACTGTATGCTTAAGGTAGAGAGAATTCAAGACATAGCAGGAAGAGAAAGCCTATGGCTGTGTGGACATAATAAGGTATGGAGTAGATCGGTGAAGTGATTCCCAGGGTCTTCTGCTTCCCCACAGCCTCAGAGACAAGTCCATTACTTGAGTATGGGAGATGGTACTATAGAAGCAGTCAAAAAATGAGGAACTAGAGGTTAATGGGCATCTTTATGACAGAGTTTCTAGGCATCCAAGAAAACTCCAACTTTGAACTCAGTTTCAGATCCAGTATGGTATAGGTGGGATGTCACAGAGGTAATGGTTGGGAGATGGCTAATGAAGTAAACAGGAAGCAGCAGTCTTGGCTTGTCATGACCTGTGTGTGGCATACAAACAATCCAGATGTTCCCATGTTCCTCAGGAAGGCACTCAGTGAATATCCATTCTAGAGCTATGATAATTCCCAAATGCTACACATCTATACATAGAGTACTAAGCTATACAGCAGTGCATTTTTTATTGTACACAAAGGCTGCACTGGTTACACTCCTTCTAGCAGTGTCAGTTTTTTCCACAGCCTCACCAGCACTAGATGTTTGCAGTATTCTTAATTTGCTAAATTATTAAGTAGAAATGCTATTTTGTCACTATTTTTGAAGATTTCTATTTAGCATGTAGGTCATAGGCCTTTCTTAGGCTAATTTAAAAAAAAATGCTTATGTGACTCAGGGAACTCAGATGGCAGCACAGGATGCCCCTGAACTTCCTTCTTCCCATGCTATGAATATACAGCTACATGAAGCAATTCCTGCCGAAAGAAATGCAGAAACTAGCTGAGCGACTCCTACATGTCCACGAATGCACTGAAATGCATAAGAAAAGCCGAGACACAACCTATACATAAACCGCACCTCTGGCATAGCACCATAAAATCAGAAAGGAACCCTCAATTCCCAACTTCTCACTGAAAAGCTGAAGATTTAGAAATCACATCTAGTTCCCCAAGTTTTAAGGCTCCCATCATCAAATGGTCCCCCAAAACATCTAATTCTAAAAGCCGGGGAGACTTGTGTCTACAAGACACATCAGGACTATAGAAAACAAAGGACTTCTTAATGTTTATTTATTTTTGAGACAGAGAGAGACAGAGCATGAGTGGGGGAGGGGCAGAGAGAGAGGGAGACACACAGTCTGAAGCAGGCTCTAGGCTCCAGGCTCTGAGCTGTCAGCACAGAGCCCGACGCGGGGCTGGAACTCACGGACCATGAGATCATGACCTGAGCCGAAGTCGGACGCTCAACCGACTGAGCCACCCAGGCGCCCCGAAAACAAAGGACTTCTTAATGGCATATGAGCACTTGCCCCAACTGCTAACCCCCTAGGACTCAGTGCAGAGGAAGTGGGCAAAAATAACTGTCTTCCAGTCTTCCCTGAAAGGGGTTTGACTGTATACTATACTAGCTGCTACCTGAGGGCCCAGCTTCCATTTTGTACACATCTAGGGCTGGCTGTGATCCTTTACAGAGTCCAAAGGGTCTGAAGGCATATTTCTTTAGGATTTATTTACTTATTTTGAGAGAGGGACAGAGAGAGTGAGCAGGCAGGGAAGAGGCATAGAAAGAGGGAGAGAGAATCCCAAGGAAGCTCCACACTGTCAGCATGGAGCCCGACATGGGGCTCAAACTCACAAACATTGAGATCATGACCTGAGCCGACTGAGCTACCCACACGCCTCCTGAAGGGCATTTCTTTTTCTGGTGTACTCCAACAATAAAACCACATTGCCACTATCTCTTTGGAAGAAGTTTGTACACATGCTGATACCACATTTTACAGCTGCTGACTAAGGAACAGACACCCAAATCATATTGTTTTGGTAGTCAGTGGGTCCTGCATTCACAAGTCCCAGAGAACTATAGTGATTTTTTAAAAAGTACAAGAGCACTTCCCCATGACTGTACACTCAAGCTCAGCACAGAGGGAGAAGATTAAAACACCCATCCCTTAGTTTTTCCCTAGAAGGGGCTTAATTACCTAATTTTGCAGCTGCTGTCTGGCTTCTAATCAGCCTGCAGTTACTTGCCAACTGTGATCCTTCCCTTGGGACACTGATGAGCCTTGGCACAACCTCAACTACTAGGAGCCACTAAGAATAAAGAAGGTGGCTTGGACAATCACAAGAGTTTGAGAGACAACCAGAAACTCAGGCCAGGTTTATTGACAGGCTTCATCTCTTACACAAGACCACTCTTTGAAGACTGGCAGTGGTGACTGTCTTATCTAATGCGCAGAAACCAACACAGTCAAGAAAATGAAAAAATGGGGAACTGTTCCTAACAAAAGAGCAATATAAATCAGAAACTAATGTTAATGAAACAGAAATAAGTGATTGACCTAATAGAGGTCAAAGTAACAGTTATAAATGTGCTCACTGAGGTCAGGAGCGTAATGCAGGAACAAAGTGTAAATTTCCACAAAGATAATAGAAAAACATTTTTAAAAAGAACCAAACAGAAATCACAGAGCTAAAGAATACAATTACTAAACTGGAAAGTAGTAGAAAATAACTGAACTAGAAGTAGAAGAAAGAATCAGTCAACTCAATTGGAATTAATCCAATCAGAGGAGCAAAAAAAAAAAAAGTTATGAAAAAGAGTGAAGATAACTTAAGCAAACTACAAGCAGACCAATCAATATACACATTACAGGGGGTCCTAGAAGAAGAGAGAGAAAGGGGCTGAAAACATAGCAAAGAAGTAAAGGCTGAAAACTTCCCTAACCTGAGGAAAGAAATATATATCCAGATCCAGGAAGCACAAAGAGTACCAAAAAAGAAGAATCTAAGAGATCCACATAGAGACACATTGTAATTAAATTGTCAAAAGTTATAGACAAAGAGAATCTTAAAAGCAATAAGAAAAAAAAGCAACTTATTACATACAAAGGAACATCATAAGACTATAAGCAGGTTTTTCAGCAGAAATTTTACAGAACAGAAGGGAGTGGGATAATATATTCAAAGTGCTGAAAGAAAAAATAACTGCCAACCATGAATACTCTTCCTAGCAAAGCTGTCCTTCAGAATTGAAGGAGATATAGTTTTCCTGACAAACAAAAGTTGGAGTTCACCCCTAGACCAGCCTTATAAGAAATGTTACAGGGAGTCCCTTAAGCTAAATGAAAGGATGACAATTAATCATTTTAAAACATAATAATATAAAACTCACTGATAAATATATAAATCTAGAATACCTAATATAGTAATGGTGACAGATAACTTAGTTGTAACTCTAATATAAAGATTAAAGCACAAATTTATTACAAACTAAATAATTTGTTAATTGCACAGTATAAAAATATGTAAATTGTGACATCAAAAACATAAAATGTGATGAGAAATATAAAAACATAAGTTTTTATAAAGATTCAAAGTTAATTTTTTATCACTTTAAAATAAATTTTTGTAACTATTAGATGTTTTATGTAAGCCTCAAGGTAACCGTAAGACCAAAATCTTAGTAGATACAAAAAAGATAAAGAAATCAACATATACCTCTACAGAAAATCATTAAATCAAAAGGTAAGACAACAAGAATGGAAATAAAGAACAAAGGACCTATAAAATGGCCAGAAAACAGTTAACAAAATGGCAATAGTAAATCCATACCTATCAATAATTAATTTAAATGTAAAAAGACTAAATTCTTTAATCAAAAGCTAAAATAGCTAAAAATCAAGATAAAAAGGATACAAGATAAAAACATGATTAAAAAAACAACAAGGCCTAATTAATTATATTTTGCTATAAGAGACTTGCCTTAGCTTTGAAGATACACATACACTGAAAATGAAAGGATGAAAAAAGATATTTCATGCAAGTGGAAACCAAAAGAAAGCAGAGGTAACTATATATATAACAGACAAGATGACTTTAAGCCAAATACTATAATAAGAGACAAAGGAGGTCAATATATAATGATAAAATAGACAATTCATCAAGAGGATATAACAATTGTAAATATTTATGCACACCACATTAGACTACCTTAATATATTAAGCAAATATTAATAGGTCTATAGGGAGAAATACATAGCAATAATAGTACATGACTTCAATACCCTACATTCAAAAATGGATAGATCATACAGACAGAAAATCAATAAGGGAGGAATGAGCTTAAACTACATGTTAGATCAGACCTAAAAGACATACACAGAACATTTATCAACAGCAGCAGAATACATATTCTTCTGAAGTGCACATGGAACATTCACCAACATGCATAATATGTTAGGCCAAGACAAGTCTTAATATTTTAAGATTAGGGGCACCTGGATGGCTCAGCCAGTTGATCATCTGACTTCAGGTCATGATTTCACAGTTCATTAGTTCGAGCCCTACATTGGGCTTGCTGCTGTCAGCACAGAGTCTGCTTGAGATCTCCTGGCCCCCTCTATCTGTCCCTTCCCTGCTTGTGCTCTCTCAAAAAGTAGATTAAAAAACATTTTAAAATTAATTAATTAATATTAAAATCATATCAAGCATCTTTTCTGACCACATTGGTAGAAACAAGAAATCAATTATAAGAAGAAAATTGGAAAATTGACAAATATGTGGAGATTAAACAACATGTTACTGAACAATAAGTGGGTCAAAGAAAAAACAAATATAGAAATCAAAACATACCTTGAGACAAATGAAAATGGAAACACAATGTTACAAAACTTATGGGATGCAGCAAAAGCATTTCTAAGAAGAAAGTTTATAGAGATAAATGCCACAATAAAAAAAGATTTCAAAACAAATATTACACGTCAAAGTATTAGAACAAAATTATTTTAGTGCAAAGTGAGTGGAAGAAAAGAAATAGTAAAGATCAGATTAGAAATAAATGAAATAGAGATTTAAAAGAGGGGTGCTGGGGCACCTGGGTGGCTCAGTCGGTAAAGCGTCCAACTTCCCCTCAGGTCATGATCTCGCAGTTTGTGTTTTCAAGCCCCATGTCAGGCTCCGTGCTGACAGCTCAGAGCCTGGAGCCTGTTTCGGATTCTGTGTCTCCCCTCTCTCTGCCCTTCCCATGTTCATGCTCTGTCTGTCTCTGTCTCTCAATAATAAATAAATGTGAAGAAAAAAATTTTTTTAAAGGTGGGGTGCCTGGATGGCTCAGTACCTGACTCCTGTTTTCAGCTCAGGCCATGATCTCATGGTTCGTGAGTTCAAGCCCCACATTGAGCTCTGTGCTGAAAGCGCAGAAACCTGCTTGGGTTTCTCTCTCTGTGGCACTCCCACACTTGCATGCATTCTTGCATTCTCTCTGTCTCTGTCTCTCTCTCTCAAAAATGAATAAACTTTATTTTAAAATAAATAAAAGAGAAAAAATCAATGAATAACACTAAGAGCTGGTTTTCTTAAAAGATAAACAAATTGACAAACTTTTATCTACTTTAACTACACTAATTTAAAAAAGAGAGGAGTCCAACCAAATCAGAAATGAGAGAGAATTTGTAATTGGCACCACAGAAATACAAAGGATCATAAGAAACTACAATGAACAATTATATACCAACAAATTAGATAACCTAGAGGAATGGATAAATTCCAAGAAACATGCAACCTACCAAGACTGAATCATGAAGAAATAGAATATCTGAAAAGATCAATTATTAGTAAGGAGATTGAATCAGTAATCATAAACTTGCAATAAGAAATGTCCTGGACCATATAGCTTCACTGGTGTATTCTGCTAAACATTTAAAGAAGAATTAATACCAATGCTTCTCAAACTCTTCCAAAAATTAGAAGAGGAAGGAACACTTCTAAACTCATTTTATGAGGCCAGCATTACTCTGAGACCAAAACTAAACTAGGACACTATAAGAAATTAAAATTACAGGCCAATATTGCTGATTAACATAGATGCAAAAATTCTCAATAAAATACTGGCAAACTGAATTAAACAACACATTAAAAAGATCATACACCATGATCATGTGAGATTTATTCCAGGGATACAAGGATGGTTCAGCATCTGCAAATGAATTGATGTTAACAGAATGAAGGTTAACAATCATGATCATCTCAATAGATACAGAAAAAGAATTTGAAAAAATTCAACTTTCATGATAAAAACTATTAATAAACCGGGTATGGAAGGAACATACTTTAACATAATAAAAACACACAGCCAACTTCATACACAATGGCAAAAGGAAGCACTCACTGGCTTGAACTGTTGAAACCACTTGATATTTTGCATTTTGGCCTGTTTCTTTTTCAATGTCTTCTCTATCTTCTCCTCTTGTTTACTCCATTTTGCTCTTTCCCGTGGAGTACATCTACCTAATCAAGAGGTTGCCTTTTAGTTGAATGACCCTGAAGAGTTATGGTTATACATTTCCAAGATGAACTCTGCAGAGTGGGTACTTTGACAGTATTTAGGGTTTCTGGTGGCAAACTGGTGCAAGAACTGGCCTTTCCCCTGGTTTCTGGAAAAGAAACCCATTCCCCCCACCTCTTGACCGACTCATATTTATAAGTACTGAGAAGGCCTCTTTTTTTTTTTTGTAAGTTTTTATTTATTTATTTTTCAATATATGAAATTTATTGTCAAATTGGTTTCCATACAACACCCAGTGCTCATCCCAAAAGGTGCCCTCCTCAATACCCATCACCCACCCTCCCCGCCCTCCCACCCCCCATCAACCCTCAGTTTGTTCTCAGTTTTTAAGAGTCTCTTATGCTTTGGCTCTCTCCCACTCTAACCTCTTTTTTTTTCCTTCCCCTCCCCCATGGGTTTCTGTTAAGCTTCTCAGGATCCACATAAGAGTGAAACCATATGGTATCTGTCTTTCTCTGTATGGCTTATTTCACTTAGCATTACACTCTCCAGTTCCATCCATGTTGCTACAAAGGGCCATATTTCGTTCTTTCTCATTGCCATGTAGTACTCCATTGTGTATAAAAACCACAATTTCTTTATCCATTCATCAGTTGATGGACATTTAGGCTCTTTCCATGATTTGGCTATTGTTGAGAGTGCTGCTATAAATATTGGGGTACAAGTGCCCCTATGCATCAGTACTCCTGTATCCCTTGGGTAAATTCCTAGCAGTGCTATTGCTGGGTCATAGGGTAGGTCTATTTTTAATTTTCTGAGGAACCTCCACACTGCTTTCCAGAGTGCTGAGAAGGCCTCTTGATCTAAACAGATGTTAGAGCTCTACTGAACAAAGTTATTTAGAGATTTTGTTTCTTAGTGATGAAAATTGAGAATGCAGCATTGGGGAACCCGAGGTGAAGAGGGCTAAGAAGAGGGTCTCTGTGCCTGATGTCTGTGCCTCATCCAAAACTTGTCCAGACCAGTGCTGCTGTGTGCAGGAGTCAGACAAAGATGGGGAAGGGAAGAAAAACTGTATAGGCACATGAAAAAATGAAACTGGACCTCTATCTTACACCATACGTAAACATCAACTAAAAATGGATTAAGACTTGAATATAAGACCTGAAACGTTAAAACTTATAGAGTAAAACATAGTAAGCATCTTGACATTGGTATTGATAATAATTTCTTAGATTTGACACCAAAAGCAAAGGCAACAAAGCAAAAATAAACAAGTGAAACTGGATCAAACTAAAAAGCTTCTGCCATCAAAGGAAATCAGCAACAAAAGGAAAAGGCAACATGTGAAATAGGAAATATTTGAAAACCACATTTTTAATAAATGAGGTTTATTTATCCAAAATATCCAAGATATATCCAAAATATACAAGAATCTCATACATAACTCAATTGCAAAGAAAAAAACCCAAATAATCCAGTTTTTTAAATGGGCAAAGCAGCTGAATAGACATTTTTCCAAAGAAGACATAAAAGTGGCCAACAGGTACCTGAAAAGGTACTGAACATCATTACTCATCAGGGAAATACACATCAAAACCACAAGGAGATATCATCCCACACTTATCAGGATGGCTATTATCGAAAAGACCAGAGGTAACAAATTGCTGGTGAGGATGTAGAGAAAAGGAAACACTTGTGCACTGTTGGTGAAAATGTAAATTGGTATAGCCGCTGTAGAAAACAGTATGGAGCTTCGTCAAGAAACTAAAAATAGAACTACCATATGATTTACTTCTAGATGTATATTCAAAGTTAACAAAATCAGTATCTCAAAGAGATATCCATATTTGCATGTTCATTTCACCATTATTCACATTAGTCAAAGTATGAAATCAACCTTTGTCTGTTGATGGATAAAGAAAATCTACACATACATGCACCAGCAAACACACAATGGAATATTATTCAGCATTAAAAAAGGAAGGAAATCCTGCAATTTATGACAACATGGGTGAACCCAGAGGCCCTATGCTAATTATAAACCAGACAAACAGAGAAAAACAAATACTGCATGGTATCACTTATATGTGGAATTGTTGAGGGAATAAAATCAAATTTATAGAAACAGAGAGTAGAATGGTGGTTGTCAGGAGATGAGAGCAGGGTGGGAAATAGGGAGATACTGGTTAAAGAGTACAGACTTGTTGTTATGGAATGAATAAGGTCTGAGGACTAATGTATGATATAGTGACTACAATTGATAATATTGTATTGCATAATTTGTTTGCTAAGAAAGTAGAACTTAAGTGTTCTCACCAAAAATGGGGGAAAAATGTATGTATGTGAGGTGATGGAGGTGTTAATTAATTCAATGGTGGGAGTCCCTTTACCATGTGTACATATATCAAATGATCCCACTGTACACTTTTAATATATTACAATTTGCCAAGTATATTAGAAAAACTGGAAAAATCTTTAAAGAGAAAACCGATTCCTAAATACTTACTGTATCCCCAGCACTATTTCAAATCTTTTACTTGTATTTAGTCATCTTAACAATCCTATAAGAAAAGTGCTACTATCATCGCCAATTTTAAAAAGAGGAAATTGAGCACAGAGATGTTAATTTGTTCAAGGTCACCCAGCTAACTAGGAGACAAGCCCAGGCAGTCTGGCTCCAGATCTGGCACTCTGTTATTATGAAAACTAATTTAAAAGAAAACTAAACAGCATGGAGAAAGTCAAGTGGAGGTACTTAAAGATAATTGATATAGAGTCTTTTAAGGTTCCTGGATCCAGTTCCAACGTGTTTGAGTGTGGAGGGTTCTCCATGCATAACACCAAGCAGTTCTCAGTTACTGGCAGGGTATCCAAAAATTCAACTCAATTCTCACACTGTCTACCCAGAAATAGTATCATATTCCACAGGGTAAATGTTCAGCCCTACCATACCATATCACTTTCTCCAACCCCCTAGTTCAGATGCCAGTCACAAGCTCCAGGCAGTTATCTGTGCGTCAGACTGACTGGCTATAGATAGGAGATTCCAACAACCTCTTCCTTCAGTTCAGTTTGCTAGAGTGGCTCACAGAACTCAAGGAAAAACACTTACACTTACAACTTTATTAAAGGATACAATAAAGGATTTGAATCAAACCAGATGAAGAAATACATAGGTCAAGGTCCTGAACAAAGGAGCTTCTACCCTTGTGGCTCTTGGGACCCAGCTCAGTGGCACATGAAAGTGTTTTGGTTCCCCAAACACGGAAGCTCTCACAAAAAGGGTCAAAAGCTTTCTTCTCTTGTGTTTTTATGAAGGCTTAATTACATAGTCATGATTGACTAAGTCATTGGCAATAACTGGCTGATTCAGCCTTCAGGCCCTCTCCCTTCCCTGGAGTTGGGAGAGTAGAACTAAAAGTTCCATCCCTCTAATTACATGGTTAGTCCTCCTGGCAACCAGCCCCTACCCTTGGGTGGGGTCCAAAAGTCACCTCCATTAATAATAAGACACCTGTTTCACCTTTATAACTCTGAAGATTTTTCAGGAACTGTGGATGAAGACCAAAGATATACTTCGTATAAATCATTCTATCACATGGAGCTGCACAAGTCAGCCAGAGGAAGGTGTTAATTGACTGGAGGCAATTCATCTGAGAAAAGCTTGAAAGCAAACATCAGGAAGAGTAAAGTGGTAGGTGTCCAATGACCAAAAACATGTAGAAAGAACAAATCTGACAAAGAAGTTCAGGGAGAAATAGAGAGAACCCACTAAATTACTCAAGTGGTAGACTAGTTTTGATTCAGTCCCAAGGAGCATATCTGGAGAGGTGAAGAGGGAACTGCATGGCAGGCTACTCTGTGTGGACAAAATGGACAAGGAGCTTCCTTCCTGGATCACTGTCTGGGCTGTTCATAGGAGGTTTGTGGTTCTCAGTCTTCTGAACATTGCAGAAATTGTCCTGACTCTAGCATAAAAATTAATCCCAAGGTTAAATGCTTTTGAAATAAAGGAAGACACCTTTAGTCCCCATTTTGAAGTCACCAACTATATTTTTTCCTGAGGTGGTATACCAAAGAGTTAAATCTTACTACTAAAAGAAAAGAAGTCTTTTCATGAACATTTAGATAAAGGTCCACAGGAAACTTTTGCAGTCATGGAACTATTATTATTTCCTGGTTCTGACCAGGTCTCCAAATTAAACCTACAAATGACCCCAAGTCCAATCCATCAATAACCAAGAAAATGACCTGCTGCTTTATAATTCTTTTTTTAATGAAATTTATTGTCAAATTGGTTTCCATACAACACCCAGTGCTCATCCCAACAGGTGCCCTCCTCAATGCCCATCACCCACTCCTCCCCCACCCCCCATCAACCCTCAGTTCTCAGTATTTAAGAGTCTCTTATGGTTTGCCTCCTTCCCTCTCTGTAACTTTTTTTCCCCCTTCCCCCCACCCCCGGTCTTCTGTTGAGTTTCTCAGTATCCACATATGAGTGAAAACATATGGTATCTGTCCTTCTCTGCCTGACTTATTTCACTTAGCATAACACTCTCCTTACTTTTATAATTACAAGGAAATTTCTGCTCTTACTCATCATTAATATGTTAAATTATATGTTGATGAACTTTCTAAAAGACAGGTTTTTCTAACAGCTTTTTACCTTTTCTCACTTATGCCGGCATTGTAGACACTAAAAGACAGCCATGCAGAGGAGAGTTGGTGAGTTTCAACTATGAAAAGAAAAGAGGTAAACATGAAGAGAGTGAAAGAAAACTAAAATGCTTTGAACATTAAAAAAAAAGAAATGATTATGTTTATTTTGGATTCCAGCTGAGATACAGACCCATATTTTTTTTCTTTCTGCTTTAGATATCAAATTATAGCTAAAACTATTAAGATCTCCAATTAACGTGTGGACAGCACAAATTCAAAGTAAGGAAAATTAAAGAGAGGCAGAAACATTTCTTTATTCCTCTTCAGTATTTTCTCTCACAGTTTCTCCAGTTTCCATCCCACGGAGGGAAATTGATGTGTACTGAAGATTGTTATTGCCTTCTGAACATGTAAGAGCTGTGACACAAAAGGAACTTTGGGGCTTTATGATTTATTGCTTTATCATTTTTAGTGCCATCTCTGTTCATCCTCAAATCCAGGGCAGGCTACAGGACATATTAAAAGGGCAGCATTCTCTGTATTTCCTTTTTAAAGGGCAAAGCACTTACCATTTTGTACATACAAAGCACTTATCTTTTAGCTCACTATTTGATGAGCCACATTGAAGCCTCCTTTTCAGACCTCTTTAATAGAGGAGAATACATTTTCCCCATTCTCAACCAGCTTTTGAATTTTTATGCAGCATGACTCTTATTTTCCTGAAAATTGTAGCTATTTTAGCCAACATTATCATTTTAAGGGAATAGGCTTTTTCATTCATACACCATATACACACACACACACACACACACCCCACACACACATTTCAAACTGTGCAGGTCTATATAATCCTCTGTCAGCATCATTGGAGCCCATCACCCCCTATCTTAAGAAGCAAAAGTAAGTTCAGGCACCACCCAACTCTAAGGGACCAGAAAGTTTAAAGTCACTGGTCATTTAGAATTACCAGTATAGTACCCATGTACTTAGTAAATGACCATGGTTGAACGGCAAAAGTCGACAAATACCTGCTCTTAGATCTATTTTCTAAATATTCTTTATTTTCATTTCTGTGGACCAAAATTTGATTCCAGATTTTGATACGAATACTTCTATTTAAACTAAGTTATGTTTTTTTCCTTTTATTTTCTCCTTACCATAGTTCTCTTAACTATTCTTTGTCATAGACCATCATGAAGCTCAAAATCCAGCTTTACATGAAGTATAAGGCAGGGATTGACAAGTAAAGGGCCAGATAGTAAATATTTAGACTTTCGGTCCATACAGTCTATGTTGCTGCTACTCAGTTCTACTGTTGTGGCTCCAAGAGCCACCATCAAAAGTATGCAAATAAGTGGATATAGCTGTGTTCCAATAATTTTATGCATGACATAGTTGGCTTTCAGTCCTTATTTTGTAATTCCCTCTTCTACAGGTGCAAACTAATATCTTTTATCTTAGTTATGCACTACATTAAAATTTCCAAAAGAAATTTAAAATGTCAGAGAATAAAATTGAACTTAACAGTCAAAAATAGACATATGTGCCAAATCCTATAAATTTTAAAATTCCACCTAAATGCTTACTTAAGACAATTTTAAAGCCCATTAATTTTCAAAAAATTGATTATTTTCAGAAGTAATGAGTTAACAAATATACACTCAAAATTAAATGAAAACACACTCCAATTACAACTTCATAATCCACATTACATCTAAGTAATTTTCGTTCCTTCACTTCCCCCACACCATAATGTTACAAGTAATTCTGAGGCATCTTCCATGCATCACCATCTTAAAACAAGCACAGAGGATAGAAACAAAGTTTTAATGCAAATACCCACATTTTTTACTAGATTTAAATATAGCATATGCAAACTCTCAATTTGTATACTATAGTAATTTCAAAGATAAAGCGGCTATTTAAAAAGGATACCTTCCCCCAAAAAACTTTAGTTTACCAAAAATATGTTTTCCATTTCTAATTTGGAACCTGATAAGAAATTGCCAACTAAGAAAAATTAACTTTGCAAGTTCTGTCACACCATATGTCTACATTATCTCTTTGTTTTATTTTCAGTAATAATGTTTATTATCCAAAAATCTCAAAATAGAAAACATTTACAACCTAACTGTAAACTGTATGAAAAATTTTTTAATAAAAGCAGTTATTTTCTAGCCCTTCTTCTCCATTTAGAAGTCATAGATATCAAGATAAAAATCTTAAATAACAAGAAAAAAAAGGAAGAAAAATCCTTTCCAAAATGTTTTCCCTGGAGAATTTGTGGATCACCACAATACTGGGGCTCTTTCCATTTAAGGATTTTTTTCTACCATCCCTTTCAGTCCCAGTGCTATGAAGTTACCTTTCTAAGAACAAATCTAAGTCTGAAATGTGGATGTAAGGAACTCAGAAATAGCCCCTATTTTATTAGCATTAACACTTAACCCTGCACATCAGAATCTTTAATACAGTAGATAATCCCAAAATAAGAAAATTTATAGCTCCTTAATTTTTTAATCTTATAGCTCGAACTCCTACCCAGTAGGCAGCAGCTACACACCTGCTTCACAAATCAATTTCAGAAAAATATTATTTCCATTTAAATAAACTTTAAGGCCCTGATCCATACCTTTATCTCAGTTGGTTCCTAGTATACTTGCACAAATTCCAGAATGTCAAACCCAAAATGTTTTGTCAGGGAATCTATTTAAAAGTAGAATTAGTCAGAGAAAGACAAATACCATATGGTTTCACTCATACGTGGAATTTAAGGAAAAAAAAACAAATGAGCAAAGTGTGTGTGTGTGGGGTGGGGGGGGAGTTGGGGAAGGGAAAGGGAGGCAAACCAAGAAAGAGACTCTTAACCATAGAGCATAAACTGATGGTTACCAGAGAGAAGGGGGGTTGAGGGATGGGTTGGGTGATGGGGACTAAGGAGGGCACTTGCTGTTAATGAGCACCAGGTGGTAACAGTGTTAACTAAACGAAATTTAAATAAAAACTTTTAAAAAAGAATACAGAGGGTAAAAAAGTATAATTACGCATAAACAACAGTTTTAACTTGAAAAGAACTTCCCCTGTCATTTCTCTTTCTAAAATGTTTACTGAAGTCCATTTTTCCCAAATTTATTCTCACTCTACCATTTCTAATAGTTTTCACTTGTTTCACAATGCTTTTGTCTTATTTAAAAGTTATCTCTTGGGCACCTGGGTGGCTTAGTGAGTTAAATGTCTGACTTCAGCTCAGGTCAGGATCTCACAGCTTGTGGATTCAAGCCCCACATCAGGCTCTGTGCTGACAGCTCAGAGCCTGGAACCTGCTTTGGATTCTGTGTGTCCCTCTCTCTCCCTACCCCCTTCTCTCTCTCTCTCTCTCAAAAATAAACAAACATTTAAAAAAATTAAATAAAAAAATTAAAAGTTATCTCTTATTTCCTGATAAAGAAGATTCCATATGCAAAAGGGTCAGACTAATTCCCTAGTGTCTGTAAATCCTATTCATTGTTCCTGTCTTAAGAACTGGTAACCCTAAACCCTCAAAAAGAATTGGATTCTAAAAGTAAAGAAACTCTAAACTTCAAACTGGAAAGTTGTCTCCTTCATACAAGTAACCATTTCGGGCCTCCATAATTTGTCATCTGGAACCCACGAATTAGATGGGTTCACAAGTGGGCAAGACACAGTGACAGGAAATCTACATCTCATTCATCATGGCCTCCACATGTCACCATTATTTTTCTAACTTGGCAACAAGAAAAACAGGAAAGCCTTCTCTATTATTAGTCAAGAATATCCGAAATTTGGAGTCAGAAGTAGTCTTCTGACCAATAAGACAAGAAACTTAACCTTTCTGAACTTCAACTTCTTCATCTATGAAATGGGGGTAATAATTCCTGTTTTGTAAATATAGATATTAAGATCATGTATTCAAATTTCCTATTTTAGTTCTAAGAACAGAGTAGACAGTCAATAAAAAATGTTGTTACAGCTATTAAATTGAGACATATAAAATTGCATTTTTATGTGCTAAAAATGTTATACTCACAATTTCATGTAGTTCAACCTAATATATTTTTACTTCCCAGTGACTTGATGAAGAGCTGTGGTGTTATTTTAGGTATCTTTATATTGAAATAATGACTAAAGGATTGTAAAAGTTAGTGTCTCTTACAGATATTCTTTTTTTTCTTTTTTTTTTTTTTTTTAATTTTTTTTTTTTTAATGTTTATTTATTTTTAAGACAGAGAGAGACAGAGCATGAACAAGGGAGGGGCAGAGAGAGAGGGAGACACAGAATCTGAAATGGGCTCCAGGCTCTGAGCTGTCAGCACAGAGCCCCACGCGGGGCTCGAACTCACAGACCGTGAGATCATGACCTGAGCCGAAGTCAGACGCTTAACCGTCTGAGCCACCCAGGCGCCCCTCTTACAGATATTCTAACCCCAATCTGGTGCTATTGATATTGTCCTTAAAAGAGGGCATGAAGGAGATAGCAGAGAAGAGAGATTTCATTATGATTCAGGTGTTTGTTGTACAGTTGGGTCCAAGTGACTTTTTCAAATAAAATTATATATGAGTTTTGGAGTTTAGTCCCAAAAAAGTAAATTAAGGCAGTTGCCAGTTTATTCTAATGCAGATTATGAGTAAATGAACTATAAAGCCAATTGAAAACTGCAAAATGGGGGCACCAGGCTGACTCAGTCGGAAGAGAGTGTGACACTTAATCTTAAGGTTGTGAGTTTGAGCCCCACATTGAGTGTACAGATTATGGGAAAATAAACTTTAGCCCTTTTCTTTCGGCATGCCACTGAAGATCCTGGTGTCACCATGGGCCGCCACTCCACTTGGTGTTACCAGTATTGTAAGAACAAGCCATATCCAAAGGCTCACTTCTTACAAAGGTGTCCTTGATGCCAAGATCTACATCTTTGACCTGGCGTGGAAAAAGGCAAAAGTGGATGAGTTCCTACTATGTGGTCACGTGGTGTCAGATAAATATGAGCAGCTCTCCTCTGAAGCCCTGGAGCCTACCCATATTTGTGCCAACAAGTGTATACATGGTGAAAAGTTGTGGTAAAGAAGGTTTTCACAACCGACTGTCTCTCCACCTTTCCATGTCATCCATATCAACAAGATGTTGTTCTGTGCTGGGGCTGACAGTCTCCAAACATGTATGCAGGGTGCCTTTGGAAAGCCCCAGGGTGTGCTCGCTTCGGCAGCACATATACTAAAATTGGAAAGCCCCAGGGCACAGCAGCCAGCATCCACACTGGCCAATTCAGCATGTCCATCCATACCGAGCTGCAGAACAAGGAGCGTGTGATTGAGGCCTTATGAAGGGCCAAGTTCAAGTTCCCTGGCTACTAGAAGATCCGCATTTCCAAGAAGTGGGGATTTACTAGGTTGAATGTGGACAAATTTGAAGACATGGTAGCTGAAAGGTGGCTCATTGCAGATGACTGTGGAGTCAAATACATCCCTAATAGTGGCCCCTTGATAAATGGCAGGCTCCGCACTCATGAGAACTGGCACTGCCCCCTCCTTCTTCATGCCCACTAATAAACCCTACTTCCTGTCTAAAAATAAAAATGAAAATTAATTGGGATGCCTGGGTGGCTCAGTTGGTTAAGTGTCTGACTTTGGTTTGGGTCATGATCTCGAGGTTCATGAGTTCATGCCCCACATCGGGCTCTGCACTGACAGTGAAGAACCTGATTCAGATCCTCTGTTTCCCTCTCTCTCTCTGCCCCTTCCCTGCTCGTGCTCCCTCTCTCTCAAAAAATAAATAAACATTAAAAAAAATTTTTAGTTAAAAAATTTAAAAATGAAAAATAAACTTAAACTTTAAAAATTTGTCAAATGAATTATATGATTGTAAACAATATAACTCATTGCTTTTTGGGGTAAAAAAATGCATAACATAAAATTTGCCACCTTAACCCCTTCTAAGTGTACACTATTACTATATTGTGTTAACTATATGCCCATAATTCATTGTTTTTGTAAAAATTTTTCCAGTAAGTGTTATATCTTATATTCCTAGAGTTCCACAAAAATATCAGTAAATTAGATCAAATTTAATACTTTCGATTACAATTCCAAAACTCAAGCTGTATGTGTATAAAGAAAAGAGGAAAGAAATTTTCATTTTCAGTAATATTAGAAAATGGCAATAATCATACCCTGTACATAATAAATAATGGGCATTTATTTTTTTAAGTTTATTTTGAGAGAGAAAGAGAGAGTGGGGGAGGAGCAGAGAGAGAGGGAAAGAGAGAGAGAATCTTAAGCAGGATCCATGCTGTCTGCCCAGTGAGGGGCTCAATCTCACACACTGTGAGATCCTGACCTGACCTGAAATCAAGAGTTGGACACTCAATTGACTAAGCCACCCAGGCACCCCTAACGGGCATTTAAAACTTAAAGCAAACCAAAGGAAGACAAGTAAAGTTGACATACACTTCCCCAGATATAAGACATGGTGTAGATTTCTCCATGTGCAAGAGGATCCTACATTGCTTAATCAATGCTATATTTCAGATTAGGAGAACCAGTAGTTCATTAAATCCAACAAGCCTTTTTCCTATTGATTTGAAGAGATTTTACTCTTTGTGAATGTTTTGTAATTTTTTTCACAACCAAAGTCACAACCAACTGTGACTCTGCCAGAAATATCTTAGTAGATTTTATGGTTACTATTCAGGTAACAGGGATCAATTTGCTGTTTTTCAAAACTGCATTAGTCTAGTAATGATAGCAGCAGAAACTTTACTGTTCCCCAAGCACTTGACTCAGGTTAGATTACTATCCAAAAGAGTTCATCTTTCTTTTTTAGTAATTATCACAATAATACTTAAGTAAAGTACAGATAAATGAATGAATGATCTATTAAAAATTTTGATTGTATAGATTAAAGTACCCAGCTGATTTGATCCCTTCATTTGTCCATCAGGTATTTTGAAATCAGGTAAGATAAAGTAAATAAATCAAACCACTAAAAATGTTCTACTTCATGAAAATAGCTCCATGAATAAGGAGTAGTCTCATATAGTTTAATAAAAATGGGGGGGGATTGCCTCTGATTAATCTTACATGAGGAAATTTTAAACTATCACTCATCAGAAAAAGTCAATTTTATCTAAAATGAATTTTGGTTCATTTAGGATGTTTATTCAATTTTATTCAGATACACTGAAACTTTACTCAGTGTCTAAATTATAATTTAAGCATCTATATGATGAATGTTCCCACACAGTTTTAGAAAATGAAATGCCACATTTCAACTCATCTGAACTAATGAAATACCACTCAATAAATTAAATCCTGATGTGTTTTGTATCAGGCATACAATTCACATTGACTACATGTACCCTATTAATGATTTTAGGACAAGGTAAAAAAAATCAGAAATAATGACAGATGGGAATTTCTAGCAAATCCACAGCAACCTACAGTCTTATCTGGATGTGTGTGTTTGTTCATTGTTTCATAGTTTACTAATGATTCATGTTCACCAAATATGATCTTGTTAAGATGCTGCCAAAGGGAGCACGTTATTCAAAACCTCATTCCTTCATTAAGAAATCTATTTCTCATAATCTGAGCCTATCTTCTTTCTTCCATGGATGTTTTACATTTTAACATTTTTTAAAGTGACTAAAGCAATCCATCTTGTTTGGAAATAGCAATTCCACAAAAGAATGAATTGTACATTTTGTGATACAAACTCAAGTACATTACATTTGTCTGGTTTTCTATTAATATTCATGAAATTTTTTGCACTATTTGTTTTCTAGACTGTGTTTAATTTAGTTCCCACTTTTCTAGTAAATGTGGTTGAATAAAAGCTCAAATTGCTATTTTGTGAAGTGTACTGAAGTGTTAATGTGTAATATAGTTAAAAATGACTAATGAAAAAGTTAATAGGACCTTTTTCCACAGTCTGTTTCCCAATATGTTCTATAGAATGCTTGCATTATCACTGGTCTTTTTACATTGGGACATACTATATAAATATTTGCCATTGTCATCATTGTAAAATCTAATAAGCTAGAATATAATATAGGAGGGTAGTATAAAACCAAATTTAAAAATTCCAATCATTTAGTTGCCTACTATATGATCTAGCTGTTCCATAACCATCTCAGGCTCCACGTTTCCAAAACATAATGCTTTGTCTTACCTAACATCACAAATATCCTCTTATTCCTGTATTATGCACCCTAGTTATTGAGAAAAGTTGAAAGCATGTGCTCTGACATTAGATGATCCTAGGTTCAAATCCTGGCTTTGCAGCTTTTCTTTGTATGGTCTTGGGCAAGTTGCTTAACCCAAGTGTCTTCATCTGCAGAATGTAGATAATAATTTTTACATCATAGACTAAAAGAGATGATATAGATAAAGTGTTTCCTCAGCATCCTAAATCAGTAATCTTAGAGTTTTTACTTAGTCTCCTTCTTTACTACCTCCTTTACAGCCAATCCAGGCTCATGTTTCCTTATTCCTTGACTATCTGCCCCCTTCCTCTTTATTCCCACTGTACCATCCTTAGTGAACACCCTCCTTGCTCCCCTGAATGATTTCTGTGTTCTTCTCAATGGTTTCCCTCTCTCAACTCTAAGCCCCTCCAATCCTTCTTCCACAAGACTTCCAAAATAATGTCACTAAACATCTGGAATAATGTCACTACAACACAAATCTGATTATTTTACTTTCCCAAATTAAGCTTTCAGTAGCCTAAACCCAAACTCTTTCATATGATTTTTAAAGCTCTCCCTATCTGAGATGTATCTACTGCTCTTATGTCAACATTATCTCTCACTACTCCTCATTCTCCACCCCAGATCTAGCACACTTAACCGATGTATTATCTTTGCATGTCTAGAATAAAAGAAAAGCAACAAACATACCTCCCTGTATAGTTCGAAGTTGTCAGTTTTCATTACTGTGTTATACGACAGAATTAGCTATGTAAAATCCCTTAAAAGATTACTTATTTTGTTGTTACAGAAATAACAAGTAGAAATCAGAATTCTCATTCAAAATCTTCTCAGACATGCAACACTGTTTTTCTTTTATTGCTAATACAAACTAATGCCTTCAATAACATCAGAGGTAGAGCTTTCCAAATCAAAACTTTAGAGGTGAGCCTAGAATCCAATTTTAATAGGATATGCTACAGTGAATTTCTTAGAATTTATAATCAGGTTTCCTAATAATCACTTTTTTTATATAATGTTAAATGTATTAGAATTTAAAGAGATGAATATTTAACATTTTAAAAAGCAATACAGTGAAAAGTTTTTTAAAGAAAAAATGCAATGCCATGAAAATGCAATTAGTACACAGTAAGAAAAAAAATTAGAAGTGTCAATTTGAGCATTATCCTCTTACTGGAATTAGTAATGTGTAAAATTTCCCTTGCACATTTTTGGTGATCCAGTATGTCTCACGTGATTCTTTTTTTTTTTTTTTTGTCACATGATTCTTTACCCCAAATTCATAGAAGATATATCACAATTTTATGGACAGGCAAAAATAAACAGATTCTAGGCTCAAAATTACCATCTTCAGAGTACTAGCAATTCCTGGCTCTGGTTTTCTCATTCAGTGGCCTGAACATATTTGATATGTCACAGTTCCAAATCTAGTACTGCCTAGTTAGTTCCCTTCTCCTCTCTGTGAATCACACATGTTTAAGGCTGTAACTGCACTTGACTCTCATAATTTGAGGTTATCAAATTCATCTTTTTTTATTTTCTCCATGGTAGTATAGCTTGCAGGATCTCAGAGCTTGTTAAGTCTAACACTGTTATGCAGATCTGTCACTGATTGAATAAATATAAATTAACCACAATCCTGGATAAAGGATGATTAAATATACTTAATCTCTTTACTGTCCCTATAATTGAAAGAAAATGGCCATTAGTCAAGAGCTTCTTAAACTAGGCACCTTGACCCTTTGGCCCAGATAAGTGCTGTGAGAGCTTGTTCTGTGTGTTGTAAGATGTTTAGCAACATCTCCAGCCTCAACATACTAGATGTGCGTAACACAGTATGTCTGTCCCCCACCCCAGGTGACAACCAAAAATGTCTCCAGACATTGACAAACATTCCCTGAAAAAGAACAAAATCACCCCTGGCTTAGAACCAAAGCATTAGATTGTGCTATTTTTGAAATGTAGTATCTAATCAGGGGTTGGCAGACTACAAACAAGGAGCCAATCTGGCCACAGTCTATTTTCATACAGCCCATGGCTAAGAATGGTTTTCACATTTTTAAAGGATGGCAAAGAGGAGGAAGAGGAGGAGGAGGAAGGAGAAGGTATGTAAGAGACTGTAGGTAGCCTGCAAAGTTTAAAAATATTGCTACCTGGCACTGTACAGTAAAAGTCTGACAATCCTTGAGATAAATAAACTGAAGGTAAATAAAGTGACGTGCTCAATTTCACACATTCTTACATCATTTCTAGTTCTTTCATTATTCTCAACTTTGAATAGTTCTGCAATGTATGTGACACATGACAATGAACATTCATAATTAGGTTCCAAATAAAGAGCAATGAAAAACATGATTCTCTTACATATGTTTGAGTTTGTAGTTGATGTTCCCTTTCCTGACTTCCTGTTTGGTTTGTACTAGGAATCCATGCAACATGCATTCTAGTTTCATATATACAACCCATTTTGGGGAAAAAGTAAAACATTATTTTTGTATATCTCAAGTATTAGAATAAGGATTTTGCCTACTTGCCTTTAGAGAATATCATAAACTTTGAACGATTATTACACATTGAAATACAGAGAATGGTAAGAATCTTTGAATTGTCTATTTGTTTCTTCTCAGATTTTATTTAAATTCAAGTTAGGTAACATGTAGTAAAGTACTGGTTTCAGGAGTAGAATTTAGTGATCCATTACTTACATGTAACACCCAGTGCTCATCACAATTGCCCTCCTTAATGCCCCTCACCCATTTAGCCCATCTCCCAACCACCTCCCCTCCAGCAACCATCAATTTGTTCTCCATAGTTAAGAGTCTCTTATGGTTCACCTCCATCTCTGTTTTTACTTATTTTATTTTTCCTTCCCTTCACCTATATTCATCTGTTTTGTTTCTTAAATTCCATATATGAGTGAAATCATATACTTGTCTTTCTCTGACTGATTTATTTCACTTGGCATAATCACTCTAGTGTCATCCACATGATTGCACATGACAAGATTTCATTCTTTTTAAGTTTATTTATTTTGAGAGAGAGAGAGAGAGAGAGAGAGTGTGTGTGTGTGTGTGCATGAGTTGGAGAGGGGTATAGAGAGAAGGGGAGAGAGAGAATACCAATCAGGTTCCACATTGTCAGCATGGAGCCGGACGTGGGGCTCAAATTCATGAACAGTGAGATCGTGACCTGAGCCAAAAGCAAGAGCCAGATGCCTAACCAACTAAGGCACCCAGGAACCCCAAGATTTCATTCTTTTTGATGGCTAATATTCCAGTGTGTGTGTGTGTGTGTGTGTGTGTGTGTGTGTGTGTGTGTGTATGGCTGTATCTTCTTTATCCATTCATCAGTCGATGGACATTTGGGCTCTTTCCATAATTTGGCTATTGTTGATAGTCCTGCTATAAACATTGGGGTGTGTGTGTCCCTTTGAATCAGCACTTTTGTATCCTTTGGATAAATACCTAGTACTACAATTGCTATGTCATAGGGTAGCTCTATTTTTAAATTTCTGAGGAACCTCCACGCTGTTTTCCAGAGTGGCTGCACCAGTTTGCATTCCCACCAACCGTGTAAGAGAGTTCCCCTTTTCTCTGCATCTTTGGCAACATCTGTTGTTTCCTGAGTTGTTTATTTTAGCTATTCTGACAGGTGTGAGGTGGTATCTCATTATGGCTTTGATTTGCATTTCCCTGATGATGAGTGATGTTGAGCATCTTTTCGTGTGTCTGTTAGCCATTTGTATGTCTTCTTGGGAGAAATGTCTATTAATGTCTCCTGCCCATTTCTTAACTGGATTGTTCATTAATTGGATGTTGAGTTTGCTAAGTTCCTTATAGATTTTGGATACTAACCCTTTATCAGATATGTCATTTGCAAATTTCTTCTCCCATTCCATTGGTTGCCTTTTAGTTCTGCTGATTGTTTCCTTCACTGTGTAGAAGTTTTTCATCTTGATGAAGTCCCAGTAGTTCATTTTTGCTTTGTTTCCCAACCTCCAGAGACATGTCTAGTAAGAAAATGCTACAGCGGAGTTCAAAGAGGTTGTTGCCTATGTTCTCCTCTAGGATTTTGATGGTTTCCTGTCTCACATTTAGGTCTTTCATCCATTTTGAATTTATTTTTGTGTATGGTGTCAGAAAGTGGGCCAGCTTCATTCTTCTGCATGTCGCTGCCAGTTTTCCCAGCACCATTTGTTGAAGAGACTATTTTTTTTCCCATTGGATATTTTTTCCTGCTTTGTCAAAGTTGAATTGACCATATAATTGTAGGTCCACTTCTGAGTCCTCTATTCTATTCCATTGATCTACGTGTCTGTTTTTGTGCCAGTGCCATACTGTCCTAATGATTACAGCTTTGTAATACAGCTTAAAATTCAGAATTGTGATGCCTCCAACTTTGCTTTGCTTTTCAACATTACTTTGGCTGTTCAGGGTCTTTTCTGGTTCCATTCATATTTTAGAATTGTCTATCTATTGCCTGTTTCTCAACATAATACCACTTTCATTCCAAATAAAGAGCAGACACCCTTTTCTTTAAAATGCTTATTACCTCATGTTGTTTTGGTAAGTAGAATATTAATACTCAAGATACCCAATTTCATCTTGCTTCAGCTTAAACTCTTTTTTTTTCTTTAGTGGTATAAGAATGTCATGTGTTATTTGTTGTGGTTCATTTTATGTTTAAGATTATCCCTTCTTCTTAATGCTTCAGTTGTAGGTTTTCTGCTTGATAATTCTGGTTTCTTTGATTTCCATGATTTAAGGCTACCTAGGATTCCCAACTTTGCACACTGGAATCACCTGTGTAGCTTCAAAAAATACATGTGCCTGTGTTCCATCCCTAGAGATTGGGAATTAGTTGATTGGGGTTATGGCCTGATCATTGTAATTTTTGTAGGACACCCAGGAGTTGTCAATGTGGAAATAAGTTTGGGGACCACTGATAAAAGAGTTAGGTATTTAGATTCAGAGCCAGTCTATTTGGGTCCATATCCTGGATCTTCTCCTTGTGAGGTTGGACAAATCACTTACAATCCCATGCTTCCATTCTCTTATCTGTAAAATGGACACTATAAGATTGCCTACTTGTGGAGGTTATGGTGAGTTAATATATGTAGTATATAGAAGCACTTGTTACTTGGCATTTAGTAAATCTTATTCAATCAATTATTATCAATTAATAGTGGTAGTAGTATCAGTAGTAGTGTTGGTGATGTCATTACTTTGTATTGTCTTCAATCTTTCTCTTCAAATTTTTGTTGTTATTGTTGATTTAACACTTAATGGACCCAGGATTTTGTCTACCATTTAATTTGAATACACTTCTGTTGTAAACCATTACAAAATACAGGCCTGACCAATGACAATATATTAGGAATCTAGAACCTTTTTATTTCCATTTACGTTGTTGAATTTATATTGATTAAATCAAGGTTCCTAACATATTAAGTTGCATTGTGAAAATGTTCAAGAGGAAAGATACTATTGCTTTATGATTTTTTTTCTCAGCTACTCAACAGCTAAATATTTGTTAAAGCCAAGTCATTTGGATTATCTGTACATATTAAAAGTCCACTCACAATTTAATGTATACATATTCTTTTTCTTAAGTTTGTTTTATTTATTGTTTTTTAAGTAGGCTTCACACCCAGTGTGAAGCCCAGTGCAGGGCTTGAACTCACGACCCTGAGATCAAGACCTGAGCTGTGATCAACAATCAGCTGCTTAACCAACTGAGCCACCCGGGCACCCCTATACATATTCTGATCTCATTTGTGTCTAAATTACTTTTTAGATATTTAATTTACATACATAAAACACTATCAGTATAATTTGGAGGGTTCTAGAAAACTTAAAATTTCTAATTTTTCCAGTGATTAGATTTGTTTCGTTACCTTTTAGTCACACCTAATCTGAATGTAATTAAATTAACCTACAATATGTTTCCAAAGTGAATTTGAATAGACAACAAATTTTGACAGTTTGTGTAGACTTTTTGCCTAGGTTTGTATAATTTGTTTAAAAATATCTGCAAAAGAATTTGTGACCCATTATAGATAATTAACCTTTTTTATTAGAGTTATCATTGCTTGCTTATGAATGTATTTACAAATATTCTTTCTCAAATTCAGAGGTAAGATTATCCCTTGAAAAATTTACCTAAAATATTTTAGGAAATAAAATCCTTGATACTTTTCACCATTATCTTAATCCTCTTGAAAAGGTAAATTATGCCTTGCCAGAATTGGGCAGGAAACCAAATTTAATGGTTATGTGCCTATTAGAGTAAAAGGATTCTGTCTTCTCTCAAGGAAGCAGACTTATGATGAATGGGTGAAAATTAATTTGAGTAAGGTTTTGATTCAGGGTACGAGGAGGAACAATAAACAATAAAAGACAAACAATATAAAGACAGACAACCCAATTTTAAAATAGGCAAAGAACCTGGCATTAAAATAGGCAAAGAACAGACATTTCTCCAAAGAAGACATACAAAAGGTCAATAGGCCTATGAAGACATGCTCAAAATCATTAGTTATTAGGGGAATGCAAATCAAAACCATGAGATACCACTGTATACCTACTACAATGGCTATAATTTTATTTTCAAAATGAAAAATAACAAATGTTATTTGCAAGGGTGTGAAAAAATTGGAACCCTAGTACAATGCTGGTGGGAATCTAAAATAGTCTAGTCACTATGGAGAACAATTTGATGGTTCCTTAAAAAGTTAAATGTAACATTACTATATGACCCAGCAATTACGCTCCTAGGTACATACTCAAAAGAACTAAAAACAGGGACTCGAACAGATTCTTATATTCCAGTATGCATAGCGGCATTGTTCACAGTAGCCAAAAGCTGTGAACAAATATATGTCTATCAAGAGATAGATAAAACGCCTTAAAAAAGGAATGAAATTCTAATACATGTTACAACATGGATGGACCTTGAAAACTTCATGCTAAGGTGAAATAAGGCAGACACAAAAGAACAAATACTATATGATTCCACCTACATGAAATGTCTGGAATAGACAAATTCATGGGCACAAATTAGATTCAAGGCTATTGAGGGGAGGCTGAATGGGGAACTATTGTTTAATAATTAGAGTTTCACCCATTTGGTGTGATGAAAAATTTTGGAAATAGTGGTGACCGTCACACAATATTGTAAATATACTTAATGCCACTTAATTTTACACTTAATATGGTTAAAAGGGTAAACTTTATGTTATATATGTTTTACCACAATTAAAAGCAGGTTTAAAAAAAAACCTTGTGGGCAGATTCTGAATAGTTGAGTCCTGAGAACATGATAGGAACAAAATACTGTCTGGTGTACCAACCTTTTTATTTATTCCTAGAAAGTTTTTGATGAGAAGGTATAAACAGTAAGAGAAAATTTTTAAAGTTACAAAATGGAAACAGGTACAACTTTAATGCAAGGTAATTTGGAAAATAGCCAATAAAAATTACAAACACAAACTTTTTTCTTTGGTAATTCTACTTGTCGAATCTACTTGTAGAAAAAAATGAAAATATATCCATAGAGGGAGGAGAGGTTACATAAAGTACAGTGAAATCCATACAATGAAATACTCTACCACCTTAAAAAGAAACATGGAAACTCTTTGTGTCATGCTAGAACATAATCTCTAAAATGGATTAAATAATAAAAACACCATGAGAAGAATGTATATAGTATTTGTGTCCACATGTGTCTGTGTATGTGTGCATTTACAGATGCATAGAGGACTTCTGGATAAATAAACAAGAAATTGGTAACACTGGTTCCTCGATGGACAGGACTTGGGTAGTCCAGGTGTGGGGTAGGAGAAAGATTTTACACTATATACATATCTTTGCATACCTTTTGAATCTTGAGTCATGTGAATATGTTGCATGAAAATAACAAAATGTTTTAAAGTAATATTTTTAGGGGCGCATTGGTGGCTCAGTTGGTTAAGCAGCCAACTTTGGCTCAGGTCAAGATTTCACAGCTCATGAGGTTCATGAGTTTCAGCCCAGCATCGAGCTCTGTGCTTACAGACAGCTCAAAGCCTGGAGCCTGCTTCAGATTGTCTCTGTCTCCCCCCTGCACGGTCTCTCTCCCTCTCTCTCAAATATAAATAAGCATCTAAAAAAAACTCTAAAATAATCTTTTTATAATCCTTCATTGTAGAAAATAGTGCTGTATTACAGGGGGAAAAAACATGTTCCTTTGCCCCTCGTTTTTATAACAAGACCTACCATTTATTTAGCTAGTGAACATTCACTCTGTTTTTACTTCAAATCAGAGTTTCGCAAGATGAACATTGTTGATAATTTAGGGATATATATGCTTTGTTGTTAGGGGCTGCCCTGTGCATTATAAGATGTTTAGCAGCATTGGTGACCTCTTCCTACTAAATGTCAGTGGCATCCTCCTCTTGCTGTTGTGACAAAGATTTCTCCAGACATTGCCATATATTCCCTGGAGGTAAATGGGGCAAAAAGGAAACCCAGATTGAGAAACACTGCCTTGATATAATCCATGTATGGTGTTGAACCCAGTATCTGATTTAAGAAAATCTTCAATAAAGGGTACCTAACACACACACATCACGGGGTCTCACACACACACACACACACACACACACACACACACAGAATGGCTTTTATATAAACAGTGGCAAAACTGTCAATGAAGAAATGGCTTCGTGACATAATGAGCCTTCTTTCATTTGAATATTCAAACAGGTTGAAATTCATCTTTTACAAAGCCTTTACAAAGTGTCTTCCTTTAAGTAGGAGAATGGACTATGCATCTCAAGTCTTTCCTACCACTAAGACTCCTGGGTTCTGAGTACAGTTGACCCTGTTCCAGTTTGCATTTATAGGTATATAACTGTTAATGTGAGAAATTCTTCTTTATAAAGTTTGTCTGATTATTTTATTCTGCTGGTAAAAAGTGCATGGAACTGTGTTGTATTATGATGCTCTACAAAAAGACCATAAAGAGAAAAGGGGAGGAGGATCATTTTTTCTCTTCTAAGTACTAGAAAGGAAAGTAGCTTGATCCTTACAACCCTATACTTATATAATCACTCAGAATGAAACAATCATGTGTGTATTTTAATATTCCTATTACATCTAGTGCTTTTTTTTCTTTGAAAACTATCACTTCAGGAAATTCTAGGCTCTGGCTGAGGTATTAGCAAAATGAGAACCCCTTCTCAATTCAGAAAATGCTTTTGAGTAGAGAAACTATTCAAAGATTCTTTAATAAGGTTGGTAAGTTTCCTCATTTGTGGATACTTCTTTGTTCTCCCCTTTACAATTCACAATGTAATATAGAATTGCTTCTGTGGTGGCATAAAACTTTGATTCCCTGGAAAGTCTTTGAGTAGAAAGACAAGCTTTCTCCACCCATCTACAGCACCACCACTGAGAACTTTCTTTGGCCTAAAGAACTTATGATTTCAAAATTTGTATTATTCTCCCCAAGATTAAGACACTTGATTCTCAGTTGGTTGAAGGTTAAAGTAAACCACTGTGGAAATGTTTGCTATATTGGTTGTCAACAAAACATCTGCAATTGATAAAAAGCTTTGAATATAAACATTTCCTTTTACTATAGATAGCAAATATAATCCCACCCCCTAAAGGTAATTAAAAACAAACCAAAGGGAAATGTGTTTTAGATTTCAAAGTATCAAATAGTAAAGGACTGTAAATTGCTGAATATATTTTTGCCATTGCTTTTCCAGTTACTACTATGACTGTGTTCACCCTTAGTGTTTAGTGAATTAGTGAGCACAGTCCCCTTTGCACTTTAAAGAGGTCTGTTAGAATGTTTTTATTACTCTATTTGAATTGCAATAAATGCAGGTACTAGATTTAGGTATCTGTAATAGATTTGTGTTTATTACATCAGTGTTTCCTGTCAAATTTAACTACACTGTGAAAATGTTAAAAAAGAGATACACTGTTGCTTTCTGATCTTTTTCATAACCACTCCACAACTGAGATATTTGTTAAACCCAAATCTTTTAGATTATCTGTATACCTTAATAAGGTGTCCACTTATAATTCAATATATACACATTCTAATGTCATTTATGTCTGAATTCCATTTTAATTATTGAACACTGCTAATATTCTAATCCTTGCCTCTAATTTTTAACATTGTTTCATTAAAAAAAGAAAAACTTCTGCTCTGTATTTGCTTATTGTGGCTGCTGTAACCTAATTGCCATAAAATTGATGGCTTAAAACAATAGAAATTTACTTTCTCATAGTTCTGGAGTCCAGAACTATGAAGTCACGGTGTCAGTAAAACCACCCTGCCTTCAGAGGCTTGAGGGAAGATTTGTTCCTCACCTCTTCTATCTTTGAGTCATTGGCAGCATTTTGGTGTTTCTGGAATTCACTTCAATCTCTGCTTCCATCTTCACATCAAAACCCAGCTATGTCAGCTAGGTACTAGGGGACCGCAGATAGTTAGCCCCTCAGGTACTCAACTTCCTGATCTTTAAATGGAAAAAAAACCCAACATGTTTCTGCTTAATTCGTGGGGAGGATGATGTTGAATATTTTAAAGTCCTTGGGGAGGGGCACCTGGCTGGCTCAGTCACTACAGTATGGGACTCTTAATCTGGGGATGGTGAGTTCAAGCCCCACATTGGGCATAGAGCTTACTTTTTAAAAAAGAATTTAAAGGTAAAATACTTGAGGAAAATAAAATGCTTGGTTCATAATAAATGATATACAAATGTTTATTAAATAAAGCAAACTATCCCATTATAAGAGGCCATTGCTATAATAACAGTGTATACCCAATGAAGGTATCTCTGTCACTTTCAAATGATGTATTCCAGTGTGTCCTCTCATTGGTCAAGCATTGCTTACAATGGATAGAAGATAAGACAGAGCAGCATGAAAGCATGAGATACTGGACTGGGGCTCTTTAAAGAAGAGCAAAAAAAGCTAAAGATGAGGAAAAAAATATTCTCCTTTTTGTTTGTTTTCTATAATCAGTAAAGATAGGCACTCTTTGAACTCCCTATTTTCATTTTTGCCTCATGAGCCTGGCAATCACAAGCTCCCAGTTTGTATCTGAGTAAAATCTTCCCAGCATCACTTGCTCACTGAGTTTGAGTGAGACTTGAAGACCAAGCACAGATCTGTCAGCTCTCATTAACACTAACCTACACTGCCAATACTGGTGTGCCGGCCCTGATTCCTCTGGTTTTGGTGAAAATTGACCTCTCAAAGAATGGTAGTGTCTTTCTTGTCTACCCTCTATGAAGACCTTCAGAAGACAACTGCTTTATCTACCTCCACCTCCCCACCACCTATTAGTTTCTTACATAATAGGGATTCATTTGTTTATTGAATGAATAGATCCATTTTAAGTTGTACAAGATAATTTTCCTGAACACTAATTTACTTTATGCTTTATTTCCCTACACAGATTTTCCCTTTTTCTTCTATTTCCTACTATTTTCCCTCATATGAAAAACTAGTGTAGACTCAGTCCTATAATAGAATAACGAACAAATTTTAGTATGAACAAATGTACATGGGTTTTTAATTTTTTTAATGTTTATTTATTTTTAGAGAGAGAGAAGACAGAGTGCAGCCAAGGAGGGGCAGAGAGACAGGGAGACACAGAATCCGCAGCAGGCTCCAGGCTCTGAGCTGTCAGCACAGAGCCTGATATGGGGCTAGAACCCACGAACTCATGGGATGTGGAATTGGGAAGGAACTTCAGGTCAGAACATGACCTAAGCCGAAGTCAGACACTTAATGACTAAACCACCCAGGCGCCCCTGAACAAATGTACATGTTTTAAGATAAAATGAAGTATTAGAGTTTAAAGGTAACTACCTTAAATCATTTGGATCAAGATTACATAAATAAAATTAACTGAGATTATGTATTTAGAGCTTATTAAATTTCTTCATCATTGTGGGCTTATAGGCCTCACAGTAATTTAGTTTTCTATTTGTATCAAGTAATATAAAATTTTGAAACCATCTCTATCAGCAATTTTACTTTGCACATGACATGACACGGATTTTGGTCTACTTGGTGTATTTCATTTGTCATCTTCTGGAACACTTCTAAAAGGTTAATGTAATTGTTTTTCTTATCATAAACAACTCCAGAAGTATGTTGTCTCTATTGTAAGGGTGAAAGACAAAGCATTTTTTCATCATCCTAATCATTTATTTAATTACATTTTTCTCAGTTTTTAAATTCAGAGTGCTTTCATGGGAGCTATTAATAAGAAACAGACCCTAAATTAAGGAGGGGCTAGTAATGCTTCTTCAAGCATTAAGCCTAGATTACATATATTCATTGATTGCATCTATTTTTATATTGATTGAATTTCTAAAATTTTACTTGTCTGGCTATCTCCAAATTGAAAGTTTGCTTGGGGTAAGAACTTTACTTTTCTTCTCTCCATATCAGAAGTTTCAAAGATGGGGAAGCCACGTTTGGCAAAGGTGTATAGGAGGACAATTGGGGGGGAAGTGGCATGCATTAAAACCTTAGAAACCATAAAGAAAAAAGTTATATATAAGAATGAGAAATAGATGGACTTTCCCAGAGAAAATTGAATAAGCTGAGACAAGGGACACTTAGATGGCGTGCCAGCTGACAAAGAAATATGAAACCAAAGAGGTATTGATCCTGAGGCACGGCTTGCTGGATCACACTACAGCCTTTTTACATTTAGAGTGATGAGAATATTTACAAGTTTGGCTTCGAGAGTGCTTGTGAAATTTAAATCCTTTGCATCTCTATTAATCTCTCTCTTCATATTTTTAATAAAAGCTAGATTAATAAATTGGATTAAATATGGTACAGTATAAATATTTTAGCATCAAAATATTATTTTTTAAAATAAATCTCAAAATACACAGGCAGGAAAATCAATCATATGCTACAAATAATACTAATCATGCAAAACCCAGTATTTAGAAGACAGGTAAACCGCACGTTTATTATTTAGGTAAGGCAATTTTGTAAGAATCAGCCATCACTCACTGTAATACTTCTAAAAAATGACAGGGACACACATGGTTTTTTCCTAAGGGAAACAGGTCTTTGGTTTCACTCCTAAGCTAACGGAAGTGAATCTCTCTACATACCCATATCATCAGAATGGCTTTTTGTTCAAATTGGGTGAAATAATCTATTATTAAATTGATTTTTTTCAAATGCTATTTCAACTTGGGAAACTTTAGTAGCTCAAAATATGTGTATATGAGAGTTTAGGGGTTGAAGAGGAAAGGATCAGAAATGAGTATTTTCAACTCCTGAGTTTTTACTGTTTACTTAGTGGACTGGATACAAATATACCCCAAGATTGCTAAAAACAAATGAATTGAGCAATAAGTATTAGACTTGAAGGGTAAAACTAAGTACTAATTGGCATTTATAAACTGTGTATGTGTAGGTTTTAAGGGTAATATTCTTAAAACCCCCATTTATCAGCAGAGTAAACTGATCCAACCTAGAGCTATGAACAGAGTATGAATAAAACAGATTTCCTATTGAAGTTCCAAATTAAATGCCAACAATGAAGCTAAGCTTTGCAACTTAATGCCCTTGTTCTAAGTGAATACTTAAATCCTACTAGGAAATATTCAAGAATCTCCATGGATTCAAGATCTTAGAGGAAAAAGGGGAGGATAAAGGGTTGAATGATTTGTAGCTTTGCCAATTTACCAGGCATAAATACTCCCACCATGGTCAATTTCAAATTACCAACATGAATTCACAGATGTGTGAATTGAGAAAGAATGCACAAAACCAGCTCTCGTGAGTCAGTACTAGCCTTCTCCAGCACACCATTGAAGCTTCTTACCATGATATTCAGATAGATTAAAGCCAGATGTCAGGTCAAAAAACACAGTATTTCTGAATACAAATTTCAATTTGTGTAATTGTAATAGTCATTATGTGAATGTTTTTACTGGGCAAAGAAAACAAGGGTATTCTGGCCGTCTATACTTTTATAGGTGCTACCGGGAGACCATGAAATCTCTGGTCTGTATATGCTGTAGGTCCCAGTGCACATGAATTGGATAGTGTAGTCAGAAGTAAAATCACAGTTTTTGGAATATCTGTGATATCTCATGACAGCTGGTTGGCTGTTCCCTTGACGACTGCTCTGGCTAATCAAGGGTGTAAATGAAGTTCCTGCTCCAGCAGTCTTCAGGAATCATTGCAGATTCTTCCTTTAGTATCAGTGCTTCACAGGATAATGGCTCGGTTTTCTCAGTAATTTATTATTCAGGATATTTGGGCTATCTGTCAGTCAGAGAAAAGGCTAAATAAAATAACCTAAAGCCAATGACCATCTCATGACAATCATCTAGAGGCAGGAAGTCCTTGTAACAATCACCTATCAGACAGAGGTCAGGCAGCATTCCTTGTACAAACTGTTTGTGTGGCCATCCTGGCCAGCTCTTTGGTGCTCTAAATAAAAAGGCATGCTTCAAGGTGCCTTTGGTGTGTTTACATTGCTTTTATTTGGCAAAGGGCCTAACAGTGATTTTTGTGTCTGATCTTTTTTTTTTACATTCATTTAACATATAGATTGTGCTGAGTCACATTAACAACCTCAAACAGTATGGCTGTGTTGATTGGGCTGTATGAAACCTTCATGGTCGTAAACAGCATCTTCTTAAATTTGCCCACACAGCCATGACAGTCACATTAGATACATGACCGGTAAGGAAAACTGTATGTCTCTGGACAGTTTCATCCATACTGCCTGATGTATAATCTTTTAAATATATTTTCCCCTGTTTTCCTGTTGCAAACAGGGACCTAAAACAATCACACTGTCAATTAGATCCTATCTGTGGGGATCAGATGCCTTTCAGTGCCTCCATCTCTGCCATGTACCTTTACTGCCATCTGCCGATCTGAGTCTCCCATCTCAGCTATTCATATGCAGAGCTAACTCTCACAACTCCAGTGAAACTTTGAGCGGAATGTGGAGATCATAGCAGCTAACATTGAGGTTAATCTCTCTCAGTCCTAAATCTAGCCAGAAAGATTCTTTTAATGGAAGTTCCAAGCTGGAGCTTAATGTGAATGTTATCTATTCATTTCAGAGTAATACTTAACATGTGGTAAACATTAAGGCTGGTTATTTTTGGTCATAATAGTTACTATCTTGGAGATTCACTTAACTGCTATCTATATTAAAGGTTATCCATATAGAGAACTTGTTTTTACATTCATTTTTAAAGTCTAATTTAGGTAAATAAAGAAATAAACCCAGCAAAGTTAATTCATGTCCAAAATTTAAAATAGACAAGCTAGGGGCGCCTGGGTGGCTCAGTCGGTTGAGCGTCCTACTTCGGCTCAGGTCATGATCTCACAGCTTTTGAGTTTGAGCCCTGCGTTGGGCTCTGTGCTGACAGCTCAGAGCCTGGACCTGCTTCTGCTTCTGTGTCTCCCTCTCACTGCCCCTAACCCACTCACATTCTGTCTCTGTCTCTCTCAAAAAATAAATAAACATTTAAAAAAATAATAATGAATAAAATAGACAAGCTAGAATCATTGCTGTATAATAACCAAACCTAGCGAGTGATAAGAGAAAAGAACATATTTTGCACCTGTGGAAGGATTCAGTATTGCCATCAACTTTGCAATATTCCCTAGACACAGTTGGTGCTGTTCAGTTATGTTACTTTTATATCATGGCTTAAAATTCTATAGCTACTACAATTATGCATGAGCTATGTTTTGTGAGCCTTCAGCATAGCACTACATTGGCCTTTTAAAGCATTTAATTTCATTATGGTATAATGCCAGTGACTCATATAACTCCAAGATTTGACAAATCAAACGTAAGTACCTTAAAGAAGAAAGAAATCCATACTTCCTATTTCTCTCTGGAAGAAAGACAAACCACTTTACTTATGTGCTTTTGAAATCTGCCACTGAAGAAAAACATGAGACAGATGCATTGAAATGTGAAAGCACACGCACACACACACACACACACACACACACACAACCCGAGATGGAAAAAGACAAAGAAATTATTCTTTCCAAATTTAAAAGCCTGCAAAATTATAAAGGCACCTCCAATGTGCTTAATTTTCCTTCATTCCACCCCTCACAGATTAAAGATAACTTTCTATTTACATGGCCCTTCAAAAGTTAGGGCTCAGGGCACCTGGGTGGCTCAGTTGGTTAAGCATCTGGCTCTTGATTTCAGCTCAGGTCATGATCATATGGTTCAGTTCATGAGATCGAGCCCTGCATTGGGCTCTACAGTGACATTGCAGAGTCTGCTTGAGAGTCTGTTCCTCTCTCTATCCCCACATGTGCGTGCTCTCCCTCCCTCTCTCTCTCATAATCAATAAATAAGCATTAAAAAAAGTTATAACTCAATTTTATCTTTATTGTTGTTTTTTCTTATTGTAAAAAAAAAGTGAGACTTCTGGTCAAGATGACTGTAACATCACACTTTGGCGTTCCTCCTTAGTGTCAAACACATAGCAACAATATAGAAAATTTTAAAATACACAACTGAAAATACAAAAGCGAATTCAAAAACAAGATAGACATCTTCCCAGACAAGAAACCGACAAGACTGCAAAGCATCAAGAGCTAAGACTGCAGGCCTGCCAAGATCTAGGTCTAAAAACAGGGATGCTCAGCTCCTATAAGGGAATTTAAACTAGTCATTCAAGTATACATGTGATATCTCTATCATTTATCTACCTATCTACCCACAGAGAAAAAGAGAGACTGTCCTCTGGGATTCTGACTTTTAGCAAACTGCCAGCCTACAAAGAACAGAGACAACCAAAGCATCATGAGCAGAACTGTACCAAGCAATCTTTTCAGCTCTGAATGGACCAAAGGATACCTTCAATATCACCATAGAACAGAACTGCCAAATATACATTATCCAAGATTCAGGTTTAGATGCTCTGAAGATCAGGTAGGGTTCTCATTAGGCAAGCAGACATGGGTTACATCAGATGAGCACAACAAGGAAAATGGAAGTGAGGGGAAAGAGAAAAAAAAAACTAAAAATGAGGCTGCACAGCACAGTATCAGAACACATGGCAACACTGAGAAAGGAACAAAGGAAATCAACAAGTGGAACATGAATCACTCTAGATAAAATCATTTTTATGGAAAAATCTGACAAAAACTTTTAAGTAAATAGTTCTGGGATGCTAGAAGACATTAGTGAAAGAATAACTCGTCTTAAAGGAGAATCTATAAAGGAAAATCAGGCATAAATTATACAAAAATGATGCAAAAGATTCAAAATCCTGGGGAATAAAATATTCATTAAAATTTAAAATTTATTAAAATTCTGTCAATAGAATAAATAGTCCTAGAGACTGCTGCAGAAAAAATTGGTGCCTAGGAAGAATACAGGACAGGGAAATTAAGAAAGTATTTTAAAGATGTGAAAGCAAGATTAAGAAATTTAGAGAACAGTTTAATAGTCTTCTGAAAAGTGTCTAACATAAATTCTAGAAGAAGAGATTTCAGAGGCTGTCAGAAAGCAATACAGTTGACCCTTGAACAACATGGGTCTCAACTGTGTGGGTCCACTTATATGCATATTTTTTTTAATAAATACAGTACAGTACTATAAATGCTATTTCCTCTTCCTTACGATTTTCTTGATAACATTTTCTTTTCTCTAGCTTAGTTTAGTGTAAGAATACAGTATATAACATATATAACATATAAAACGTGTTAATTGGCTGTTCATGTTGGTTATTGGTCGGACTTTTGGTCAACAGAAGGCTATTGGCTAACTTTTAAAAGTTGTATGTGTATTTTCAAGTACGCAGGGCAGGGGTGGTCACCCCTAACCCCTGTGTTGTTCAAGAGTTAACATACCTAACATGAAGATAGTTTACCTAGAAAGAAAGCATGAAATCTAGGAAAACAAAAATGTCAATAAATTATTTTTGTTTTTATATAAATAAAAACTGAATTTTTTTTTATAAAACTGAATTTTTCTTTTAAGAGGTGAAATTTAAAATTATTGTATGTTCCATGTCCAACATATGGAAAATACAAATAAGCAAAAGAGACCAATTAAAAATCATCTTCATTCTCAGCATGCACAGATAGCCACTGTTAATATTAGCGAGAGTAGATCAAGTATTATCTCTATGCATATTTTTTTATAAAAATGGTATATCACTCAAATTGTCTATCCTTTTTCTATTCTATACAAATATTTTTCTATGCCATTAGTTAATATTCTAACTCCTGTTTAAGAGCCGCATAGCATTCAATTATATAAAAGTACTTGATTGAACAATCCACTCTCCATTGTTTACATTTGTACAACCCTTCCCTTGGTTTTGGATACCCTGAACTTCCACTTTGAGCAGGCTCTTCTAAAAATTTAAAAATAAATTATCTTGCCAAATCAGAATTTTCTGCCAAATTGTTTAGCCTATCTAAAGACTGTAAATACAAAGAACAAGAATGTTACAGACCCTGGAAAAAATGTTTCTTTCATCAAATTTTAGTTTTCAAGGTAATGCAACCTGAGTATTTGATTTTGAATCCCATTATAGGTAATATTAGTAGAAGTAGATGAACACTTCATCTTGACTGTGTAATTTATTTTCATAAAAATCTCTTTAGAGATCCCTGTCTAGTCAGCAAATAATTGCTTTAACTTTGGATTTTAATATTAGCGCTGAATGATTTATGTACATTAAATAATGTGATTCTCACTAACCATTTATGAACCAAGAATGATTATCTCCCTTCTGTGGATAATCACACTTTAGGGAAGAAAGGTTAAGTGGTTTGCCTAGGATCACTCAGCTAGTCAATGGATTATATCAAAATATGATCCTTAAGTCTTTAAATCATTAGACTTGGCTGGCCTCAGCAATACTTGAGAGGCATACGGGATATGTATGCCTCAAATGATTTATGTGGCATAATGTCTAAATTTGTTTATAGAGCATTTTTTCATTGCCTATCATACAGTTTGGTCTGTAAGCAAAAATGAGATATTATAAAAATGAACATGATAAGAATCTACATGTAGAAAAATCTCTGGTGAAATTAGAGCATCAATTTCCAAAATGGTACATAAACCAAGCAGACAATAGAATCAACCATTTAATGGAAGGACCAGGGGAAGAAAAGGAGGTAACAGAAAGTATATAGGGTAGAGTAGCTTCCTTCTATAGCACTGAAGTTCATGGTTAGATTTTAACAAGCTCTGAATGAAACAAACAAAACGAGATCTTACTGTGTCTTAATAAGGACATGTGCATTCCCTGAGAACTATTTCCTGAATTTCCAGAATAAAGCATCTGTACAGATCTACCTTCCCATTTCAACTATAATGACAAATGTGCTTCATATATCACCACAATTTACAATTCACACAAATGCGACACTCTAGAGGTTATTTGTGGAATTTAAACATTTTCAACAGTGATCTGATCAGAATTAGAAGTGTCCTTGGTAAACTGGAGCAGGGGCCCAAAAAGTAGTGTGATAATGTATTAAAAGGGCCATATCAGATTTGTATTTCTAGGTAAAGGGGAAGAGAAAACCAGCATGACCACTATCCCTTTTTGGAGCAAGGGGGAGAGGGTGGGGGGGTGGGGGAAGGAAGTTCTGGTTTGCTTTTTCCATTCAACTTAGACCCCAAAGTTGATTTTAAGAAAAATATTGATAAGTGATTTAACTAATGATTTTTAATAAAACTGACTTTTTCTTTTAAAAGTAGAATTACCAACTGATCCTGATGTACGAGGCACTTACCTTGTTTTAGCACTGAGAAATCCTGCATCCTGGAAAATGTCTTAGTCATGTGCAAACTGGGGCAGTGGGTCAAAATTAAAAATAAAAATTAGGTGTGTTCATTGTCTAAAATTTAGAAAATACAAAAAAGCAAAAGTGAGCATTAAGATCATACTTTCAGTATGCAGAAATAGCCACTGTTAATATTAGTAAATGAATTTCTGATATCTCTATGGAATAGACTTAAAAAGACAAGTTACTATTATTACATGTGGCAAGTGACAGGGTACTATCATTTAAATTGCCTTTTAAAATTCTATTTAATTTTTTGCCAAGTACTTTAGTATGTGTACCTTTTTATCTGATTGTATCACTTTATAAACTGTGATAAATTTTCAATTGTGTATTGGTCATTTCTGCTATTCATTCTACAAATTCCCTTAACCTTATACTTTTCTTTATCTCTGAGACACAGTACCAGCCAGTACATTAGCAGCATGCTTTCTGAGTTCCGATAACTATATCACATTGTAATCTCACTGCTCAAGGGTATGCAGCCTTTCATTTCTTACTCCATTTCTATTTCCCCTGGAGGCCAGGGAGGGGAAATTTCTACCTAGGCAGGTTTGCATCATTTAACATTGCTGTTACTTGTCCAACAGTCTCCTACATGAGTGAGACCATATGTCCACCACTGTTAGCACTTAAAATTTATTATTAGCTACTTATACAGAAAGCTCTTTTGGTTTTGTGGGGGTTTAACTTTCTGAAAGCATTTCAAGTCCTGATTTAGAGATAGAAAGAGAAGGCAAATAAAATTTCAGCATAAGAAAAGAAATATATCTTTCATCTATCCTAAAATGTTCACACTTGGTTGAGGCCATATTTCAGGATTATTATGATCCAGAAAGTACCTCTCTCATTGAAGAAGTACTTACCATCCATGTGTGAAGTTACCCTGTTCTTGCCAGTAATACATGCAATAATGGCCTCTTCTGTTTTGTTTCTAGCTACACAATCCCTGTGGGCAGCTCTCAAAGTGTGTGTATGATTGAAGTGACTGCAGATGGAAAACCTCCAATACTGAAGAAAGACACAGAGATATCCCATGTGTCTCAGGTAGTTATGCAAATATCCAGCTCCAGACATTACTAAGTGTGCCCTCAATATTTCAAATAACTATTTATTTTTAAGTTACTAAATACACATCATATTTCTTTATTGAACATAGTCCTTATAAAAGCTCTCAACAAAACACCAGAATAATCATCCCTGATACTTTAGGTACAATTAAATATATTTAATACTGCCTGTCGCTATAAAAGTTTTATTAAATTTAACAAGAAATTGATCTTCGTCTCACACTTTGCATATAATATGTTATGCTTGATGAAAAACACAGCACAGGAATGGGTAAAGATTAGCAAGATGCGGGGCACCTGGGTGGCTCAGTTGGCTAAGCGTCCAAGTTCAGCCCAGGTCATGATCTCACTGTCTGTGAGTTCGAGCCCTGCATCCAGCTCTATGCTGACAGCTCAGAGCCTGGAGTCTGCTTCCGATTTTGTGTCCCCCTCTCTCTCTGCCCCTCCCCTGCTCATGCTCTGTCTCTCTCTGTCTCAAAAATAAATAAAAACATTTAAAAAAAAAGATTAGCAAGATACAAAACAGTAATTAAAAACGCATTTTATAGGCTATGGTAGTGCTTGTACTGTGCTGTTAAAAAGTCCCTTCTCAGAGAATTTTTCTTAGAAACATTGAATGAAGCAAAATTTAGAGAAGAGAGGATGGATGGTTGTCCTTCCAGAGACCAGGCAATTCGCTGAATTCTTTTAATTTTAATGATGTGGTTGGTTACATGCTTCTTAGTATGACTTTATAGAAATACATTTAAGATAAAGAATTCCTGGTTCATTTGATCATCATGGAGAGTTAATCTGTATAATTAGAGCTCCAAAGTGCTAATTTTAGTGCACTTTAAAGCTGGTAGTGTGGAGGGCCCTAATGAATTGGAAATTTCATTTTATTTCCATTTTTTTCTACGTAGTTTTTTTTCTCATATTGAACATATACAAGCATCTTAAAGAAGCACATAAGAATAGCTAACATTTGCATGAGCACATTACATTTTCCGAATTATGGCTATATATTTTATCTCATTGGATCTTCACAAGAACTCTCCAAAGTAAGAATTATTATCTCTTTTACAAGATAGTATCTTATAAAACTGAGTATCAGATGTCCAAAATTTCATAGTGATAAGGAAAGAGACTTGATCCCAGATTTTCTGATTCCCACGCTTTGTTGTTGTTGTTGTTCCTTTTATAATACACTTAATTTCCTGATGCAACAGATTCAACACTGTCTAGTGGATTATGATGGTAAGAATAAAATTGGCTTTTGTTTTGAAGAAAAAAAGAGACAAACAAACAAACGAACAAAAATAAACACAGACTCTTGAATACAAAGAACAACCTAGAGGTTGCCAGGAGGGGAGGCAGGTGAGTGAATGGGTGAAACAGATAAAGGGGATTAAGAGTACACTTTTCATGATGAGCTCTGACTAGTGTACAGGATTGTTGGATCATTGCATTTTACATTACATTACATTATTTTTTTAATGTTTTTATTTATTTCTGAGAGAGAGACAGAGAGAGAGAGAGCACGAGCAGGGGAGGGGCAGAAAGAGAGGGAGACACAGAATCCGAAGCAGGCTCCAGGCTCCGAGCTGTCAGCACAGAGCCTGATGCTGGGCTCGAACCCACATACCATGAGATCATGACCTGAGCCGAAGTCAGCCAGTTAACCAAGTGAGCCACCCAAGCACCCTATCTTTTCAATAAATACTCATTAGTGGAATTGCTGGATCATATGATACTTCCATTTTTAATTTTTTGAGGAACCTCCATACTGTTGTATATAGCAAGTGCACAATTTTACATTCCCACCCACAGTGCACGAAGGTTCCAGTTTCTTCACATCTTTTTCAACACTTGCTATATTCTGTTATTTTTTTATGACTACCCTAACAAATGTGAGATGGTTTTTAATTATGATTTTAATTTGCATTTCCCTGATGATTAGTGATGTTAAACATCTTTATTACATATCTTTTGGTTATTTATATGTATTTGGAGAAATGTCTATTCAAGTCTCGTGTCAGTTTTTTAACCACCCTATTTGTTTTCGCTTTGGAGGCATAGGAGTTTCTTATATTTTTTTTAATATTAACCCCATATCAGCTATGTGGTTTGCAAATTCTTTCTCTCATTCTATAGATTTCCTTTTCATTTCATTGATTGTTTCCTCTGCAGTGCAGAAGCTTTTTCATTTGACATAGTCCCCCTTGTCTTTTGTTGCTTTTGTTGCTTGTGATTTTGGTGCTGTATCCAAGAAATCATTTGTTCTACAGTGTTGTTCAAGTCCTCTGTTTCCTTGTTATGTTCTCTCTGGATGTTCTAGCCATTATTGAAAAAAGGATATTAAAATATCATACTATCATTGAGCTGCTATTTCTCTCTTTGGTTTTGTCAATGTTTCATATATTTGAGCGTTCTGATGTTGAATGCATACACATTTATAATTGTTATATCTTCCTGGTCAGTTGACCCAGATAATCATTATATAATTATCATTCTTTGTCTCTTATGACAAGTTGACTTGTCTATTTTGTCTGAAAACCTGTAGGCATTCATTTTCTTTTTTGGTTACCATTTGCATGGAATATCTCTTTCCTTTCTTTCACTTTCAGCCTATATGTGTCCTTAAATCAAAAGTGAGTCTATTATAGACAGAATATGTTAGATATTGGTTTTTTTTTAATCTTTTTTTATCCACCCAGTCACTTTATGTTTTTTGATTGAGGGTTTGCATTTACATTTAAAGTAATTATTGATAAGTAATAAATTGCTATTTCCATTAATTATTTTCTGTCTTATAACTCTTTTGTCTCTGGTTTTCTCCCTTGCTCTCTTCCTTTGTGTTTCATTGATTTTTGTATATGTGTGTGTGTGTGTGTGTGTGTGTGTGTGTGTGTGTGTATGTGTATGAACCATACTTTGATGCCTTTCTCATTTTCTTTTTTGTATCTTATATGTATAGTGTCTTTGTGGTTATCATAGGGCTTACATACAACATCTTACAACTATAATAATGTATATTAAGCTAATAGCATCTTAACTTCAGTTGATTGATCTTCGAGCTCTAATCTATATATACACCATTCCCAAAAAGCTTTATATTTTCATATGCTTTCATGTTGCTGTTTAGTGCCTTTTCATTTCAACTTGAAGGACTCCCTTTAGCATTTCTTGTAAGGTAGATCTAGTATTGATAAGCTTCCTCGGCTTTTGTTTATTTGGTTTGTTTTCATTGTTTTTTAATGTTATTTTAGAGAGAGAGCACATGATCAGGGGAGAGGGGCAGAAAGGCAGAGAAAGAGAGAGAGAGAGAGAGAGAGAGAGAGAGAGAGAGAGAGAGGATCTCAAGGAGGCTCCATGCTCACCATGGAGCCAGATATGGGGCTTGATTCCACAACCGTGGGATCATGGCCTGAGCTGAAATCAAGAGCTGGACACTCAACTGAATGAGCCATCCAGGTGCCCCTCTGCTTCATCTTTAAAGGACAGTTTTGCCAGATATAGTGTTCTTATTTGGCAGTTTGGGGTTGGGGGAGGGAGTTGAGCACTTTGTGTATATCATCCCACTCCCTCTGGCCTTGAATGTTTCTGGTAAGAAATCCATTGATAGTCCTATGGGCCTTCCTTTTATGTGACAAGTCAGAATTCTGCTTTCAGAATTCTCTTTGACTTTTGACAATTTGATTATGTGTCTTGGTGTAGACTTCTTTGAGTTCTTTCTTGTGGTAGTTTCTGGGCTTCTTAAATCTAGATGTCCATTTTTAATCCCAGATTTGGGAAATTTTCAGTATCTTTTTATTTTTTTTTAATTCAGCTATAAATTTTTATCTTCATTCCAACTAAAAGAATCAAGTAAGAAAATGTTTGAATAAGTAAAGTTAAAATTCTCATGTTTATTAACAATCATTGTATCTTCAAGTAAGTATTCTGCCCCTCTCTTTCTTCTCCTTGTGAGACTCCCATAATGCATATATTGCTCTATTTGATAGCATCTTATACGACCCTTAGGCTTTCCTCACTCTTCTTCAATCTTTTTTTTTTCCTTTTGCTACTCTAACTGAATAATTTCAAAGAAACCTATCTTTGAGGTTTGAGTTTGAGTTTGCTTTTTCTTTCCTTCTGCTTGATCAAGTCTTTTGATGAAACCCCTCTGATAAAGTTTTCAATTTAGTTTTGTATTTTCAGCTCCAAAATTTTTGCTTGATTCTTTACTATATTTTCTCTCTGTTGATGTTCTCATTTTCTTTATGCTTCATTTTCCTGAGCTCATTGAGCATCTTCACGACTGTGACTTTCATTCTTTCTCAGGTACTTCCATTTCTTTAGGGCTGGTTGCTGGAGACTTCTTTTGTTCCTTTGATTTTTTTCCCCCATTTCTTCCTTTACATTGTAGAATTCGTGATGAGATCTACATTTTAGAAAAAACAGACATCTCTCCCAGTCTTTATGGACTGGCTCTGTATAGGAAAAGATCTTCACCAATCAGCCTGAGAGTCTGGGAACCTCTCAAACCTGTGGATGTATCTTCTCTGGACTTGTGTGTGTAAATTCTCTATTATAGCAATTTGCCAGTTTCCTTTTCCAGGTACTCATAGTGTTTTGCTGCCTCTGGTGTCTGCAGTACTACAGGTTCTCTGGAGCTACCTACCACAAGCCACCCACTTCTCTTTTGTTCTCAGCAGCCCCAGAGTTTCTAGAGTACATGGGTCATGCAGAACTTCCAAGTCAGGCAAAATAGAAACCAGTCACTCAAGAAACCCATAGAAAAGCCATAATGTTAGAAACCTGCTCCACTCTTCTTTACCCTGCCCCCCTGGATCTGGCCCCTATAAGAGACCACCAAATCATATCAGCCTCAGTCTACTGCATCAGTGGTCCTCTGGAGCAGCAACACAGCATCCGGCCGTCTTCTGTTTTCAGTGATGGCCGGGTCCCATCAAGACAGGGGAGACAAACTCATTCTTCACTCAGCCCCCTGAAAAGACATTATTTTGGGTGCACACTTCAACTCTTGCCACTGCTAGGGAGAAGTCAGGAGTTAGGGGGGTTTTGCCTACCCTTCCCACTGAGCTGCAGGGGACATCTACAGTGAGTGAATTCATGTTATTCCAACCTTTGCGTTTGGTCTCAATAGCGCCACACCTGGCACACTTTCCTGTCAGCCCATAGATTCAGACAAAACGGAAACTAGTCCCTTCGTCAGTCTCTGAAAAGTCTGCACGTAGTATATATGTTTCGTTCTTCTATTTCCCTCCCCAGAGAGAAACTAGGAGCTGGAAGTTTTCTTCTAGTTATACCTCATGGAGTCTGGGGGAGAGCTTTGGCCAGTGAGTGCCACAGATTTTCCTGTCATCCTCAATAACAGCTGGTTTCATACTCACCTGGGGTACAAGTGCTTCTTAACTCAGTCTACTCATTTCTCACAAAAGGATTTGGTCTGTGTATTGTTGTTGAATTAGTGTCTCCCTAAAGAAGGAGTAGCTGGAGCTTTTTATTTTGCCATATTGCTGATCTGTATACTATATTTTCTAAATATTTCATTTATTTATGATTTCATTCCCAAGATTACATTAAATTTCCATTTAGACAAAAATAATCCATATCTTTTTCTTTTTTGTATCTCTACTTCCCTATATCACTGTGCTCACAGGGTAGCAACTCAGTTCATTGATTGCTTCACTGAAGTTTGGTTTTTTTCTTTGACAAAGGGAGAAGATACTATTTTGAGAACATTCTCTAGCCTGGAAAGCCTTAAGAATCAAAGATTTAACTGGAAAGTAAAGAACTAATGAGGATTTCATTGCTATTTATCAAATTAAAAAAAAAACTTCTTGTCAGCTACTTGACATTAATCTCATTGATGAGATTGAAGAATTGAAGAATTCCATATATAGAAATTGAAGAATTTCCATATAAGCACTATTGGGCACTCTATGCTATATATATTAAATATTGAAAGCTATATTAGAATTAAAGTGATATTAATATTCCTTCTTGAGTGGTATCCAGTGAGGATCTCCTGGAGACTGAATCTAGTGAAACAGCAAGGTTATAAGGCAGCATAAAGTAGAAGAAGATGCCTAGAAATTAAACAGGAAACTGTAAACACACACACACACACACACACACACACACACACACAAACCAGGATTGAGTGTCATAAATCAGGTCATTTGTAAAAACCTGTAGTAAACCTCCTATTTATAAGACACTGTTATGGACTCTGAAGGAATCCCAAAATGACCATGTTAGAGGCCCTACACCAAAGGGGTTAAAATTAATACAGAAGAGACTGTATGGTCATAGATTATTATGGGGAGGAGAGAGAGAGAGAGTGAGTTAGAGAGATCTCTTCTAAGATAAATATTGGTTCTGCCTTTTGATCCCCTTTCATTAAATGCCTCTAAAGTTTTTAAAAATTTAAGATAAATCATATGTAAGAAGTAATTTAAATAAATCCTTCTTGCCAAGCACCTTACACAGCATCTCTTATCCCATTCCAAGACTTGATGTTTCTGGTTTTGAATTTGTCTGCATACAATTCAGATAATATTAAAAACAAAAATCTAGTAACAACACCCAAATAAAAGTCAGTGTTTCAATTATAAGTCGTCACATTCTTGAGTAAAGACAAGTACACTCCAGTAGTTAATCTTAAGTAAAAACTACGTTAGTTACCTTCCTATTAACATAAAAGTTATTTAATTTAAGATTTGAGGCTGTAAAACAAAACTAAACATTGAATCAAGATATCATTACAGAAATATATGTAGACTCCAAAGTCTAAATTTAAATTAAAACAGAATAAAGAAGAGATAAAGCAGCTTCTTACCTGTTTCCACCTCTGTAGTTTTTAGAAGTTTGTTCCCTTTTGCCTGTCTTCTTATTTTATTCCTACACATTATAAAAGGGCAACTATATTCTTCCTTTAAAGAGAAAACTCTGGGAGGAAAGGGAATGCTTATTTCACTCTTATCATTTGTGGAGTCCTTTTCCCTCAGTCACCATTCATATTTTTCATTATCTTGATGATTCCTCCTTGATTATCCATGTCTGTTCTCTGTGGTTTTATCTTGTAAGATCATATCTTCATGTCAGACTCTATTCTCCATAGTCTGATTCACAAGAAGTTATTAGAAAAGACTTATTTTAAAGACCTGTCTCCTTAGAAATGATTATACACACAAAAGGCTGCTCCTGGATAATTAAGAGTCTGGGGATAGAGGAAGTCAACCATTTTAATGGTTATCTATGTTCAGTCAATGGCAGCAGCTTTTTCAGACATTTCAGGACTCCAACTAAGCTTGAGCCTCAGATCAGAAGAAATACAAGAGCCATCTACTTTCATTGTTTGGGTGTTTTTTAATGGTCTAATAAATCATAGATAGCTCTATAGACTTTCCCTCAGATCTGACTACTGCTGACAGAAGAGGAGGATATTCTTCCATCCTTTATCAGTTTTGTGCTAAAACAGCACACTTGTCAAAGCTGTGAGAGGTTTGCTGTTCCAGGTGTGTGATCAATACACAAAGATGTCAAAGATCCTCGGTGAGAGAAGGTCATTCACTGATTCTACAGGTTCACGGTAGATCCCAGATTGCATTAGCAGTGAGTCACTTATCTTAAATTGATAAAAGAGTTTTTGCTAATAGTTTATTAGAGTAGTAATATAAATGGATTTAGCATATGAGAAAGGATGTGAAAACAAACAGAAATACTCCTGTACTGCAAGAGGGCCTATTATTACACCTTGAGTTTTCCACCCCACTATGCCCAAAGATAGTCATCCTCTGGGTGACTGTATATCTGAATCTTTTATAAAGTACACACACACAAAATTAAGGAATGCCTTTAGAAGCAGAACTCGAGTCACTAAAAAAGAACAAGAGCTCAAATAATAGAGTTAGTTAGATCTATTATGGGTCGTGGAGATGCTTTGATGTTCCTAGAATTGAACATGCTCTGTTCTCTAAAAGTGCATTTGCATCAAACCAGAGCATATTAATGTAAACATTAGGTGACATTACTGAGCATTTCCCATTCTCTCCTCCCCTTAGAGCCCTAACTTAATTATTTGGCTCTAGTTTCAGAATTCTTGCAATGATAGCTTTCCATTTTAGTGGATCTGTAATGTCAATCTGGATACTTTTCAGGTATCAGTTTGGAGTACATGAATGTGTACTGGGGATAAGGACATCAGAGGCATAAACTGCACAAATGCTGCATGCACCTTTTGTATGCCAACAGCCCTGAAGATCAGTGTCTTGTTACCACTTCATCCAGAATTCACGTGTATCTCATAAATTCCTGTTTGGGAAAGTTACTTTTTATATACATACAAATGATGAGAATTCAATTTATATACGTTACTGAAGGGTGGGAAGAGAGATTAAGTAGCAGTTTACATCGTGCCAGTGATTTTATCATCATTCTGGTCAGCGAGTATAAGCTCTGTTTCCAAATAAGGTCACATTCGGAGCTACTGAGGGTTAGAACTTCCACATAGGAATTTGGGGGAAACACAATTCAATCTCTAACAATAGTTAATTAACAAGACTCTATTTTCCTTATCAGTTATTATTTGCTAATATTTACATTAAGATTCAAACACTTCAGTTCCAAAATACATTTCAGAGTAATCAATCAACAAGTTTTATTGAATGCCCTTTTTTTAGAAAAATTAAGATTTCATTATGTATTGTGAGAGCTACAAAAGAAATATAAAATAAGGGCCCTTTCCTAAGGTAACTTATCCTACCACCTAGTAGAGGTGACAAAACTAAGCAACAATTACAACCTGTTTTACACAGAAGGATACATTAAAACATGCCTTACAGAACAAAACATTCTAGGTCTTTCTCGTATAACCTGGCAACACCTGATCAGATATTTTTGTTGTTATTTTTCTTATAGGTGCATTTTGAATCAATGTACCTTGGCCATATCCCAGAAGATGTTAAGATCCATAAGAATGCAGGTCACATTTATGGGTTCAATGGCTGCATTCAAGAGCTTCAAGTAAACAACAAAGAATTCTTCA